>NC_083873.1:112404501-113021173 GCF_032452875.1 Bos javanicus | reverse complement strand
GATGGGAATACCAGATCACCTGACCTGCCTCTTGAGAAACCTATACGAAGGTCAGGAAGCAACAGTTAGAACTGGACATGGAACAACAGACTGGTTCCAAATAGGAAAAGGAGTATGTCAAGGCTGTATATTGTCACCCTGCTTATTTAACTTCTATGCAGAGTACATCATGAGAAACGCTGGGCTGGAAGAAGCACAAGCTGGAATCAAGATTGCTGGGAGAAATATCAATAACCTCAGATATGCAGATGACACCACCCTTATGGCAGAAAGTGAAGAGGAACTAAAAAGCCTCTGGATGAAAGTGAAAGTGGAGAGTGAAAAAGTTGGCTTAAAGCTCAACATTCATAAAACAAAGATCATGGCATCTGGTCCCATCACTTCATGGGAAATAGATGGGGAAACAGTGGAAACCGTGTCAGACTTTATTTTTGGGGGCTCCAAAATCACTGCAGATGGTGACTGCAGCCATGGTGACACTTACTCCTTGGAAGAAAAGTTATGACCAACCTAGATAGCATATTCAAAAGCAGAGACATTACTTTGCCAACTAAGGTCCGTCTAGTCAAGGCTATGGTTTTTCCTGTGGTCATGTACGGATGTCAGAGTTGGACTGTGAAGAAGGCTGAGCACCAAAGAATTGATGCTTTTGAACTGTGGTGTTGGAGAAGACTCTTGAGAGTCCCTTGGACTGCAAGGAGATCCAACCAGTCCATTCTGAAGGAGATCAGCCCTGGGATTTCTTTGGAAGGAATGATGCTGAAGCTGAAACTCCAGTACTTTGGCCACCTCATGCGAAGAGTTGACTCATTGGAAATGACTCTGATGCTGGGAGGGATTGGGGGCAAGAGGAGAAGGGGACGCCAGAGGATGAGATGGCTGGATGGCATCACTGACTCGATGGACGTGAGTCTGAGTGAACTCCGGGAGTTGGTGATGGACAGGGAGGCCTGGCGAGCTGTGATTCATGGGGTCACAAAGAGTCAGACATGACTGAGTGACTGAAGTGAACTGAACTGATCCATCCATCCATCCATCCATCCATCAGATCTACCACCTGTCTCTCTACTGGTCCACTTATTATCTCTGTATTATGTCTCTCTCTCTCTATCATCTATCTGTCTGCATATCTATCATCTATTATCATCTATCTATCTATCATAGCTATCTATCTATTGATCTATCATCCATGTATTATCTATCTATTGATCTATCATCTATGTATTATCTATCTATCTACCAGCTCAGTTGGTGAAGAATTTGCCTGCGGTACAGGAGACCCGGGTTCAATCCCTGGGTTGGGAAGATCCCCTGGAGAAGTAAATGGCAACCCACTCCAGTATCCTTGCCTGGAAAATCTCATGGACAGAGGAGCCTGGTGGGCTGCAGTCCATGGGGTTGCAAAGAGTAGGACACAACTGAGCAGCTAACACACATACGCTTATCACCCATCTATCTATCTATACCTATCAGCTACCTATCTAGCATATCTATCTATTGTCTATCATATCTATCATCTATTGATATATCATTTATGTACTACCTATCTATCTACCTATCATCTACCCATCTATCTACATACCTACTGAAAACCATGCATTTACATCAATGCCTTCAGTTCCAAACCAATTAACACAAAGTTCATTCTTGTTTTCTCCCTCTTAATATGTGTAAGTTCTTTCTGCGGCAGTGAGAAACCAGCCTCCCATCACCTCAATGTATTTATTTACTCCATCAGTCACTCAGCAAGTGACCACTTCCACTGCAGTAGCTGCCTCTTTCCCGGGCACTCCTGGGGGGCTGCGGCCCCTACTCTCTCCAGCCCCAAGAAATTCCTCCCCCAGCCCCGAGAAAGTCCTCCTCCAGCCAGGCTCAGACACCCAGTGCTACTCTGCCCCACCTACAGACAGTCTCTCCCTTAGATTATGACTATTTTTCATGGTGGTAAAATAGCCATTGCTTAAACTATTTTAGAGGATATAATTCACTGGGATTAAGTCCTTGCACGTTGAGGTGCAGACATCGCTGCGGTCCAGCTCCAGCCTGGAGTTGCCCGTCATCCAAACTGCAACTCTGTACCTGTTAAGCACCAGCTCCCCAGTCCCCTCTCCCCTCAGCCCCTGGCCACAGCCTTTCTACTTCCAGTCTTGATGAATTTGATGGTCCTATGTACCTCACATAAGTGGAATCAGACATTATTTCTCCTTTTGTGTGGCTGGTTTATGTCATTTACCATAATATTTTCAAGGTTCATCTATGTTTAGAATATATCAGAACTTTATTAATTTTTAAGGAATAACATTCATATAAATATGTATGTACATACATCTGTCGGTCTGTCTGTCTCTCTTTATATGCATATGTACATATGTTGTTGTTTCGTCACTAAGTAGTGACCAACTCTTTTGTGACCTCATGGACTATAGCCCACCAGGCTCCTCTGTCTATGGGATGTCCTTGGCAAGAATACTGGAGTGGGTTGCCATTCCCTTCTCTAGAGGATCTTCCTGACTCAGGGCTCGAATGTGCATTCTGCATTGGCAGGCGGATTCTTTACCGCTAGCCACCAGGGAAGCCCATATATGTATACATGTACATACTTTTGTTTATCCATTCATCTGCTGATGGATGGTCGGACTGCTCTATCTTTTGGCCCTGTGAATAATGTTGCCGTAAATATTGATGTACAAATACCTCTTTGAGTACTTACTTTCAATTCTATTAGGTTTATACCAAGAAGTGATATTGCTGGATTCGTACTGTGATTCTGTTTTTAATTTTTGGAGGAACTATCATATTGCTTTCTACAGTGGATGCACCATTTAAAATTCCTATTGGCGATGCACAAGAGTTCCAGTTTCTCCACATCCTCCCCAGTACTTGCTATAATAACTGCAGGGTTGTTTATGTTTTGATAGTAGTCATCCTAATGGATAAACTGATACCTAGATTTTACTTTAATTTGCATTTCCCTGATGAGTAGTGGTGTTGAGCATCTTCACATGCATGCATGTTGGACATTTGTGCATCATCTTTTGGGAATATGCCTAAAGTTCTAGCCCACTTACTTAACTGGCTTTTTGTTGTTTTTGGTGAGTTGGTGGCTCAGTGGTAAAGAATCCCTGGACCAATGCAGGAGACATGGGAGACATGTGTTTGATCCCTGAGTTTGGAAGATCCCCTGGAGAAGGAAATGGCAACCCCTCCAATATTCTTGCCTGGAGAATCCCATGGACAGAGGAGCCTTGTGGGCTATAGTCCACAGGGTCACAAAGAGTTGGACATGACTTAGCGACAGGATATGCACATACAGGAGTTCTTTATACATTCTAGATACTGATCTCTTATCAGATTTATAATTTGCAAATGTTTTTCCCATTCCATGGATTGTCTATTCACTCTGTTGATAGTGTCCTTTGATGCACAAAGGTTTTAAATTTTGTCTAAGTCTTATTTATCTATTTTTACTTTTGCTGTCAGTGCTTTTGGTGTTATAGCCGAGAGATCATTGCCAAAACCAATGTTCGGAAGATCTTGACCTATATTTTCTTTTAAGCGTTTCTAGCTTTAGCTCTTAGGAGAAGGCAATGGCACCCCACTCCAGTACTCTTGCCTGGAAAATCCCATGGACGGAGGAGCCTGGTAGGCTGCAGTCCATGGGGTCGCTAAGAGTCGGACACAACTGAGCGACTTCACTTTCACTTTTCACTTTCATGCATTGGAGAAGGACATGGCAACCCACTCCAGTGTTCTTGCCTGGAGAATCCCAGGGACGGGGGAGCCTGGTGGGCTTCCGTCTATGGGGTCGCACAGAGTCGGACACGACTGAAGCGACTTAGCAGCAGCAGCAGCTTTAGCTCTTATGTTTAGACCTTTGACCCATTTTTTGAGTTAATTTTTTAATATAATGTAAGGTGTCCTATATTATTTTAAATTCCTTATAAACATAATTTAAAAGAGGAGCCAAAGTTATCTTAAAAATTGGTTTTTTTTTTGGACCTTCAGAATGCTTCCTTACATTTTGCTTTTATAATTTTAGCACAAAAATCTTGAGCATTTCCTAAACTTTGGTATTCAGTAATGCCTGAACTGCTGGTGGGAGACACAGCAAGGCTCAGTTAAAGACAGTGGAAGGCTCAAAGTAGGGGAAGGTGAATGGTGGTGGAGGGATGGAAGGAGGAGGTTTTATGGGTTGGCTGCCTGCCTCTGGGTAAGAACCAAGTCCCCTCCCACCCCCAACTTTCCCCTTTACTCACTGCCTGCCCCTGGTCTTCAGGTGTCCTGCAGAATCTTATTCTCCCATGAGAATGGGTTTTTCTCCTGTGATTATTTTGTGGTCATAGTACAGGGCATTTGTCCTCAGGGTGGTGGCAGTGGTTTTGTTGGAGCCCAGAGGACCAAGGCCACTTAAAAATAGCCACTCCTAGAGATGCTGAGCAGGGCGACCAGCACTGCCAGAGAGGAAATGGCATCCATTGTTTAATCCCCCATCTAGGGTAATGATTTTTCCCTAAGACATCTCCCAATTAGAGCACTTAAGAAAGTTCAGTTGTGATTGCTTATCATTCTCTGATTGATTTCAAAAATGAAAACACATTGCCCGTGGCAGACTTCCTCTACAAATGGAGGTCAGTGGAGAGAAATCACAGGCTATCGGACAGTGAGAGGTGGAAGGAACTTGCAGTATTTTTAAAACATTTTTTAGCCACTGGATTTTTTTTTTCCCCCAAGTGCAATCAATCATATGATCAATCCCAATAAATAAAAAAACATGAAAAAAAAGTCATCTGCTTTCATTTCTCTCCTCCTGAGGCTTGGAGAAAGGAACTGGTGGGTTCAGAGTCATCCAGCTTGTGATTGCTGGGTTGGGACCAGAAATCGTTTCCCAATTCCTAGGACAGGGCTCCTTAAATCAGGCAAGACATGGCATGTTCTTCTTCCGAGATCTTTTGTTCTTCCAGAGCTCAGATGAAAAGAGAATGAAAAAGACTAATCCGGTCCCTTGTAGATATCCTCACAAGTCAGCAGGGGGTATGACTTAGCGAAGGCCACACAGCGGGCCCTGGTTAGAAGGCCTGCTGGCAGGCGTTGTGTAAGGGTGCCTCGAGGTACAAAATAAGGCATCTGTAAGGACTGGGGATGAGAAACACTGGGGAAACCATGCAAGTTGGCCTGAACTGCAGACGGTACAAAGAGAGGGACAGTCCACTCCTGGGAGTCTCCTCTTGAATTTCTTTTGCAAACAGCAAGGGGCTTCCCAACCTCCCTCCTGCGGGGTGTGAGAGTGAGTTGGGTGGTACAGAGGCCCTGGTCCTCCCAGCTGCAAGAGGGAAGTCTCCAGCAAGGGCTTCCACTCTTTTGAAGGCTGCTGTGGGGCCTGATGGCAGCAGGAGGCAGTGCAATGGGAAGCGGGGAGGAGGGAAAGGTTTCTGAGCTTCTGTGATGATTGGGAAACTCTGGGCCAAGGAAAGCAGGGAGAGTTAGGGGATGATTAGAGCTAGAGGAGGGAGCTTTTTTTTAAAAAAAAATATTTATTTTTAACTGAAGGATTATTGCTCCACGATAGTGTGTTGGTTTCTACCATAGAGCAACATGAGTCAACATGTTGTATGTGTACATATGTGTACATATGTGTACATATGTGTACATATGTCCATTCCCTCTTGAACCTCCCTCCTACCTCCCACCCCTCTAGGTTGTTACAGAGCCCCAGTTTGAGTTTCCTGAGTCATATAGCAAATTCCCACCAGCCACCTATTTTACATATGGTAGTGTATATGCTTCCATGCTCCTTTGTCCACTCATCCCACTCTCTCCTTCCTCACCTCTACCCGTGTCCGTAAGTCTGTTCTCTGTGTCTGCATCTCCATTCCTGCCCTGCAAATAGGTTCATCAGTACCATCTTTCTGGATTCCATATATATACATGTACATATGTATACATGTGTATTCAGTTCAGTTCAGTCGCTCAGTCATGTCCAACCCTTTGCGACTCCATGAATCGAGCACACCAGGCCTCCCTGTCCATCACCAACTCCTGGAGTTCAGTCAAACTCATGTCCATCGAGTCAGTGATGCCATCCAGCTATCTCATCCTCTGTTGTCCCCTTCTCCTCCTGCTCCCAATCCCTCCCAGCATCAGGGTCTTTTCTAATGAGTCAACTCTTTGCATGAGGTGGTCAAAGTATTGGAGTTTCAGCTTCAGCATCAGTCTTTCCAATGAACACCCAGGACTGATCTCCTTTAGGATGGACTGCTTGGATCTCCTTGAAGTCCAAGGGATTCTCGAGTCTTCTCCAACACCACAGTTCAAAAGCATCAATTCTTTGGCACTCAGCTTTCTTCACAGTCCAACTCTCACATCCATACATGACCACTGGAAAAACCATAGCCTTGACTAGACGGACCTTTGTTGGCAAAGTAATGTCTCTGCTTTTTATGATATTTGTTTTTGCAGAAGAAAGCTTTTAGGAGTCACTGTCAGAGAGAGAATTTTTCTGGACTCTACTTTTGGGTAAGGGAGAGAGACGGCATGAGTAAAGAGATTGACCAAAAGAACTCTGTTCAAAGGACAACTAAAATATTTTGCTGTTCATCGAGAACTCACTGGCCTTCTTCACCATTTATTTCCTAAAGGGTCTGAATGAAGAGTTAAATTAGTTTAGAGCCCTTAAAAAAACACAAACTGCTGGACTCTGGTTCTTTGAAATGCAGAAATTGCAACATGCAAGGTCTTGACTGTGTTTGGAATACTTAATGCATAGTGATCCGGCGGAGACAGTAAGGGACCTGGGGTAGAGGGCCTCAGCTTTTGTTGGCTCTATTCTGATTTTTGGCCACTGAGAATCCCATGGATAGAGGAGCCTGGTAGGCTGCAGTCCATGGGGTCTCGAAGAATCGGACACGACTGAGCGACTTCACTTTCACTTTTCACTTTCATGCATTGGAGAAGGAAATGGCAACCCACTCCAGTGTTCTTGCCTGGAGAATCCCAGGGACAGGGGAGCCTGGTGGGCTGCCGTCTATGGGGTCGCACGGAGTTGGACACGACTGGGGCAACTTAGCAGCAGTAGCAGCCTCTAGTAACTAGCCCTTGGGCTTCCCTTGTGGCTTAGCTGGTAAAGAGTCTGCCTGCAATTCGGGAGACCTGGCTTCAATCCCTGTGTTGGGAAGATCCCCTGGAGAAGGGAAGGGCTATCCACTCTGGTATTCTGGCCTGGAGAATTCCATGGGCTGTATAGTCCATGGGGTCACAAAGAATCGGACACGACTGAGTGACTTTCACTTCACTTTCACATCTCATGAAGCAGTGGGCTAACTTGAAGCAGAAACCTATAAAAGTACCATGGTGGAGAGGCTTGTTCCTTCTGCCGGCTGATGGCTGGCTGAGTGACGGACGGGCTGAGGCACAACCAGAAGTCTCTTCTTCAGTTCCCTCGGTGTCAACCCACTGAGGCTCTCTCAGTCCCCAGTCCTGAGCTTTCCCTGGGATCTGGACTCTTGGTTTTTTCACTCACTCTGCCTTGAGACTTATATTTGAATGTAGAGTTGTTGATAACCAGCCTCTGTTCTATTGCTCCATGCCCATGCAGATCTGGTTGTTAAATATTTAGAATATCATCCCAGGTTTATCCTGCTTTCCAAGTATGCTGGGTGCAAAAATCTATACTCCTGGTGAACATGTGAGCTTATCATTCTGTTGCAAAAGGTGTTGAAATCTGGGCAGCTTGGAGTGCTGGGTGGGTGTATGGGCTGTGACTGGGAGATGGGGCGAGTGAAATTGACACAGTGGGTTCATAGGAAGACTACAGGCTCCGATCCATGCTTAGGCTCTGCTTCTGGCCTCACAGGTTTTGGCTGCAAGATCTTGTTTCCAAATGCAAATGTGAGTATCTTAGTAGTCCCTCTCAGTGATAAATAATATGAACAACTTTTTCATTTATCACATCTCTTCCCACATCTATTCTGTGTTTGAAATTACACTGGAGCTGTAACTTCACATAATGGGTGCTCAGAAAAGTTTGCTGAACTTGTGAATTAAGCTTTTCTCAGAGGTAATATTTTGGATTAGTCAGGATTCTTGATTGCAAGTGACAAAAATTCTACTGGAAGTAGTTTAGGTAGAAGGGAAATGTATTTTCTTGGGTAGATAACCCTGAATATTCATTGGGAGGACCGAAGCTGAAGCTCCAATACTTTGGCCACTTGATGCAAAAAGCTAATTCATCGGAAAAGAATCTGATGCTGGGAAAGATTGAAGGCAGGAGGAGAAGGGGATGACAGAGGATGAGATGGTTGGATGCCATCACTGACTTGATGGACAGGAGTTTGAGCAAGCTCTGGGAGATGGTAAAGGACAGGGAAGCCTGGCGTGCTGCAGTCCATGGTGCTGCAAAGAGTCAGGCACAACTGAGTGACTGAACAACAACTCAGAGCATTAATTATGTACAACAGATTGAAGAGATCAAGTTGGATGGAAAAGTCACATCTTGGAGAAGATGCGACTTGAGCTGGCTGTTGAAGGTTGGGCAGAATTGGGGAGTATGGAGGAGCAGGGACAGGGTGAGGGGAGGGAAATGGTTGTAATTAAAATGGTAAGGATGGAGGTTGGGAGGAATAATAAAATGCTAACCGTGCTAATAAATGTTAATAATAAATGGTAACTGTCGTTACCACCAATAGCTAACATTTATTGAGTGGCAAAGGAAGATGGGAGATGTGAGGTAGAGAGCAGTGGGAGGGATATTTTGAATAAGAACTGAGGTATCATTAGTAGATGTATCACTGCTAAATAGTGGCTGAGGGAAACCAGTTGGGCAATATTCAACAAGTGTTTATTGATCCCTGATTAGGTCCCAGCCAGTGTGCAACTTCGTTTCATACATTAAAATATGTTGCAAGTTGGCTCTGGTAAGCTTTGCCTTTAAATTCTTGTATTAGTCAAGTTAAGATAAGTGATGTTGCATTAATAAAACACCCCCTAGATCTCAGCGGCTTACGAAACCAAAGTATATTTCTTGCTTCTTGCTCATTCGAGTCCACTGAGCATTTGGACCACTCTGCAGAACAAAGCTTTGGTGGAATGGCTCCTCCATCTCACCACAAGCCTTCTGATTCCAGTATGATTATCCCAGCAAGGGAAGAGAACACAGAGGGGGCTATGCCAGCAGTTGAGGATGTCAAAGCAGACTTGTTATATGAGTCCACCTACCTCCAAAAAAGGTAAGGAAGTGTAATCTTCTCTGTGTCTGCAGTAAGAAAACTTGTTATGAAGCACTGGCGCTCCAGCGTGTTTCCTGATTAAGATACTTCGTTATTTTCTTCCTTCTCTCTCCCTCTCCTTCCCTCCCTCCCTTCCTTCCATCCATCCCCCCTCTTGCTTCTTCCCTTCATCCATCTGTCTTCAGGACTGGCTCTAGACTTATTTCAGCTTCCTAGGTGGCACCAGTGGTAAAGAACCCGCCTGCCAGTGCAGGAGATGCAAGAGACGTGGGTTTCCTCCATGGGTTGGGAAGATCCCCTTGAGGAGGAAATGGAAACCCACACCAGTGTTCTTGCCTGGAAATTTTCATGGATAAGAGGGGCATGGCTCAACACACATACGCACACTGGACTCATTTCTAAGCCTTGGACTTGACTCTTGGAGACATCTAAGTGACCGTCCTTTGTTTGAGTTCTGCAGGTCTAAATTCAGAAACTAACATCTGGACCAGGGAAGCTGAGGTGACTGATGACTGTGCTTGTGTTTGCACATACAGTATTGTACTACATTTTCAATCACATTGCGCATCGGATAACTCTAAGACAGATGAGGTCCACTGCTCCAGGTGCGGCGGCCTCCAGGAACCATCAGGAACTGCCCCGGGCGGGGCCAGGACAGCTGAGCCGTCAAGAAGTCAGATGTCTTCAGCAGTTGTTTAACTCTGAAATTCAAGGTGTGGGGAAAGTCTCTCCAGAAATAGGGTTTCTTTGAAGCTTTTTTTTGTTGTTGTTGTTCTGTTTTTCACATGGTTGGAGTCTCCTGTGTATGATGGCCAATCTATTATGCAATTTTTGTAGCTCTGAAGTGATAATTTTTAGATGACCTTGGTAATTTCTTCCCCTGATAGAAGAGAATCTGTATGTCACCGCTTTATAGCTTGAATTGTTTCAAACCCTACTCCTGGATGGCCCTCTGTGGAGGCCAAAGGACCCGACAGTGACACAAAACCATAGTATTCTCAATGCCCCAAAGAAACTAACACCCATTTGCCTGCCATTAGGCAGCACAGACTGGAGAAGGTGATGGCACCCCACTCCAGTACTCTTGCCTGGAAAATCCCATGGACGGAGGAGCCTGGAAGGCTGCAGTCCATGGGGTCTTGAAGAGTCAGACACGACTGAACGACTTCAGTTTCACTTTTCACTTTCATGCATTGGAGAAGGAAATGGCAACCCACTCCAGTGTTCTTGCCTGGAGAATCCCAGGGACGGGGGAGCCTGGTGGGCTGCCGTCTATGGGGTCGCACAGAGTCAGACACGACTGAAGTGACAGCAGTAGCAGCAGCACAAACACATGAAACTATTTTTTTTTCTTTTGTTAGGAGTGTATTGGCAGAATAACAGTGATTAAAAGTATGGTTCCTGCTGTCAGAACTGGGTTTGAATTATGGTTTGGCCTTTCACTGAACATGTGACTTTGAGGACGTAGCTCTTTGAGCCTCGATTTTCACAGTGATTAAAACTGGGGAAAATCGTAGTCCTGATGTCACAGAACTGCTGTGAGCACTCAGAGAGTTAATGCACAGAAAGCACTCAGCATGGTGCCTGCAGTCAGCAAGTGCTCAATTTACACTGCCTTTTTTTTTTTAACTCAACATTTATTCAAGAAGGAAAAAGGGAGGCTAGGTTGGCTGGCTAATCTTTCGTCGGCTTACTTGTGGGTCTGTGATCAGCGGTGTCAGGGAGCTGCACACTCATGCTTTGGAAAAGGTTGGAAGCACATCCTGCCAGTCCATCTTGGGAACTGAAGGGACTCTAACATGTTTGAAACCAGGCTCAGGTCTATGTCTACTGGGTCACAACAGACCCTCCTGCGCCAGAATCTTCCTCCCCTGAGTCATCCTTGGGAGTCTGGGATAGACGCTCCGCTTGCTTCTGGGTGGTGAAACTTTTGCCAGTGCTGGTCTGTGCTCGCTCCTGGTCCATCCGGGCCAGGATGACTTGGGATCGTACAGACTCTCTTTCACAGGTGCTTCTTCTCCAGGCTCCTGTTTCAAGACCCTGTCATCATCGTTGTCTAAACACTCAGTCCTCCTCATCCAGATCACCAGAGTCTGACTCCCTCTCACCTCCCTCCCCATCCCACCCCTCTAGGTTGATATAGAGCCCCTGTTTGAGTTTCCTGAGCCATACAGCAAATTCCTGTTGTCCACCTATTTTATATATGGTAATGGAAGTTTCTATGTTCGTCTTGGAACAAGGAACACTCTTGGGGGGTGAGGTATATGGAAAGAGTTACATTGACTTTTTAAATATTATTACCATTTTTTAACTTTTTATTTTGTTTTGGGCTATAGCCGATTAACAGTGTTGTCGTAGGTTCAGGTGAACAGCAAAGGGACTCAGCCATATACACACAGGTATCCATTCTTCCTATAACTCCCCTCCCATCCAGGCTGCTACATAACATTGAGCAGAGTTCCCTGTGCTGTAGAGTAGGACCTTGTTGGGTATCTATTTTGCTTTATTTTTGTTTATTATTTTTTAAACTTCGTTTTTTAATTGGAGGATACTTGCTTCACAGTATTGTGTTGGCTTCTGCCATGGTACAACCTGACTTAGCCATAAGTATACACCATATGCATGCATATGTCCTCTCCCTCCTGAATCTCCCTTCCGTCCCCCACCTCATCCTACCCCTCCAGGTTGTTACAGGGTAGAGCACCTGGTGTTACATGGCAACTTCCCATTAACTATCTGTTTTACAAATGGTAGTGTGTGTGTCTCAATGCTACTCTCTCAGTTCATCCCACCCTCTCCTTCCCCGCAGCGTCCAAGTCTATTCTCTACGTCTGTGTCTCTGTTCCTGCCCTGGAAATAGGTTCATCCGTACCATTTTTCTAGATTCCGTATGTATGGGTTAAGATGGTTCGATGGCGTCACCAATTCCATGGACATGAACTTGGGCAAACTATGGGAGGTGGTGAGGGACAGGGAGGCCGGGCGTGCTGTAGTCCACGGGGTTGCAAAGAGTCAGACACGACTGGCAGCTGAACGACAACAACATGATATTTGTTTTTCCTCTTTCTGACCTCCTTCACTCTGTGTAACAGGTTCTGGGTCCATCCACCTCCCTAGACCTGACGAATCAGTAGGTATGTGTCTATCACAAGCTCCCTAAGCATCTCTCCCCTCATCCTTCCACCCCGGCAACTGTAAGTCCACTCTCTGTGACTGTGAGTCTCTGTTTCGTAAGGAAGTTCATTTGTATCATTTCTTTGTACAGTCACATTAGTTTTTACTATTAATAAGCCCTATCTCAGACTGTTCTTACAGAAGACAGATATTAATCTTTTTCTTTGGTTAATAAAACTTTGGAAAATGAATCATTATTTAATAAATAGCATTTATTTATTTATTTGACCCTATTAAAATCTGGGGTTCTAGGTAGGAGATAGCAAAAGGGGCTTTTGGTAGTGAAAAAAAGGTTAGGAATCACTGCCCGTGTACAATAAGGCAAAAAGTCACAAGCTACAGCCCACAGGCAAATGTGAGCTCTAGAGGAGTCTGACTTGAACAAGGTTTGTTTGGCTTTAACTTGATCTGGTGAGCATTCCTTGTGGCTCAGTGGCAGAGAATCTGCCTGCCAATGTAGGAGATATGGGTTGGATCCCTGGGTTGGAAAGATGCCCTGGAGAAGGAAAACCCACTTCACTAACTGTGCCTGGGAAATTCCATGGACAGAAGAGCCTGGTGGACTACAGTCCATAAGGTTGCAAAGAGTCTGACATGACTGATAGACTCAGCAATAGCAACAACTTTATTTGGCTGCTAACATTTAAGAACAAAAGATTTCACACAAAAATTAGCATCTCCTTTGGGCTTGTGTCTGGCTCGTTTTCAGCTTTTACATTACCTGCTATGGAAGATGGAATAACGGTCCTCCAAAGATGCCCTGTCTTATTTCCTGGAACCTGTGAATGTGTTAGGCTACATGGCAACGGCAGACTGAGGTCGTAGGCAGGATTAAGGCTGCTGTTCCTCATCCTTAATATAAGGAGATGATGCTGGATTTTCTGAGTGCACCCCATGTAATCTCAAGGGTCCTTATAAGTGGATGAGGGACATGAAGCAAAATCAGAGAGAAGCACTGTTGCAGAAGAAGGGTGGGAGACACGAAATTTGGTTGATTTTGAAGATGCAGGAAGTGGCCAGCAAGCCAAGGCATGTAGGTGGCCCCTAGAAGCTGGAAAAGGCAAGAAAAAAAAATTCTTTCTTGGATCCTCTGAAGAGGGACACAGCCCTGTGACACCTTGGTTTTAGCCCAGTGAGGCCTGTGTTAGACTCTTGACCTTCAGAAGTACATGATAAAAAAATATGTGTTTATGGGACTTCCCTGGTGGTCCAGTAGTTAGGGCTCCACCGAGGGATGGGTTTGATCTCTGGTCAGAGAACTAAAATGCTGAATGCCACGAGCTGCAGTCAAAAAAAAAAAAATTGTGCTTTTAAGTAAGGTGTGAAATTTTCGGCAACTTGCTACAGCGAAAAACAAACAAACAAACAAACACACTGCTGAATTCCCAGAGGATAAAATTATTTTTGCCTCTTTTTGATCCTTATGTTTTCAACCTAATTCTTTTGAGGTGTTTCATAATCCTGGCGATATCACTAAGCCGAGCAGAGCTGCAGAAGCTCCCTGACTTTCCTATCAGAAAGTGTTGATCAATAAGAGCGCTTGCTGCCTTTGATCCAAGCTTCAGTGCTGGCGTCTGTAAAGGACTTTCAGCTACACAAGAGAGGGGCACTTTCACTGTTCTAAAAGAGTACTGAGTGATAATTCTTACTGTGGGATGGTTGGATTCCCTACTCTGTGGGATATTAGCACTGGATTCTCACATGGTTTGGAAGTCGTTGTTCAGTTGCTAAGTCATGTCTGACTCTTTGCAACCGCATGGGCTGCAGCACGTCAGGCTCCTCTGTCCTTCACTATCTCCCAGAGTTTGCTCAAACTCAGATACATTGAATCGATGATGCCATCCAGCCATCTCATCTCCTGGTACCCGCTTCTCCTCCTGCCATCAATCTTTCCCAGCATCAGAGTCTTTCCCAGTGAGTCAGCTCTCCGAATCAAGTGGCCAAAGTGTTTTAGCTTCAGCATCAGTCCTTCCAATGAATATTCAGAGTTGATTGCCTTTTGAATTGAATGGTTTGATTTCCTTGCTGTCCAAGGGACTTGATGCAGGATACAGGAAGCTTGGGGCTGGTGCACTGGGATGACCCAGAGGGATGGTATGGGGAGGGAGGTGGGAGAGGGGTTCAGGATTGGGAACACGTGTACACCCATGGTGGATTCATGTTGATGTATGGCAAAACCAATACAATATTTTAAAGTAATTAGCCTCTAATTAAAATAAATAAATTTAAATTAAAAAAAAAACTAAAAAAAAAAAGTCTTCTCCACCACAATTTGAAAGCATCAGTTCTTCAGCATTCAGCCTTCTGTATGGTCCAGCTCTCACATCCGTACATGACTACTGGAAAAGCCATAGCTTTGACTAGACGGACCTTTGTTGTCCAATCGATGTCTCTGCTTCTAAACGCACTGTCTTTGTCACAGCTTTCCTTCCAAGGAGTAAGTATCTTTTGATTTCATGGCAGCAGTCACTGTCCATAGTGATTTTGAAGCCCCCAAAAATAAAACTGGCCACTGTTTCCACTTTTTCCCCAACTATTTTTCCATGAAATGATGGGACCAGAAGCCATGATTTTAGTTTTTTGAATGTTGAATTTTAAGGTTTGGAGGAGTTCAACGTTTTTCTCAAACACAAATTTCCTGGGCTGGATGCATCATGCTAGTTAGGAGGAGAAAGTCTTATCGGAGAAGGTATGTTTTCATTTGTCTTTGTATGAAGGACCATGGAGGCCCTTGGAAGGAACTAGGATTGAGAGGCAGGAAGAAACAGCTCTTCAAAGATGCCCTGGAGCAAAGGGCAAGGGTGAGGGGAGCAGACACGGCTTGGACCCAGATGAGACCCAGTTAGGATCATGCAAGGACATGAGTCCTTATGTGCAAGTTGCAGCCAGAGAAACTTTGGGAAACTTAGGAAAATACCCTTTTCCAGGTTGATGTATGCGTAGAGTTCCAGGCCCCTCCCAGCCAAGGTCTTTTGAGAAAGGCCAGCTCATAGAATGGACATGAGTTTGAGCAAGCTCAAGGAGATGGCTGAAGCCTTGCTTGCTGAAGTCCATGGGGTTGCAAAGAGTAGGACATGAGTGAGCCACTGAACGGCAACAACTTACAGAAATGGAAGTGGCAGCCTGGTCCGTTGGGGGGTTTGCAGAGTCCCAGAAGACACTCTTCTCTGGGCCTGACATCAACACCATTTGAGAGATGGAAGCAGGAGTCAGGAAAATGGAGACATCAGTTTTACTTTTGAGTGTATACCGTCAACAGTTGAAAGCAGGGACAAGAACTGATATTTATATGACTCTATTCATTGCTGCTAAGTCGCTTCAGTCGTGTCTGACTCTGTGCGACCCCATAGACGACAGCCCACGAGGCTCTCATGTCCCTGGGATTCTCCAGGCAAGAACACTGGAGTGGGTTGCCATTTCCTTCTCCAATTCATGAAAGTGAAAAGTGAAAGTGAAATTGCTCAGTCGTGTCCGACTCTTAACGACCCCATGGACCACAGCCTACCAGGCTCCTCTGTCCATGGGATTTTCCAGGCAAGAGTACTGGAGTAGGGTGCCATTGCCTTCTCTGAATATTCATTGCAGTATTGTTCAAAGTCATCAAAAGTTCAAAGCAAACTAAACGTCCATCCACAGACGAATGGTTAAAAACAGTGTGGTGTCTGCATACAAAAGAATATTTTTCAGCCTTAAAAAATAAGGAAATTATAAGACATGCTGTAATTCAGGCTTCCCTGGTGGCTCAGAGGTAAAGAATCTACCTGCCAATGCAAGGGACGCAGGAGACATGGGTTTGATCCCTGGGTTGGGAAGATCCCTTGGAGGAGGAAATGGCAACCCACTCCAATGTTCTTGCCTGGAGAATCCCATGGACAAAGAAGCCTGGTGGGCTGCAGTCCATGGGGTCACAAAGAGTCAGACATGACTTAGGGACTACACATCAACAAAATGCTTGGCAAAGGTGTCCCTTAGAAAATACCTCAGGGTAGCTGCGGAAGAGCCACTCTGGTGGGAGTAGAGGCTCTATGAGATGGTGATCTTGGTTTATGTTTAACTTGGGTCTTGATTTTGAACCAACTGTGATATTGACACGACTTCAGAATAAATGTAATTGTGACATATTCCACAGTTTACCCTCCTGGACTCACTTATCCTGCCTCATGTTCTTTCAAGTTTCTGAGTGTTATCATATTCTTGTGGGGTGACAGCAAGGGGCACTGGGAATCGGTTGGGGGGCAGATCAGATGGGGGAGGGATGGGTCTGCCCCGCCTCAGCTCCAGGCACCTTCTCTATCTGACCCTCACGCAGTGTCTTCACACCATTGGCTTCTGTTTGGTCCTGGGTCTCAACACAGAAAGAGTCCTGTCTGACTCTTTGTGATCCCGTGACTGTAGCCCATCAGACTCCTCTGTCCATGGAATTCTCCAGGCAAGAATACTGCAGTGGGTTGCTGTTCCCTTCTCCAGGGGATCTTCCTGACCTGGGGATCAAACTCACGTCTCCTGCATTGCAGGCAGACTCTTAATGGTCTGAGTCACCAGGAAGCTATGATTGCTACCAAATCCAAAAGTTTCAATTTACTCCAAAGTGTAAAACCTGCCACTAAACGGAATGCTTACCATTTGTCTTTGCATTTCAGAAGCGTGAGACTTTACGGTTCCTTCCTGTCTCTCCAGCATTCACGCTGTGAAACTGAGCTTTTCCCAGACACAGGCCAATCCCTTCCTTCAGCGTGACAGATTATGAATGCATTTTCGTAGATACATTCAGACGCCGGCATGATCTCCCAGTGACGTCTTAAAGCCAGGTGACTGAGGAGACCCGTTTAGCAACTTGGAAATTGCCTGAGCAGAGCTTTTCTGAGGTTTAGGACATAAGCCCAGGTTCAAGTGGGACTTGTGTGGGATGGAGCAGGGAGAAATCACGCACCCATTGGCCACTGGCAGCAAAAAGACCCCAAGCCAAGCACCATCTGCCTTTCTCCTTCCTTGTGGCTGAGAATTTACCAGGTAAACTGTGGAACCTGTGTTGCCTAAACAAAAAAACAAGCAAAGCAAGAAAAAAGTCTGATAGTAATTACCTTTTGCAGGGGCACAATTTAACTGAAATCTCTAGACAGAAAGAGGGGATTCTAGCTCCCAGAAACGATGCTGCCGAAATGCTATTTGGAAAGGGAATCCATAGGTGGGAGCTTAATGCTCCAGATTTATGTGTGCTGTTAGCTTCCGAGCAATATAATTATTGTGTTTTTTCTGCCTTGAGCTACTGCCTCCAGTTTCTGAGAATAGGGCTCAAATATTTCCCACTTGATGACATTTATTATCATCACCCCTCATGCAAAACTCACCTTAGTTTTCCATCTCCCCAGCCTCCACTGAACCTCTTGTTTACAAAGAGCCACTATTTCTATTCCCAATTGTTAATGCAAATATGAATCAAGCATCAAAGATTCATTTTTGCAAGTTTGTATTGAGGTAGACTTCCTTGTCTCAGAGAGCTGAGAAATCGCCGATGGATTCAGATCCCTGTAAAGCATCTGGGCTGAAACAGATGAGAACCCAGGCACACAATCGCTGGCTTTGTAATGTAGACAGGTCTGAGGATGGACCCGGTAAGTGATGCCTTGATTTATGAATGCATTGTGCTGGGGGATCATTGCCCTGAGAAGACATAATTATTGGAGGCAAAGCTCTCCTCTGTGTGAGCATCAGTTCTCTCTCTAGTCTGTCCTGTCCTGACTCTGGCTCAGAATTGGTGGCTGGGTGGCACTTGCTTTTACTTTTTCAACTCTGCAAGTTGAGGAGCCTATTCGGTGGGACTGTACAGATGAATAATAGCTGGTTTGTGTCCTGTTTTTCCAGCATCACCATCCTCATTCTCATCCTTACCATCATCTCCATCACCATCAAAATAGTGGCCCGCCATTACTAGAGCTTCCCTTGTGGCTCAGCTGGCAAAGAATCCACCTGCAATGTGGGAGACCTGGATTTGATCCCTGGGTTGGGAAGATCCCCTGGAGAAGGGAAAGGCTACCCACTCCATAGTCTGGCCTGGAGAATTCCATGGACTGTATAGTTCATGAGGTTGCAAAGACTCAGACATGACTGAGCGACTTTCACTTCACTTGCCATTACTATGATCATCTTTCCTAAAATTTATTGAGAGTCTTCTCAGTCCAGCTCTGTTAAGCACTTTATTTGTTGCTGTTACTTATATATGTATTTTTTGTTTCTTTTTTTGTTCATTAGTTTTTTGTATTTTTTAGATTCCACATATCAGTTGTATCATACAGTATGTCTTTCTCTGTCTGACTTAATGTCACTTAGTCTAGAACCCTGCAAGTTCATCTGTGTTGTTGCAACTGGCAAAACTTCATTCAGTTTTGTGGCTGAGTAGTATGCCATTGTATATATGTACCAAATCTTTATCCATTTGTTGATGGGTACTTAGGTTGCTTCCATATCTTAGATATTGTAAGTAATTCTGCTGATAACATTGGGGTGCATGTATTTTTTTCAAATTCGTATTTTCATTTTGGGGGATGTGTTAGGCACTTCAGCAGTATAATCTTGTTTATAACTCTTAAAACAACACTGCAAACTGGATATGATTGCTCTCACATGGCAGTAAGGTACCTGCATTTCAGAGGGCTTAAGTGTCTTACACTAAGTCGTAGGGTGAGACTTGAACACTGATCTGTTTGACTTTAAAGACGGTATCCTCACTATCACACTGCCTTTCTTAGAGTCTAACTAGCCATTTCTCTAAACAGAGGTTTTGTCATGCCCCACATTAGTGGGATTGGTAAAGCCAGATTAAACAAAAAAACTTTATTTAAGCTGCATGCCGAGATGAAACAATGAACTTCTTTCCCCAAGCTCATTACAAGTATTAAGTGTTTAGTGATTTAATTAGGACATGTCTATTAACAGCTTTTACTGAGGTCAGTGGAATACAAATGTTTTGCAACTTGGCGTTGCTGTTTGATTTTGTCTGGCTTTACCTCTTTGTGGACCCACCCGCAAGCCCCTCTGAATGAAAACCTTCATCCTTCTAATGGTGCATTCCCATGCATGACTGTTTTATGAATTTTCTTGACTTCAAGAAAAGGAGAGGTTGGGGAGATTTTCCAGTTCATAAGACTTCATAAGATACAATGACCAAAGATGTTAAAAAAAAAAAAACCAAACTGAAAAAATTCAATTCTTCTGCTGGATTCATGAGCAATGGATGGAGTGTCTGTGAGAAGTGGGGCATCTGATGGAGGGCTGGGAGCATTGGAGGTGGTGGAGGGAGGTGGCTACGTTGTAGGATAAAATATACCATTTGTGTCTTGTAAAAGTTTTCTGCCAGCTGTTTTCTGATCAACTCCATCATTGTTTCTTGACATGCTCAGGACCTTGGCCAGTGCCGGTTCATTTACTTTTTAACAGAAAGATTGGGTTAAGGTATAAGGGAAAAGTCATTACAGTGACAGGCTGAAAAGAGGAGAGGAGATTTGACCGAAAAAATGTTTAGGGGAAACACACAAACTGTCATTTACTCTAGTTTTAATTATTTTTTTAGAAAATTGCTGGAGGATCTAATGCTCTCAAAGGATGGAGTCTTAAATATGAGACTCATGTTTAAGAGGAGAGAAGAGAATTATTTAAAATTGGAACTAGAGAGAATAGCATTGAAATATGTATAGTATCATATGTGAAACAGATCACCAGTCCAGGTTCGATGCATGAGACAGGGTGCTCAGGGCTGGTGCACTGGGATGACCCTGACGGATGGGATGGGGAGGGAGGTGGGAGGGGGGTTCAGGAGTGGGGACACACGTACACCCATGGCGGATTTGTGTTGATGTATGGCAAAAGCCACTACAATGTTGTAAAGTAATTAGCCTCCAATTAAAATAAATAAATTAATTTAAAAAATAAATAAAATTGGAACTAAAACATGAGATAGTGAGGGTCTCTAGGTTCTAGAGAAATCTATAAGGCATGTTTTCTAAGCTTAGAGGACTCAGGTTCTCCTTAGGTCCGCCTTCATTCTCTTCAGTGGTCTCAGCCCTTTTGGTTGGATGCTGGGGAAGAGGGGTTTAAATCAATGCAGCAAGCATAACTCATGTTAATTTTCCAACCCCTGACTTGGGCAAGAGCTTTCCTGGTGCCAGAGTTTTCTTTCTTGCAGAGGTAGTGGTGGAATAAATCCGATGGGGTGCTTTGGGCTCCCAGACGTTTAAATTGTTTACACTCACTGAACCCTTGTCAATGGAAAATGCAATGCAGAACCTAAGAAAACTCAGACCTAGATACCATTCTAGTTATTGACAGTTAAGCTTATTTCCTCAACATCTCTTCCTTTGCCCCTGCACACCCCTCCCACAACTTTTCCAAGACCCTTTTGTAAGGTGGAGCTACTTAATCTAAATGTTGCCCTTATGTCTAGCTGTCTTTATATGTTTGTGGTTTAAAAGAAAAAAAGAGAGAGAGAGAGTATCATAGACTGGGGAGGGGCCTGGTTACCAAGGCAACTGAATTGGTTGCTGGTGCTTTTCCAGTGTCAACTGGACACTCTGCTCAATTTGCTAGATCATTTGTGGAGAGTTGTTTCTATGACGTATGACCTTTTTAAAGCCTTAATGACCCAGAATACTCGAATCGTCTCATCACCCCCTGGGTGATCAGTTACTGGGAGCCCAGAGACAGAGGATCTGAAAAGACACATTTGAGCAAGGCCAAGTTCTGTCTTATGCCTGGGGTCTACACACCCGACCTTAGGGATAACGTACTGTCTGTATCGTTACGCCCCTGCCAGCATCAGACAGCTGGGCTCCCAGGAGCCCTTCATGGCTGAAATCTTCCCCTGGGCTGGCAGCTCCCTCTCCAGCTGGGTCCACCCAGTTTTGTGTTTCTCCTTTACTCTTTTCAGGCAATTGTTCGTTCACCAGGGTTGTGGGGCCACATTTTATTTATTTTTGTGATGTTGTCCAGCACCTAGCTCAGGGCCTATGGCAGGAGTTGGTAAATATTTGTTGAAATGTGTGTGAAATAACTGGGGCTTCCGTGGTGGCTCAGATGGTAAAGGATCTGCCTGTGGTGCCAGAGACTCAGGTTCAATCCCTAGATCGGGAAGATCCCCCTGGAGGAGGGCATGACAACCCATCCCAGTATTCTTGTCTGGAGAATTCCATGGAGAGAGGAACCTGGCAGGCTACAGTACATAGATCACAAATAATCAAGTCTTCCCTTTACTTCCTGAGACCCAAATAACCCATATATCAATCAATAAAAGTGTACTAATTGGAGAAGGAAATGGCAACCCACTCCAGTGTTCTTGCCAGGAGAATCCCAGGGTCAGCGGAGCCTGGTGGGCTGCCGTCTATAGGATCGCACAGAGTCAGACATGACTGAAACAACTTGGCAGCAGCAAGCACTGTATTACTTTGCTAAGATGCCCTAACAAAATACCACAGACTGGGTGACTCAAAAACAGAAATTTAGTTTCTCACAGTTGCAAGGGCTGAAAGTCCAGGATCAAAGTGTTGGCAGGCTTGGTTCTTCTGGAGCCTTTCTCCGCAGCTTAGAGACGGCTACCTTCTCTCTATCTCCCCATTCAGTCACCCTGCTGTCTCCTTTTGGGTCCAAAGTTCCTCTTCTTCTAAGGACAGCAGCCAGTTTGGGTAAGGATCCATGACAATGGTCTCATTTTTACTTAATCATCTTTTTAAAGACCCTGTCTCCAGGTGCAGTCACATTCTGAAGTTGCAGGGGTTAAGCTTTCAACACATAGATTTTGGGTACACATTTCAAGCTATTAGAAGCACCTGTCATTTGTCAGCACCTGCGCTAAGCCCTGAAGGCAAAGGAAAGTGATTTTCAGAATTCTTGACATTAGTTATGGCTGGGATGCTGAGCATTCAGGACTGGACTGGCCAGGCTGATCAGAAAGGACGCTTGTTGTAAATGATTGCTGTAGTTATATGTATGCATCCTTGCTTAGTCTCAGATATGGCATCCCATGGTCCCAGGTCTCACACAACATGCAGTGGGAGCCCTAGCAATGAAAGAGTAATTCTAAGGGTGGTGAGTGTTGGAAGCATTAGTTGAGGCTGCTGTGGAGGTATTGTTACTGTGGCTCAGTCACTAAGTCATGCCTGACTCTGTGCAACCCCGTGGACTGCAGCACATCAGGCTCCCCTGTCCTTCGCTATCTACCAGAGTTTGCTTAAACTCGTGTCTGTTGAGTCCGTGATGCTATCTAACTGTCTCATTCTCTGCCTTTTGTTTTCAATCTTTCCCACCATCGAAGTCTGTTCCATGAGTGGGCTCTTCGCATCAGGTGGCTAAAGTATTGGAGCTTCAGCTTCAGCATCAGTCCTGAATGAGAATTCAGGGTATAATGAGGAGAAGGGGATGACAGAGGACGAGATGGTTGGGTGGCATCACCTACTCAATGGACATGAGTTTGGGTAAACTCCGGGAGTTGGTGATGGGCAGGGAGGCCTGGCGTGCTGCGGTTCATGGGGTCGCAAAGAGTCAGACATGACTGAGTGACTGAACTGACAATGGGAAGTTACCCTCTTGGGTGTTTGTGAGGGGCGGGGTAGGGAATGATTTCATGAGAAAATGCTTCCACTCTTGGCCAATGCTTTCACCCTTAAGTTCTTTTATGCAGACACCAGTGTCATCTCCCCCAACCTTCCTCAGTTCAGTTCAGTCGCTCAGTCGTGTCCAACCCTTTGCGACCCCATGAATCGAGCATGCCAGGCCTCCCTGTCCATCACCAACTCCTGGAGTTCAGTCAAACTCATGTCCATCGAGTCAGTGATGCCATCCAGCCATCTCATCCTCTGGCGTCCCCTTCTCCTCTTGCCCCCAATCCCTCTCAGCATCAGAGTCTTTTCCAATGAGTCAACTCTTCGCATGAGGTGGCCAAAGTACTGGAGTTTCAGCTTTAGCATTATTCCTTCCAAAGAAATCCCAGGGCTGATCTCCTTCAGAATGGATTGGTTGGATCTCCTTGCAGTCCAAGGGACTCTCAAGAATTCTTCTCCAACACCACAGTTCAAAAGCGTCAATTCTTCGGCGCTCAGCCTTCTTCACAGTCCAACTCTCACATCCATACATGACCACAGGAAAAACCATAGCCTTGACTAGACGGACCTTTGTTGGCAAAGTAATGTCTCTGCTTTTGAATATGCTGTCTAGGTTGGTCATAACTTTCCTTCCAAGGAGTAAGCGTCTTTTAATGTCATGGCTGCAGTCACCATCTGCAGTGATTTTGGAGCCCCCCAAAAAGGAAGTCTGACACTGTTTCCACTGTTTCCCCATCTATTTCCCATGAAGTGGTGGGACCGGATGCCATGATCTTCGTTTTCTGAATGTTGAGCTTTAAGCCAACTTTTTCACTCTCCACTTTCACTTTCATCAAGAGGCTTTTGAGTTCCTCTTCACTTTCTGCCATAAGGGTGGTGTCATCTGCATATCTGAGGTTATTGATATTTCTCCCGGCAATCTTGATTCTAGCTTGTGTTTCTTCCAGTCCAGCGTTTCTCATGATGTACTCTGCATATAAGTTAAATAACTGGAATTTTAAGTCTGGATTCTTCCTGACGATAATACTCTTAAGATCCTTATTTTTTCTAGATTTCAGCTGAAGAGTTACAGACACTATGTGAGGAGACAAAATTAAGGGGTTATCTTATGTTTTGTGGAATGGTGTGGGATTTAATGGTTGAGTTAAAATGGTGAAGTAGCAAGGTAGAATAGAAAAAGGGAATAGGAAAGACAAGATCAAAGTAAAGAGGGTACAAGATGCCTTCCTTTAGGAAGTGCCAGGGAAGTTTTATTAACCATGCTGCTGTGCTGCACTCACTTGTTCAGTCGTGTCTGACTCTTTGTGACCCCATGGAGCCTGCCAGGCTCCTCTGTCCCTGGGATTCTCCAGGCAAGAATGCTGGAGTGGATTGCCATTTCCTTCTCAGGGGGATCTTCCTGACCCAGGAATTGAACCCAAATCTATTGTGTCTCCTGCATTGGCAGGCAGATTCTTTCCCACTAGACCACCTGGGAAGCCCTTATTAATCATAATAATAACTAACACATTATGCTTCTTCTCTGTGTTCAACTCACATGCATTAAGCATATACTGTATGCCTGGAACTAGCATCAGAAGGGGAAGCAAACGGCAAAGAAGGTGGTTACCTTTGTGTCATTTACAATCTAGAGAGTGGCTTCCTTTGTATTTTATAGCGGATGTTGCCCTGCACCTCTCAAATCCCCTTTTAGGATCATCCCGCCAGTTCTTCAGTTTTATTTATTTTTTATTGCAGTATAGCTGCTTTACAAAGTTGTGTTAGTTTCTGCCATACAGCAGTGATTGTCATACAGAATGAAGTAAGTTAGAAAGAGAAAAAAAATATCATACATTAACATGTGATAGCTCTGTGTATTCTTGCCACCTCTTCTTAATACCTTCTGCATCACTTTGCTGACAAAGGTTCGTATAGTCAAAGCTATGGTTTTATGAGTAGTCGTGTGTGGATGTGAGAGTTGGATCATACAGAAGGCTGAGCATTGATGCTTCCCAACGCTAGTGCCGGAGAAGACTCTTGAGAGTCCCTTGGACTTCAAGGAGATTAAACCAGTCACTCCTAGAGGAAATCAACCCTGAATGTTCATTGGTAGGACTGATGTTGAAGCTGAAGCTCCAATATTTTGTCCATCAGATGACAAGTGCCGACTCATTTGAAAAGACCTTGATGCTGGGAAAGACTGAAGGCAGGAGGAGAAGGGGACGACAGAGGATGAGATGATTGGATGGCATCATTGACTCAATGGTCATGAGTTTGAGCAAACTCGGGAAGATAGTGAAGGACAGAGAAGTCTGATATGCTGTAGTCCATGGGCTTGCAGAGAGTTGTACATGACTGAGCAACTGAACAACAACACTATTAACATGTATGTGAAAAACTGTATCGATCTCATTTGCAAAGCAGAAATAGCGATACAGATGTAGAGAGCAGACATCAAGTGGGGAAAGGTGGGTGAGATGAATTAGGAGATAGGGATTGCCATATATACACTATTGGCATGATCTTTGGGCGTGCTCAGTCGTGTCTGACTCTTTAAGACCCCTCAGGGCTTCTCTGCCCATGGGATTTCCAGGCAAGAATACTGAAGTAGGTTGCTATTTCCTTCTTTGTATACATGTATAACGTACATGCTATTATGTGTAAAATAGATAACCAATGAGAATCAACCATATAGCACAGGGAAATCTTTTCAACTCTATTTCTCCAGCTCCTAGCTAGTGTTGACACACTTGTAGTTGACAGGTGCCTCTCTTTGGGTTACTCTCCCTCTTGAAGGCGGCCTGCATCCGGTGATGCAGAGACAGGGGCTTTGCTGTTTTTGTTTAGTCCCTAAGTCAGGTCCAGTTCTTTTTCAACCCCATGGACAGTAGCCCACTGGGCTCCTTTGTCCATGAGATTTCCCAGGCAAGAATAGTGGAGTGAGTTGCATCTCCTTCTCCAGGGGATCTTCCTAACGCAGGGATCGAACTCAAGTATCCTTCATTGACCAGTGGATTCTTTACCACTGAGCCGCCAGGGAAGCCCTGAACACAGGCTACAGAGGACCAACCCTTTGCCCCAGTTCCAGACCCCTTTAAAGGGCTGTCCCAGCTCAGAGCTCCCCGGGGGATCAACTGAGGCTTCTGCTGTGGCTGCATCCTGGTGCAGCACATCCCCCATCCAGTCCTTCATCCCTCAGCACCTCATCAGTGCTGACTGTGGGTAGCACACTCTAAAAGCTTCCTGTGCACGCTTTCCATCTGAGAGTCTAAGATGGGAAGTCTGATCTAAGATACATGGATTTAAAAACAAAATCCCAACCGTAACTGAGGTTGCTATGATATTTTGTTATTTTTTTATTGGGGTATAGTTGCTTTACAATGGACTATAAAGAAAGCTGAGTGCAGAAGAATTGATGCTTTTGAACTGTGGTGTTGGAGAAGACTCTTGAGAGTCCCTTGGACTGCAAGGAGATCCAACCAGTCCGTCCTAAAGTAAATCAGTCCTGAATATTCATTGGAGGGACTGATATTGAAGCTGAATTTCCAATACTTTGGCCACCTGATGCGTAGAGCTGACTCATTTGAAAAGATCCTGATTCTGGAAAAGATTGAAGGCAGTAGGAGAAGGGGACGACAGAGGATGAGATGGTTGGATGGCATCACTGACTCAATGGACATGGATTTGGGTAGACTCTGGGAGTTGGTGATGGACAGGGAGGCCTGGTGTGCTGCGGTTCATGGGATTGCAAAGAATCGGACACAACTGAGCGACTGAACTGAACTGAACTGCTTTACAGTGCTGTGTTAGTTTCTTTCAATGAAATGAATCAGCTGTGTGTGTGTGTGTGTATATATCCTCTCCCTCCTGGGCCTCGCTCCCCCACATCACATCTCTCTAGGTCATTACCGAGCACCAAGCTGAGCTCCCTGTCTACACAGCAGGTTCCCACTTAGCTGTCTGTTTACACATAGCAGTGTATATGAAAGTGAAAGTGAAAGTGAAGTCGCTCAGTCGTGTCTGACTCTGTGAACCCGTGGACTGTAGCCCACCAGGCTCCTCCGTCCATGAATATATATGGAGCAGTGTATATATGTCAATCCTAATCTCCCAGTTTGTCCCACCCTCCATGTCCCCGCTGTGTCCACACCTCCGTTCTCTAAGTCTGCATGTCTATTTCTGCTCTGCAAATATGTTATTATTCCCATTTAACAAATTAGGAAATCAAGGCTTAAAGAAGCTGAATGACTTGCTGCAGATTACAAAGCTAAAAAGTGATAAAATTGGGGCATGAACCCATTACTTCCTGATACCCTTAAAAAGTCATGTGCTCTTAAATATGACGCTGCTCTAACTTAGGGTGACAGGGACCCTTGGCCTTGAGGATGAGCAAGACTTGGGCAGACCGGAGTTTTGAGGACAACTTTTTCCCACCTCCCAAGAGTTAACTTGGATGTCCTCATTGTCTGGGTGAGAATCAAATCATTTACTATTGATCTTAAAAAAGCTACTGTTCTTTTTTCCTAAAGTGTCTCTGTAAATGCAACGTATTGATTTCCGAAGGACAATTCGAGCCAATTTATTTTTTTAAAACTAAGAAAATATAGATTTTGTTAAAAACTTGACTCTGTAAAGTCATTTTGATTTCTCATTATTGTGTTCTATCTTCTAACTCTCATCCAAGAAGGCCAAACGTTAACAAAGTACAGGAAGGGTTGATATTATTGACATACTTTGTCTTTACGAGGCTGAAGGCTTTAACTGAAGTGCAGAGGGCTTCTTCAATCCCGCTCTGTATGTGCACGCCTGTGTGTTTAATGGCCACCAACGTGCTTTTCTGTTCATGCTTTTACTTGAGAGTCCGGAAGGAAGGATTTGGTATCCCTGTTCTTCAAATGAGGAAAGGAGGACTCAGAGGGGTTAAAGTGCCTAGGTCACAGCTCTAGAGAGAGAAGAGCCTGTACTTGAAACCCCACCATCTGTCCCCCACAGCCTAACTCTTATGGCCACTGGTTGGCAAAGGCATCTCCGTCTAGAACTGGTCAGCCTGTCTGAACCCAAACCTGATGTGTATTTTCCATCCCTCATCCAAGCTAATGATACCAGTTTCCACTCAACTATCTATGACGGAAACCCCAAATATTCCTGAATCTTCCACTTCCTATTTGCTTCTTTGCCTCCTCCTCCATTTAAAACTGCATCTTTTAATCTTGTATCCAAATATTGCTCAGACCTCACTGTACTTTGTCTGTATCATCACTGTCTGTCAGATTCATAATGCAATAGTCCCCTAACTGGTATACAGCTGGAAAATGGATGTTCTTGGAGTTCCTAGGTAGGTTATAGTATTGTCTACAAATGTGGGACGCTTTGTCTCTTTCTAAAAAAAAAATTATCTCTCTTTTGTCTTCTATTACTGAGATTACCAGGACTGTTGCAAAATACTGAATAATAGTGAAAGTGAAAGTCGCTCGTTCGTGTTTCACTCTTTGCAACCCCATGGACTATGCAGTCCGTGGAATTCTCCAGGCCAGAATACTGGAGTGGGTAGCCTTTCCCTTCTCCAGGGGATCTTCCCAACCCAGGGCTCAAACCGGGGTCTCCTGCATTGCAGTCAGATTCTTTGCCATCTGGTCACCAGGGAAGCCTAACAGAAACTATCACACTTTATGGTGAAACACTAGAATAAGGCCCACTCATCAGCTTTTTCTGGTCTGGAGAATTTTCCATGGACAGAGGAGCCTGGCGGGCTACAGTCCATAGGGTCACAAAGAGTCAGACATGACTGAGCAGCTTCACGCACACGCGCACAGGGAGAAACATCACAGGTGTCATACACGGGCTTCGGCGGCCGCTGGGGGATTCACAATGCATCTTCTACTGATAACAGACGGTTACTATATGTATGTGTGTGTGCTCAATTGCTTAGTTGCTCAGACGTGTCCGACTATTTGTGACCCCATGGACTGTAGCCCACCAGGCTCTTTTGTCTGTGGAATTTTCCAGGCAAGAATACTGGAGCAATACTGGAGTGGATTGCCATTTCCTCCTCCAGGGGATCTTCCAGACCCAGGCATCGAACCCACATCTCTCTCATCTCCTACACTGGCAGGCGGATTCTTTACCACTAGTGCCAACTGGGAAGCCCTTACTGTATATATACATACAGATATGAAAAAAGAAATATATATTATGTATGTAAAATTATGTACATATGATTATATACATATATAATGTATACTTCTTTTGATAATTTAGAATTATATACATATATTTCTATTTTCCTAATCTTTTATGATAGCGGATTTCATTAATGTATTTTTTCCTATTGTTCACTCACTCCTAATGTTTCCCCTAATATCTAAAAAATACAAACCAGATTTGTTTGTTCACATTTTACAGGCATACCTTGGAGTTACTGTAGATTCAGTTCCAGGCCACTGCAATAAAGGATATATTGAAATAAAGTGAACCATCCAATATTTTTGGTTTCCCAGTGAATATAAAAGTTATGTTTCCGTTATACTGTATTCTGCTACGTGTGCAAAACTATTGCTAAGAAGTGGTAACTACCATCTGAGCCTTCAGCAAGTCGTAATCTTTTTGCTATAATAAGATCAAACATCACTGATCATGGATGACCATAACAAACAAGATAATACAGAAAAAGTTTGAAATATTTTGAGCATTACCAGAATGTGATAAAGAGGCAGGAAGCAAGCAAATGCTGCTGAAAAAAAATGGTGTTGATCGACTGACTTCGTGCAGCCTTGCCACAAACTTCCAGTTTGTAGGAAGTGCAACATCCGTGAAGTGCAAGAAAACGAGGTGTGCCTGCAACTTGGAATTTGCTGTTTATGCTTGTAATTAAGTTTTGGCCAAAGCGGTGCATGAGTGTTTGTATAATGTCTGTACAATGGATGTGTTTGGATCTGGTTTTAGTACCAGGATGATGGTAATCCAATAGAAGAAGCTGAAATACTTCTCATATTTTTCTAAGCTCTGAAATAGTTGACATAAGGTTTAGTACTTCTCTTGCAAAACAATTTTATAGAACAAGTCTGGTGCCTGATTAGTCCCAAGCCTTGACTGTATTTCACATTTCTTTCTTAATTATTAACCTATTCAGTTTTTAAGTTCTGGAGTCAAATTTGTTCATTTATGTATTTTTAGAGAATCATACGTTTCATCTGTCACCTCCTGTTGCCATGTTTCATTGCAAGATATTTTGCTGCCAACAAATTAAGGAAGACGAGAGCTTACAATAAAGGATAATTTGAAAATATTAAACACTTTATATATTTAGCTTTGGAACAGTGAAGTACAGGGGAGCCGGACGTGCTACCCCTTCCATGGGGCCAGAAAGAGTCGGACATGACTTAGCGACAGAACAACAACAATCACAATATGTAGCTTTACAGAAAACACTGCCCTTGTTCTCACTTCACTGTGAATCAGTGAACGGTCTAGCACGGCCTGATACTGAGACGAGGACTGGATTTGGGGAATCACTGCTTTACAACTGATCTTTTAAGGCTCGTTCCCCCTCCCCCACATCCCACCGTTTCTTGAATATTCCAGACCCTCTTCTTTCCTTTCCCTTCCTCCCTCCCTTCCTGTATTTCTTTCTTGCCTCTACGTATTTGCAAACAATTCCTATCTCTTCCTGAAATGTCCTTCCTCTGCTTCCATACACAGAAGTGACAGTTTATGTGAGGGATAGATTTTTGAAAAATTTACATAATTTAAAACTAACATAATTAAAAGATTAATTTTCTCATAGATCTAATGAAAGAATTTCTGGTGGTACTTGTTTCTTTCTTTTTTTTTTCCTCCTAAATGTCATTTTACTGTAAAACCATAAATACAACACTGACAAGAAATCATTTCAACAGCTGATCCTCTAACCATTAAAAGCCTTGGCATCAACCAACTGGGAAGCAAGAGGGGTAGGGTGATGAGTTCTGGGTTGGGGCTTTAAGGAACCAAGTGGACCCTTCCTCTTCTCCCTGTTGGACAAGAACAGACAGGTAAAAACAGCAACACTGAAACAGCTCAGTTTTCAGTTTTATCACTTTGTAAATTTTTTTTTTTCTGTTCTTTTCCTCCATGTGACATCAGTGAAAGTTTTAATTATCACAAAACTGATTTTGCTGTAAATGGAGAAAGGGCACCAAAGCAAAATGAAACCAAAAGCCCAAAGGTCAAACTGCGAACCCTAAATAAACCCTCAGGTCTGATCAGGGTCTACGTATCAGAAGAACCGTCAACTCCAACCCCATGCAATGTGACTCTTTGGAGGACTGTTGCAGCCACACCAACTTGACACACGAGTGTGAACAAGGTCAGCTGCTACAGCAAGGGGCAACACTAGGTAATCTTTTAAAAAATACAGTACAAGGTACACAGGCTCCCAAGACAACCCTGCATGAAGCCCTCGTGGAGATCTGAGCCAAGCACTGATTGTTTGTAAAAATACCATGTTGCTACAAAAATATAAATTAATGCTACTGGTATTAAGAAATATCAGACACGTACAACTTAAATATTCATTAATACTTACGAAAACTCTCCCCTAAAAAAAGATGTTTTTTGTTATTTTGTAATTTTTTATGTATTTTTTTAAAGATGAGTTTCTTGCACTAAAAGAGAGAGACACAGTCAGATGTGCCTATAGTATTGCCTAGAATGTCTTCACTGCTGAGAAAGGATGGGGGGCAATTCAAGACTACTGGGTGGGGCTGGGAGGGAGGGGGCACCAAGATTTACCTGCTATGAGAAGATCACTGATGTGAAGTCTCCGGGGAAAGAAAAAGGTAGGTTCCATACATGTGTGTTAATACAGGCTTAGTTGCTCAGTCATGTCTGATTCTTGTGAGCTCATAGACCGTAGCCCACCGGGTTCCTCTCTCCATGGGATTCTCTGGGCAAGAATACTGGAGTGGGCTGCCATTTCCTTTTCCAGTGTTAATATATGATATTTGTTTTTCTCTTTCTGACTTACTTCACTCCATGTGACAGTCTCTAGGTCCATCCACGTCTCTGCAAAAGGCACTATTTTGTTCCTTTTTCATAGCTGAGTAATATTCCATTATGTATATGTACCACATCTTCTTTATCCCTTTCTCTGTTGATGGCTTTCAAGTCCTGGCTGTTGTAAGTAAACAGTGCTACAGTGAACACTGGAGTTAATGCATCTTTTTGAATTATGGTTTTCTCTGGGTATATGCCCAGGAGTGGGATTGCTGTTTCTTACGGTAGAGATGAATTTATTTGCAAAGCAGAAACAGACACAGATGTAGAGAACAAATGCATGGATACCAAGTGGGGATGGGGCAGGGGGAGAGTGGGTGAGATAAATTGGGAGATTGGGATCGACATATATGTACTATTGATGCTATGTATATTGATAAAATAGATAACTCTTAGTAAGAACCGACTCTATAGCACAGAGAACTCTATTCAATGCTTTGTGGTGACCTAAATGGGAAGGGAAACCCAAAACAGGGTTATACATATGCATGTAGCTGATTCACTTTGCTGTACAGCAGGAACTAACACAACATTGTAAAGGAACTATACTCCAATAAAATAAGAAAAGGCAGGATAATCAGAAAGCAACTGAAAATAATTTATGCTTTTTAAAAATATCTCTTCTTCACTTGGTTGTACAAAATGACTTCCTGACGGCTGGGATCTGAATGCCCACCCTCCTCATCCCCCCAGTCCTTCAGGCCCCTCTGTCTCCTGGCCGGTGAGCCCCAGTCCTGTGCGAGTCCATGAGCTTGCGCACTGCTTGGGAACCAGGCCTCCTGACATGCTGGGAGAGAAGGGTCTTGGGCGGGGCCGGCTGGCACCGGTTTTGGGAGCAGTGTACCTTCAGCTGGCCTCAGACTCCATGGTTTCTGCTAGCCTGGATTTCAGGAAGCGCTCTAGGGCTCCCAGGCCCCTGACATTGTGGACATGGCTGGGCTGTGCCCTTTTAAGGAACTTAGGTTTCAAGAGTCAAGGTGCCTGGTGGGATGTTGGGTGGGGGGCATCCCCGTGGGTCCTGATGCTGACACCCTACTGCAAACCTAGCAATTCCTTCTCTGCACGCAAGTTGAATCTTTAAAGCAATGCCTGCGGTGGTGGTGGGGCGGGGAGGGTCATGACTAGAACAGACAGCAATTTCACGCCCTTTACCCTCATCAAAGCGGGGGCAGGTGCCTCTCCACACAGAATCCACAGGGCCCCTCCAGGGAACAGTGAGGCTCCTCAAACCCAAATGAGAGCAGAATGGTGGGTATTTCTGTTTACCAGCTCAAGTGCTAGCAGTGTAAACACTGTCTACAATTCACTTGGCATAATGACATTGAAAATAAACAATCCCTGATGAATTAAACAATGGTTTGAAAATTGCATAATTTCGAATTTTGTGCATAAATTGGGACTTTATTAATATTTTTATTCACATAGCTTCAAATTAATTCAATGTTGCATAATATGCAGTCAGCCTCCATTATACTCCCTTCTCTGATTTCTCATTAGCGCTTGATTATGTGTGTGATATAATTGCAGTAGTTGCGGCAGGAACCTTCACTCATTCTCCTCAACACAGGAGATGCTGTCTGATTGGGTAGAGCCTGAGCCTTGATTGGGCAAAGTTAATGTTTAACTGGTAAGCATGTAGTACCTTGAAGGGAGGTGACCCTGCATCCAGTTTCCCTGACTTTGCTCTGGTTAATTACATTGGCCACCATATGGTCACCCCTGGTCAGGACTCATCAGCAGCTAGATTCCTTGTCCCTCCCACTTGCAGATGACAAGCTCACCTAGACAGGACCTGCTTGCTCTTTTGGTTCTGCCTTGCTCCCTGCTCTTAGAGGAAAAGCTCAGCCCCACAGACCCTGGCACCCAAGGTTCAGGGAGAAAGACTCACTGGCTTCTTTGGACTTTGAGCCTTTCCATATAGTCTGCTGCTGCTGCTGCTGCTAAGTCGCCTCAGTCATGTCCGACTCTGCGACCCCATAGACGGCAGCCCACCAGGCTCCACCGTCCCTGGGATTCTCCAGACAAGAACACTGGAGTGGGTTGCCATTTCCTTCTCCAATGCATGAAACTGAAAAGTGAAAGTGAAGTCGCTCAGTTGTGTCTGACTCTTTGCAACCCCACGGACTGTAGCCCACCAGGTCCCCTGTCCATGGGATTTTCCAGGCAAGAGTACTGGAGTGGGTTGCCATTGCCTTCTCCCTCCATATAAGTCTGGTCCAGTGTTTACCTGAACACAGGGTATTAGGAGTTCCCAGTTTCTCTCTCTTATATTAACGTGCTTTGTTTCCTCCAGTGGCTTGTGTGTACAGACAGACACACCTCAGAGATATTGTGGGTTCAATTCCAGACTACAACAATAAAGCAAATATTGCAATAAAACAAATCACGTGAGCATAGAAAAGTTGTGTTTACCCTATACTGTTGAAGAATTGATACTTTCAAATTGTGGTGCTGGAGATGATTCATGGGAGTTGCTTGGACAGCAAGGAGATCAAACCAGTCAACCCTAAAGCAAATCAACCCTGAATATTTGTTGGAAGTACCGATGCTGAAGCTGAAGCTCCAATACTTTGGCCACCTGATGTGAAGAGAAAACTCATTGGAAAAGATCCTGATGCTGGGGAAAGATTGAAAGCAAAGGAGAAGCGAATGGCTGAGATTGAAATGGTTAGATAGTATCACTGACTCAATGGACATGAAGCTGAGTAAACTCTGGGAGATGGTGAAGGACAGGGGAGCCTGGTGTGCTATAGTTCATGAGGTTGCAAAGAATTAGACTTTACTTAGTGACTGATTCCAAAAACAACAGTGACTGAACAACAACAACCCTACACTGTAGTCTGTAACGTGTGAATTAGCATTATGTCTAAAAATAATATACCTATTTTAGTTAAAAATTACTTTACTCTTAAAAAGTGCTAACCATCATCTGGGCCTTCAGTAAGTTGTAATCTTTCTGCTGGTGGAGGGTCTTGCCTCAGTGTTGATGGCTGCTGACTGACCAGGGTGCTGTTTGCTGAAGTTGGAGTGGCTGTGGTGATTTCTTAAAATAAGACAGAGGTAGAGTTTGCTGCACTGATTGACTCTTCCTTCCATGAATGATTTTTCTGTAGCATGCAGATGTGTTAGATAGCATTTTACCCACAGTAGAAATTTTAAAATTGGATTCGGGACTTCCCTTGCAGTCCAGGGGTTAAGGCTCTGAACTCCCAGTGCAGGGGGCACAGGTTCAATTCCTGGTCAGGAAACTAGGATCCTGTATGCTGCTCAGCCAAAAAACAAACAAACAAAAAAATTAAATTTGAGTCAATTCTCTCAGCTGTTGCTTTGTCAACTAAGTTTATGTTAAATTCTAAATCTCTTGTTGTCATTTCAAGAATCCTCACAGCATCTTCACTAGGAGGAGACTCTATTTCAAGAAACCACTTTTTCTGCTCATCCATGAGAAGCAGTTCCTCCCTGTGAAAATTTTGTCATGAGGTATCAGAAGTTCAGTCACTTCTAATTCTAGTTCTCTTGCTACTTCTGTTTCACCTATAGTTACTCCTCCACGGAAGTCTTGAACTCTCAAAGTCACCCATCAAGTGGGAATCAACAACCTCTTCCTGTGAGTCATGAATACTCTTCATGGCATCTAGAATGGTGAATCCTTTCCAGAAGGTTTTAAATGGTCTTTGCCAGCTCCATCAGAGGAATCACTATTTATAGCAGCGATAACTATGGAAAGTCTTCCCTTGTGACTCAGCTGATAAAGAATCTGCCTGCAATGTGGGAGACCCTGGTTCGATTCCTGGGCTGGTAAGATCCCCTGGAGAAGGGAAAGCTACCTACTCCTGTATTCTGGCCTGGAGAATTCCATGGACTGTATAATCCATGGGGTTGCAAAGAGTTGGACACAACTGAGCGACTTTTACTTTCATCTAATAGATGGGCTTCCTAGGTGTTTGGTAGCTCAGCTGTAAGGAATCCACCTGCAATGCAGGAGACCCTGATTCAATTCCTAGGTTGGGAAGATCCACTGGAGAAGGGATAGGATACCCACTCCAGTATTCTTGGGCTTCTCTGGTGGTTCAGCTGATAAAGAATCTGCCTGCAGTGTGGGAGACTGGGTTTGATCCCTGGGCTGGGAAGATCCCCTGAAGAAGGGAAAGACTACCTACTCCAGACTGAGTGACTTTCACTTCACTAACTTTATGAAATGCAGGTTTTAAGTAATAAGACTTGAAAATTGAAATAACTCCTTGATCCATGGGTTGCAGAATGGACGCTGAGTTGTGTGCTTAGTCATGCCATCACGTCAGACTCTTCGCTACCCCATTGACTGTAGTCCACCAGTCTCTTCTGTCCATGGGATTTTTCAGGCAAAAATACTGGGGTGGGTTGCCATTTCCTCCTCTAGCGGATCTTCTCTACCCAGGGATCCAACCCCAGTCTCATGTGTCTCCAGCAATGCAAGTGAATTCTTTACCTGCTGAGCCATCAGAGAAGCCTGGATACTGTATCAGCAGGCATGAAAATAACACGAATCTTATGCATCTCCATCAGAGCTCACAGGTGACCAGGTGCATTGTCAGTGAGAAGTCATATTTTGAAAGGAATCTTTTTTTCTTCTATGCAGTAGTTCTCAAAGGTAGGCTTAAAGTATTCAGTAAACCATGTTGTAAAGAGACATGCTGTCATCTAGGCTTTGTTGTTCCCTTTATAGCACACAGACAGGGTAATTTTAAGGTAAATTCTTAAGGGCCCTGGGATTTTTGAAATGGTAAATGGACATTGTCTTTCAGTCAGGAGCTTCATTAGACCCCAACAAGAATCAGTTTGTTCTTGGAAGCTCTGAAACCAGGCACTGACTTCTCCTCTCTAGCTATGAAAGTCCTAGATGGCATCTTCTTCCAGTTGAGACTGTATGTCTACATTGCAAATCTGTTCTTTAGTGTAGCTTCCTTCATTAATAATCTGAGTTGTATCTGGATAACTTGTGTCACCTTCCATCAGTACATCAGCCCTTGCTGCATCACTTTGTACTATGATGTCATGGAGACAGCTTTCTTTTCGTATATCTCATGAATCAAACTCTGCCAGCTTCAAACTTTTCTTCTGCAGCTTCCTCACTTCTCCCAGGCTTCATAGAATTAAAGAGAATTAGGTCCTTGTTTCAGATTAGGTTTTGGCTTAAGGGAATGCTATAGCTGGTTTGCTGTTCTATCCAGGCCACTAAAACCTTTTCCATGTCAGTGATAAGGCCGTTTTACTTTCTTATCATGTGTGTGTTTATGGAGTAGCACTCTTAATTTCCTTTGAGAACTTTTTCTTTGCTTTCACAACTTGGCTAACTAGCACAAGAGGTCTAGATTTTGGTCTCTCTTGATGTTTTACACACAGTCCCAGATGGTGCAGTGGTAAAGAACCCACCTGCCAATGCAGGAGACGTAGGAGACGTTTCGATCACTGTGTTGGGAAGATCTCCTGGAGGAAGAAAATGGAAAACCACTCCAGTATTCTTACCTGGAGAATCCCATGGACAGAGGCCTGGTGGATTACAGTCCATGGGGTCACAAGAGTCAGACACGACTGAGAACAATGCAATACTCATTGACTAAGCTTAATACTCAATGAATAGGCTTAATCATTCTAATTTTTTATTTGAAGTGACAGATGTGAGACTCTTCCTTTCACTTGAACACTTAGAGGTCCTTGAAGGGTTATTATTGGCCTAATTTCAACATTGTATCTCAAGGGATAGGGAGGCCTGAGAGGAGAGGGGGAAAGATGGTGAAACAGCCAACTGGTGGAGCCACCAGAACACATATAACACATTTATCAATTAAGTTCTGTGTCATGTGGTTCTGTGTCATGGTTCGTGGTGCCCCAAAACAATGACAATAGTAACAAGAAAGATGGTGCACTGGGACGACCCAGAGGGATGGTATGGGGAGGGAGGAGGGAGGAGGGTTCAGGATGGGGAACACATGTATACCTGTGGTGGATTCATTTTGATATTTATAATTAAAAGAAATAAAAAAAAAAGAAAAAGTCTGAAATATTGTGAGAATTTCAAAATGTGACATGAAAACATGAATTGAGCCAATGCAGTTGGAAAAATGGTGCCTCTAGATTTGTGCTATGCAGAGTTGTCTCAAACCTTCAATTTGTAAAAATGCATGAGTGCATGCTGAGTCGTGTCCAACTTTTTGTGATGCCATGGACTGCAGTCCATCAGGCTCCTCTGTCCATGGAATTTTCTCAGCAAGAATACTGAAGTGGATTGCCATTTCCTCTTCCAGGGGATCTTCCTGACCCAGAAATCAAACCCATGTTTCCTTAGTCTCTTACCTTCCATGTGGATTCTTTACTGCTGACTCACTGGGGAATTTGTAAAAATGCAGTATCTGCAAAATGCAGTAAAGCAAAGTGCATTCAACGAGGTATGTCTATACAGCTGCCTCTGTAGAGAATGGATGAAGGCACGAGTACGGGATTGTCAACAGCCCTCTTCCTCTTCCTAATAAGCTTGTCCCAGTGTTGGCTGGTTGGGTGTGAGGCAGTGTAGACCCCTCCCCACTCTCTCCATGTGAAGGTCCTGCAGCTTAGAATCTGTGTTATTTATATTTTAGGCTCAGTCCCCGCAGGCTCTGATGCTTAACATCTTTTGGATTAAATGAAACTGCTTCCCTGTTTAAACGGTTACCTCCGATAGACAAGTCTTCCTTCTGGCTAAATGAAATGTCTTCCTAGTTGTATATTAAGTGCAGTTTTCTTCTCCGTGTCCATGGAGACCATCTGACAGGCGCCACATCTTGTGACTCCTCTGGTATCTGAAGGCAGACGTCATCACCCTCGAGTTCTATTTCTCTGGATTAGAAAGCCTCAATGCAGCCAGTGTTTCCCCATGGTGATTCTGTGATCCAACAGTCAGGTCATTTCTCCAATTCCTTTTCATCCCTCGTCAGAGTGCCAGACCAAAGACGCAAGCCAAGGCTGGAGGAGGGATCCCTGGCTGGTGCTTCTACACCCCTATCTCTCAGCTCAGCCCGTTCACCTTCTTTCTGGACACGTTTCTGGCTCGTTCCACTTGCTGCGCATTGTGGTTCCTGTGGGCTTTTATTCTCTATTTTTTTTTTTTGCAGGTCATTGACCCGCTTGTATCTGTGTCTTTTCTTTGTTTTGGTTACAGTCTGATATTTTATACTTAAAGCCTCTTAAAAGGCATCCTTTTATTTCGTGGTTTGTTGAATTCCAGGTCTACTTGACAAATTATATTGTGGAATTTTAGCAAGTCTGCCCAAATCTTCACAAACTATGCTAATTGCTGCTAGTAAGTGATTGTTACACATTTGTTTAAGGCATTATTCTAGGGCTGCTCTCTCTGACACAGTAGCCACTAGCCACATGTAGCTATTTAAAACTAAATCATTAAGGTTAAATAAAACTTAAAATTCGGTTTCTCTAGCCACGTTTCAAGTGCCCAGTGGTCACGTGGGGCTAGGGGCTACCATAGTGGGCACACAGATACACGTTTTCCTTATTGCAGAGCGTATTACTGGATGGCGTGGTCCAGGAGGCATTCCAGCAGTTTTGGTAGCAGAAAGTGGCCACATTTATGACCTCAAATCATACAGTGTGAGATACTGAAGTCCCATAATTCTTAGTGTTCTTACTTTTTGGATTTCCTTCCCATTTAAGTCACCACAGAGACTTGAGAAGAGTTCCCTGTGTTTATACACTTTTCTCATTAATTATTAATTTTATACATAGTATTGATGGTGTATCTAAGTCAATCCCAATCTTCCAGTTCATCTCATTCCCCCTTCTCCCATATGAATCGATATATTTGTTTTCTATGTCTGTGGCTCTATTTCTGCTTTTAAAATAAGACTTTTCTATATCCGTTTTTTTCAGATTCCACACATATGCACTATGTGTGGAATTTGAAATAAAATAAATATTTTATTTACTTTTCCTCATTGGTTTAAGTTTTGTACTTTTCATGCAACTTATTGGCACAGATCTGTAACATGTGATGTGCGTACTGCGCAGGTGTGTATCGTGTCCCAATTTCTTTCCAACAATGGTGCACAGCCCGGGAGTGTCAAGATTCTGCTGACCGTTGCTTAGTCTTGGCTGTACACATTGAGACGTTTCTCTAGTGAAAGGATCTTCGTGTTTACCTTCCCCAAACCACCATCTAGTCAAGGCTATGGTTTTTCCAGTGGTCATGTATGGATGTGAGAGTTGGACTGTGAAGAAGGCTGAGCGCCGAAGAATTGATGCTTTTGGACTGTGGTGTTGGAGAAGACTCTTGAGAGTCCCTTAGACTGCAAGGACATCCAGCCAGTCCATCCTAAAGGAGATCAGTCCTGGGATTTCTTTGGAAGGAATGATGCTAAAGCTGAAACTCCAGTACTTTGGCCACCTCATGCAAAGAACTGACTCATTGGAAAAGACTCTGATGCTGGGAGGGATTGGGGGCAGGAGGAGAAGGGGACAACAGAGGATGAGATGGCTGGATGGCATCACTGACTCGATGGACAGGGAGGCCTGGCGTGCTGCGATTCATGGGGTCGCAAAGAGTTGGACATGACTGAGCGACTGAACTGAACTGAACTGAACCTATGCTAACCCTTTGCCTTACCTGTGTCCCTGTAGACTCTCTCTCCAGGAAATGGCCTCTTACCCAGCATCTTGTAAAAGCAGCTGCAACAGTCCCACTTGTTTTAGTAGAAAGGCCACCTGCTGATCCTCTCTGACTTTTACAACCCTTAGCTTCCCAGGGATTCGAAGCTGGAAAACTTTGGTCTTAACCACATTCTGTTTCTTTTTTTTTCTAACTTAATTTTTGGCAGTGCTATGTGGTACGTGGGATCTTAGTTCCCTGATCAGGGATTGAACCTGTGCCCCCTGCATTGGAAGCTTGGAGTCTTAACCACTGGACTGCCAGCAAAGTCCTTTTGTTATTTCTGTTTACTGAATCTACACTTGATTTCATCCCGGACTTATGAAAAGATTCGAAAAGCCACGTGAATGTTGCTGAAAGGGTGACCTGTCGTTTTAGTTTTGTCCAGCCTATCATAGCTCCTCTGTCCCGTCTACTCCTGCTCCCAGGGCATTGACCACCATATGAAAAGGCTGACATTTTGCCAAGTCTCTGTTCTTGGTCTCACTCATGAACCCCTCACGTCAAGGTATTTTGTGAACCTCCTTTCGTCCCGTATACAAATGACTCTTCATCCACCCTCCTGGGTCAGTTTTGTTTTGCTCTTTGTCTGTTTGCTTTTTCAGGGTCTTGACTTCCTGAGTCTGACCTGGATTTCCCTCGACAAGTATTTGGACCTGCTCCTGGTTTCCTTGGTCAGACTTTCTTGGGAATGAATGGCTCAGTCAGTAAAGAATCCTCCTGCAATGAGGGAGACCACCTGCAATGCAGGAGACCTAGGTCCGATCCCTGGATTGAGAAGATCCCCCTGGAGAAGGAAATGGCAACCCACTCCAGTATTCTTGCCTGGAGAACTCCATGGACAGAGGAGTCTGGTGATTACAGTCCATGGGGTCATAGAGTCAGATATGCCTTAGCAACTAAAGCACCACCACCACATCCTTTTATCTACTTGGTCATTATTCTCACATTGTTTATCCCAGTCCTTTGTGCTGTGCTCTGCTTAGTCGCTCAGTCTTGTCTGACCCTTTGCAACCCCATGGACTATAGCCCACCAGGGTCCTCTGTCCATGGGGATTCTCTAGGGAAGAATACTGGAGTGAGTTGCCATGCCTTCCTCCAGGGAATCTTCCCAACCCAGGGACGAACCCAGGTCTCTGGCATTGAGGGCGGATTCTTTACTGTCTGAGCCACCAGGGAAGCCCATGAATACTGGAGTGGGTAGCCTATCACTTCTCCAGGGGATCTTCCCGATCCAGGAATCGAATCCAGGTCTCCTGCATTGCAGGAGGATACTTTACCAGCTGAGTTACCCGGAGAGCCCACCCCAATCCTTTAGGGCATGTCTAATATTTTCTTCATCCTCCACTTTCATTATCATCAGCTTTTCTCAGATCACTTCATTTACGAGTTGGAAGAGATCTCAGAGCTTACTAGCCCAACTCTTTCCTTTTCTGAAAGCATGAATTACACAAAAGGATTCACTCTAGGCTGTAGATAGGGGACTAAAAGGGAGAGCTCACCTTCGGCTTTAGGTCTCCTGATATCCCTGCTGGTTGTCTTTTCATTTAACTAACATTCCCCAAACATTCTTGCTCAAAAAATGGGTCTGGGGTCCAATAAACTTAAGCAATATTGGGTCAACTAAATTAATATAAATTTCTTTGCTTCAAGACTTTTTTGAGCCCTCAAGATGGAGATCCCCAAAGTGAAGCTCAAAGGTGGGTGGACCTGCACTATATCCAAGAATTCCCAACTTATTTGAAAAGATGATTTTATGTTGACTCAGAATTCCTCTAGGTGGTGTTCCTTAGAACACTTGGTAAATATGACACTATCTGCTCTTTAAGGTCAGAATACCTTGAATATTTGTTGTGGGTAATTAAGTACTCCTCGAGTAGATATGTTTTTTTCTTTTACACACCCAAAAGTCTTTTTAATACCAGACTACTTGATTCCTGAACCATCTTTACTGGATGAGGTCAAATGCCAGGTGTTGTAAGAAGACAACAGTCTCACTCAATGTGGAATTTCCTTTCCCTGCCATCGGGGAATACACATAGGATTTTTGACATTCTGGTTTGTCTTTAAGTTGGGTCCCTATTTGTCAAACAGTCTCACTCAACGTGGAATTTTCTTTCCCTGCCTTCGGGGAATACACATAGGATTTTTGACATTCTGGTTTGTCTTTAAGTTGGGTCCCTTTGTCAAACCTTTAGATTTGTTTTATAAATGTCAAGGTTAAATGGAGGTGAAACCAAACAGTTCTAGGAAAGTCAAGAGGCAAACGCTCATAGTTAATCCAAGTCTGTTCTCAGGGCATTTAGCCTTTCTCGGCATTAATACCCAGACACTGTTATTAGCACATAGACACCCAATCACCCCGTGTGCATTAGCCAAATTGGCTGTGTTGATTAGAGATACTAATTATGTGATATGTTTAACTATCAAAATAAGATGGATTTAGCTTGACATGAGAGCATTGCTTTGCTGTGTATGTGTGTGAGAGAGAGAGAGAGAGAGAGAAAGAGACGAAGAGAGAGAGAGAAAAAAAAAGAGAGATGGTATAAGTTACCTCCAAAATTTCCATTTTGCAATTTTTGAAAAAGCAGTTTCTGGCAAGAATCTAATTTCCACTATCTGATGTGGTATTACAGGGATATTATTTTTTTAAAAATTAGCATGACTGTACTGTGAAAATCCTAGTAAGTGTGAAATCAGTTAAAAAATCAAATAAATTAAATATTATACTTGCCAAGTGGGGCGTTGCTGTATGCTGATGAGTGCTATACATCTCCAAGTTCTGTGTCACTCATCAGAGAACGTGTGATTCTAGCTGGAACCATGTCACTTTAAGGAATACTCTCATTTCATATAGAGGTGTATTTAATGGAACTAATACATTGTTTATCACCTTTCAAAATGTAGTCACACACAGGAATGATCACTGGGCAAAGGAAAGAGTTAGTCACAAAGAGCTTTCCAAGATAGGTGAATTATTTTATCTTTCTCAAAATTCATAAATCAGAATGGAAGAGGCAAGATTATCTACATGTAGAACAACATAAAAATGAGAGTGAAATATTATACTGAGTGTTTAGATGTTGTTACTGTAGCCTGTGCCCCTTCATCTCTTAGGTTTTACCCTCATCGACTGCCAAGATAAAACCACATCAGATATTCACCTCAGGCATTGAGGGGCAGAGTTACTTTCTAGGATCCCTGCAACCATTTATTTTTAATTACTTGCTACAGGAGAGTTTAGCAAAGTCCTCATAAATCTAGCTCTTAAATTCTCTGATGTTTCCTCTAAGGAAGAAATGCATATACAACAACGAGTTTTCCTTGACCCCTTTCCCCATATTTCATCATGGATTTCATTGAACACTATGGATTGTAAAATGAAGTATTATTTCCTGTACCACTAAGAAAGAGAGATGCTTCTGCTTAAACTATGACACCTCATTATTTACAAGTTGCATCCTAAGTGTGAGATGTGAAAATTTGAGAAAATGTATTAAAATTATCGTCAATAAAACATGAATTTTAACTTCTGGACCATGCAAAAGGCCTTGTTCTCTGTAGTATTTCCAGCACTACTTAAACTACCTTGCCACCTTGACATCATGGTTAGAGACAGGTACAAGAGGGTTTAATTTTTATTCACAATTACCTATGTATTTGAATCTTTTTTTCCCGTTTCTTTATTATTATTATTTTTTAACTTTAAAATATTGTATTGGTTTTGCCATACATCAACATGAATCCGCCACAGGTGTACACATGTTCCCCTTCCTGAACCCCCTTCCCACCTCCCTCCCCATACCATCCCTCTGGGTCATCCCAGTGCACCAGCCCCAAGCATCCTGTATCCTGCATTGAACCTGAACTGGCGATTCGTTTCTTATATGATATTATACATGTTTTTAAAACTAACTTTTCATCTACTTAGGATTTATCTTAATTGAGTTGTAAGATTTTTTAATTGGATTTTCCAATCTCGCCCTTAGTAGTGACTCAGCAGTTCTTGGTGGGCATTTCATTTATTCATTCAACGAAAGTATCTGCATATCCAACACCTGTGTTGCTGTTCTGTCACTAACTTGTGTCCGAATCTGTGCAGCCTCATGGACTGCAGCACACCAGGCTTTCTGTCCTTCATGATCTCCCAGAGTTTGCTCAAACTTAGGTGCATTGTAGTTCTTGCTTCTTCAGGTTGCCCATCGCTTCATGGCAAATAGATGGGGAAAAGTGAAAAGAGTGGCAGAATATATTTTCTTGGGCTCCAAAATCACTGCCGACGGTGAACGTAGCCATGGAATTAAAAGACAGGAATGTCCAACATGTCCGTTGAGTCGATGATGCCATCCAACCATCTCATCCTCTGTCACCCCCTTCTCCTCCTATATGCCAAGTCCTATGCCAGGTAGAATGAAGCCAGTGAACACAGAGCAATGAACGTGATCCTTTGCAAGCATCTTACTCAAGAGTGGGAGAGGCGATGAGACATATAATCATAATACAGAATGTGAAGTGATGTCATGTAGTGGTTCTGAGGTGCATGGGAGTGCAGAGAGGGCCACCTGCTTGAGACTGGGGTCAAAGAAGGCTTCCTGGAGGCAGTGAGGTGAGCCATGTTGGGGGGAGGGTATGGATGTCAGCCTTCTAAACAGAAGCACAGCAGGTGAAAAGGTCAAAGGTAAGGAGACTATGGAGAGCTTACAAAACTGAAAGAGACTAATCAAGGGTGGAGCACAGACTCGAGAAGCAGGGGGGAAATGGGAAATAAGTTTGGCAATGGAACAGGATCAGATCATGATGACCTTAGACCTCCTGTATCCATATCGTCAGTTGGTCTGTCAACATGCATTTAGCCTCTTTCATGTACTTGGAAAAGAAAGAATCATGATAATAAAAGTTTACATAGCACCAAATGCTGTTCCAGGTGCTTTGGATAAATTGAGTCATTTAATATTGGCCTTTGGTGGCTCAGACGGTAAAGCACCCGCTTGCAATGCAGGAGACCTGGGTTCGATCCCTAGGTCAGGAAGATCCCCTGGAGAGGGAAATGGTGACCCACTCCAGTACTCTTGCCTGGAAAATTCCATGGACGGAGGAGCCTGGTAGGCTACAGTCCATGGGGTTGCAAAGAACTGGGCATGACTGAGTGACTTCACTCTAATATTCACAGCCACCCATGAGGTGAGTATTACTGTCTTCCCATCTTTCAGATGGGAAAACTGAGGAGCAGAATGATTAAGTACGTTGCCTGAAATCCCCCCACTTAACACCAGTCTGTAATTCCTTCTGATGGCCAGTGACAGCTCCTGTGCTCATCACAGCTGTGCCCTTTGGTAGCTTGTTGGGGGTGATGATGAACGGGAGGGCTAGAACTCTCCTTTCATCTCTGTGTGTGGGGATCTGAGAGAAGATGAAGGCATGCTAAAGATGCTTCTAAATGGAAACAGTAGATAAAAGCTTGCTTTCCAATATCAAAGGCGGAGAGACTGACGTAGGAAGGGACAAGAGGCCAGGACCTGCTCCCAACATTGGTCTTCACAGCTGAAGAACCTGTGCAGTTTACACCGAATGTCTCTCAGGGCCATTCACTTCCTGAGCTTGATTTCTTTTTTCCCCCCTTGTATCTATTTAAACCTTTAATTATGATCTTTTTCAAGGATTGGAACAAAAATTCTATACCAAAATATATAAAGAAATCTTACAAGCCAACAAGAATACTAAACAACCCAATTTTTTTTTTTTAAAGCTAAGCAGAATATTTAAACAGACACTTTACAAAAAAAAAAAAAAAAAGATAGGCAAAAGGCCTGTGAAAATATGCTCAAATCATTACCAATCAGGGAAGTGCAAATTAAAACTGTGCCTCCTGAAGTGGCTAAAATTCAAAAGACAATACCAAGTGTTGATAAGTTTGGAGAGTCACTGGAAGTCTCAGTCCTTACTTGTAAAGGGGGAAATGATGCCACATCTTTAGAAAATAATCTAGAAGTTTCTTTAAAAGATAAATATATACTTGACCATCATTGTTGTTCAGTCGCTAAGTCATGTCCGGGACTCTTTGTGACCCCATGGACTGCAGCACGCCAGGCCTCCTTTTCCCTTACCATCTGCTAGAGTTTGCTCAAGTTCATGTCCATTGAATCGGTGATGCCATCCAACCATCTCATCCTCTGTTGCCCCCTTCTCCTTTTGCCCTTAATCTTTCCCAGAATCAAGGTCTTTTCCAATGAGTCAGTTCTTTGCACCAGGTGGCCAAAGTATTGGGGCTTCAGCTTCAGCTTCAGTCCTTCCACTGAGTATTCAGGGTTGACTTCCCTTAGGATTTACTGATTTAATCTTCTTGCAGTCCAAGACTCTCAAGAGTCTTCTCCAGCACCACAGTTTGAAAGCATCACTTCCTCGTATTTCAGCCTTCTTTATGGTCTAACTCTCACATCCGTTCATGACTACTGGAAAAACCATAGATTTGACTATATAAACCTTTGTCAGCAAAGTGATGTCTCTTTGCTGAGACAAATACACTAAGTTTGTCATAGCTTTCCTTCCAAGGAGCAAGTGTTTGAGTCTTTGGTAGTCAGGGGGAAAAATACAGAAAATTGTTTACAGAAAAGAAATTCTGTTGGGTCACGGAGTAGAAATTTTCACCTACTTCTACCCCAAGGGTACCCTTGGGGGAAGTGTTTCTGTCAGTTCAGTTTCACAGCTCTGAGATGTTGCTGCTTTGAGCTTTGATTTGGTGGGAATCTCAGAGGCCTAAATCCCCAGGATGGAGCTGGACCATCTCTGAAAACAGTTCTAAAGGAACTTCCCTTGAGGTGAAGGTCTTGCTCATTCTCTGTCTCCAGGGCTCTTGACTCCAAATTGTAAACCACTGACTTTGTACATATATCTTTCTCCTTCCCCCTCCTACTTATTGATCTTGTGCTGCAGTGATCTCCTCTCTTTGTTTTTGAGGGAAGTCTATATGAAGGAAGAGGCAGCATAATTTAACTTAAAAAGCACAGTTTTATTGTCAAACAGACCTGCATGGCTCCACCACTTATCAGCTGTGTGACCCCTGGTCCAGTTGCTCTCTGAACCTCAGTCTTGGGAAATGGAACCCATTATACTTGTTCTTCAGGGCTGTTTCCATTGGGATGATAAATGGAAATTACATGTACAGTAAAAAGATGAGTCATGTGCCTGACACACAATAGGTACTCAGTGGATGGTATTCCCTCTAGTGTGGATTCCTTCTAATAGCAAAAGTAAATATTTGTAGAATATTTAAAATATTTGTGCATTTTCACTATTCATGGCAAACCACTTCAGTATTGTTGCCTTGAGAACCCCATGAACAGTATGAAAAGGCAAAGAGATGACACGGAAAGATGAACTCCCCAGGTCAGTAGGTGCCCAATATGCTACTGGAGAAGAGTGGAGAAATAGCTCCAGGAAGAAAAAAGAGGCTGAGCCAAAGTGAAAACAACACTCAGTTGTGGATGGGTCTGGTGGTAGAAGTAAAGTTTGATGCTGTAAAGGAAAATATTTCATAGTAACCTGAGAGAGATGGGCATACCAGACCACCTGACCTGCCTCCTGAGAAATCTGTGTGCAGGTCAGGAAGCAACAGTTAAAACTGGACATGGAACAACAGACTGGTTCCAAATAGGAAAAGGAGTACATCAAGGCTGTATATTGTCACCCTGCTTATTTAACTTATCTGCAGAGTACATTATGAGAAATGCTGGGCTGGAAGAAGCACAAGCTGGAATCAAGATTTCTGGGAGAAATATCAATAACCTCAGATATGCAGATGACACCACCCTTATGGCAGAAAGTGAAGAACTAAAAAGCCTCTTGATGAAAGTGAAAAAGGAGAGTGAAAAAGTTGGCTTAAAGCTCAACATTCAGAAAACTAAGATCATGGCATCCAGTCCCATCACTTCATGGGAAATAGATGGGGAAACAGTGGAAACAGTGGCTGACTTTATTTGGGCTCCAAAATCACTGCAGATGGTGACTGCAGCCATAAAATTAAAAGATGCTTACTCCTTGAAAGGAAAGTTATCACCAACCTAGATAGCATATTCAAAAGCAGAGACATTACATTGTCAACAAAGGTCCATCTAGTCAAGGCTATGGTTTTTCCAGTAGTCATGCATGGATGTGAGAGTTGGACTGTGAAGAAAGCTGAGTGCCGAAGAATTGATGCTTTTGAACTGTGGTGTTGGAGAAGACTCTTGAGAGTCCCTTGGACTGCAAAGAGATCCAACCAGTCCATCCTAAAGGAGATCAGTCCTGGGTGTTCCACTGGAAGGACTGATGTTGAAACTGAAACTCCAATACTTTGGCCACCTGATGCAAAGAGCTGACTCATTGGAGAAGACCCTGATACTGGGAAAGAATGAGGGCAGGAGGAGAAGGGGACGACAGAGGATGAGATGGTTGGATGGCATCACCATCCAACTCAATGATGAGTCATCCACCATGACTCAATGGACATGGGTTTGGGTGGACTCCGGGAGTTGGTGATGGACAGGGAAGCCTGGCGTGCTGGGGTTCTTGGGGTTGCAAAGAGTTGGACGTGACTGAGTGACTGAACTGAACTGAACCTGGGATGTTAAGTCTGTGAAAAAGGTAAATTGGAACTGGTAAAACTTCCAATTTGATGGAAGATGGCAAGAGTGAACATCAACATTTTAGGAATCAGTGAACTGAGATGGACAGGAATGGGTAAATTTAATTAAGATGACCATTATATCTACTACTGTGGGTAAAAATCCCTTAGAAGACATGGAGTAGCCCTCAGAGTCAACAAGAGTCCGAAATGCAATACTTGGTTGCAGTTTCAAAAATGACAGAATGACCTCAGTTCGTTTTCCAGGCAAACCATTCAATATCACAGTAATCCAAGTTTATGCCCCAACCACTAATGCTGAAGAAACTGAAGTTGAACGGTTCTATGAAGACCTACAAGACCTTCTAGAACTAAAACCAAAAAAAGATGTCCCTTTCATTAAAGATTCCTTCATCCAGCCTGGCATTTCACATAATATACTTTTTATTTAAGTTAAATAAGCACGGTGACAATCTACAGTCTTGACGTACTCCTTTCGCTATTTGAAACTCCTCTGTTGTTCCATGTCCAGTTCTAACATTGCTTATTGACCTGCATCCAGATTTCGCAGGAGCTAAGTAAGGTGGTCTGATATTTCCATCTATTAATAATTTTACACAGTTTGTTTGATCGACACAGTCAAAGACCTTGGTATAGTCAATAAAGCAGAAGTAAATGTTTTTCTGGAATTTTCCTGCTTTTTCTGTGATCCAACCAATGATGGCAATTTAATCTCTGATTCCTTTGCCTTTTCTAAATATAGCTTGAGCATCTGGAAGTTCTCAATTCATGTTGAATCCTAGATTGGAGAACTTTGAACATTACTTTGCTAGGGTGTGAGATGAGTGAAGTTGTGTGGTAGTTTGAACATTATTTGGCATTGCCTTTCTTAGGGATTGGAATGAAAACTGATTGTTTCCAGTCCCACTGCTGAGTTTTCCAAATTTGTTGAAATATTGAGTGCAGCACTTTGACAGCATCATCTTTTAGGATGTGAGATAGCTCAACTGGAATTCCATCACCTCCACTAGCTTTGTTATAGTGGTGTTTCCTAAGGCCCACTTGACTTCGCATTCCAGGATGTCTAGCTCTAGGTGATCACACCATCATGGTTATCTGGGTCATGAAGATCTTTTTTGCAAAGTTCTTCTGTGTATTCTTGCCACCTCTTCTTAATATCTTCTGCTTCTCTTAGGTCTGTACCACTTCTGGTCCTTTATTGAGCCCTTCTTTGCTTGAAATGTTCCCTTGGTGTATCTAATTTTCTTGAAGAGATCTCTAATCTTCCCCTTCTATTGTTTTTCTCTATTTCTTTGCATTAATCTCTTAGGAAAGCTATTATTTGGAACTCTGCATTCAGATGAATAAATCTTTCCTTTTCTCCTGTGCATTTTGCTTCAGAAATCTTCTGACCGGATCACTGGCAAAATTAGAAATCACGTCTCCAGCACCACCCTGTAATTAGAGGCTTGTTAGAGTCTTATTCCTTCTTCAGCCATGGACGTTGTGCTGGACTGAACAGTTCAGTTCATTTCAGTCGCTCAGTTCTGTCCAACTCTTCGCGACCCAATGGACCACAGCACACCAGACCTCCCTGTCCATTACCAACTCCCAGAGTTTACCCGAACTCATGTCCATTGAGTTGGTGATGCCATCCAACCTTCTCATCTTCTGTCATCCCCTCCTCCTCATGCCTTCATCGTTCCCAGCATCAGGGTCTTTTCAAATGAGTCTCAGCTCTTCACATCAGGTGGCCAAAATATAGGACTTTCAGCTTCAACATCAGTCCTTCCAATGAACACTCAGGACTGATCTCCTTTAGGATGGACTGGTTGGATCTCTTTGCAGTCCAAAGGACTCTCAAGAGTCTTCTCCAACACCACAGTTCAAAAGCATCAATTCTTCGGCACTCAGCTATCTTTATAGAAAGCTCTCACATCCATATATGACTACTGGAAAAACCATAGCCTTGACTAGATGGACCTTTGTTGACAAAGTGATGTCTCTGCTTTTTAAAATGCTATCTAGGTTGGTCATAACTTTCCTTCCAAGGAGTAAGCGTCTTTTAATTTTATGGCTGCAGTCACCATCTGCAGTGATTTTGGAGCCCAGAAAAATAAGGTCAGCCACTGTTTCCACTGTTTCCCCATCCATTTGCCATGAAGTGATGGGACTGGATGCCATCCATGATCTTAGTTTTCTGAATGTTGAGCTTTAAGCCAACTTTTTCACTCTCCACTTTCACTTTCATCCAGAGGCTCTTTAGTTCTTCTTCACTTTCTGCCATAAGGGTGGTGTCATCTGCCTATCTGAGGTTATTGATATTTCTCCCAGAAATCTTCATTCCAGCTTGTGCTTCATCCAGCCCAGGTTTCTCAGGATGTACTCTGCATATAAGTTAAATAATCAGGGTGACAATATACAGCCTTGAAGTATTCCTTTCCCAATTTGGAACCAGTCTGTTGTTCCATGTCCAGTTCTAACTGTTGCTTCCTGACCTGCACACAGATTTCTCAGGAGGCAGGTCAGGTGGTCTGGTATTCCCATCTCTTTAAGAATTTTCCATAGTTTGTTGAGATCCACACAGTCAAAGGCTTTGGCATAGTCAATAAAGCAGAAATAGATGTTTTTCTGGAACCTCTCCCTGCAGCCCAGACCATGACGCATTCACCCTGTAAGGCCACCTGATCATCCCTAGGTGGTGTTGGTTATATGCTTTTTGTTTGTTTCAAACTTCAGTACCACTTACAAAAGAACAGATGTTGATTGTCAGAGAAGAAGATAGGAGTAGAGCATATGAGAAAAGAACAGACTTGGTGTGTAGCTACTAAACTGGAGGGAAACACTGCCCCTGCCCACCCCCAAACAGGAATGATAGTACAATATTCATGTTTTCCTCTTTGGAAAGTCATCATTTGTGGATTTCATGGCATTTGAAAGTGGGGAGGCAGTTGTATTAGCAGACTCATTTAGGCAGAAGCCTGTGTCATGGCTTGGCCAATAGCCTCAGGCACACCACGAGAACAGTCTAACAATAGGGATTAAACTGCGGATCTGACTATAGGCAATGATTTCCCTGAAGCTCAATTTCTGATCTAATGGTACTCCGCTGGGGCTTCAGAACATCCATGGAGTTGCAGGATGCTGAGCAGGACTCCAGGCTTCTGGGGAGTTCCTTGTACACCGCGATCATTCAGTCCTCTCCTAGCTCCATGAGTTTTCTGCCTTTGACTTTCCTCTGCTTTCCATCTGGAAAACTCTCTTACTCAACAGCAGGACTCACCTCTCAAGCCTCTTTTGAGCTTGTAGTTAATCTCTTCTGTATCTGTCCTTCCACTAGATCAAGGGCCAGCACTGCTTTTTTTTCTGAGAAGGGCCAGATAGTAAATATTTTAGACTTTTTGGTTTATCTAGTCTCTGCCATACCTACTCAGCTGTGCCATTGTCACGTGTGAGCAGCCCTAGAGAGTACATAAATGAACGGATGTGGCCGTTTTCTAATAAAACTTCATTTATGGACACTGAAGTTGGAACTTTAGACAATTTTCATGTGTCACAAACAGTCTTCTCTTGACTTGTTTTAATGACTTAAAAATGGAAAAAATCCTCCTTAGCTTGTAGGGCTTGCAAAGAACAAGCAGCAGAACAGCTTCGGCTCGCAGACTATAGTTTGCCGTGTTCACTTTCTAGTGCTGAGTGACAGATGACCACAAACTGAGCAGCTGAAAGCAACACACACTGATTATTTCATAGCTTCTGCAGGCCAGGAGTTCAGGTACAGCCTGGTTGGGTCCTCAGAGTTTTAAAAGGCTGCAGTCAAGGTGTCAGCCAGGCTGTGCTGTCATCTGGGGGCTTGACTAGGCAAGAATCGACTTCCGAGCTCATTTAGGCTGTTGGCAGAATTCATTTCCTGTGGCTGTGTGACTGAAGGTTCTGACTTTCAGCTCACAGTTAGCTGCAGTTCCTTGCTATGTGGGCTTCCTCAGCATGGCCCCGTACTTCATCAAGCCAGCAAAAAAGGGGGCTTATAGGTTGTAACTCTATCATTGGGAGGGATGTCCCACCATCTTTACCGTATCGTATGGATTAGAAGCAAGAGAGCCTACCTGCATTCAAGAGATTGTATAATTGTATAATCAAGAGATTATACAAGGTTATGAACATCAGGAGGTGAGAGTCCTGGGGTCTGGCTATTACACCAACCCCTTGCACTAGTTGATGAGTTCTGGGACAGGAGTTGTGGAAGTAATCATGAATCATTAGGTATTTTCAGCCTTTAGCCCAGTGTCTGGCACAGAATGGGGGCTCCGGAAAAGCTGATTGAAAGAATGCCTCGATGGTGGCTCACACACACTCAGAAGAGTAGAGAAAGGTTCTTGGAATTCTCCAGTAAATTCTCACAATATTGTAATCCTTCCTGGTTCAAGGCTACTGATAACACTAAGAACACTATGCTGGGAAAGATTGAAGGCGAAAGGAGGACAGGGAGGCAGAAGGTGAGATGGTTAGATGGCATCACCAATTCAACGGATATGATTTTGGTCAAACTCCAGCAGACAGTGAAGGACAGGGAAGCCTGGCGTGCTGCAGTCCATGGGGCTGCAAAGAGCTGGACATGCCTTAGTCACTGAACAGCAACAAAAGCCTGTGGTAAATAGGATTTTAAGCAGAAACTAAATTTGGCCACATCCTTAGATTTGGATTAATAGCTTGATTGAGTACATCACGTATCAAGAGAACTTTCCACATGGGGAATAATGTGCCACTCCAACCACGTTACAGTCAATCAGCCTAAAATAACATTGAAACAGGGGAACCAGTTGTAAAGCTCCAGGCAGGCTGCTGGTACGGCAGAAGATATTCAGAGCAGTTTTCGAAGACTTGCCAACCGCAGCTTTTCTGGTGTTTATTTCCCTGAATAAGTGTAGCTAAAAACAAAGTGAATTTTTGTTTAAATGAAGGCTCCAAACTTCTAAGCAATAATAGGAAGTAAATAAAAGAGAGCTAGAATGTGAAGTCAAAAGGCCGCAAAATAATGACATTGAAGTACATGTCTATGAAGTGAACACGACTCTGGGAAAAAGCTTCCAAACTACCAGACTTTCCCTGAAGCCTCAGTTACTGAGAATTTTTTAATTGAAACACATGGAGCCACAGTCTGAACACCTGTTTTGTCTACCAACTTTTATCAAACACCTACATCTAATGCCATTGATTGCAATTTCTGTTGTGTTATCTGTCTAATCACCTATCTGTATGACTTCAGTTTTATGGTTTACCTTATTATTTCCTTTCCCATTCAGAGAAGGATCTGGGGTAAGGGTTCCGTTATATGTGGCTTGTTTTGCATCCCAGATAGAACAGATGGCTTCTGTAAACACACATCTGGTTGTGGACTATAAAAGGTCTCTATGTGAGCTTGCCAATGGATAGCAAGACTTGGCTTTCTTTTCTTTTGGGGAAATATCCTTTTTAACTTAGATTACGGGAAATCTTCTGTTAATAAACAAATCACAAAAGTCAGAGCCTGACGTTTTAGATTCAAAGAGCCCAATGGCTTTTAAAAAAATTAATTAAATTATTTGTTTTATTTTTTATTGGAATATAGTTGCTTTACACTATTGTGTTAGTTTTTTCTGTACTGTAAAGTGAATCAGCCATACACATACATATATCACCTTTTTTTTAGATTTCCTTCCCATTTAGTTCACTACAGAGCATTAAGTAGAATTCCCTGGGCTATACAGTAGGTTCTCATTAGTTATTTATTTTACACATAGATAACTGTATTAATTATCTATTTTAGCTTATTTGTTTTCTATGTACATATTTTATAAGTGAAAATGAAAGTTACTCAATCATGTCTAACTCTTTGCAACCCCAAGTACTGTATAGTGCATGGGATTCTCCAGGCCAGAATATTGGAGTGGGTAGCCATTCCCTTCTCCAGGGGATCTTCCCAACCCAGGGACCAAACCTAGGTCTTCTGCATTGCAGGCAGATTCTTTACCAACTGAGCTACCAGGAAAACTCAAGAATACTGGAGTGGATAGCCTATCCCTCCTCCAGCAGATCGTCTTGGTCCAGGAATCGAACTGGGGTCTCCTGCATTGCAAGCAGATTCTTCACCAGCTGAGCTACCAATTTAAACATAGCATCTATTTTATACAAAGAGTCTGACACAGTTGAGCAACTGAACTGAACTGATGTATACACATCCAATTCCAATCCCCCACCCCACCTCCCTCTTGGTATCTGTGTGTTTGTTCTCTGCATCTGTGTCTCTACTTCTTTATCAGCTTTGACATGCATGAATTGCTCTGGGTCACCATCTAGCCAACTCCACCTGCAATATCACCTTCCCAAATCAAGGTGGTAGACTGGATGGTGTCCAGGAGGGAGGGTCGGATATTTGGGTTATAGTTTGGGTTCTGGTTTTGTACCTTCAATTTCTCCAGGCCTGTTATATTATCTGTTCTTTGAGATGACTGAACTAGGTCATCTTTACATCATCTTCAAACCCAAACTCTGTAATTCAAGGATTACTATGAGAATTTACAAAAGAAAAAAAAAGATGAGCTCAGATCATGTTTAAATTTTTTTCATTTTGAAAAATTTAATTTATTTTGTCATAATAAAATGCATGTTCAATTAAAATTATGGCTTTATTAGTGAAACACATACAAGAAAAATATTTTTGTGTCATACATCTCTAACTCTCCCTCTACTAACCAAACACACAAAAACAAGTCTGTTTTTAATGAGATTTTTGATAAAATGATGTGGCTTGGGAACCTCATTATTATATAATAGAAGAGCAAATTGTTCCATGGTAGACATTGGCGTACAAAAAGGAATAAAACATGGACCCTTACCACTTAAATCCAGTCTCCATCCTGTCACCATGGACATAGATGGTACATGAAAGATGTTTTGTGTCTCTTGCCCATTTAAGGCTTTTCAGTGCTTTTTTTTTTTCTTGGTGTGGACCATTTTAAAAGTCTTTATTGAATTTGTTACAGTACTACTTGTTTTATGTTTTGGTTTTTTGGCCCCAAGGCACATAGGATCTTAGCTCCCCAACCAGGGATAGAACCCACACCCCCTGCATTGGAAGGCAGAGTCTTAACCACTGGACTACTAGGGAAGTCCCAACACTTCAGTGTTATCCTTGATTTAATCTATTTACTCAACAGATATTCGTTGAATGTTTACTATAGACCAGACATTGGACTTGACATTGGGCTACAGAGATAATGAGACAGACAAGGACCTTCCTCCATCAAGATTACTTTTCTGGTGGGAGAATTCAGGTTACACACAGGTAGACAACAGATAAACAAGATCTTTTCAGACTTCCACAAGTGTTGAAAGAAATAGAATGATATGTGAGATACTTGGTCTTGGTTCTGATTGATACGTGTGATCAGGGCATCCACTCTGAGGAGGTGCCATTTGAACTGATCCTTGAATGATGAAGCCTTGGGCTTCCTTGATAGCTCAGGTGGTAAAGAATCTGCCTGTGATGCAGGAGACTCTGGTCCAATTCCTGGATCAGGAAGACTTGCTGGAGGAGGGATAGGCTACCCACTCCAGTATTCTTGGGCTTTCCTGGGGTCTCAGCTGGAAAAGAATCCACCTGCCATGCAGGAGACCTGGATTTGATCCCTGGGTTGGGAAGATCCCCTGGTGAAGGGAAAGGCCACCCATTCCAGTATTCTGACCTAGAGAATTCCGTGGACTGTATAGTCCATGGGGTCGCAGAGTCAGCCACAACTGAACGACTTTCACTTTGAATGATGAGAAGGATGAGAAGATACAGTGGGACGATTAGATGTAAAGGACCTGAGGTGAAAAATACCTACACATATTGAAAGGAAAAAAATAGAGAAAGCAATGGAAACCTGTTTCTGAAGTTTGATAAGTAAGGAAGACAGTAATAAGAAAAATGTCATACAGGAACCAGATCATATTAGGACTTGTAGACTAAGATCATTGTTGTTGTTTTGCAGTTGCTAAGTTGTGTCAGACTCTTTGGGACCCCATGCACTGCCGCATGTCAGCCTTCCCTGACCTCCACTATCTTCCAGAGTTTGCTCAATTTCATGTCCATTGAGTTGGCGATGCTATTTAACCGTGATGCTGATGCTGGGGAAAATTGAAGGCAAAAGGAGAAGAGGGCAGCAGAGGATGAGATGGTTAGATAGCATAGACTAAGATGTTTTTTTCTTAAATGCAATCAGAAGCCATTATAAGGTCTTCAATGGGTGAATGGCATGACCTGATCTATATTCTAAAAGGATTATCCTGGCAGCTCTGAGTATAATGCCTGTATGTACATGCTCGTTGGAGTGGAGAAAAGAGAGGAGGTCAGGAAGAGTGGCAGAGGGAGAAAAATTAGGAGATAGAGGAAGAAGAGTAAGAGAGCTTGCTGCTTTGGGTTTTGGATAGTGAAGATGGGGAGGCAGAAGATGGAGAGGGGACGTTTGAGAGAGTTTGTAAATAGAGATGGTAGGACTTCTCAAAGCTGGGTGAGGGCAGTGAGGGAAAGGAAGGAACAACGATAATTTCAAGTGCCTGGCTTGAGGAATGGTAGACACCAGTGTCATTTACTGAGATGGGAAAACCTCAGGGGGAAAAGGGTTAGGAGAGATGGTGAAATCAAAGAATTCTTGTGGATGTGATGTGTTTGAGATATCGTTAGCTGATTCTAGTGAAGGCGTGAAGGAGGCAGTTGGATTTGCCAGGAAAGGAGGCAAATTTGGCACTTGAGAGAATATAAGTGGTATTTTTATTCAGGGCCCAGGTGATAGTTATCTAAGAAGAAAGAGAGGATGATCAGGAGAAGGGGACCTTGGACAGAGACATGAGAGGCATCAACATTTTTGGTAGCACATCATGGAAACCAAGTCCAACCAGCTGAAGCATATAAGGAAATGAGGGGATTTATTAGAAGGATTTTGGGGCTGTTTCAGGTGACCAGAGGCAAGAACTGGAAAGGAGATTTCATGGACTCTAGATAGCCTTCTCTCTTTTTTTTTTTTTTTTTCTGGTTTCTTCTTTATCAGGCCCATTGGCTTATTCGTCACATCCTGAGAACAGCTCTTCACACTTTTCCCTGTGTGTGGCCACCACGTAGGTTTTACATTTTCATCTCTATTCAAGAGAACACCCTGGTCTTACTGGGAGATTCTCATTAAGTACTGAATTTACCAAAGAGAATCTGATTGGCCCATCTTGGGTCACATGGGCACCATAAGCCAATAAACTGCACCCAGGAAGGTCATGTGACAGAAGTGTGGCTGCTGGGAGCTTACTCCTGTGGGTTAATATGGCTTCTCAGAGAAAGAGCATTCCTGTTAGCTGGGCATTACTGCAATTGTCACCCAGGCCTTGCTTATCTCAATTTTGCACACTTGTCACATGAAGTGCTGATAGCTTCCTCCATAGCTGGGGTTGGTTCATGCCACCATGACTTCCTCTACGTGGTTGCTTCTGACAGACACGCCAGGCCCATCACTCTTTGCCTGTGTGTCTCCAACCACTCAGGCTGCCATAGCAAGATACCATAGGCTGGACGGCTCAAACCACAGAAACAGTTCTTAAGGCTGAAAAGTTCAAGATCAGGGTGTTGATTTCTGGTGAAGACTCCCTCATTTGCCTTCTCACTGTGTCCTCACATGGTGGGGAGAGAAGACAGAAAGCAAATTATTTGGTTTCTCTTCTTGTAAGGGCACTAATTTCATTGTGAAGGCCCCACCCTCATAGCCTCATCTCATCCTAATCACCTCCCAAGGGCCCCCCACCTCCAAATACCATCACATTGAGGATTGGGACTTCAACATATGAATTTTGGGGGTTAGATAGCATTGTTAACTCAATGGACATGAATCTGAGCAAACTCTGGAAGATAGTGGAGGACAGAGGAGTCTGGTGTGCTGCAGTCCATGGGGTTGCAAAGAGTCAGACATGACTTAGAGGCTGAACAGCAGCCATAAGGACAAGATACAATTCAGTCCATAGCACTGCCTAACCCTTTTCCAGGCTTCCCTGGTGGCTCGGGTGTTAAAGAATCTGCCTGCAATACAGGAGACCTGGATTTTATCCCTGGGCCAGGAAGATCCCCTGGAGGAGGAAATGGCAACCCACTCCAGTATCCTGTCTGGAGAATCCATGGACAGAGGAGCCTGGTGGGCTACAGTCCACGGGGTCTCAAAGAGTTGGACATGACTGAGCGACTAACACTTTCACTTTCACTCTGATCCTTTTTTATCCTTCAGTTCTCAGATCCCCTGTTGCTTCCTCCAGGAAGACTTCTTTAGATTCTCCAGGGAGTGAAGGACCCATCTACAGTCCTTCAGATTGAAAGCATTTAGGGCACACAGAGATCAAAGCACTTACCATATCATGTTCCAATCCCTTGTTTCCATCCTCCCACCACCACTGCGTGGAAGGGGCTGTGTTGGATTAATCACTGTATACCCAGATTCTAGCACACAGTAGGCTTTCAAAATGCTATTAAAGCTCAAGAACAACTATCAGTTGCTAGTTGAGGAAGCCAGTGAATAAATCATGACATGGTCTGATCAGCACCATGGTGGAAGCAGCTTCAAGGTGCAGAGAGGAGAGATGATTCATTCTAATACCTGGGGTGGGGGTGATGTCTCAGGAGCTGTGATCCTGAGCTGGCATCTGGAGGGTGCTTAGGAACTGGTGCATCAGACTCCGCTGTGTGTGAGCCAGGGAGATGGCACAGCCCCTCCGGTACTTTTTGTGGTATTGGGAACATTAAGAGGGATCTGTGACAGTCTCTGCTTTGGGGAAGTGAATTTTAATTAGGTAGAAGGGAGTGAACTGAATCAGAAAGCGGGGCTGTCAGAGCTGAGTGCAGAATGATTTGCTACTTGCTGATAAGAAAGCCAGTGAGTCACGCCACGCTGGCTTGAACAGAGAAACGAACGTACATGCAGCCTGTTCCCCCTGCCTGCATGAGAAGGCCTAGGGAGGCCTGACCAGGCAAGGGCCTGGACCAGCTGGAGGAGGGGTAAAAAGAGCAGAGTCTACAGACAGGAGTGCTCATTGGTAGACTTTTTGACCGTTGGGAGCCATTCAGTAGCAGTACTTTATTCGTAAAACACTGTTGGTGACAACATCTCCGCCGACCATGGCTGTAACAGGGCTTGTTGTTTGCACCAAGTCAAGCACACCGCAGGGCACGCACCCAGAAATGGGGTTTCTGAGTCATATGGCAGTTCTATTTTTAGTTTTTTCAGGAACCTCCACACTGTGAGTTCAGGAACTCTCCATAGCGGCTGCACCAATTCCAACAATTACATTCCCACCAACAGTGCAAGAAGGTCCCCTTTTCTCCATACCCTCTCCAGCCTTTATTGACTCAGCAATCCCACTTCTGGGCATATACCCTGAGAAAACCATATTGCAAAAAGATACATGCACCCCAATATTCATTGCAGCACTGTTTACAATAGCCAGGGCATGGAAGCAACCTAAATGTCCACTGACAGATGAATAGATAAAGAAGAGGTGTTACATAAATACAATGGGCTATTACTCAGCCATAAAAAGGAACGAAACTCTGCCATGTGCAGCAATGTCAATGACCCGAGAGACTGTCATACAGAGTGAAGTAAGTCAGAAAAACAAATATCATATTTTAACGCATATATATATATATGGACTCTAGAAAAATGGTACAGGTGTATCTACTTGCAGGGAAGAAATAGAGATGCAGATGTAGAGAATGGACATGTGGGCATGGGGGTGAAGGGAGAGAGGTGGGATGAGCTGAGAGACTGGAGCTGATGTGTGTGCACTGCTCTGGGTTAAATAGATAGCTAGGGGGAACCTGCTCTACAGCACAGCGAGCTCAGCTCAGTGCTCCGGGGTCACCTAGATGGGTGGGATGGGGAGGGTAGGAGGGAGGCCCCAGAGGGCGGGAATACGTGTGTACATGTGGCTGATTGACGCTGTTCTACAGCACTGTAAGCAGCCATACCCCAATTTAAAGAAGGAACAAACACACCACACACACTGTCTCACTTAGTCCTCAGAACAACTGTCAAGGCAGGTGGGGATTGCTGGATGTCTAGAGAAAATTCTCATTTTTCATCTGGGATAATAGAGACTTGGATGAGGCCAAGGGAATTCCCTCCCCCCACATTCCTGGCTGATCCTGTTCACCCTGCAGTCTCCTGCTTCAACATGATTCCTCCATGCAGGGGTCTCCACTGTTAGTCTCAAAATTTAGTCTCCAGCCTGGGCTTCCTCAGGGCAGCCCGCTCTCATGCTTTGTGTTGGTTTGCTTTTGTGAGGTAATAAATTGCTACGAACTTGCTGAAACCAGCACATGTTTATTACCTCATACTGTCATGAGTCAGAACCAGTTGCCCCAAAGAGCCTGGTACTTAGCAGGTGCCAGGAAGCATCCTTGGGCTTCCCTGGTGGCTCAGACAGTAAAACATCTGCCTACAAAGCTGGAGACGGGCTTGAACCCTGAGTTGGGAAGACCCCTGGAGAGGGACATGGCTACCCACTCCAGAATTCTTGCCTGGAGAATCCCGCGGAGAGAGGAGCCTGGTGGGCTATGGTCCATGGGGTCGCAAAGAGTCAGACACGACTGAGCACAGAACAGCACAGGAAGCATGCCTTGGTTGAAAGAATGCCCAGTTCAGGATCTCACTTTGACTTATCAGGTCAGTCTGTCAGCAGAGTCTCTGATCTTTCTAGTGCAGTTACTCCCTCGAATGAGCACACACACACACAAAAAGAGGAAATTTTGTGTAGAAGGAACCGTCTTTTTGTGTTGTCTGATGAAGGGCACTGGAGACTGTTCTTCTCCAGTCTGTCAAATTAAAATGTGAATTGTTTGGCAGAATGTTGCTTCCTGGAGCATGGAGAACTGACTTTGACGTCCACTAATTGATGTAATGAATTTTCTTCAACTCTATTTTCTATTTGTCATCATTATAATAGAAAGAACTCAAACATTCTCTTCTAGGATTTGAAAAAAAAATTGAGAGAAAATTCTATTATTTTCATCCTTGCATGATCTTTTAGCCTTGGAAGACATGAAAGCCAGTCAGGATTCAATAAAGAAAACACCAATCATGGTAGACTGGAAAATGTCAGATAGAGTAGATTTGAACTCTAGTTCCCACTGTAGCTCTGTGACCTTAGGGAAATTTCTTAACTTCTCTGGACTTCAGTGTTCTTGCCTTGTAATTCTTCCCACAAGCCAGAGTTGTGGTCATTTTTAAGAGGTTATGTGTATGAAGCTGCTGATGCTTTCTGCTGCTGCTGCTGCTAAGTTGCTTCAGTCGTTTCCGACTCTGTATGACCCCATAGACAGCAGCCCACTAGGCTCCCCTGTCCCTGGGATTCTCCAGGCAAGAACACTGGAGTGGGTTGCCATTTCCTTCTCCAATGCATGAAAGTGAAAAGTGAAAGTGAAGTCGCTCAGTCGTGTCCGACTCTTAGCGACCCCATGGACTGCAGCCTACCTTTCTAGGTTTTCACAAATGGTAGTTACTTTCTTTTCTCACCGTTGACTACAGAAGAATAAAATAACCTTAAAATAATGAGAAAATGAAATGTGTAGAGAAGGGAGGAATTATAGCTACCACTTTCCAGTCCTTGGTTAAGGAGAAATATGCCCTAGAGCTCTGGTTTAGGGTGGGGAGGAAGAGACAAGCTGAGAAATACAGTCTGAACACTGCGGGTGGCAAGGGGTTGTCATTGGCTGGCTGCTGAGACCAAAGCAGTCTTCAGCTTACTGAATTCTTGCTCTGTTACTCTTTGGCGCATCCTGGAAGCAAGAGGGGTGAAGCCATCGAACACTGTAGATGAAGAGAGGATGCTGCATTTTCACTCCTTCTCTATGCAACAGCTTGGAGCAGAGTGCCTATGTGGAGGATAAAGTTTGAAACATGAATTTGTGCTTTGTTCTCCTCTCTCTCTGTTTTGGAACTGAGACTCCAGCTTTCTTCACTTCCAGGGAAATGTGCTTCAAAGATTCAAGATTGGTCCTGGGTGGTCTCATCGAGAATTGAGAGAAAGGTAAAAGCCCTTGAGAGCAGGAAGGCCAAATCTCTAAGAGAAGAGATGTGGACCCAGGACTAGAAAAAGAGAGGGTGGTTTTCTAAGTACTGAAGATCCTTGCCCTGCACCTTCCTAGTATTTGGGACAGGAAGGGGCAGGACCCCAGAAGAGGGAAGACCTGAGGGGCACAGAGTTTAGGTTTCAGAGTTTCCAGGCCCAGCCAAGGCTCCCACATCCAAACCTGGTGTGTGACGTGGGTGCTCTTGGTACTCTGCCCACGTCTCCAGACCCATTGCTTCCCCGTGTTCCTGCGGGCTTCTATCTGCCAAGATGTACATCTCTGCAGCATAGGTGTGTATTCTTCTCATGGAGGTCTGCTCTGCTCTTCACCAGAGTCAGCCAAGTGCCAAGGAATTAATACTCTGGGAGCAGCCCTCTTCTAATGACTCTAGGGAGCTGGAGTGTCAACACCCCAGCTCCCTCACCCCTTAGTTAGGATAACCCTGAGAAGGGTATTCTGCAATTTTTCTCATGACTTTTTCTATGGGACTAAGCTCCACTTGGCCAATCATTTAATTGCTGCCTTCCCTTCCTTCTTTCAGTCCTTTCTTCCTTCTGCCCTAGTGGTGTCTGCATCTCCTAAATAAACTGCCTCCCCTCAAGTCCTTATCTCTGGGTCTGCTTCTGGAGAACCCAGAATGAACTGTCCAGGAAGCGTAGTTCTATAAGGGAAAGCAGAACCCTTTCCCTTATAGAACGATGACAAGGACACCAAATACATCAGCAGTGACCAGTGTAGACCCAAGACTGGAAGAGTTGCCTTGAATTCTCTGTTGTGAGACAGATCTCTGCACCTGCCTGGAGATTTCAGAGGAGGAAGTAGGGATTCTACTAAAGTGACTGTCAGGAAAAAATGGTGAAAGACCAAAATGGACAAAGATGACTCAGTGTTTTGTGTAAATACATCCTTCCTGTTTATCTTTCACTGACTTTGAGCTATTTTCATGCTGTGTGCTTAGTTACTCAGTCATGCCCAACTCTTTGCAACCCCACAGACTATATATAGCCCAATAGACTCCTGTGTCCATAGAATTCTCTAGGCAAGACTACTGGAATGGGTTGCCATTCCTTTCTCCAGGGGATTGAACTCAAGTCTCCTGCACTGCAGGCAGATTCTTTACTGCCACCAGGGAAGAGTTTGAGCTATTTTACACCTCTGTAAGTTGGAGCAACCTGATGCTAGTGAAAGGATTATTGTTTACAGAGATGCAAGTCAATTATGCCTGCTGCTGCTGCTGCTAAGTGGCTTCAATCATGTCCAACTCTGTGCGACCCCATAGACGGCAGCCCACCAGGCTCCCCCATCCCTGGGATTCTCCAGGCAAGAACACTGGAGTGGGTTGCCATCTCCTTCTGCAATGCGTGAAAGTGAAAAGTGAAAGGGAAGTCGCTCAGTGTCCGACGCTTAGTGACCCCACGGACTGCAGCCCACCAGGCTCCTCCGCCCATGGGATTTTCCAGGCAAGAGTACTGGAGTGGGGTGCCATTGCCTTCTCTGCAATTATGCCTAGTGGGATGCAATTGATTATTGCTATGTGGACAGATCCATGTCTGTAAATTTACCTTGGGATTCTTTACCTGCCTAGATAGGTGTGGTTCTTGATCTCCTCCTTAAACTGGTTTTAACACCTTGCTAGTTCATCATTGAATACATTATAATAAAAATTTTAACACACGTTCTTTTCATATTTATATGAAAATCATGATATTACCTTACAATTTTTGTTTTTTAACATGACCAAGATTGACTTTTCTCTAGCCTTGGGGGCAGAGTTAGATCTAAGGTCTGACTCTTTAAGAAGGTATCTGGGAAGATACACAGGAGGTTGGTGACACTGGTTGTTGTCTTCGGGAAGGGAAACTGAGTGACTGGGGACTGAGGTGGAAGGAGAAATTTTTGTTCCTTTCGAATTTTGAACCGTTATCTATTCAAATGGATTTAAATTATCAAGAAACAGCTAAATTGAAATTTAACTAAAAATAAATTAAAAACTAAATTAATAGAAAACTGTATCAAGATTTAGAAAGAAATTAGTATTTCACTCCAGTACTCTTGCCTGGAAAATCCCATGGACGGAGGAGCCTGGTAGGCTGCAGTTCATGGGGTCGCTGAGGGTCGGACACGACTGAGCGACTTCACTTTCACTTTTCACTCTCATGCATTGGAGAAGGAAATGGCAACCCACTCCAGTGTTCTTGCCTGGAGAATCCCAGGGACGGGGGAGCCTGGTGGGCTGCCTTCTATGGGGTCGTACAGAGTCGGATACGACTGAAGTGACTCAGCAGCAGCAGCAGTAGCCTCTCTGTGTATCAGAATAGGGAGAGGGCAGACAAGTTTTTACTTATTTTGGCTTTTAGGATTTCTTTTGTGGAAAACTTTTTAGAAGTATTACAAGTACTGAGAGATTAACACACATATTTTGGACGAGAATCACCTTTGTCAGAATACACAAATGTAGCAGGTAGGAATTCTCCACGAATTTGAGTATGCCCAAAACCATTATTTTTGTCTTTTTCTGTACCATTTTCCCCATGTAATAGCTTAAAAAGTTTATTTTTCTAAGACAGAACACATTAAAATAGTGAAAAATTCAGAAGGCGTACAAGTTGTAAAGTGAAAAGGAAGGCCTTTATGTAGATGATAGTTCTTTATTTCAAAAACGTGTACAATTTTGTCTGGTACATAGTGTAATCGTGCTTGTTTGGGAGTAAATGTTATGTTTATTTCCTCCTCAGAAATGGATGTGCTGGGGAAGGGCTGTGGATGTATCCGTATTCTGTGCCCACACCTCTTGGCACAGAGCCCCACAATTTAAGAGGCCAGCTCCTTCATTAAGTGTTTATTATTTTACCTTTGCTAGAAACTAAGTGAATTAGTGAAAGTCATGCAGGCTTTGTTAGCTAATTAGAAAGGAAAAAAGTTGTCTTAATTTTATTGACGTTTAAACAACTAACAATAATTTTTTTTTTTTTTTGGTCAAGGTTTAATTGTTCTTCAGTGGAAGGTTTACTTCCACATTCTGATAATAAAAACACATTCAATTCCAAGTTCAACTAATTACTTGTTGAATGCTTTAAAAATGTGATGTGCTTATGTAAATGCCTAGCAACTATAATGGGTGTTGTCCTGGTTTTGTTTTCTTATGAGTAGGGATTCCAATTTTCCTTTTGACTAACTGGGTAAAATAAAGTAATAACACTGGTTTTTATTATAGGATAAGTACCTGATGAAATGGCATGATACTTAAACTAAAATGTCGTATATAGGTTGGATTTTCCTCAATTCTTATTGGTGTGTAAAGACAATTAAAGTGCTTACCAGATTGGGGAACATGAGTTTTAATCTAGAATGCTCATAATTTACCTTCATTTCTACTTTTTTATCCAAATAGATTCACCTTAAATTGCATAGTTCCCTTTAATCACATCTCCTAGTTATTTTCTCTAGATAATGACAGCAGTTTTAAGTGGCTTTTTTTTTTTAAAATTATTGATTCATTGAAACAGTTGTACCTTGAGTTAGCTCCTCACATATTCACATATACTTATTTATTTTAACATTGTGTATAAGTACTCATAGATTCAGAAATTCTGACATACCTACCCATCTAAATCTGTTTTTTTAATCTGTAAAATTGGGATCAGTCACTGCTTCAGAGATTTGCTGAAAGGATAGAACAACATATCTGTGTATCATGCTTAGAATGTTGCCTTTCACAAAATAAGTGCTGTATGTGTGTGATGATGAGGATGATAACGATGATGATTACAAGGGGTAGTCTTCAATAGTATAGTATTGATTGTACTAGTGAAAGATCAGGATGATGGACGATTTCTAGAAGAAGCTGACATTTTCATGCTGGAGAAAGAAGAGAGAAAAGATAGTGAAGTGGAGGAAAGGCACCGGAGGGTTAAAAGCAAAGGGTGTCAGCAGTGTATTTGGGGAGTGACAAAGGTGAAGGGAGATAAGATTCAGAGTGAGTTCAATTAGTGCATTTGAAATTTATCTTAAAAATCAAGGGACCCTACCACAAGGACCTACTGCATAGCATGTGGAACTCTGCTCAGTGTCTCGTGACAGCCTGGATGGGAGGGGAGTTTGGGGGCAGAATGGATACATGCTTTTCATTGTTCACCTGAAACTGTCACAACATTATTTGTCGGCTATACCCCAATACAAAATAAAAAGTTAAAAATAAATCAATCAAATTATTATGCTGTACACGTAAAAAAAATCAAGGGACTCTCAACATTAAATGAGACAATCAGATACTTGTTAGCATTTATCCTAAAGAAACGATTAAAGAAATATCCTGAAGACGTATGTTCAAGAACGCTCACGTGTGTTGCCTGTACTATCGAACATGCAGAAACCACCTAAAAGTTCAGGAATAGAGAATTAATTCAATAGTTTATGCGAAATTTATAAAGATTGTTACATGCTTTTATGTACTAAGACGGAAAGTTGTGCATGATATTTTGAGTTAAAAGCAAAGAGGTCTTAAAATAGTCCTATTCTGATATTGTTTTCTAAGGATATATATGCATATCTGTGTTGGTTTGCTGAAAGTCTGGAAGGATTACACCAACATGTTAATAGTCACTATCTCTGGGTTGTGGGATTCGAGTGATTTAAAACTTTAATAATTTTTATTTTCTTATCTATTTTTTTCCAGTCATTTTATAATGAATACAAATTAGGGATTTGATTGAAATGACAAAAAGGATAGTGCTTATGTTCTGTCATACTAATGTTATTCATAAGTAAAGGGAGAGAATTCTTTTGTTCCAGAGAGAACAATTTCATGAGCGGTGATAGCAAAGCAGATTGGAGTAGGTGGAAGGTGAACTGCCTGGAATTGAAGGGATGGAAAAAAAGGAGCCTGGGGTGGAGGGAGGATTTTGAGAAGGTGGGAGAGGGGAGGCCTGGCAAGCTTATATCCTACTGTGCTTATTCCCCCCAGAACCTCATTTGCCTCCTCCTCTTCTGGACAAATCTCCCTACTGAGATAGAACCCCTCAGCTGGTCTGCTGCTAACATGTATGAGCGCTTCCCTGGTGGTTCAGACAGGAAAGAATATACCTGCAAAGCAGGAGACCCAGGTTCAACCCCCAGGTGGGGAAGATTCCCTAGAGAAGGGAACAGCTACTTACTCCAGTATTCTTGCCTGGAGACTTCCATGGACAGAGAAGCCTGGCTGGCTACAGTCCCCATACCACCCAATTTTCACCAAAGTATAAAAATGTATTTTTGCTACAACTGCATTTACCATGGCAACAAGGCCCATAAAGTGGAGATGAGGTGTGTGTGTGTGTGTGTGTGTGTGTGTGACAGTCTGATCTAAACAAATCTATATCGCTTCTGAATTTTTTTATACTATGTAGCAGCATTGCACAGGCTTCCCCAGTGACTCAGCAGGTAAAGAATCTGCCTGCAATGCAGGAAATGCAAGAGATGCAAGTTAGATCCCTGGGTTGGGAAGATCCCCTAGAACTGCTTCTGTTTTATGTTTTGTTTTTTTAGCCCCAAAGCACGTGGGCTCTTAGCTTCCCAACCAGGGAGAAAACCTGTACCCCCAGCATTGGAAGGTGAAGTCCTAACCACTAGACTGCCAGGGGAGTCCCCAGAGCTCCATTTTTGCTGGAAAATGCCATTCAATTATAACACATGATTCCAGTCATCCCCACCCTCCTCAGGAAGTGGTCATCCCTTAGGCTGCTTAGGGTGACAGAGAGCAGAATGGGGACTTGGCTTGGTGTCTTCGGCAGAGCGTATTTGAAGTGTTCCAAAAGCAACCTTTGAGGTTCTAGTTTGAAAATGTATGGAAAGCTTGTGCATAAGGCTCCTTTCACAGTGCACCAGTGGCTCTGGAGGACAGATTTGTTGCCAAAATCTTGGCTCTCTGTTCTCCAGTGCCAAACACGAATACAGGGACAGAGTTATGGAGGAGAAAAACAGAGTGACTTTACTACTTTGCCTGGCAACACAGTAGGCTAGCACATCAAGAAGTGTGCCCCCTTCCCCGGTGAATAGGAAGAGGTTATGTTTAGGCAGGGGCATGTGATAAGGATCAAGGCAGTTCACAGTCTTGTATTCTTTCTTCTGCAATTTCTAAAGGATGGGGTTGCTGGCAAGATTAGGGTGTGTGCAGAGTCTTAGGTGGAGAAGGAAATGGCAACCCACTCCAGTATTCTTGCCTAGAGAATCCTGTGGATGGAGGAGCCTGGTGGGCTGCTGTCCATAGGGTCACACAGAGTCGGTCACGACTGAAGCGACTTAGCAGTAGCAGCAGCAGGGTCTTAGGTAGTCTCCTAAACTTGATGAGCCTCTTCCTCTGGTGGTTTTGTGGCTGCCTCTCTTTTGATTAGCCCTTTGGAACTCAGCGGAGGTCGTGGAGGCAGGAGTCCTGCCTACAAGGAATGGGGGATAAAAAGGCCTCCATGCCCTGGAGTCCCACAGGACCCTGCTCCCCTTCAGTTTTGAGTTTTTAAGCTTTCACATAATAGTAACTACCAGTGATATAAGCACTAACTATAAGTCACACACCTTGCTGAATGCTTTATGTACATTAACCAATTTAATCGTCACGACAACCTTCTAGCACAGAAGCCTTCATTTTCCCCTGTTTCAGATAAGGAATCCGTGGTATGGGCAGGGTGAATTACTCGCCTGCAGTCATGGAGCTTGTGGGCAGCAGAGGTGGAGTTTGAACCCAGCCAGTCTGGATCTTGAATCTGAGCACTTTATGGTGATGCCGAGCTGTCTCCCAAATTTAATCTTCCCGGTGACTCTTGAAATAGTCAAGATAGATATCATTAGTTGTTTTTGGATAACAAGCTCAAGTTTCAGTGAACTCAAGTGACACAATTCAATGAAAAAGTCAGTGGCCTAGAGCCTGCCTAACCTAGTACAAATCTCTCTTTTTTTGCATTGCTGCTAAGTCCCTTCAGTCATGTCCGACTCTGTGCGACCCCAGAGATGACAGCCCACCAGGCTCCCCCGTCCCTGGGATTCTCCAGGCAAGAACACTGGAGTGGGTTGCCATTTCCTTCTCCAATGCATGAAAGTGAAAAGTGAAAGTGAAGTCGCTCAGTCGTGTCCGACTCTTCGAGACCCCATGGACTGCAGCCCACCAGGCTCCTCCGTCCATGGGATTTTCCAGGCAAGAGTACTGGAGTGGGGTGCCATTGTCTTAGACCTTGATTAACTCTTTAGATTGCCAGGAGATAGAGCCAATTCAAATTGCTTGATGTATACAATGCCAGGCTTACTATCCAATAAATACCTCCTGCTGGGAGTGAGTTGAGGTATTCCCTTGTCAAATGTTTCTGAGCCTCAGGGTTGCTCAGTAGGGTGGGGAGGGACTGGGGAGAAGAACAGAGTAGAATCTTGCCAGAAGCCAACAGCCAAAACCTTGGAGTACTGGTTCTTAAAAAGCAGTGACATCACTTTGCTGACAAAGGTTGGTATAATCAAAGCTATGGTTTTTCCAGTAGTCATGTCTGGATGTGAGAGTTGGACCATAAAGGTGGCTGAGTGCTGAAGAACTAATGCTTTCAAGTTGTTGTGCTGGAGAAGACTCTTAAGAGTCCTTGGACTGCAAGATTAAACTGGTCAATGCTAAAGGAAATCAATCCTGAATATTCATTGGAAAGATTGATTCTGAAGTTCCAATATTTTGGCCACATGATTCAAAGAGCTGACACATTGGAAAAGACCCTGATGCTGGGAAAGATTGAGGGCAGGAGGAGAAGGGGACGACAGAGGATGAGATTGTTTGATGCCATCATTGTCTCAATGGACATGAGTTTGAGCAAACTCGGGGAGATGGTGAAAGACAGGGAAGCCTGGTGTACCACAATCCATAGGGTTGCAAAGAGTCAGACACAACTCAACAACCACAACTGGTTCTACAAGAGTAGGGGACATACAGCCGCCTTTAAAATTTGCCCTAGGATCGTAAATTGTGAGCCCATGTTGACGTTTGGTTGGAACCTACACTTTGCCTTTTGGAAGGTATATGTAAGCAAAGCAAAATTTTTTCTTTCTTTCTTTTTTTTTTGACCTCATGGCATGAGGGATATTTGTTCCCTAACTAGGGATTGAACCTCTGCCCCTGCAGAGGTGTGTAGAGTCTTAACCACTGGACATCAGGGAAGTCTCTCAAAAGGCAGATTTCTAAACCAAGGGACTTTGAGGCAGGGGATTTGCAGGCGGTATTTATTTTTCTCTCTCACTGCAGATGTGTGTCATATCTTTCAGGAAGGGACACAGAGAACATGTCATTCTCTGCTTTCCAGATCAATAGTGTTGACTTAAAAAAAATAGTCTCAACCTAAAATTTTTAGGACTTCAGGTTGGGGAGACAGTATCTCAAGTGAACCTGAAAGAACTCTTTCCAAGGAGGTGAGGGGAGGAGCCAGGTTATATAGAAGTCTTACAACAAAGGGCAGGTAGCCTGAACATTAAACGATTATTGTTAATTAAAGAAAACCAGATATCTCAAGTTAAGGAATTTAGCACTTTTCCGTGTAAGGGAAGATCCAGTTGGGGCTCACTGAAATCATGCCTTTTGCATTCATCTCAGCTATCTGGGGCCAGTATTCTGCATTTTTCACATCCTGAGTTCTCGGGTGCTTACCATAGGGAGTGGCTGCAGCCTGACAGCTGCTGGATCAAAAGCATCACTCTCCTTCCTGGGTGCCCTTGTTCTTGTTGTTACTCGGTTGTTAAGTCACATCTGACTGTTTTCAACTCCATGGACTGTAGCACACCAGGCTTCCCTGTCCTTCACCATCTCCTGGAGCTTGCTCAAGCTCATGTCCATCCAGTTTGGTGATGCCATCCAACCATATCATTCTCTGTTGCTCCCTTCTTCTCCTGCCTTCGATCTTTCCCAGCATCAGGGTCTTTTCCAATGAGTCAGTTCTTCGCATCAGGTGGCCAGAGTATCGGAGTTTCAGCTTCAGCATCAGTCCTTCAGTGAATATTCAGGGTTGATTTCTTTTAAGGTTGACTGGCTTGATCTCTTTGCAGTCCAAGGGACTCTCAAGAATCTTCTCCCTCAGGGCTCAAAAAGTCACATTTGGAGGGCTGGAAGCACTGATGACTGACATCCTTGTTTACTGATATGGCAGGAAACACTCCGTTTCTCAACGGTCCCCATCTAGCAACTGCACATGTGCCTAGGAGACAGGAAGCACAGCTGTCTCCCACCCCACTATGGACCTTTGGAGAGTTTCCCACAACAGTCACAAAACTAGTAAACCATGGTGTCACGAGAGGAGCCCAAGTCTTCAGACAGATGAGGCTGTCTCCTCTGTTACAGTTTCCATGACCTCACATTCCTCTTTTGAACCTTTTGAAAACAATTTTAGTGCAATTGTTCCAAGTTCTTCTGTTGCAATAGAGTTGCCTCAATTGTTTCTCTAGATTGTGGGTTAAAAACGTTTGGCTGTGCTGGGTCTTTGTTGCTGTGTGTGAGTCCCCTCTAGTTGCAAGGAGCAGGGACCACTCTACTTGTGGAGGACGGGCTTCTCATTGTGATGGTTTCTCTTATTGCAGAGCCCAGGCTCTAGAGCGTGGGTCCTGGTAATTGCAGTGCTCAGGCTTAGTTGCCCTGCAGCATGTGGGATCTTGGCCCAGCGATCAAACCCTTGTCTCCTGCATTGGCAGGTGGATTTTTAACCACTGGACTACCAGGGAAGTCCTAGCCTATAGCTTTTTGATGTTTGGCTTGTCACTTTTGAGTCCTTTTATCCCAAGCTTCATCTATAAAATAAAATCTACTTCATGGGATTGCAGTAAGGATTATTGAATTATTACATGTGTGCATGTGTGCTCAGTCATGTTCAACTTTTTCTGATTCCATAGACTGTAGCCCACTAGGCTCCTTTGTCCATGAGATTTCCCAGGCAAGAATACTGGAGTGGATCACTATTTCCTTTTCCAGGGGATCTTCCTGACCCAGGGATCAAAACCGTGTCTGTTGCATCTCTTGCATTGACAGGTGGGTTCTTTACCACTAGCACCACCTGGGATGCTGTAGCCTGGGAGCTCTCAAATTCCTCCTGGGAAGCTGACTGCAACCCCAGATGCAATAACTATAGGAATGAAGACAATTTACGGCAGAATATTATTGTAATGGAGGGGGATCAAGTCAGCCTGGAGAGTGTGAAGGAGCTGGGAAAGTCAAGGGGATGTCTGGTTATCTGATCCACTGGGCTCTCAGAGACATACTGAGTGGGAGGGAGCAGGATAAGGACCCAAAAGGCTAACAGGTACACAGCTCCTCCCAAAGTCATCTCATTTGGGATACAATTGTCCCACCAGGAATTTCCCTAAAATTCAATGGAAAACACTTCAGCCTCTCACATTCACAAATTTTCCTTAACTGAATCATTTGAGAAAAAGCTACAGATGCAATGTCACAGCCTAATATTCCAGCAGGGGTCTCCCAGAACAAGGACATTCTACAACAAATGTTAACGCTTTGCTTACCTTTAAGCAGCTTAGTTTTTAAGTCTTTTCAGGATTTTAAAACCAATAAAAATAAAACAAATGAAATTAGATAAATATTATTTAAATAATAACCAAATTTGCAAGGAAGGTGACTACAGTGTTTAAAAATATGTGAAATGGGCTAGAGCGCCAGATGTGTAACCAATAACAAAACATCCCCTTTGTGTAGGAGGTGCTGTGAATTGGCAAAGGGAGAAATCATCTGAAGATTCAAGTGACGCAGATGTGGTCTGAGCTCAGGTGCACCTGCTGCTCAAGGAAGGGCTGGCTGCAGTGGCTGAGAGTGGCTGAGGTTGGCTGAGGATGACCGAGGGTGGGCGGGACCCGGGTGGGATCCGCGGATGCCCGCCAAGCTGTTCAGATTTTACAAGTTTGAAGAAGTCGTGGCCTTTTTAAATGTGGACGTTGGATGCTCTAGCATCTTGGGGGAGTGGATTGAGAGGCTGTGGGAAGGGAGGGTGCAGGAGGCATTAGAAATAGCAGAAGGGAAGAGACCAAGATCAGCCGGAAAGATGTTACCATTGCAAATCAGAGGAAACTAACCATCTGCTACCTGCTCTCTGACCTTCTGGAAAATTACTGAACTGTGTCAAAAATTACAAAAATAAACCCTGGAGTTCTCAACAGCACCTTTCCTGCATCACCGGGAGGACTGTTAATATTACTGCTGGAGGTGGATCTTATTTTCACATAGAATTTTCCTAGTGATAAAGAGTTCTCGGGGGATTCTGTGAATGTGGGCTCATCACTTGGTTTGCCCTCCCTGCATTCTTGAAATCTAATTTTTTTGTGGGGATGAGACTGCTGGCTTAGTTAAAGAGTAGGAATACTACCTACCTAGATGGAATTAGCAAATAAATTATGGTGGGATTAGATATTGACTTTTTACAACCATGTATCACTTGTGGAGGCCAGGATAACTTCATACTTATTCAGATAACTCCCAAGGTTCAGTTGAAGAAAATAAGAAAACACCTTGAGGACTAACGGCATCTGTAAAGACACCTTGCTTGATTTTGAGATTTTGAACCTGAAAATGGGTTGTAGGTAGACAAGAAAAGATCCTCCATCTTTAATGAATGCTGCTCTAAATTAGCAATTATTAGCAGTGATTCTCATGCAAAGTGTAGAAAATGTGTTTGCTCATCATGTGCTCACAGATTCTGTTTTCTGGAGCCTGTGCTGTGTGGAGCACTTACCTGGGAGAGTGGGGGGTCAGGGCTAGGATGGGGTGACCTGAGAACTTGCCCTAGGGGAAGATGTGGCTGAGAGGAGGAGGCTGTACTACTTGGTCCTGGGAGGAGATCCAGGGGTGGAGGGGTGGGGTGTGGGTTGGGAAGCTGCCACAGGGTGACAGGATCTCAACATCTGACCTGACTCTACCTCTGGAGCAGGAGGTAGCAGAGCAGGGAGTGGGCAGTCAAGAAAATGAACCTGCCTATTTCTAGCAACATGGTTACTTCACCATCATGGATGATTCAGCCAGCTGGAGGTGGGAGTGCAGAGAGCGTGAAGCAGGTTAGACATTTATGGGAATTTCTCAAATTCAACAATAGCATAAGTAAGGTGTTTTTTTAACTCATCATATAGGCATCCTACGTGCAATCACATCCTATTTCTCATTATCCTCCGTATCTGTTTTCTAGAGCTGCTGTAATTAATTGGCACACACATGGTTGCTTAACACAGCAAAGAAAAAAAAAATTATCTCACTATTCTGGAGGCAAGAGCTCTGAAAATAGGTTGTTGGCAGGGCCCACTCCCTCTGCAGGCTCTGAGGGAGAGTCCTTCCTTGGTTTTTCCTACCCTTTGGTAGGGGTTTCCCTGGTGGCTCAGTTGGTAAAGAATCCACCTGCCACGCAGGACACTGCCTGCAATGCAGGAGACGTGGGTTCGATCCCTGGGTGCCTGGGAAATCCCACAGACAGAGGAGACTGGTAATTCCCAGCCGTCTCTGGGACGGCTTGTTGACACTTCATTTGGATTTCTGCTCCATCATCACCGGGCCTTCTCTGAGGAGCCTCCTCTTTTCAAAAGGGTACTCGTCACTTAATTTAGGGCCACTCGGATCTGGAGCTTCCCAGGTGGTGCGGTTGGTGAAGAATCTGCATGCCACTGGAGGAGACATAAAAGACTTGAGTTCCATCCCTGTGTAGGGAAGAGGAGGAAATGGCAACCCACTCCAGTATTCTTGCCTGGAGAATCCCATGGACAGAGGAGCCTGGTGTCTAGAGTCTAGTCTATAGACTGTAGACTACGGTCTACAGTCTACATGTCTACAGTCCATGGAGTTGCAAATAGTCATACACGACTGAAGTGATGTAGTATGCATGCTTCAACCTATTATACTCCTGTTACCAAGAGTAAGTAAGGGGCTTCCCTGATAGCTCAGTTGGTAAAGAATCTGCCTTAAATGGAACAGACCCCTGTGGGAAGATCCACTGGAAAAGGGATAGGCTCAGTTCAGTTCAGTTCAATCGCTCAGTCGTGTCTGACTCTGCAACCCCATGGACTGCAGCACATCAGGACTCCCTGTCCATCATCAACCCAAAACCATGTCTATTGTGTCACTGATGCCATCCAACCATCTCATCCTCTGTCGTCCCCTTCTCCTCCTGCCTTCAATCTTTCCCAGCATCAGGGTCTTTTCCAATGAGTCAGTTCTTCACATCAGGTGGCCAAAGTATTCGAGTTTTAGCTTCAAATCAGTCCCTCCAATGAACACCCAGGACTAATCTCCTTTAGGATGGACTGGTTGGATCTCCTTGCAGTCAAAGGAACTTTCAAGAGTCTTTTCTAACATCACAGTTCAAAAGCATCAATTCTTCTGCGCTCAGATTTCTTTATAGTCCAACTCTCACATCCATACACAACTACTGGAAAAACAATAGCCTTGACTAGATGGACCCTTGTTGGCAAAGTAATGTCTCTGCTTTTTAATATGCTGTCTAGGTTGGTCATAACTTTCCTTCCAAGAAGCAAGTGTCTTTTAATTTGGTGGCTGCAGTCACCATCTGCAGTGATTTTGGAGCCCCCCAAAATAAAGTCTGCCACTCTTTCCACTGCTTCCCCATCAAAGCCTTTGACTGTGTGGATCACAATAAACTGTGGAAAATTCTGAAAGAGGTTGGAATACCAGACCACCTGACCTGCCTCTTGAGAAATCTGTATACAGGTCAGGAAGTAACAGTTAGAACTGGACATGGAACAACAGACTGGTTCCAAATAGGAAAAGGAGTACGTCAAGGCTGTATATGGTCACCCTGCTTATTTAACTTATATGCAGAGTACATCATGAGAAACGCTGGGCTGGATGAAGCACAAGCTGGAATCAAGATTTCTGGGAGAAATATCAATAACCTCAGATATGCAGATGACACCACCCTTGTGGCAGAAAGTGAAGAAGAACTAAAGAGCCTCTTGATGAAAGTGAAAAAGAGAGTGAAAAAGTTGGCTTAAAGTTCAACATTCAGAAAACTAAGATCATGCCATCCGGTCCCATCACTTCATGGTACATAGATGAGGAAAGAGTGGAAGCAGTGGTTGACTTTATTTTTTGTGCTCCAAAATCACTGCGGATGGTGATTGCAGCCATGAAATTAAAAGACACTTGCTCCTTGAAAGGAAAGTTATGACCAACCTAGACAGCATATTAAAAAGCAGAGACATTACTTTGTCAACAAAGGTCCATCTAGTCAAGGCTATGGTTTTTCCAGTGGTCATGTATGAATGTGAAAGTTGGACTATAAAGAAAGCTGAGTGCAGAAGAATTGATGCTTTTGAACTGTGATGTTGGAAAAGACTCTTGAAAGTTCCTTGGACTGCAAGGAGATCCAAGCAGTCCATCCTAAAGGAGATCAGTCCTGGGTGTTCATTGGAGGGACTGATGTTGAAGCTAAAACTCGAATACTTTGGCCACCTGATGTGAAGAGCTGACTCATTGGAAAAGACCCTGATGCTGGGAAAGATTGAGGGCAGGAGGAGAAGGGGACGACAGAGGATGAGATGGTTGGATGGCATCACTGACACAATGGACGTGGGTTTCAGTGAACTCTGGGAGTTGCTGATGGACAGGGAGGCCTGGTGTGCTGCGGTTCATGGGGTTGCAAAGATTCAGACATGACTGAGCGACTGAACTGAACTGAACTGAACTGATGGGACCAGATACCATGATCTTAGTTTTCTGAATGTTGAGCTTTAAGCCAACTTTTTCACTCTTCACTTTCACTTTCATCAAGAGGCTCTTTAGTTCTTCTTCACTTTCTGCCTTAAGGGTGGTATCATCTGTGTATCTGAGGTTATTAATATTTGTCCCAGCAATCTTGATTCCAGCTTGTGCTTCATCCAGCCCAGCATTCCTCATGATGTACTCTGCATATAAGTTAAATAAGCAGGGTGACAATGTACAGCTTTGACATACTCCTTTTCCTATCTGGAACCAGTCTGCTGTTCCATGTCCAGTTCTAACTGTTACTTCCTGACCTGTATACAGATTTCTCAAGAGGCAGGTCAGGTGGTCTGGTATTCCAACCTCTTTCAGAATTTTCAAAGTTTATTGTAATCCACACAGTCAAAGGCTTTGGCATAGTCAATAAAGCAGAAATAGATGTTTTTCTGGAACTCTCTTGCTTTTTCCATGATCCAGCGGATGTTGGCAATTTGATCTCTGGTTCCTCTGACTTTTCTAAAACCAGCTTGAACATCTGGAAGTTCACGGTTCATATATTGTTGAAGCCTGGCTTGCAGAATTTTGAGCATTACTTTACTAGCATGAGAGATGAGTGCAATTGTGCAGTAGTTTGAGCATTCTTTGGCATTACCTTTATTAAGGGTAGGAATGAAAACTGACATTTTCCAGTCCTGTGGCCACTGCAAATTGAGTTTTCCAATTTGCTGGCATATAGAGTGCAGCACTTTGACAACAAGGGATAGGCTACCCACCCACTTCAGTATTCTTGGGCTTCCCTTGTGGCTCAGCTGGTAAAGAATCTACTTGCAATGCAGGAGACCTGGGTTCAATTCCTGGGTCAGAAGATCCCCTGAAGAAGGGAAAGGCTACCCACTCCAGTATGCTGGCCTGGAAAATTCCCTGGACTGTACAGTCCATGGGGTTGCAAAGAGTCAGACATGACTGAGCGACTTTCACTTTCACCAAGAGTAAGTACAAGATGCTTTTAATCTATCCAACATGTGTGCTAGACTCTGGGCAAGGAACCCGGAGTGAATAAGACAGGAAGTGCCCACATGCTGCTCGGTCTTGTGAATGGGAGGCAGGCAGACACAGGTAGACCCTTCTAATCCAGGCCTGGGGAGGCCCAGGGGAGGGTGTGAACAAGTTGCTAAGGATTCCAAGGGATTGAGCACCCCACTCAGCCTGGGGTGGGGCTGGGATGGGCTTCAAAGTGTTCCAGGGGAAGTCTGGGCAAAAAAGAGATGAACAAGGTCAAGGAGGTGTGGGGAGGGCTCTTCAGACAGGAAGTATAGCATGTGCAGAGGGGCAGAGGGAGGCAAGAGAGGAAGAGGGTGTGACGCAGCCCTAGAGCTGCGGGTCTGACTGGAAAGCTGGGCCTGAGCTGAGGGTGGGCAGGTAGGGGGCAGTGAACAAGTCAGGGGTTGTGTCATGAGGAGGGGTTGGACTGTGGCTTTAAAAACAAGTGGGAAATGAGTGAAATGCCTTAGAAACTAAAAGTGTTCTAAAGTGCAGAGTGCCAAAGAATAGCAAGGAGAGATAAGAAAGACTTCCTAAGTGAACAATGCAAAGAAATAGAGGGAAACAACAGAATGGGAAAGACTAGAGATCTCTTCAAGAAAATTGGAGATACCAAGGGAACATTTCATCCAAAGATGGGTACAATAAAGGACAGAAACTCTATGGACCTAAAAAAAGCAGAACATATTAAGAAGAGGTACGAAGAATACACAGAAAAACTATACAGGAATTATCTTAATGACCTGGAGAACCACGAAAGTGTGGTCACTCACCTAGAGACAGACATCCTGGAGTCCAAAGTCAAGTGGGCCTTGGGCTGGTGGCTGTCAGGCTGGGCTTCCATCGGTCACAATCACGACAGTCCACCTACTCGGCCAGACTTGGACAGCAGGAGTCAGCCTTGACTGGAACCTTCTTCTCCCTCAGACCCCGCCCCCCATCACTTGCCAAGTGTCGTCAGCAATACCTCTGCTCACCGTGTCCGTTTTCTCCAGCTGCTGTGGGATCCAGGCACCAACGCCTCCCGTGCCTGTGACTCTCTTTTCCTAACCCGTCCTCACATTGCCTCTCTCTTTGGCTCCAACTCACCCTCCGGATAGCAGCCAAAGGAGCTTCCCAGCTGGCGCTAGTGGTCAAGAATGGGGCTGCAGTATCAGAAACAGCTCAGCGACTGAACAACAACAACAAAATGGACTTTCTAAGCAGGGGCCTTTTCATCCAGCTTTAATACGTCCGCTTGAAACTCCCACAACATTGTCAATCGGCTATACTCCAGTATAAGAGAAAAAGTTAAAAAAATTTTAAAGGTGACTAATGAGAACCTACACAGGGAACTCTACTCAATGCTCTGTGGTGACCTAAATGGAAAGGAAATTAAAAAAACAAAAACGGATTATATGTATACATATAACTGATCCCTGGGTCAGGAGAAGTCCCTAGAGAAGGGAATGGCTCCCCTCTCCAGTCCTCTTGCCTGGAGAATCCCATGGACAGAGGAACCTGGCGGGCTAGAGCCCATGGAGTCGCAAAGGGTCAGACAAGACTTAGGTCCTGAATGGCAGCAACAACATGGCTGATTTACTTTGCTGCTCAGCAGAAACTGACTGGACATTGTAAAGCAACTACACTTCAGTGAAAATTAATTTTAAAAAAATGACTATGTGAGAAAGCCAAGGTCTAAAGCACACGAGGAGAGACCTTGACCCCCTGATGTCATGCTTTGGATGCTGATCCTTCTGTTGCGGTGCTGAGAGCTGTGCTCTCCACTTCAGCAGACACTGCCCACGTGTGGCTGTGAGGCCTAAAACGTGGTCAATCTGAAATACAGCTTGTCCTCTAAGTGTAAAATGCACCTTCTGTTTCTTTGAAGATTTAGTACAAAAGAGAGAATATAAAGGATCTCACTAGTAATTTTACAATGAATTCACATTCAAGGGATAATATTTTGAGTTACATAGATCATTAAAATTAATTTTACTTGTTTCTTTGTACTTTTTTGTGTGTGTCTATACTTTATTTTCGTGTAAAGACAGGAAGCTGGAAAATACACGGGTTTAAAATTTTTTTGGTTCCCCCTCACATTGTGGAAGCCCCCTCCCCCCAGAGCTCATCTGTTCAAACTCAAATACTTAAAAATTACAGCAGAAAAACAAAAGTGCAGAAAGAAGAAAATCAAATAGAGAAGGTAGCCTGGGTCTTTTTATTTTTAAAATGTAAAATTACATATGTGGCTTGCATTATATTCCTATTGAAAGTCACTGGTATAGAAACTGCCTTGGTAAGAGTAAATATTTAAATTTTTACAGTAACATATCTTTTATCTGGTTATAGTGTTTTTGTTCATTGTAAAGCATTTTGAAACTACAATGATGAAAACAGAAATCTCCAGCAGTGTCATCTCTCTGCAATTAGCAGATACACTTTTGGGGCATATTTTCTTTCATTTATAAAACAAAAGTGAAGCCACACTATATATCGTCTTGAAAACTAAGCTTTTTTCCCACTTACACTTATGTTGTGAATATTTTACAGTGTTATTAAACGCTGTTAGAAACAACTATCTGGATGTGTGCAAAGCATTCTGAAAGTGACTCAGGGAACACATGTTTTTTCTCTTCTCTGGGTTTCTGACCAGTGGACGATACACCTGGGGATCAATAGCCAATGATGAATGGTGGACTCTATTAAGTGATGTTCAGGCAGGCTCCCAAGAATCCATCTTTAATTATCTGGTGAGAGATGGATTGGAGACCATAATTTAGGCTTACATCAGAATCTCGAGACTTGCATGGTGCGTGTGTGTGTGTGTGTGTGTGTGTGTGAGAGAGAGAGAGAGAGAGAGAGAGAGAGAGAAACGCCCTCCCCAAGTTTCCCTATAGAGAGGAGGATGGGTGCCCATGGACACGGACTGAATGCGGGTACAGAGACATAAGGATTGTTCTCTTCCCAACACATTCCCGTGCTTGCCAGGGGGCAGAGTGGCAAAGAATCTGCCTGCTGGGTTCAATCCCTGGGTCAGGAAGATCCCCTGGAGAAGGGAATGGCTACCCACTCCAGTATTCTTACTCAGATAATTCCATGGATGGGGGGCCTGGTGGGCTACAGTCCTTGGGGTTGCAAAGAGTCGGACACGACAGAGCACACAGCATATTCCAGTAGTATTAGTCCAAGCTCACTTTACTGACAAAGGTACGTATAGTCAAAGCTATAGTTTTTCCAGTAGTCATGTATGGATGTGAGAGTCGGACCATAAAGAAAGTTGAGCTCTGAAGAATTGATGCTTTCAAATTATGGTGCTGGAGATGATTCTTGAGAGTCCTCTGGACTTCAAGGAGATCCAACCAGTCAATCCTAAAGGAAATCAACTCTGAATGAATATTCACTGAAAGGACTGATGCTGAAACTGACACTCCAATACTTTGCTCATCTGATGCGAAGAACCGACTCACTGGAAAAGACCCTAATGCTGGGAAAGATTGAAGGCAGGGGCTGAAAGCAGAGGATGAGATGGTTAGATAGAATCACTGACTCAGTGGACATGAATTGAGCAAACTCCAGGAGACAGTGAAGGACAGGGGAGCCTGCTATGCTGCAGTCCATGGGGTCTCAAAGAGTCAGACACGGCCAAGAGACTGAAGGACAAACAGCTGTTGCAGACTGCCCTGTCAGTTGGGCTGTTTGAAATTGTCATGCTGTTTTGGTGGATATTAGTTGCCTACAAGGATCGTAGGTAAGTGAGAGCCATAGTCTCTTCCCCCGTGACCTTGGGACCAGGTGATGTTATCAGGAAGTTGTAGTAAGTTCTGCTGCCGTGCAAACATTTGTTAGGAAGCAGAGCCCATAGCAGTCATAGCCATGACCTTGTAATCCTGCTGAAGTCCCAGTTCTCTACCCTTTGACGAGCTCAAAAGCACCTTGCAAGAAAGGTTTCCTACAGTTAGATGTAGTAGTAGTCCGTCTAGAGGCAGGGTTAGCTAGCTTTCCATTTGGATCAGAAAAAGAGTTCTCAGTCAAGCGGTGTAACACTATTAAAATGAGATTAGGCCAGGCTCCCCACTGAAGTAGACTGTTGGGCTCCTCAAATTTTTATCCTCCATTTGTGCTGAGATGAAGATACCTGTGTGGTATTTTCGAACCAATCTGCATGTTTGAACACTATTCATTTCAACAGTGAGAAATTATTTCAAATATTCCTTGAGCGCAATGAATGAACTCAATATTTTAGATTAAGAATCTGATACTTGAAATGACTGTCGTGGAGCTTCTGGAGTTGGGACTTCTAATTAGGATCTTTGAAATGTTAATTAATACTCCTGGGGTGTATATTTCTGGGAAGGGTTCTTCAAATGTTAACCAACCTACCGTATGGGGGAAATTGAAACTAATTCAGACACATGCATGGGAGAACACGCACACACCCAGACACACACACTACGCTTCCTACACTGATGGACTTTAAAATAAATGGTAGACGTTATAATATAAAAATTCTGAAAAGTTTGGAGAATGGTACCATCCTGAATTCACTTTTCAAAGCCTTTATTTAAAATTGAAAAATTGGTCTAGAAATGTTGTAAGAACAAGTTTATTAATGAGTTTTTTGGCTCAAGCTGTGGCTTTGTTTTCAAAATAAGCCAGGCTGGAAAGGGTTTGATGCATAAACCATCTTCTGGCTTTTCTTTCCCCAGATCATTTTAGCAGCTTTTTTTTGAAAAAATTAGTGTCAGGTATTTGTGGCACAGGAGTTAAGCTATTCAAAATTTCATATTTAAAACACAAAAACCAAAATTTCCCACAGATACAAAATGAAATTCATTAAAGGTGGGACTATGAAAAATAAAGTCCATACTTTCTCTTTCCCAGTGAACTCACTCTGTTATTTATAGCTGCTGCTGTCCAGACGCTGTCTCTTTGAGGGCATTCGAGAAGAGCTCAGTGCTGTTCGCTTCTGACAGTGCAGCTCCATCTGGGATTTCTGGGGTTAGAGCGGGCATATTCCTTTATGGACTGAGTAATTAGTCCATCCGGTCATAGTCTCAGAAAGGTGCCGAGACTGGAGAATTACACTCAATACCTATTTCACATGTCTGTTCTGGGAGTTAAGAGATAAAGTTTATGAAAGTGCTTTGTAAATTGCAAAGAGGTATTTATTTACCGTTAAGATGATTACCAATAGCTCTGTAAACCCCTTTTCTCCACAGTCTGGCTGCTTTTGTGCCTTTTATTAACAGAGAATGCGTGTCTATAGACACTCGCATCTTTGAGATTTGTGTCTTTGAGTTCCTTGATGAGCACATTCTGAACACTGACGAGCAGCCCTGGGCTTGCTGTGAGCAGCAGCTGTGGCTTCTGCCTTTGCAGCCATCAGCACACATGGGGAAACAGCACACACTGGGCATTCAGGGAGGGAGGCGGCAGTCTGCTCAAGTGTCAACTTCCTATTTGGCTTCAGTGATTAGGAAGTGCTGGAGGCCAGATTAGTGGGCAACATAGACTAGTTCGGTAGTTGCTCAGTTGTGTCCAGCGCTTTGTGACCTAAGGGACTGCAGCATGCCAGGCTTCTCTGTCCTTCGCTATCTCCCGGAGTTTGCTCAGACTCATGTCCAGTGAGTCGGTGATGCCATCCAACCTTCTCATCCTCTGTCATCCCCTGCTCCTCCTGCCTTCAATCTTTCCCAACATCAGGGTCTTTACCAATGAGTTGGCTTTTTGCATCAGGTGGCCCAAGTATTGGAGCTTCAGCTTCAGCATCAGTCCTTCCAATGAGTATTCACAGTTGATTTCCTTTGGGATTGACTGGTTTGACCTCGTTGCTGTCCAAGGGACTCTCAAGAGTCTTTTCCAACACCACAGTTCAAAAGCATCAATTCTTTGGTACTTAGCCTTCTTCATGGTCCAACTCTCACATCTGTACATGACTACTGGAAAAACCATTGCTTTGACTATACAGACTTATGTCCACAAAGTAGTGTCTCTGCTTTTTAATACACTCTCTAGATTTGTCATAACTTTTCTTCCAAGGGGCAAACGTCTTTTGAGGGTTTATTTTCACTGAAAATATTTTCAGGAAAACTGGAAGGTGCTTTATTCCACTTAACCTTCTTGCTTCTTGGGAGTGGATATGTGGGCTCTATTTGGTGCTTGTTCCACTGGCATTTTCTTGAGTTTTCTTTAAACATTTTCCTGGGCGGGAGAGCAATATGGTACTTGCTGTTCCCCTGATTTGTATCTGCTTCCTCTCTTCCCCAAACACCCAGCTTAGGTGGAGGACGAGGCACCAGAGAGTGGTGGGAGGAAGCAAGGTGAGGTCAGGGCAGAAGGAGGAGGACGTGGCCTGAGAAAATGCATCTGCGTTGAGGGCTACAGTGTCGATATCTTTAAGAAAGACTCTTTTATTTTCAGATGGCAAATTAATGCAAACTCATAGTAAAAATAAAATAAAACAATGAGTATGAAGGAAATCCACATTAATCTTACCATTTGGTCTTGACAACTGTGAACATTTTGGCAGATTTCTTCTCACTTTTTTCTTCTCTACACTCACACTTTCCTTATTTTGGTTTAAAATATTTGATCACATAACAGGTAGCAGTTTTGAAACCTGTTTTTTTTTTTTTTCACTTAGTGCTTTTTTTTTCCATTTAGTGTCATTAAAAATATTTTGGAAACATCATTTTTGATGGTTACATAATATTTCATCTTTTGATGAAGTCATAAGCTCAATTGTTGTATAATTTGCTTCCATTTTTTGAAGTAATTACAGTAAATTAGATCTCTCCCTGATAGCTCAGTTGGTAAGGAATCTGCCTGCCGTGCAGGAGACCCCAGTTCGATTCCTGGGTCAGGAAGATCACTTGGAGAAGGGAAAGTCTACCCACTCCAGTAATCTGGTCTGAAGAATTCCATGGACTGTATCGTCCACGGGGTCACAAAGAGTCATACACGACTGAGCGACTTTCACTCACAGTGAATTAGTGGTGATGATGTTTGTGTCTAAATTACTGCCGTTGTTATTGGATTCTTCCATTCAGGGGCACTGCTAGAAGGGGAATTACTGGGCCAAAAAGTAGGAGTCTTTCACGGACTTAGAAGCATGTTACCACATGATTTGGTAGGACTGTGACAATTTACCTGGACTGTTTCTGATTTAAGAGCCTTCCTGGGACAGAGCATGGTTTGCTGGGTCTGGAGAGAACCACTTCTGGCAAAATTTGGGTGAGAGTTTCACGCTTTGTAAATCAGACTGAGTTTAGATTTCCCTCAGTCTCTGTGTTCATTCACCTTCTATTCTCCTGCTTATTTAACTTATGCTCAGAGTACATCATGTGAAATGCCGGGCTGGATGAAGCACAAGCTGGAATCAAGATTGCTGGGACAAATATCAGTAACCTCAGATACACAGATGACACCACACTTATGGCAGGAAGCGGAAGGGAGCTAAAGAGCCTCTTGATGAAAGTGAAAGAGGAGAGTGAAAAAGTTGGCTTAAAGCTCAACATTCAGCGAACTAAGATCATGGCATCCGGTCCCATCACTTCATGGCAAATAGATGGGGAAACAGTGGAAACCATGACAGACTTCTTCTTGGGCTCCAAAATCACTGCAGATGGTGACTGCAGCCATGAAATTAAGAGACTCTTGCACCTTGGAAGAAAAGTCATGACAAACCTAGACAGCATGTTAGAAAGCAGAGAGAATACTTTGCTGACAAAGGTCCATCTCGTCAAAACTATGGTTTTTCCAGTAGTCATGTATGGATATGACAGTTGGACCATAAAGAAATCTGAGTGCTAAAAATTTTATGCTTTTTAACTGTGGTGTTGAAGAAGATTCTTGAGAGTCCCTTGGACTGCAAGGAGATCCAACCAGTTAATCCTAAAGGAAATCAGTCCTGAATAATCATTGGAAGGACTGATGCTGAAGCTGAAACTCCAATACGTTGGCCACTTGATGCGATGAGCTGACTCATTAGAAAAGACCCTGATTCTGGGAAAGATTGCAGGCAGGAGGAGAAGGGGACGACAGAGGATGAGATGGTAGGATGGCATCACCAACTGGATGGACATAAGTTTGAGTAAGCTCTGGGAGTTGGTGATGAACAGGGAAGCCTGGCGAACTGCAGTCCATGGGGTCAAAAAAATCAGACATGACTGAGTGACTGAACTGAACTTATTTTCCTGCAACAAATGTAGGAACAGCATTGGGAAAATTCCACACTGTCTCCATGGTGCTCAGAGCCGAAAGCAAAGGAAATTCTGTGCATACTTGATACAGAACTGCCAAGAGAAGAGGGTGTCATGCTAAGGGTTCGGCTGCCTGATGGGAGGAAGGGACCATGTGAGACCCTCAAGGGAGAGATGACATGGAGGGGAGAGTGGAAACTTGACCTTAGAAATCTCAGGTTTTATTTTAGGGAGAGTGGAACCACTTGGTGTTCGTTAAAACAGCACCCATGCTGTCTTTGATGGACTTTATCATGATTAATTTTTGTCTGTTTTGTGTATTAAGGGTCCATTTTGTTTGGATGGTCCTCTGAGGTCTTCTGAGGACCCTTTCTCACATCAGCATTTTCTGGTTCTATAGGCAGGCTTTATTATTCCATTTGATGGATGGATACATTGAGGCATTCGTAGGTAAAGTCCTACAGAGAATTAGCTTTGCACTGTCGTAGTGACTGATCTTGAGTGAGTTAGTTAATTTCCCTGAGCCTCCATTTGCTCGCTTCTAAGGGCAGAATGATAGTACCCACTCGGCATGCTGATCTGAGGTTGGGAACCAAAAGCTAACATTTTCTTGACCTGAGGACCAGGCTTTGGGAACGAGCATCTAGCCCATATTTGCCCAAATCTGACTTCCCTCTTCTCTCCCAGGCTGCCTTGATTAAGCTGAAGTGCCCTGGTCATTTTATAGATAGAAGAGGAAAAAAAGAAATGTGTGTGTTGGGTGAGCACCTAATGAAACTTCAGATCTGTTAGAACACACACCCTCAGCATGCAATTCGTTTGTACTAGCAACATTTCTTTTGTGGTCTGTGGGGAAAGACCTTTTCCTCCTTCCATTAAGGAATTAAAATCCGGCCCCACAGAATCTTTTGCAACCTTTCCTTGTACTGCTTCCCAACTCGACCTTAATATGCTGTGTGACTTTTGGGACCCCTATTTACCTCTCTGAACCTCTCCTTCCTGTAAAATGAGGTGACATCCATGGATCTTCCAGCTCCCCAGTTTTTAAATTTGAAGAAGCTTTGGGAGTTAAAAAAAAAAAAAAAAAGCCTTAGGTTTCTTATCTGAAGAAAAAAAATTACCATCATTTGCAGTTGGCCACTTGGGGTCGCTAGCGATCTAAGAGACCGGCTGGTGAAGCCCTGAAACCGTGTGGCACTTTAGCTTACAAGACTCGGGGTGGTTTATGAAATTTTCTTTTTGTCTCTTCCTTTTGCTCCAAGATTCATCCGAAGGTGTGATCACAGCATTAATGTTGAGTGGACCACGAGCCCGTGCCAGAAGCAGCGTCCCGAGCTGGACCGGGGCATTCCAGTGCCCACTCCAAAGCAAAAGAGAAAGAAAAGAGAGAAACAATAATCATGGGTCTTGGTTGGCTTTCCTTTTCACTCCCACTGAAGTTGCTACTTATTGCGGCCTTGCAATCCCTTGACTTGAAAAGTAGGTCTTGCAAAGTGAAAGTGCATGGCATCAAGATGCCTTAGATGGTGGCGTAAAAGTTCGTCTTGGAGAGTCGGGAGTTATCAAAGGAAATTCCCACTGAAGAAGAGCTGATGGCAGTCTCTCTTTCGGCAGTTTTCCTGGTGGGCTTTGCTGACGCTTGAGGCAGAGGAGGGGCAGATTGGGAGGTCCCTGTAGAAATCGTTGAACAAGAAATAAACAAAATAAAAATCTAAAAGCTCAGTATCTGCCCACGCTGGGGATAGGGCCTCAGCAGCACTCAGGGCCAGATCACACTGTGGAAAGTTGGCTGAGCCCTGCCCTCTGGGCACAAGGAAAAGTGTCTCTCCTGCCAGGACCACTGTGTAAACATCCTTTCCCTACAGGACCCCATGGCGTGGGGCTCCAGAGGAGTGCAGGGTGAGGATTCGCGTGGAGACAGATCTCAACCTCCTGCCGTCCCTTCTCAGGTCATAAATCACTGCTAATTCTGATTATCCCCCCCTTTCCTCTTGTAATAGTTACAGAAACAGTAATTGACAACAAAACCAAGGCCCCAGTGGGTGTACGGCAAGCTCTGGCTCCGCTGGCCCAGAAGCGGCCAACTGTTTCCTCATCGTCACGTCCCTGCGACAAAGGTCCAGTGTTCACGGACCACAGGTGCTCTTCCTGGCCTCCTGCAATATCCTTTTGTCGTTTTGCTGTTAGGGAGCAGGGCAAGAACTTCGATGATTTCTATTTAATTGGAAAGTTGTTTTTTTTTTCACTTTCTTTCCCTCCTCCAAGTCCAGGAGGCTACACGAGCCGGCTCTGTGAGCTGTGAGAGGAAGCTGCTGAGAAGTTGACCCCAGGGTCTGTGTAGTTTCTTGGAGTTCAGGCACCATCTTGCTTTGTAGAATGCATGAGCTAATGGTGTTTGCCTAAGCCCTCTTTGCTTTACGGGTGTGCCCAAGCTTGAAATCAGTCAGGTCTAGGTTTAAATTCTAGGTCAATCCACTTATTTAGCTGTTGAGTTCATCTCTTAGAGTCTCAGTGTCCTCATCTGTAAAATGGGTATAATTATAAATACTTTCCCAAGAGGATGATTGGGAAGATTAAATACGAGTGGCTGAGGCTTTGTGAGACCTTGTTAATGCCAGTTCTTTTTTTTTTTAATTTTATTGAAATATAGTTGACTTACAGTGTTGTGTTAGTATCAGATGCATAGCAAACTGATTCCAGTCATACATATATATATATTTATTTTTTCTTTTTTAGATTATTTTACATTATAGGTTATTTTAAAATACTGAGGATAGTTCCCTGTGCTATACAGTAGGTCCTTGTTGGTTATCTATTTTATGTATAGCAGTATGTATCTATTAATTCCAACCTCCTAATTTATCCCTCCCTCACCCCTTTCCCCTTTGGTAATCATACATTTGTTTTCTATGTCTGTGAATCGATTTCTATTTTGTAAATTTGTATCATTTTTTTTTTAGACTCAGCATGTTGCTGCTGTTGTTCTGGCACTAAGTCGTGTCTGACCCTTTGGGACCCCGTGGACTGCAGCACACCAGGCTTCCCTGTCCTTCACTATTGCCTGGAGTCTGCTCAAATTCACGTCCACTGAGTTGGTGATACCATCCAACCATCTCATCCTCTGTCGCCCACTTCTCCTGCTCTTAGTTCTTCCCACCATCAGGGTCGTTTCCAGTGAGTCGACTCTTCACGTCAGGCGGCCAAAGCACAGGAGCTTCAGCTTCAGCACCAGTCCTTCCAATGAATATTCAGGGTTGATTTCCTTTGGGATTGACTGGTGGATCTCCTTGCAGTCCAAGGGACTCTCCAAAGTCTTCTCAGCACCGCGACTGGAAAGCATCAGAATTCTTCAGCATTCAGCCCTCTTTACGTCCAACGCTCACGTCCGTACATGACCACTGGAAAAATCATAGCTTTGACTATATAGACCTTTGTCTGCAAAGTGATGTCTCTGCTTTTTAAATATGCTGTCTAGGTTTGTCATAGCTTTTCTTTCAAGGAGAAAGAGTCTTTTAATTTTGTGGCTGCAGTCACCACCTGCAGTGATTTTCGAGCCCAAGAAAATAAAACCTGTCACTGTTTCCACTTTTTCCCCAACTATTTGTCATAAAGTGATGGGACCAGATGCCATGATCTTAGTTTTCTGAGTGTTGAGTTTTAAGCCAGCTTTTTCACCCTCCTCTTTTGACCTCGTTAAGAGGCTCTTTTGTTCCTCTTCACTTTCTGCCCTTAAAGTGATGTCATCTGCATATCTGAGGTTACTGATACTACTACTCCTGGCATTCTTATTCTAGCCTGTGTTTCATCCAGCCCAGCGTTTCACATGATGTACCCTGCATGTAAGTTAAATAAGCACGGTGACAACAGCCTTGACGTACTCCTTTCCCAATTTTTCCCCTTTTCGTAAACAGTATGAAAAGGCAAAAAGATTCTGCATGTGAGTGGTATCTTACGATGTTTGTCTTTCTCTGGCTTCTGTGACTTAGCAGGGTGATCTCTAGGTACACCTGTGCTGCTGCAGATGGCATTATTTCATTCATTTTATGGCTGGGTGATATTCCATGGTGTATATGTAGTACATCTTCGTTATCCATTCATCTTTCAGTGGACACTTAAGTTGCTTCCATGTCTTGACTATTGCAAGCAACACTGCATTGAACAATGGGATGTCCAGGTTTTTTTCCTTTTTGAGCCGTGCTGTCCAACATGTGACTGTTGAGCACTAGAAATACAGCTACTTACAACTGAGTGGTGCTGGAAGTGTAACACACACATTAGATTTCAAAGACCTAATGTAGGAAAAAAGTTGTAAATATTTCACTAATAATGTTCTATACTGATTACATGTTGACATAATAATACTTGCATATAGTGGGCTAAATACATATATTTTAAAGTTAATTTCATCTGATTTTTTTTTTTACTTTTTAAAAGTGTGGCTATGAGAAAATTTTAAATTGCGCACGTGGCTTGTATTTGGGGCTCACAATATCTTTCCATCAGACTGCCCTGCCCTAGTCCCTCCTTTACTCATCCCTCGATTCAAATTTATTCCTTCCTTTAAAGCCTAGCTCAAGCTTTCCCGGCTCCCTGAGGCAGTAAGGCCAATCGCTTCCTTTTCTGAAACCTCCTGGAGCTTTTGTCGTTGGAAAAAGTCACACCACGGATATCCGTAAGCCTAATTCAAGCAGGAAATGCATGTAAAGTGTTTAGCTCAGTGCCTGGCAAATTGTAAACACATAACTATTGTAATCCTGTTATTCTTACCATTGTCATTGAAGTCTGTCTGCCTCGTCCAGCACTGGTTATATGCTGTCTCAGATCCTTCTTTAGTTTTTCTCTCGTGTTTAGTCTTGTTGAATATAGTATCTCAGAGGACAGAGACCACATCGTCTCTGTCTCCTGGTTCTGTCCTTAACGCAGAGGGCAGCGCTAGGCACAGCAAATTCTCCCCTGTGGTCACTCACGGACAAAGGGATGCCTGTTGACTGACGGACTTGGCCTCTTAGGGTCACTGCCATTCTTCCCTTCACTCCACAGATACTGGTTCATCCTGGAATGCTTTCTCCACCTCCCTTTCTCCGCTGAGCTAACTCTTATGCCTCCTGAACAATGTTGCCAGTGGTCAACACACGTAGCACACACTGCGTGCTCACCCTGCTCTAAGAAGTCTATGTGCACGCTCAGTCGCTCCGTCGTGTCCGACACTCTGTGACCCCGTGGACTGTAGCCCTCCAGGCTCCTTGGTCCAGGAGATTCTCCAGGCAAGAGAACTGGAGTGGCTAGCCATTTCCTTCTCCAGGGTATCTTCCTGACACAGGGATCAAACTTGCATATCTTGTATCTCCTGCACTGCAGGCAGATTCTCTACCACTGCAGCGCTTGGGAAGCCCAAATAGTTTATAGCTATCCTGAGTTGGACATGACTTAGTGACTGAGGAACCACAAAATATTAGGGATACTTTCATCTTATAGATGAGGAGACCAAGCCATTAAGTGACTCATCCATGCCACAGATAGCAAGTGGTGGGGGTGGTACTGAAACCCAGGTATTTTGGTCCCAGAATCCTTGGTGCTTGGAATCTCCAGGCTCAATGTCTCTTTCACTAGGAGCCCTTCTGCAGCACTTCTCTCTGGTCTTCAGTGTACTCTCTTCCTTTGCCCTCTCCACCACACGTTTGTCATAGCTCTTCCCCCCATGATTGGCATCCCTGGTTTACAAATGAGTTCCCCTCCTTGACCTGAAATTTCCCCAAGGACCTCAGTACCCAATGCTTCACCAGCCCTTGGTGAGTGCCCCGCCGAAGACAGAGCGTGACTTCCGGCTGCTGGTGACAAGTTCTGCGAGCATCCTAAGAGGTGGGTTCTAACGACATCTTCCTCTTCCATGTCATCATCCTGTTATATTTTTAAAATTCCATATATAGCAATCTTTAGCCATCTTGTTTTTTTTTTTTTTTTTAAAACTTCATTAAAAAAAAGTCTTTCCTGCTCCCAAAAATGAAGGTGGGGAGCTTATCCATCTTGTTCACTGTTCTACCCCGGTGCTTGGCACAGAATTCAGTAAATATTCAGTACATATTTGTTAAGCATATAAAAAAATGAATGAATTCATTAAGTGTCTACTCTATGTGCTGGAGGCGGGATAAATGCCATGGTTCTCGAAATTGGGTCATTTGTAGAGCTACAGATGGGCCTAGAGGCTGTCGCACAGAGTGAAGTAAGTCAGAAAGAGAAAAACAAATATCACATACTAAGACACATATGTGGAATCTAGAAAAACGGTATAGATGATCTTATTTGCAAAGTAGAAATTGAGACACAGACTTGGAGAACAAACGTATGGATACCAAGGGGGAGTGGAGTGGGAAGGATTGGGAGATTGGGGACTGACGTATATACACTATTGATACTATGAATAAAACAGATAACAGAAAAATAATGAGAGTAATGAGGACATAGTGTGTACCACAGGGGTCTCTACTAACACCCTGTAGTGACCACAATGGGAAGGAAATAAAAAACAGGGGACATATGTCTACGTATAGCTGATTCACTTTGCTGTACAGCAGAAACTAACACAACATTGTAAAGCAACTATACTCCAATAAAAAATTAATTAAAAAAAATGCCACGGTTCTTATCTTCACAGGGTTTGCATGTTTAAAGTGTGACGGTGGTCGTGGGGAAGGTGGATCCAGAGGCAAGAGGCAGAGAAAGGACAGGAAAGCCCTCGGCCTGCAGCATGAGCAGAATCCAGAAAGGATTTCTGCAGGACGTGATGACCGAAAAGAGACCCAACACCTAACGGGAGATAAGCACGCTGAAGCACACGGAAGGAGATGAGTGACGGAGGAGAGGGAGGCGATCTCAGGTCGGGGGAGGAGATGTGGGGAAGGCATGGCAACGTGGGTAGTCACACGTCCGTTGGCTGCGAAGAAGAGAAGGAAGAGCCAGGAGAAATGGACCAGATCACCTCGTTGCCCAAAGCTGGGGAGGTATTGCACCTGCTCTTCACAGGTTCCCTTCTCCACCTCCAGCCACCTTCCTTGTCCTTTTCATCTTTGTGTCTTTCTGGCTTGACTAGGTTCAGTAGGACGGTTTTAGCAGACTGGGTTTGCATTGCTCTGCTTGTCAGGAGGCAGCACCCCCAGCTGCTGATGTTCTCATAATTTTTTTTTTTGTCATCTCAAGATCTATTTTTTTCCGTCTAAGAATGTTTGCATGGCTATCATTTGACCCCTCATGATAACTAGCTGAGTTATTCTCAGCCTGGACCTAACACTTGCCTATTATCAGTCCTCCCCGATCCTACCATGATTCTCATAATTTTATTCATCTTCTCTGATCATCCCTACAAAGATGCTTGATGTACCAATGAATTTGCATTGCCCAGCCCCCTTTCATATCATTTAAGAAACTTCTATGCCAAAAGCACACCATCTGATGAATACTTAGAGGGTAATATGATATCATATTTATACTCAGATCTGATCTGGGAGGTCAAGGGTGTGTGTTATTAAATTTTATATTTTGGATATTTCCCTTGTTGTTGAGACTGTCTATTATGTCTTTGGAGAGCTGGTAATGTTTAGCAATTTCTTTTCCTAGTGAATTTTGATGTGTCTGCCTATGGAGCACATTCCTTGGTCCTGGTTCTACAACTGGTCCAGGAGGACAGAATAACATAGTGACTAAGTGCATCTGTGCCATAGTTCTTTCAAGAAGCAACAACTTTTCCTACATCATTAAAACAATATCATAATGGTGTTGACATTTGTAAGACATAGGTGGTGGCAGCTGTCTTTCTGCAGGGAGGAGGACTAGAAGCAAGGGTGGTATTATGCCCTGGGCACTTCCAGATGTGGTCCAAGCTCCTCTCTAATTGATGACCCCAACCAGAAGCTTGCTTCTCACCTCGGAGCTGTTGTTGATGCTGTTGTTAACGTCAAAGTGTTATTCTTTGGTAAAAACACAGTGGAGAGGCAGAGAAAGTGGACCCACTGCCACCAAGAGAACTGGGCGGAGGGTGGGTCTATCCATGTGACGTGACTCCCTCCCACCCCCATCCCCAAGTGACACAGTTGAAGATCTCTTGGAAAGACAGCAGGAAAACTGGGGTGTCAGATACAGGGAAGATCTCCTGGAGGGGAAATTGTGGGGGAGCTCAGAGTCCTGAAAGACAGGGTCACACAGCTACCCCAGACTGCTCGGTGTATGAGTTGGGTGCAGTGTGAAAATTTTACTGAGATCTGAACCCAGCACTCCTGTACTCTGGCCATTTTAGAGCATATAATGAGGAAATGAGTGAGAAAGAGACTGGAATTTCCCTCCGTTTCCCAGCAAACAGAGATCTCCAAGCACGTACATTGAGACAAATGAGTTCATTCCATTTCCGTTAAACTCTTTACACTTGCTGCCTTCAGAGTTTAAGCCATGCAGTCTCCCCAGATCCCTTTGTTAGGAGAGAAATCTGAATTCAGGACGACAGCTGATACGTGGGGCGTTAGCTGGAGGAAGTGAATCTGGGCAAACAAACCCGGATGCTGTCACTCTACTTGTTAAAAAATTATATTCCAATTCCTGTTTCTCTTCGGCTGTTGGGCAAAACAAATGCCTAATTAAGAACTTCACCTTTGACTGTTTAGCTCTCTTCTATTTTTCCTTTTAACACAGGTAGGAAATTTCCATTTTCATATAGTAATATCAAGATACCCTGCTACACAGAATCAACTGGTAGGTTTTGAAAATAAGCATAACAAGCCAAATGAAAAATAAGAAAATCCACTTTTAGGGTTTTAGATTCATGCCGTTTAATTGTTCCTCTATTTCCATGATAAGGTGACGGGTCCTGTGTCACTGGAGGGCCTGTATCCTGCTGTTTTTTTCCCATCCTCATTTACAATGATTATGTTATCAGGCTAGCCAGGCAAAAGGGTGGAGCAACTATAATTTCAAAGCAGGATTAGGTTGAAATAACGAGGTCACCAAGTTGCGGTTACCAAGGCAACGTCACATCTAAGAATATGGGATGCTTCTAGGAGAGGAGGCAAAGCCTGGAGCCTTTTTTTTCCCCTCTTTGCACAAAAATCACTCATTTCCTAGATAAAAATTGCTTATTAATTGCTTTTAAACACATCTCTTCTTTCTTTTAGGCAAATAGTTCTTAAAATAGAATCTTGATTTAACCTTTTCATTTTTATTATTTTTATTTTTAAGTACTAAATATCAGAATAATCGATTGGATCATTATTTCCTTCTTTTTGGATTCATGTATACTTGAAAACCCTTCATGTTTTCTTTCAGTTTTTTCCTTTCCTTCTTCCCTCCCTCCTGCCCTCCCTTTCTTTCCTTCTTTTTCTTTTAGTATGGCAGAGAAGAGACATGGAACAAAAAGGGGAAATGGAAAGTTGGATGCTCTGGTCAGATTTTGAGATTATAAAATTGTGACAGGGAATGAATGCTATAAGCTATCCAGAATACTTGTCCTACCCCCATCGCCTGCCCTCCTGAAAATTACTGAGCTTGAGAGAGAATAACGTTGGTCTTCATTGCCTTTTCTTAAAATTTCAATCTGTCTTTAAAACTGTGGACTCTGGAGGCAAAGCAGCTGAAGGGGAGAAGACCCATCGGTCCGTTTCTGATCAATATCAGCTAGGATCTGAACAGTTCCCACCAATTAACCTCCTTTCCCTCTGAATTAATTTCTGTTGTCTGAATTTCTAGATAATGGCGTCAAGTTTCTTCATCTTAAGCAGGCTTATTTTAATATGAGCTCGTATTGGTGAAGCACAGATTTTACATAGGTTTTTTTGTTTGTCTTCTTTTCCAAAAAGAACATTTCTGACCTGGCGTCGGATCAGTGGACACAGCCGTTGGAACCGTCAGATCCCCCGGCATTACAGCAGGACTGCCCTTTAGGACACGTTAGCCGTTCACCTTTTGCCCTGGCTTTGCATAAGGAGCAGAGAGTGTGCTGGCCAACAGGACCCGGCTGGTGCACCGAGGTCTCCACCTCCAAGAAATCCATGTCAGAGCCTCCCCGTTGCCTTCATCAAGTCCTCAGACTTGAGCCTGTGGCGACGGCAAGCGTGCTGGTTCCATGGCCTGCCTGATCTGTGTGTGAAGTGTTGCTGTGTGACCGTGGACTTGTGACGACGTCTCTCTGATTTTCTTCACAGGACCAGGTGAGGACTGAATGAAATATTATGGAGACAGCTCTTAGCTCAGTGTCTGACTCCTGTAGGGTCTCAAAATGAACCTGATCTTTCAAAAATAATAAAGAAATCTATGAAGTTAATCTCTTTCCTCCTTCTCTATCGTTATCCTTAATATCAGAAGTGTCCCTAAAATATAAATCAGATTATATCATTCCCCTGCTATACTTGGTTGAATAGTGTCCTCCTCAAATTCATGTCCATGTGGAATCTGTGACTATGCCTTTACTTGGAAATAGGGTCTTTTCCGATGTAATAGAATTAAGATTCGTCATCAAGGATGAGGGTGAGTCCTTAATCTAATATGACCAGGGTCCCTGGACAAAAAGGGGCATTTGGGCACAGACAGAAGTCCATGTGACAGAAGTAAAGACTGAGGGAATCTGCCTACAAGCTTGGGTGCATGCTAAGTCGCTCCAGTTGTGTCTGACTCTTTGCGACCTTGTAGACTGTAATAGCGGCTAGGCTTCTCTGTCCATGGGATTTCCGAGGCAACAGTACTGGAGCGGGTTGCCATGCCCTCCTCCAGGGAATCTTCCTGACCAAGGGATCAAACCCAAGGAACATCAAAGATCTGCAAGTCTAGGGAGAGGCTGGGGAGTCTTCCTCCCCTAGAGCATATGGCCCGGTGGACACCTGGGTTTCCTTTAAGCCTTGAGAACTGTGAAAAATAATTCTGTTGTCTTAAGCCTCCCAGTTTCTTTGGTTTCTTTTTTAATTTTAAATTTTGTATTGGCATATAGCTGATTAATAATGTTTGCCATAGTTTCAGATGGACAGCAAAAGGACTCAGCCATACGTATACATGAATCCATTCTCTCCCAAACTTCCCTCCCATCCAGGCCACCACATGACATTGAAGAGAGCTCCCTGCACTGTGCGGTAGGTCCCTGTCGCTCATCCACTGTAAACGCAGCAGTGTGTACATGTGTGTCTCATGTACTCTCTAACCATCCCTTCCTCCCACTCTTCTACCCTGGTCACCATAAGTTCTTTCTCTACGTTTCTGTTTCTGTTTCGTAAATAAGTGCATTTCTATCACTTCTTTTTAGATCCGCAGGTAAGCAATATCATGCAATATTTCTCTTTGGCTCACTTCACTTAGTAGAATAATATCTAGGTCCATCCATATTGCTCCAAATGGCAGTATTTCATTGTTTTTAATGGCTGAGTAATATCCCACTGGGTATATATACCACATTTTCTTTATCCATTCCCTGTCAATGGACATTTAGGTTGCTTCTATGTCTTAAGCCTCCCCACTTGTGATATTTTGTTGCAGCAGCTCTTCCTAGAACTATTACATGTGCTTAAAGTCCTACTGTGGCCCTCCCTGTCATTAGAGTGAGGTCTAGAATTGCTAACGTTGCTCAGGTCTCCTAGACCTGCTCCCAGGGCTCTTTCCAGCCTCCTCATTCCTTATCCTTCCTTCTGAGCTGAACATTCTTCAGTCTTTGCAAGCAGATCTCCCTCTTAGCCGAAACCATCTCTTAAAGACCATTTGCTCATCTCTTCTTGGGCACGTTTTACTCTCTCTGGTCACTGCATATCTTATAGATATCAGCTTAACCATCCCTTCCGCAGAGGTCTTCAAAGATGTGAAGAGGGGTCTAAGCCCCTCCATATGCACCCCCAATGCTGGTCAACAGATGTCTAATTCCTTATGTTGAAGGCTGTCTTTCCACCTAGACCCAGAGTCTGAGGAGCTCGGGGCCTGTTTTTGTTCTTGCTGATAGCTGTATTCTACATTCCAACATGGGGCCTAGCATAGTGTGGGCCCAAGTGGTTAGTATGAACTGAGTGATTCAATGAATTAATGATGGAATAAATGGCTATTTGGCATGAGGTTAAAACTCTTACTAAGATTTGGTGAGATGCTGACATGTTGCTGATGGGGTCAGAGATAAAATAGTAGCTAATTACAACTTGAATTGATTACTGTGAGCTGAAACTGATAGGGATTTTTACTGTCTTCATGAAGGATAGACCCAAAGTTCCTTCTCCCCCCGCATCTGATTGTTGTCTTTTAACTGAAAATTAATATATGTTCATGGTAAAAAATGAAAACATTTCAGTGAAAAGTATGTTTTCTTCCCATCTCCAAATCATGTCTCCTACTGCCTTCCCTAGAAGAAACAATTAATATGAGTTATTACTATTAATAAATTATTATTAAAGTAATAAGTGTTAAATGAAAATAATGAATTGTTATAAGTGAAATATTTTATGCATATAATATGTAGTATACATAATATTCTGCAGTTTGCTTTTATTCACTTAAACTCTATCTTATAATTCATTTTGTATTGGCTTGTGTAATTGTATCTAATTTTTTATTGGTTGTACTTTATTTAATTTATTTAACTAGCACCCAATGTTGGAGATTTACATGGATTTTTTTGCTTTTTTTATACAATGCCATAATTAACATTTTTGTACATGAATCTTCATAACAGTATAACTATAGAATAAGTTCTTAAATGTGACATTGTTGTGCCCTTGAAAACATTATATGCTCAAACTAAGCCAACCACAAAAGTATTAGGCCAAGTGATTAATTGCAGAAGAAGAATTTTTATTAAAAAAAACTCTAAGTACTGATAAAGTATAAACAGAGACTGAAAAAGCTATTTGGGTTTCCCCGGTGGCTCAGTGGTAAAGAATCTGCCTGCAATGCACAAGATGTGGGTTTGATCCCTGGGTCGGGAAGATTCCCCTGGAGAAGGAAATGACAACCCACTCCCATATTCTTGCTGGGAAATTCCATGGACAGAGGAGCCTGGTGGGCTACAGTCCATGGGGCTGCAAAGAGTTGGACATGACTTAGCAACTGACAAGTAACAGGCACACGTGTGGTATTTAGTTGATTATTACAAGTTCTTATTATTACTTTTTGTCAGAGCTACTTATTTCTTTTTCTAACTTGGGGCAATACATTCCAAAAAAATGACACCTTGGCAAATTTTGAAATTATTAGTCAATTTTGTTTTTGCTTTTGTTAACCATATGGTTAGATTTTTAATGAATCTAAAAAGAGAAGGATCAAATTGGGGAAAAAAAGAAGTAATGGCCCCAAATAACTCCATTTTTACAAACTAAACACAAGCAAAATCTTATTTGAATTTAATAAAGATTCAGGTAATCATTGTGAATTTATTATGCTACTCAGGAGTATGTGTTTTAAAATGCTTAAAAAAAAACCAAGACTTTAACAGAATTAGAAAATTCACAGAACTGAGATTCTTGTAACTTACACAACATGATTTTGAAGACTTGAGATATTTATAAGTCAGCAGAAGAGGGACTTATAATCTAAAAAATCAAGACATATTGCAGCCTTCTTAGAGATAGGGGAATAAAAAGTCCATATAAAAAATGGCAAGTTTCAAGCCCTGGGAGTGCTAGGAATTTAATTCAATATTCATTTATTAAGGGCTTACTGTGTGTGTGTCATTTTAAAGAGTATAAGAGGGATGACTTTTAACCAAAGAAACTGAAATTTGTAATCCAAGACAGCCATTTCTGAGGACAACATTGCCTTATGCTGCGGAATTTCCCACTGGGGGGAAAAAAAGTGGGAATATGAATTGCTAGAAGTCATTTTACCTTAAATATGTATTTAACCTTTTATCCAGTTTTGGAAATTTATCGTAAAGGAGACACTCTTGGACATGGGAGAGACTGCAAGAGAGAGAGAGAGAGAGACTGGTTTGTTTTCAGGGTTTGGTTTGGTTTTGTTGCAACCAGATGTAAGCTGGCTTCTCCCTGCCCTGCCCCCTCGAGCTCAGGATAAAATTAGGGTACGAGGATGTCTTCTGACTGTCTGCCTCCTTCTTCTTCCTTTCCTTAGAGCTTCTCTTTTCATATGTCAATCCAGATATAAAATCCAGTTCCTTCAGTTCTGGAGGAGAAAAAACCCCAAAATATTACCCAAGAACTAGGCTCAAGGGGACGACGGTACACCACAAGCCACCTTCTGCTCTCCAGGGTCTGATGGGTCACCTGTGATCAGGGCCCTGCTCACGACCACCCATCCCCACCATCACACGCTGCCCCCCTCACTCTCTCTACTCCTCCTTCCTCTCCCTCCCACTCACGTTCTCTCTCAGAACAATCAGAAAAGTCATCTCCTCTTGCAGTGAAGGCAGTTAACTCCTCTTCTTTGAAGTTTTGGGGGCCAGTTGCCATACACCCCTTAGAATACCACTGTACCTTGAAACTCTTAACAAGAGATTTTTCCCAAGTAAAACTTCCCTCCTAAAAGAAACTTTAGCATCAGAGATGCTTGAATAATATTTTTTTTGTTTGTTTTTATGTCTCTATTTTTACCATGGTAATAAACATTTGCAAACAATCTAAATGGCCAGAAATAAGAGAATGGTTGTTGTTGTTTTTCAGTTGCTAAGTTGCAACTGACTCTTTGCAACTCCATGAACTGCAGCCAGGGTTCCCTGTCCTTCCCTATCTCCCAGAGTTTACTCAAACTCATATCCATTGAGTCGGTGATGCCATCCAGCTGGCTCATCCTCTGTTGAATGGTTGGATATTGTATAATCACACCTATATTGACTTTACACTGTCCACAAAATTTTGTTTAAAAAGATATTTGTCCCTTCATTCACTCATTTATTCATTCAATAAGTGTTTATGAGAAGGAAATGGCAACCCACTTCAGTACTCTTGTCTGGAAAATCCCATGGACGGAAGAGCATTGTAGGCTACAGTCCATGGAGTCGCAAAGAGTTGGACATGACTGAGCGACTTCACTATTATGACTTGAGAGCTGTGTTAGGTATTGTAAATAGTGGTGGTTTAGTCACAAAGTCATGTCCGACTCTTGAGACCCCATGGACTGTAGCCCATCAGCTCCTCTGTCCATGGCATTTCCTGGGCAAGAATACTAGAGTGGGTTGCCATTTCCTTCTCCAGGGGATCTTCCAGACCCAGAAATCAAACCTGGTCTCCTGCATTGCAGGCGGATTCTTCACCAACTGAGCTATGAGGGAAGCCCCCATTGTAAATAGAGTAGTGTTAATAAAAGAGGCAAAAATCTCTGTTTCCATCTAACAGAAGGATAGATGTAAAACAAATGGTTTTATATTAGCTCATGAAGTATGGTTGTGACAAGTGCTATAAGCCAGCAGTACTGGGAAATTGCAGAAATGGGTCCAGAAAGGATCTGGAGGAAGTAAACTCTGGAGGTTGCATCTGAAGCCTTGTTACCCAAGCAGGTGAGGAGTGAGTGGTTGGGAGAGTTCTAGGCAGTGGGAGAGCATGTGTAAAGGCCCCGGGGTGGAGAGAAACAGGCTGAGTTTGAAAAACAGAAAGAGGGTCAATGGGGCTGGAGTATAGACAGCAAAGCAGAGAGGTTGTGAAATGTACCCGGAGAAGATGCTGAGGTGAGAATGTGCAGAGTCCCTTAGGGCTTCATTAACAAAACTGGACTTTAGTCCTAAGAATAAAGGGAAGCCATTGCATGTATTGGGTTTTAAAAGATCAATCTCACTGTAGGGTAGAATGGACTGCTAGAGGTCAAGAGGAGATAAAACGGAGCCCATTAAGGAGTCACTGAAGGTGTTCTGGGAGACAGTGGTGGTGGTTGTGGTTTGCCAATTGGTCAAGCCAGACACCTGGGATTCATCTTTGTCACATGCATTCTCCTTTCCCCAGAATCCAATCTATCAGCAGCTTGTATCAATTGCACTTTCTAAATGTATCTCAAACTCATCTACTCCCCTGTTCTCCACTGTCCATGTGAAAAATATCACGGCTACTGGTGTTGCTAGTAGCTAACTCTAATGGAGTCTCTAGGATGAATCTGACCATGCAGTCTTAAGGACACAGTTAAGCAACAACAGCATTTTGGTGACTATTCAGTTCAGTTCAGTTCAGTCGCTCAGTCATGTCCGACTCTTTGCGACCCCATGAATCGCAGCACGCCAGGCCTCCCTGTCCATCACCAGCTTCCAGAGTTCACCCAGACTCACGTCCATCAAGTCAGCGATGCCATCCAGCCATCTCATCCTCTGTCGTCCCCTTCTCCTCCTGCCCCCAATCCCTCCCAGCATCAGAGTCTTTTCCAATGAGTCAACTCTTCACATGAGGTGGCCAAAGGACTGGAGTTTCAGCTTTAGCATCATGCCTTCCAAAGAAATCCCAGGGCTGATCTCCTTCAGAATGGACTGGTTGGATCTCCTTGCAGTCCAAGGGACTCTCAAGAGTCTTCTCCAACACCACAGTTCAAATAGAGACACTCAGCTGAGATTCACTCCTCCCCTTCTGGGCACGTGATAGGACTGTACTTCCTCATCCCCACGTGGTTGGATGAGGCCACCTGACCTCTGTGGCCAGTGATTTTTGAGTGGAAGTGTGGCGCGTCATCTACATTATGGAATAGCTCCTTACTGGTACAGGACCTTCAGGGCTCTCTTTTCCTCTGACATTGTCAACCAGAAATATTCAAGATGATGCTGCTGGTCAGCCTGGGTCCTTGAGTGATGTGATGAGCAGAAATCTCTTATAGATCTGATTAGTGTGTAGCATGAAGAAATAAATCCTCATTTGTTTTAAGCCATGGAAACACTGAGGCTGTTTGTTAACACTGCACATCAGAACTTATCCTGACACAAATGCTTGTTGAACTCTTACTGCATCCTAGGAACTCAGGCAGTGCTTTACATTTGTCATCTCACTTAATTCTCACTGGGTTTCCTTGGTGGCTCAGCTGGTAAAGAATCTGCCTGCAATGTGGGAGACCTGGGTTTGATCCCTGGATAGGGAAGATCCCCTGGAGAAAAGAAAGGCTACCCACTCTAGTATTCTGGCCTAGAGAATTCCATGGACTGTATAGTCCATGGGGTCGCAAAGAGTTGGACAAGACTGAGTGACTTTCACTTCACTTAATTTTCACATCAACTTTAAGCAGAAGGTATGGTGATTGCCTTCATTTTCAGGTGAGGAAACTGAAACATGGAGCGAGTAACTTGCCCCAGGTAACGAGTTAGTGCAAAAGCTGAGATTCAAGCCAGGGAAGTCTGGCTCAACTAAGCTGCCACATTCTCATGGATGTTATACAAGATCCTTAGAGTTAACAAGAAGGAAATAAAGCTCTTGCCTTGAAAGATATTCCCAATTTATTTGGGGGAGAGCAAGGCACATCTTTGTGAAAACTTAGCTGACAAAATTAGGCACAAGTCTCGTATAAATAAATACCAAAGGAAAGGCATTGTCAACAGGCGCTTTGAAAGCAGGATTCAGAGGAGGGAGAGAAAACAATGAGATTTGGGAACAGAAGGAAGCCTCCTATAGATGGAAACTGATCTTTGTTATGAAGGAAAATGAGAGTCTGGAGAGAATTTCACTGGGCAAAAATTTGGTTGAGATTTTGTAGAAACATAAGTTCAAAGAGGACAGAGATTCTATTTTTCATTCTCTCTGAATACTTGTCAAACTTTCTAAGGAATTAAATAAGTCATAAGTATCAATTACTCAGTCATTTCTGACTCTTTGAGACTCTATGGGCTGTAGCCCACCAGGTTCCTCTGTCCATGAGAGCTCCCAGGCAAGAATACTGGAGTGGGTGCCATTTCCTTCTCCAGGGGCTCTTCCCTGACCCAAGGATTGAACTCAGGTCTCCTGCATTGCAGGCAGATTCTTTACCACCTGAGCCACCAGGAAAGCCCAAATAAAATTGTAAGAACCCACTACAAATAAAACTCGCTAACCAGATTGATATTTCCCATTCTTTATTGGACAATCATGCTTGACTTTCCTTTGGCATCTCAAACCCAATCTGTCCAAACCTTGTTCTTCTTGATAAATGATGTCAATTTCCACCCAAACTTTCAAGATAAAAATCTTATCATTCATGTCTCCTTTCCTCCCTTATCCTCCCTATTTAATTGGCCAACATGTTCTGTAATCAAACATGTCTTTCTGATTTACTCCTCTTTATTACTGTTGCCAGTACTTCAAATCAAGCCAGTATCATCTCAGGCTTAGACAATTACGGAAGCTTCCATAAATGTTTCTTCTCCCCTTTCTCTCATGCTCCACACAGCTCCCAGTGATCCCATCCATGTTATTGCTCTCCTGATTTCAAATTCCCATTGGCTTTCCACTTCAGTCCTAGGATAATTCCATGGTGAATAAGATCCCAAGAAAATGTCCTCCACCTTTTTGGTTTCATCTTGTGCTTGCCTGCCCTGATGCTGGGGAAGATTGAGGGCAAGCAGAGAAGTGGGTGACAGAGGATGAGATGGTTGGATGGCATCACCGACTCTATGGACATAAGTTTGAGCAAACTCCAGAAAGCAGTGAAGGACAGGGAAGGCTGGCATGCTGCAGTTCACGGGATTGCAAAGAGTTGTACATGACTTAGGGACTGAACAACAACTGCTTGTTATTTAAAGACATGGGTTGTACTCCGCACTCAGATACCTTGATGCCTTTGCTGTGCTATTTCCTTGTGCCAGAATGTCCTTCCCCTGCTTCTCTAGCTGAGCAGTTCCTGCTTGTCATTTATAGCCCAAACCAATGACACCTTTCATGGAGGCATGCATGACTTCTGTATAGGGGTTGTGGAACCCTTTTTCATGTCATGTAGCACTTTTCACTTATCTGAGTGTAACACTTTATGCAGTGTATTTAATTACTGGCTTCCAGATCTTCCTTCCCCATTAAGCGGCATGATGTCTTCTTATTCTTTTAGGGAGGCACTTATCCCACTGCTTTTATGCCGGTCTTAAATACAATTCCTTATGTTGTTACTGTGAGGGATTAATCTATTGTCTTGATTTCATCTTATTGGTGAGAAGAAAGAAAGATGCCCACTCTATGGATTTCTCTTTAAGCCTTCCTAATCACTGGGGCTCCCCTGGTAGCTCAGATGGTAAAGAATCTGCCTGCAATGCAGGAGACCTGGGTTCGATCCCTGGGTTGGAAAGATGCCCTGGAGAAGGACATGACTACCCACTCTGGTATTCTTGCCTGGAGAATTCCATGGACGGAGGAGCTTGGTGGGCTATAGTTTCATGGGGTCATAAAGAATCAGACACAACTGAGCAACTAATACTAACTGTCCCTGGGAAGATTTCACAGCCATGGACAGAGGGAATCAGTGCTTGAATGCTTTTCTCTGCTCTCAGGAGCAGAATCAGACCTTGGGTCCTTCACCAACAAGCATGAGACCAAGAAAGGCTTGGCCAGCATGTTTCAGCTAGGAACACCGTCAGGATGATAGGGGTTCCCAGATTAAAACTCCAGTCAGAAATCTTAGGTGTGTACCTCCTTCCCACTTGCTGAAGCTGTCTTTGGTATAAGGAGTGAAGTGTTCACAAGGAGTCTGGACTCCTCCCCTTCCTTTTTAGTTTCTTCTTTAAAAAAAAAATGGAAGTAGAGTTGATTTATAATTTTGCATTAATTTCAGGTGTACAGCACAGTGCTTATATATTTGATGCTGCTGTTTAGTCCCCAAATCGTATCTGACTTGTTGTGACCCCATGGACTGCAGCATGCCTGGTCCTCCTGTACCTCAATATCTCCCAGAGTTTGCCCAAGTTCGTGTCCACCGAGTGGGTAGTGCTATCCAGCCATCTCATCCTCTGCTGCCCCTTTCTCCTTTTGCCTTCGATCTTTCCCAGCATCAGGGTCTTTTCCAATGAGTCGTCTGTATATATGCTTTTGCGGCTTTTTTTTCTTCTTGGTGCCCTCTTAAGTGAAAGTGTCCCACAGGCAGTTGATCACTCAGCCCTCTGTAAAAGGGCCCACTTTACGTGTGTGCTGATGTATCTTGAATGTTTGCTATGTGAGGACTCTGCGTGGCTTGGATAATTTAGACATGGAGTAATATCTCAAATTGAAAAATAAACACACACACACACATACACACACACACAAAAGGATCATTTCACCTGTCTGTGCCTGGAATTTCCAGGATGGTCAGGCGGGCACAATTCATCAGCTAGACTACTGGCTAAACTTCAGTACTGGTTCATTATCATTTTCCTCTCAAATTAGTTTACACATGAATATAAGACAGACAACCCACTCGTATCCGAATTCCATTACCCAAATCAGCAGTGGAGATGTGGCTAAGGTTCCAGCCTCCTTCCTCAGCTGGGAATTCTTGGCAAATGTTGCCTTTGTGTCTCGAGGCATCACCATCCCTCCCTTCTCTCACAAAATTGATTTTCTTCAGGATGGATCTCTCCCCTGTACTTATTCAGAGTCTTGAGGATAGAATATGCAGTTCTAAGGAAAAACACATTATATATTCCGTGTGGAAAAAAAAATCTCCCTGGGTATGATTATTTTTAACCATGTGAAGTTTCATGAAATATACAACCGTTCTGGGCAGAATTTTGAGATAGAGCAGGTGCTGTACTTTGTGATCAAGCCTCCAAAAGCATTCAGTCTGCTGGTTATCTGTCCTAAAGGCAACCAAGTTCCCGCTTCTCATTTCCCTTCTGGCATCTTCCCCTCCTAACCCCATATTTCAAGGGTTTGGCCCCAGCTCGTACAGGGAAGCAAGGGAATCAAGTGGAAGAAATAAACGGAGAGGTCCTTGGTGCAAGTTCAGCAAAGTTTCCGAAAGATAAATGGCATCAGTTGTAATAAGCCACATAAATAAATATCTGTATGGATGAAAGGGAAAGTGTTAGTCTCTCAGCAGGCTCTGACTCACTGTGACCCCATGGACTGTAGCCCACCAGGTTCCTCTGTCCATGGAATTCCCTAGGCGAGAATACTGGAGTGGGTTGCCATTTCCTTCTCCAGGGAATCTTCCCAACCCAGGGATAGAACTCAGGTCCCCTGCTTTGCAGGCAGACTCTTTCCTGTCTAAGCCACCAGGGAAGCCCAACAATGGCATGTGGGAGTGTGTGCTAAGTGGTTTCAGTCCCTCAGGCTCTTTGCAACCCTATGGACTGTAGCTCACCAGGCTCCCCTGTCCATGGGATTCTCCAGGCAAGAACACTGGAATGGGTTGCCATGCCCACCTCCAGCGGATCTTCCCCACCCAGGGATCAAACTCTAGTCTCTTATGTCTCCTGCAGTGGCAAGCTTGTTCTTTACCACTAGCACCACCTAACAAGAGTCTTATTTAGTAAGAAAATATTTTTATTCATTTTACTCTACCGAATATATTAGTATATTTTATATAGGTAAAAATAACAGCAGTGTATTGGAGAAGGCAATGGCACCCCACTCCAGTACTCTTGCCTGGAAAATCCCATGGATGGAGGAGCCTGAAAGGCTGCAGTCCATGGGATCGCTGAGGGTCAGATAGGACTGAGCGTCTTCACTTTCACTTTTCACTTGCATGCATTGGAGAAGGCAATGGCAACCCACTCTAGTGTTCTTGCCTGGAGAATCCCAGGGTCGGAGGAGCCTGGTGGGCTGCTGTCCGTGGGGTCACACAGAGTCGGACACGACTGAAGTGACTTAGCAGCAGCAGCAGCAGCAGAGAATAGATTAATAATTTGTCATTAATTGGTGGGTATTGGCTTCCTTGGTGGCTCAGACGGTAAAGCTGCCTGCAATGCGGGAGAAGCGGGTTTGACCGCTGGGTGGGGAAGATCCCCTGGAGAAGGCAATGGCAACCCACTCCAGTACTCTTGCCTGGAAAATCTCATGGACAGAGGAGCCTGGTAGGTTACAGTCCATGGGGTCGAAAAGAGTCGGACATGACTGAGCGACTTCAGTTTCCACCGGGTATTGGAAATAACTTCCCAGAGAAGCGTTAGACCCTTTGCTTATGAACTTTGGTGACCTGTCGTGATGATGTTACCGCAGAATAGATTAAAAACTGCCCCTAATTTCTGCTCAGCCACAATCAGAGGTGAGGGGACAGCCTGTTCATTAATCTTTCCGATAAGAAGTAAACTTGTTTTCGGTAAACTGTTGGGAGATGGCTACCCTCGCTCCTGTGGCGTTCTGTTTATTTGGTGTGGGAAGCGTCTGGGCTTGTGGGCCCTGTACTTGATTTGTCACCTCAGGAGAAGATAATTTGGGCTCTTTACACATTTCCAAATGATGTCGTGCCGAAGCAGCTGACAGATGAGAGGTGCCCGCAGCGCCGCTCCGGAGGGCGCACGCCGCGAGGGGCTGGCGGCGTGAGCGGCGCGTGGCTTGGTTAACAGACACGTCCGATTCCGGAGGCTAATGTCTCTGCGCACAAGCCGGATGACGCAGCACACAATCCGCCCCGCTGAAAGCAGACACAGAGCTGCCAGGAGGCCGGCTGGGCCCCAGCAGCTTGGTCTCTGAGCTACTGTGGCAGCGAGGTGCCTTCAGGGGAAGCGGCAGTGGTCTTGCTTCCTGCAAGCTCATGCTCCTCCTGGCTTTCTGGAATTGCTCTCTTCATAGCAGCTGCGGTTTGTCTGGCTGCTTTCATTTTCCTGTTGCCTGCATGCTGGGTTGCTTCAGCTGTGTCCAAGTTTTTGTGACCCTGTGGACTGCAGCCTGCCAGGACCCTCTGTCCATAGGCCTCTCCAGGCATGAGCATGGGAAGGGGGTTGCCATGCCCTCCTCCAGGGGAATTTCTGGACCCAGGGATCAAACCCACTTCTCCTGCATTGGCAGGCAGATTCTTTACCACTGGCCCCACCTGGGAAGCCCTTCCCTGTTAAAGTGGAAGTCAATTAAAAAAAAATGGGGTAAGAATTTGGCTTCCACAGTGGCCAGTGGTAAAGAATCTACCTACCAAGGCAGGAGATGGAAGAGACACGGGTTTGATCCCTAGGTGGGGAAGATTCTCTGGAGGAGGACGTGGCTACCCGCTCTAGTATTCTTGCCTAGAGCATTCCATGGACAGAGGAGCCTGGTGGGCTGCAGTCCAGTGGGTTGTGAAGAGTCAGACAGGACTCAGGGACCGAGCACACACACAGGAATTTGGGAACCCTGCTAGCTCACGGAAACTGTCACACAATCCCTAGTCCAGCACTGAGTCATGTCATAGTTTCAATTATGCACAATTATATATCAGATAATAGTAGTCAAAATAACTACCATTCATCGAAGTGATTGCCTGGCACCAGACACTGCTCCAAACTCTTCCTGGATTAACTGATTTCATCCTCACTTCAAGGTGAGGTGAGTACTATTATTGCATTCATCATTTTATAGACAAGGAAACAGACAGAGTGACTTGCCCAAGGTTATTACTTAAGAGAGAGAATCTCAACAAATGCTCTTTCAGCTGAAATAAAGATAGCTGCAGAGCAGCGTGGGGAGTGGCCATCACTCTGAGTTGTGATGACATGTGGCTCACTCAGGTAGGGATGACCTCATTTGGGGGTCTTTCAGATTTCTACATTTGTCTCTCCAGGTCCTGGAGTCTGGCACTTAATATGAACAGCAGTTGAGATCAAACCAGTCAATCCTAAAGGAAATCAACCCTGAATGTTCACTGGAAGGACAAATGCTAAAGCTGACACTCCAACACTTTGGCCACTTGATGTAGAGAACTGACTCATTGGAAAAGACCCTGATGCTAGGAAAGATTGAGGGCAGGAAGAAAAAGGGGTGGCACAGGATAAGATCAGTAGATGGCATCACCAACTCAATGGACATGAGTTTGAGCAAGCTCTGGGAGATGGTGAAGGACAGGGAAGCCTGGCCTGCTGCAGTCCATGGGATGGCAAACAGTCAGGCACGACTTAGGGACGGAACAACACCACCAGTTGGAACAGTCTTCTTTGACAACACACAGAAGTGTTTTCTTGACCCCTAGCCAAAAGGTGTCTGACTTGAATCAAGGCTTTTATGCCAGGGGCTGAGAATTCTTAGTCTCCTTCTGTACAATTGATCCTTGCATTCCTGCTCGCTGGATTTCTATAGCACTGGGTTCCCCTGTTAGCTACTGCACAGGTTTGTGTAAGAAGACAGTAATGGCATCCTTTCCTTTCCTCGTTCTCTGCCTCCTTCTCCACCTCCTTCTCCATTATGCTGTTAAAGGGTCCTTGAACTTGGAACACTGTCTCATGGATTCTGCTGGTCACTTGGCCTGTGCTTTTTCTCGTAGAGGCGGGGATCCGTTGATGCTCTTCCTGAGAAAAGATGGTTGCCAGCTGGACTACAGTCTGAGAAAGAGTCTTGTCTGCCCCAACTCATTGGGGGGAAAAAATGGATTTAAAAAATCAGCTTTATTGAGGTATAATTGTTAGACAATGAAATTCACTAATTTTGAGTATGATCTGGTTTCTTCTGAAAAATGTATATAACTTTGATTCACTCATCACTATAGCTTTGTCTGTTCTAGAATATGACATAAATAGTCATACAGTATATACAAAAGAAACCTCCCACTGTTCTTATTTGTCTCTTTCCCACCCTATGGTATCTTCAGCAACTCTAACATTTGGCTGTTATCCATTTTCTTTCTATGCTGGGTGGGTGACCCTGTAGGAAAACACAACTATTACCATCTCTCAATTTCTTTTATTTTATTGGAGCATAATTGCTGTACAACGGTGTGCTATTTTTTGCTGTACAACAGTGTAAATCAGCTACATGTATACATACATCCCCTCCCTCCTGAGCCTGCCTCCCACCCCTGCATCCCACCACAGAGGTCATCACAGGGCCCTGAGCTGAGCTCCCTCTGCTAGACGGCAGCCTCCTACTAGCTAGTTTGCACATGGTAATGTGTATATTTATATCAAACCTAATCTCCTGATTCATCCCACCCCTCCATTCCCCTACTGTGTCTACACTTCTGTACTCTGCATCTGTGTCTCTATTCCTGCTCTGGAACTAGGTTGATCGGTACCATTTTTTTTTTATAATTCCACATACATGCATTAATATATGATATTTGTCAATTTCTAAGATGCAGGTTTCTCATTTTAACACCTCGGAATTTAGGATGTTCCAATCAGTGGTGCAGGAGGTTTAAATGCCAACATTTTTTTCTTTCTTAGAGATACTTAAAATCATAGTGGATCATAATAATTGATGGTAACTTCAATGAAATGAAATGTGCTATTATGTATTTGAGGATCAGGAGGAAAAAAAAAATTTCTTTTCACACCAATATTTGTTGAAATCCTGCTATGAATAGATGCAAGGCCTTTGCCAAATGTTGGGGAGATAGACCTGATCCCTACTGTGAAGCAGTCCACAGCCTCCGGTTTGATAGGAGCAATAACAGATTAAGAGGTCAGAACCTGGGTGCGCTAATGCCTGCATGAGGTTTTGTAAGTTTAAAGTTTAAAGCAATTGATCAGTATTAGGTGTTATTTCTTGAGTTTTATAATATGAAAATTGCCTGCAGAATTACCAGGCAGGGCTGTCAACCCTTCAAGGCTGTCAGTGTGTCTCCTTGATGAAACATTTTTCTGACAAGTCTGACAGGAGTCGACACGTCCTCAGAGCTTTCACTCTTGGAGTTTCTCTCAGCCTAAGGAGGGATCCTTTATCTTAATTAGGTTTAAATATATCTTTTTTTTTTTTGACCCTAATCAACCTCTAGTGTAGAGCTGTGAATTTCTTAAACTTTTTTTTTTTTTTTGGTCTTCTTTTGGTTGCTTTTTTCTTAGCAAATTCTTTCAGTGAGCAGCTGCCTTCAGAACATGAACAAGGGGGTGAAGCACAGGAGAGAAACTGAATTCTATGGAATGTTCTGTGGAGAGCCGTTCTCCTCAGGGCCTTGAGTCCTCGCCGTGCTGAGAGGGGTCCACAGTCCTACAGCCTCAGCACCATCTGTGAGCTTTTTAGAAAGGCTGCATTCAGGCTCCACCCTGGACCTGCCGAAATAGAATCTGCATCTAACCAAGAATCTCAAGGGATTTCCTAGCATCTGTGCTATTATTTACTGATAAGTTTTCTTTAAACATAGCCACCACTAAATACTAATATTTATGAAACTGTGGCTTAGAAGACATGCTTGTTATATCTAATAATTACATCAGTACTGAAAATTTCTCTGCTTGAGTAAAATATCATTCATATGTGGACCAGTAGCATACTTTAGGAAACTTGGAATATATACATTCCATCATATATATATATATATATATATATAACATCAATACATTACAATATATTACATATATATATATATAATATCCATACATTACAATATATTACATCAATTACATTCAATATATGTATATATATACCACATCTTCTTTATTCATTCCTCTGTGGATAGATATTTAGGTCACTTCCATGTCTTGGCTATTGTAAACAGTATGGCAGTGAAAACATATTGTCCATCAAGAAAAACTTTAGAAATAGATTTAAACTCACAGAAAATTTGTAAGAATAATATATGAATTTCTACATGCCCTTCACCACATATTGCAACATTTGTCCTTCTCTCAAAATCATAAAAATTAGTATTAATACAATATTATTGGGCTTCCAGAGTGGCTCAGCGGTAAAGATTCCACCTGTGAAGCAGGAGACCCAGGTTTGACCCCTGGTTCAAGAAGATCCCCTAGAGGAGGAAATGGCAACCCACCCCAGTATTCTTGCCTGGAATCCCATGGACAGAGGAGCCTGGGGGCCCACAGTCCATGGGGTCGAAAAGAGTTGGACATGACTCAGTGACTGAAGGATAACGAGATTATTATCTAATCTATAACCCTTATTCAAATTCTGTCCCAATTTAAATTATCCCCAAATGTTCATCAGATAGCATTTCTAAAGATTCTGGTCAAGATCTAAACCAGCATCACATATTATATTTGGTTTTTGTGTCCCTTTAGTCTTGTTTCCTCTGCCTTTCTGAGTATCAACTTCTCTAAGGCATGCAGCCCTCTTGTCTGCTGGAAGACCCCTCTGTTTTAGCTTGTCTGATGTTTCCTCCCAATTAGCTTTATGGTGTGCCTGTTTGGCTGGAACACCACAAAAATGATACCGAGTCCTTCTCAGTGCCTTAATTTATTTTCAGCTACTGTCCTGTCCCCATTAAGAGGAATAAAGCCTCCTTAGAGACATGTCTGATTTCAAGGCTGGGCAAGGAAGTACAGATAAGCCTGGGACATTTTGCTGCCGATAAAATAAAGACATGCTTAAAAGGCTCCAGGAGCCAGTTGTAAGGGGCTACCTCTGCTCAAACATGGGACATTACAAATGAGCATTAAAATTACATCATGGTAGTGGGTCAGTCACCCACTGAATAAAGTACTCATGCTCAGTCAATGGGAGAGGTCTTCCCTAGAGTAAAATCCCAACTAATAAAAGTAAAAAAAGAATGAAGAAGAAATAATAGACTCTAACTGATAGGTATAGAGAAAGAAGGAGTAACTGCCAACCAAAAAATTAGAAAAAAAAAATCACCATTTTGCAACCGTGATAGTCATAATTGGTTCAGGCAAGGCTCAACCATGGATGCTAAAACGAGGGGGTAAGAGATGGCAGGACCTCATAGTGTCTCAACATATTGTCTTTTGTAACAGGATACACATTCTATTAGAAGTAACTTGAACACGGAAATGTTCTACCTGAAAAGGAAGATTTCAGTCCTGCCAGACTCATCAAATCAGAATGTCTGGGATTAGAGTCCAAGAACCAGCCTTTTTATAAGCATGTTACAACTGATGAGGTGGTTGGATAGCATCAGTGACTCAACGGACATGAATCTGAGCAAACTGTGGGAGATAGTGAAGGACAGGGAAGCCTGGCGTGCTGCAGTCCAGGGTGCTGCAAAGAGTCAGACACGACTTAGAAACTGAAAAACAACAATCACAACTGACTTTGGGGTGAGGAGAACCTCACCCTCGCTCTATTACTCTGTCCTGGGTGGGCTGATAGGTACCAGAATCACCAATATCATTTCCTTCTGATTTTGATCAGATTATTTCAGACCAGGGTGACATGCTGTGTCAACTGGGGCTCTTGTGCTTGCTGTAAAGCGTCTTCCTTTTTTTTTTTTTTCTTCCCCTGCCAATCCAGCAACCAAGAATTCAGGTTACAGTGTTCTACTTGCTATCCACGTGGCTTTAATTAAGTTTTAACTAATTCCCTTTATCTTGTCATAGTATTATGACCCTCCAAGTCATGTCACATTAATATGTGAAAACAGCTCGCTGGCATGTCAGCCAAGGAACAAAGCCATTATGACCTGTCTTGCTAAATTAAAGTGGGGAGATTGATCAACTTGCATTTTGTTATCGTCTTTGATAATTGATGCTAAAGGTAAGCGAAGGTATAAAGTAGACAGTGCATCTCAGTCTATTACCTTGCTGTGAATCCAGCAGATAGAAGTATTGCATACTCTTAAGGTTTACATATATCACCAGAGGGATGAAAAATGAGGTGGCAGATTTTACGGAAGCTATTGAATTCATCTCTTCCAACTCAAACTTTTAGGAGGGCTTAAGGCAGCAGAGAATGAACACCACAGACTCAGATAGCATCACCGACTCAATGGACACAAGTTTGCGCAAACTCTGGGAGATAGTGAAGGACCAGGGAACCTGGCGTGCTGCAGTCCATGGGGCTGCAAAGAGTCAGACACAACTTAGCAACTGAACAAAGTCTCTGTTGTGACCATGTTTTCCCTAATAGGAAGTTGGCACACGTATTCAGACAATGGATTTTTTTGTTCCCTCCAAGTTCATGAATTTGTTTAAAAGAAGGGTTTTGTAAACAAAGGGAAATGCATTGATCTAATTGCTTTTTATTGAAAAGAGTGAAATGGAAACTCACATGGGAAAATCTGGGAAGAGTCACTGTAGGTGGGAACTACATTTTGGGTAAAGCAAGATGAGGTAGCTGGCAAAAGACAGTGCGTGGTCCCGCTGCTGCCGCTGCTGCAAACACGCTGACAACTCTGGGTGTGGTTAATGCAGGCACGTTCCAAGCCTCTTGCTGTGCAAAGTCTCCAGTAACCTTATACAGCAGGACCGCTAAGCCTCATTAAATCTTTCTGCTCATAGATACTTCGGCGCTTACTCAGCAAGCGGCCTGTGTGTGCAGTTTGAGAGACCCTTAATTTAAAAAATTCTCATTGATTGATCTTTATATCTGCTGCTGCTGCTGCTGCTAAGTTGCTTCAGTCATGTACGACTCTGTGTGACCCCATAGACGGCAGCCCACCAGGCTCCTCTGTCCCTGGGATTCTCTAGGCAAGAATACTGGAGTGGGTTGCCTTTTCCTCTTCCAATGCATGAAGGTGAAAAGTGAAAGTGAAGTCGCTCAGTCCTATCCGACTCTGAGCGACCCCATGGACTGCAGCCTACCAGGCTCCTCCGAGCATGGGATTTTCCAGGCAAGAGTACTGGAGTGGGGTGCCATTGCCTTCTCCTATCTTTATATCTAGCTGTCACTAATTGAGGATCTGTGATAGGCCATGTGCCAGGCTGAATCCTATGCCCAACAGTAATTTAACCCAAATAGTAAGCTTAGAAGGTAAATACCACGTCCTTCTACATGAAGAAGGTACCAAACTCAAGGAAGTTCAGTAACTTACTCAACTTATTGGAGGGAGAGTAAGGATTTGAACTCAGGTCTCTGATTTCCAAACCCATGGTGTCTGTTCCACTCCAGGGCTCTTACCAGACCCTCGCAAGAGTGATTCAGATGAGTCTTGGTCATGCTGTCAGCCTGTCTGTCTTGGCTTTCCAGAAATTCGCCTCCCCGCTCTGTGAGCAGGACTTTATTCTGTGGCCCGTCCTGCATCGGGTGGTGTTGTTTAGTCACTAAATCGTGTCTGCCTCCTTGAGACCCCATGGACTGCAGCACTCCAGGCTCCTCGCTCCTCCATTCGCTCCTAGAGTTGCTCAAATTCAGGTCCATTGAGCTGGTGATACTATCTAATCCTTAATACGTCTCATCCTTAACCGCCCCTTTCTCCTTTTGCCTTCACTCTTTCCCTGCATCAGAAGCAGCCACGATTCCTCCCCTGTTTTGTTCCCGTGGCTCATTTATCTTCTTTATCACAACAAGCATCACACCTGATCAGTTCTGCACATGAAGTGTTTTATTCACCACTAGATTGTGGTGGCTCCATGAGGGCTGCAGCTGTGCCTCCGCTGGTCACGACTCTACTTTACGGATTGCATAGCACATAGTAGGTGCTCAGTGAACACGGAATAAGTGACTGTTGGACTGAAATCATCACTGGATTCCTGACACAGAGAAGAGTCTTTGCTTCAGACGCGAGTTTGCGCCTTTGTACCCATTCCATCTTTGCTTTCTCTCCTACCTTTTTGTCCCATTAGAACATGTGCCAGTGAAAGAGCCAAGGTTCAGAAGTAGCCTTTCTTATTTCTTCATTCCCGTCCTTTCCTTCACCCTACAGTGTGTTTAACAGTGTAACGGAGGTGGCTGGCTGTGGCTCCTGTCAAACCATCAGATGGTTTTCCTTTTGTTTCTTACTTTCTATCCCTAACATTTATATTTTTAATTTTATTTATTTATTTTTTTCCTAGCACTAATTTTTAACTGGCTGCAGCACCATAGCTGGAAAACACCACCCTTGGAAAGTCCTGCTTACTCAGCTGAAAGCTGCAGCTGTTCCCATAAGCAATTTGACGTTTAACACCTGAGATTGGCTCCCTCCTTCCAGCAAGACTGCAAGCTCGACAGAATGTAGGAAAGCATGAAAAAGTTTCCAGGCCCTTTTCTCTTAATGCCGCAAGGAGAGCAGCTCAGGTTGAGGAAGGATATTTGCTTCTGGACAAGAAGACCTGGCTCCCACACACACAGTTTCACTTGGACTTCTTTTGAGGGAGTCCTAGGAATTAGGGATGCTTTGTCTGTCAAAGGCTATGAAGAAAAGACTGTCTAAGAGATGGTTTTGTTATGACCCCAACTGTCTGTCCTAAGCAGCCTGCTAGTGTTCTTTCCCTCCAACAAAGCTCTGGTTTATAGTGTTTGCCAATTTCTGTGGTGTAAATTGGAGAAGGAGATGGCAACCCACTCCAGTATTCTTGCCTGGAGAATCCCAGGGACAGAGGAGCCTCCTGGGCTGCCATCTATGGGGTTGCACAGAGTTGGACACGACTGAAGCAACTTAGCAGCCCCAGTGACAGTGACAGCCCCAGTAAATACTCCGGTGGGGGCTAATTTCAAGTAGCAACATGATGTCACTGACTGTATAATAGAGAGATGATGCACACCACAGGGCTGTCTAAGCCACAGTCAGATGACCTAGCATAGCACAGACTCTTCCATTCCCACAAGCCCCTACATGGACACAGACTCTTCCATTCCCACAAGCCCCTACATGGACACAGAGGGTGGCTTAGGTGCTGAGCCAGTCCTGAGGCTTCCCATGGGAGATGATGGTGGGCAGTGAGGCCAGGGGCCAAGCTGGTGCCTGTGGCAGACAGACAAGGGCTACGAGCTCAGGTGTACAAAGGTAAACGTCCCGTTCGGCGAGCCTGGGTGTGCGGTGCGCTGGGAGTCAAGGGAGGGGTCTCAAACTCAAAAGTTGAGCACCAGAAGCAGATGGACTTGGAGAGGAAACACGGGTGTTACCATTGGCCATCTGGTTGACCTGAGCATGCTACTGAAATTCTCCGTGCTTCTGTTTCTTTAGCTCTAAAGTAGGAATATATAATTGCAATTCTTACTTTAAAGAGTCTTTGTGATGATGGATTATTATAATACATGTAAAGTGCTTAGTGTGCTGCGTGGTGCAAGGTGAGTTTTCGATGTACACTCAGTTATCAGTCGTGTCCGACTCTTTGTGACCCCATGGTCTCCAGCACGCTGGGCTTTCCTGTCCATCGCCAACTCCTGGAGTTGTACGGAAGCTATTAAAATTAGGCTGGAGTGCATAGGAATGGGAGGCCCTTCCTGGGGAATTGTCTCAAATACCAGGAGGTACTTGAAAATCATTCTCAGGGGCTGGTGGTGGGGTTGTGTGGGTCAGCTGACAACAAGTGTCAGGCCAGAGGTGAATTATTCACCATAACTGTTGGTGAGAAGAAGCATCACAACATTTGTTTTTGCTAATTGGTAACGCTTTTTATTTAAGAAAGAAATCTCATTCTTTCCTTTGTGGCAGGTTGTGTAAACACATCTTTAAAGTGGGTTTAAGTAGCTCGTGAAAAACCAGAGTGCATTTTCATGCTGAAATTATGTTTAAGGAGAGATTGGAAACTATATGTATGAAAAGGGAGAAGAGGTGAGAAAACTGTTGCACCTAACATCTAGTTCTGAGGGCTTCCCTGATAGCTCAGTTGGTAAAGAATCTGCCTGCAGTGCAGGAGACCCTGGTTCAATTGCTGGGTCAGGAAGATCCGCTGGAGAAGGGACAGGCTACCCACTCCAGGGCTCTTGGCCTTCCCTTGTGGCTCAGCTGGTAAATAATCCACCTGCAATGCAGGAGACCTGGATTCGATCCCTGGATTGGGAATATCTCCTGATGAAGGGAAATGCTACCCACTCCAGTATTCTTGCCTGGAGAATTCCATGGACTGTATAGTCCATGGGGTCACAGAGAGTCGGACACAACTGAGTGACTTTCATTTTAGAGAGGATGGCCGTGTGCAAGTGTGTAATGCATTACATAGCACACATCACACGGCAGCTCTTCATGCAAGACAGTCCTTTTTTTTTAAGATTTTTTTTTTTGATGTGAACCGGTTTTAGAGTCTTTATTGACTTTGTTGCAATATTGATTCTTGTTTTTTTTTTAAGTGGAGGATTTTTGTTTGTTTTTCGATTGCGGTGGGTCTTCATTTCTTTGCATGGGCCCTCTCTAGTTGTGGGGATATGCGCGACCCTTGGTTGTGGTGTCGGGGCTTCTTGTCGCAGTGGCTTCTCGTTTGGAGCACAGGCTCTAGACACATGGGCTTCTGTAGTTGCAGCCCTTGGCTCAGTAGTTGTGGTACTCAGGTTTAGTTGCCCTGCAGCATATGGGATCTTCCTGGACTAGGGTTTAAACCCATGTCCCCTGCATTGGCAGGCAGATTCTTATCCACTGTACCACCAGGGGAGTCCTGCTTCTGTTTTATGTTTTTGAATTTTTTGACCTCGAGGTATGTGGGATCTTGGCTCCCTGACTAGGGATCGAACTCACACCTCCTGCGTTAGAAGGTAAAGTCTTAACCACTGGACCACCATGGACATATATTTTCCAATTTTTGTTTTTGTTGGTCATTAAATTTCAGTAGATTACTTTAGTCATTGAGAGCTTGTCGAACAACTGCCACTGGTCTCTCTGATCTTCAGCGTCTGTAAACTTGAGAAAAGCAACCACTGAGGATTTACTGTGCCTTTTCTACAAAGTGCATTTTGTCCTTCTAATGTTGGTGTTCAGTCGCTCAGTCATGTCTGACTCTTTGTGACCCCATGGACTGCAGCACACCAGGCTTCCCTGCCCTTCTCCATCTCCTGCAGCTTGCCCAAACTCATGTCCACTGAGTCGGTGATGCCATCCAACCATCTCATCCTCTGTCGTCCCCTTCTCCTCCTGCTTTCAGTCTTTCCCAGCATCAGGGTCTTTTCTAGTGAATCAGTTCTTCGCATCAGGTGGCCAAAGTATTGGAGCTTCAGCTTCAGCATAAGTCCTTCCAATGAATATTCAGGGTTGATTTCCTATAGGCCTGGGCTTATACTCCTGCCCTCAGTCTATTCCTCAAACAATATAAAAAGTAATCTTAAGCTTCTAAGTTCGGACTAGGTCATTTTGTGGCTTAAACTCTGAATGCCCTGGGAATTGAACCAAACTCTTCACCATGGACCACCCACAGCCTGACTCAACATCACTGCTGTGCTCTGTCCTGCTCGAGGTTCCATGATTCCTCTGTTCTGCCCCACGGCCTTTGCACACACCCCTCCCTCAGCCTGGAATGATCGTCCCCTCTTCACAGAGGTGGCTCCTTCCCCTCTCCATGTGCTCTTCTGCCTCTCTGGTTGGCAGTTCCCAGAGCAGATTCCAGCTCTACTGTCTCCCTCTCAGATTTGTTTTTGCTTCTCTAACGGGCTTTGGAAAAGGCTACACTGTGTAAGGGAAGATCAGAAAACAGCTTTATTTTTCACCTACACAACTTCAAACCTGCTTGGGGAGGCTTCCCGAGGAAGACTCTGCAAGCAGATTTTATGGCTTTTATGATAAGTTTCGAGTCTTAAAATCATCTAGTTTTTAGGTAAGAAATAACCCAGTCCAATTTAATGTCAAAATTTCAGTTCCTCGTCCAGTTTTAGGCGTTCTCTGTCCTTCAAGGCTCAGGCTTGGCTTAAGGCCCTATTGACCAGAAGCAGGCAGGAGACCTGTGGTTTGATCTTCTATTCCTCACCTCCTTCCTCTACTCCCCAGTGGATCACTACTGCTTGTTCTGAGTCAGGCTGAAGAGGAGGATGGGGAAGAAATGAGAGGTGTAAGAAGACCTTTTTGGGGAACTGGTGCTGCTAGCTGTTCTGCCTTGACGGACACTTGCTGGTTCCTCCTCCGGACCAGCCCTCCTGCTGGAGGCCTCCCTTCTGCCCTCCTCTGCTCCAGGTGTGCGCCTGAGAATCCTGACCCCGCAGCTCCCCCTCTGATGCTGGAGCGCACATCATCGCTGTCTGCCAGGGTGGTCTCACTCCACTGAGTGGTCCTTTCAACAGGAAGGCCAGGTGGCTCTGGTCCCCCTGGGAACGAACATCAGGTGTCTTGCCTGTGACACTCCAGAAGGACAGGCCCTCCCTAGGCTCTTCCATCACTGGCAGCTGCAGCCAGCCCCTCACCTTTGGGTCCTTCCTCTGGTCTCTGCTGTGGATGCTGGAAGTCTACCCCAGGCAGTCTGTCATCACGCTCTGCTCTGGTGCCATGGCAACGCTTGGGACCAGAGTCCCTCATGCCCCGCCTGCAACTCCACTCCTTCTCTCCAGGCTGGGGATGCAGGTGGACCGTGGTCGCAGGACCACACCCTGGTTTGGCTGCCTCTTAGACGGGCGACTGGGCGCTCTACTCCTCCCATATTTTGTTCGAGTTTGCAGGGATGTGGAGTGTGTTTTCTTCATCACCTATTGTTCTCAGCCTGGGGCTTCAGCCCAAATTCTAAGACAACACCAGAAATTCTGTTTGATATTTTATTTCATCCCGGGTAATTATTTTATTCATTTATTTATGTTAGGAGCTCAGCAGAGCTGCAGAGAGTGCTGAGCTGCCGGGTATAGGAGCTGCAGATTAAAGCATCAAGGAGCCAGAATGAAGTACAGGGGAGTGTGCAATGGTTGCATAAGGGGGAGGCTTAACCAGAGGAAGTGAAGACCCTCCGCCATCCTCCCACCTTGCAGTGGGTCCTGATGGAGGGTCTGGCAGATCAGCGCAGATGTGGGGGTGGGCATCTGGTAGTTGAGGGAGCTTTGAATAAAAGGCTCCAGCAGTTTTATGAACCTGGGGTGGAGGAGGAGAGTGAGGAGGGTGAGGAGAGCTCAAAGTGGAAAAACACTGGGTACTCACAGTGGAAAAACTTGTCTCCAAGGTTTCCTTTCCCCCTCTCCCATACGGAGGTTTTGGCAGAGGTGCCTGAAGACCTCTGCCCAAAGCCTGGGAGAGAGAGACTTGGGAATGAAGGAGCCGGCTCGGAATGCACGTGTGAGGGGAGTGTGACCAGCCAGGGGAGTCCAGTCTTTGACCGCAGCCTCTCCAGAGCCTGCTGTGCACTGGCTGCTCCAAGCCTGGGGCTGGGGCCAGGGGGCACAGCTGGACACACAAAGAAGAACCTCTGTGGCCTTTGCGGAGCTGCAGTGTGTCAAAGATGAAGCCTGAGTCACAACGTCTCACAGGACAGCCCAGGCTTAGCCTCCAAAAGTCTTTCATTCTCATTAGAGGAAGAAAAGATGACAGTGATCAAGGGGGCCAGGAGAGCCTTCAAAGGTGGCCATGGCTTGAATTCATGGGTCCTTTCTGGATGGAATTTGGAGAGGTGGAACTCGGCAAGTGCCATTTGGCTCATAAACTTGATGTCAAGCTCACCCACACTTACTCGAGCGTCTGTCTTGGTACCTCCACCTCCTCGATCCCCAGCAGGAACACCCAGAGCAACCAGGATCTGCTGGTGCCTGCATGCCCCCCCCCACCCCCACCAACACCAAACTGGGAGGAAGAGGGGTGGGGGAGTATTTAGGGGCCCTTCTTTTTTGGAGTGGACATTTTACCTCCTTGGGCTCTAGGTCATTGCCTCTATTTTTCCCTCCAGATCATTTTTACTCTGTTTCATCCTCTGTCACTGCTCTGTGGTTCCTTTGGACATGAAGCTTCTGTTTATTGAACATTCACGAGAGTACATTCAGGTTTGTACAAATGCACGAAGAAAGGAGATTTGCAAATGCACAACAGTCATCACTATATCCTAGAAAGCTTTGATCCGTACAGTTTGTGAAACTTAACCCTCCCATACATGACCCTGAAGGGTGGTAGTGAGGTTTGTGTTCCTTGCCTTTTAACCTTTTATTCATTTGAGTAAAACCACAGAATCATGGAATGCCCATGTCTGAGAAGAACTTGTATGTGTGTATGTATTTTATTGAAATGTTGTTGATTTACAATGTTACGTGAGTTTCTGGTGTACAACAAAGTGATTCAGTTTTGAACAGTGTTAATATCTGCCAAACTCCTAATTTATCCCTCCCTGCCCCACCACCCTGTCTTTTGGTAATCAGACTTGTTTATCCTCCATAAGAGAAGACCTTCTAAATTCTACCGTATGTTAAAGGCAAAATTTATCTCTTGGGGAGATGAGTCTATTTTGCTGTTATTGTTGTTCAGTCGCTAAGTCCTGTTCAACTCTTTGCAACCCATGGACTGCAGCACTCTAGGCTGCCCTGTCCTTCACTATAAACTTCTTGGAGTTTGCTCAAACTCATGTCCATTGAGTCGGTGATGCCATCCAACCATCTCATCCTCTGTTGTCCCTTTCTCCTCCTGCCCTCAATCTTTCCCAGCATCAGGGTCTTTTCTATTGAATCACTCTTCACATCAGGTGGCCAGTTTTGGAGCTTCAACTTCAACATCAGTCCTTCCAATGAATATTCAGGGTTGATTTCCTTTAGGATTGACTGGTTTGATCTCCTTGCTGTCCAAGGGACTCTTGAGAGTGTTTTCCAGCATCACAGTTCAGAAGCATCAGTTCTTTGACACTCAGCCTTCTTTATGGTCCAACGTTCACATCTATACATGACTACTGGAAAAACTGTAACTTTGACTATATGGACCTTTGCCAGCAAAGTGGTGTCTCTGCTTTTTAATACACTATCTAGGTTTGCCATAGTTTTTCTTGCAAGGAGCTGACTGAAGTCACTGTCCATAGTGATTTTGGAGCCCATGAAAGCAAAATCTGTCACTGCTTTCACGTTTCCCCCTTCTATTCACCTTGAAGTGATAGGACTGTAGGCCGTGATTTCAGGTTTTGAATGTTAAATTTTAAGCCAGTTTTTTCAGTCTCTTCTTTCATCATCACCAAGAGGTTCTTTAGTTCCTCTTCACTTTCTGCCATTAGAGTGGTATCATCTGCATAGCTGAGGTTGTTGATATTTCTCCTGGCCATCTTGATTCCAGCTTGTGATTCATCCAGCCTGGCATTTTGTGTGATGTACTCTGAATATGTTAAGTAAGCAGAGTGACAATATACAGCCTGACACACTCCTTGATCAGTTTTGAGTCAGTCAGTTGTTCCATGTCTGGTTCTAACTGTTGCTTCTTGACCCGCATACTGATTTCTCAGGAGACAGATAAGGTGGTCTGGTATTCCCACCTCTTTAAGAGTTTTCTGTAGTTTGTTGTGATCCACCCAGTAAAAGGCTTTAGTGTAGTCAATGAAGCTGAAGTAGATGTTTTTCTGGAACTTCTTTGCTTTCTCCATGATCCAATGAATGCGTGTGATAGTCTTTAGAATAACCACTGAAAGAATGATGGTATGTACATATGTATAAAATATATATTACAAATAATATATTTAAATTATGCACACTTAGATATTTATATATTGTACATATATAAATATATATATTTAACAAAGGAAGAAATTGAACACTTAATATATCCAAAAGGAGGCAGGAATTTAAAAGAAATAGAAAATATAACAGTATGATACAATTAACTCTGACTAGATCAGTATACATTAAGTGAAAGCTACTATTCCCATTAGAAAGCAAAATTGATCAAACTGAGTAAAAAAAGACTGACTCTTCAAACCTCCTGATTCTAAATAGCAGACAGCCAGGGACGAATGCTGTTTATAATGCTAACATTACAATGGGTAATATCTCTTTAAACCTTTATAACTGCTTTGTCATTTAACCCTTGAGGTTGATCCTACTATTTTCATCTTCCTGTAGGTGAGGAAACAGAGACACACTTGCTTGATGTCACGTGGCTAGTGCATGGCAGGATGAGGTCCTCTGACCCCAGGGCTCATGTTCTTATCAAGCTGCTGAAGCAGCTGAGATATTCTGTGTTGTATGGTATTTCTGGGAGTCTCAACTGATGGTATTTTTCCCACAAGTAATTGAATGATATTTTCAGAATGTATTTCCTTATATTTAGTTCAGATAAAGGAAAGTTATGACCAACCTAGATAGTGTATTAAAAAGCAGAGATATTACTTTGCCAACAAAGGTCCATCTAGTCAAGGCTATGGTTTTTCCAGTGGTCATGTATGGATGTGAGAGTTGGACTGTGAAGAAAGCTGAGCACTGAAGAATTGAAGCTTTTGAACTGTGGTTTTGGAGAAGACTCTTGAGAGTCCCTTGGCCTGCAAGGAGATCCAACCAGTCCATCCTAAAGGAGATCAATTCTGGGTGTTCATTGGAAGGACTGATGCTAAAGCTGAAATTCCAATACTTTGGCCACCTCATGGGAAGAGTTGACTCATTGGAAAAGATCCTGATGCTGGGAGGGATTGGGGGCAGGAGGAGAAGGGGACGACAGAGGATGAGATGGCTGGATGGCATCACCGATTTGATGGACATGAGTTTGAGTGAACTTCGGGAGTTGGTGATGGACAGGGAGGCCTGGCATGCTGTGATTCATGGGGTCGCAAAGAGTTGAACATGATTGAGTGACTGAACTGAACTGAACTGAACTTAATATATGCCCCTATTGTCCCTATACTTTTTTTTAAACAAAATAGCATTTTTTCTTTTTAATTTTTTTTTAATTGAAGGATAATTGCTTTACAGAATTATGTTGATTTCTGCAAACCTCAACACGAATCAGCCATGGGTATACATATATCCCCTCCCTTTTGAACCTCCCTCCTGCCCCATCCCAGCCCTCTAGATTGATGCAGAGCCCTTGTTTGAGTTTCCTGAGCCATACAGCAAATTCCCATTGGCTATCTATTTTACATATGGTAATGTAAGTTTCCATGTTACTCTTTCCATACATCTCACCCTCTCCAAAATAGCATTTATTGCACTCAGAAGTCGACAAACCACCTGAGTAGTCCTGCTGCTCTGGGATGGGCTTGGCTGATCTTGGCTGGACTAGCTCGTGGATCTGCAGTCAGCAGGAGGGTCAGTTGGTGGGTCATCTGGGAGCTCCAGTCCAGGGTGGCCTCAGGCAGGATATCTCTTGTCTGACTCTTCAGTCAAGCAGAGCACCCCCACTTCATTTTCCTGGAGCCAGCTGGGATCCAAAAGAGCAAGTGGAAGCACCCAAGTCCTCCTGGTGTCCAAAGGGCACGTCTTTATTTCTGCCGCATTAGCCAAAGCAAGTCACCAGCCTAATTTCAAGAGTGGAGAGATAGACTCTATCTTTTTTGAAGAAGTGCTAAAATTTCACATTGTCAAGAACCTGTTTACATGTTGAGGTTGAAAAGTAAAGTCTTTAAAGCAATCAGTCTACCACAGTAGCGTCTTGACATAACAGAACTGATTCTTCTAAGTCAAAAGAACTTGACTGAAGGTGAGGGCAGCAGTGCTTGGTGAGTGGTACCAAAGTGGCTGGCAGACTTTCCCCTGTTGCGTCCTGTCCCTATGCTGTGTTTTAGCCATATTTTCACTCTGGATTCTTTGGTTACAAGTAACAGAAAAGGACTCTTCTTGCCTTAAGCAAAAATGAAATTTGCCGAAAGGGCATGGAAGAGTTCATAGGATTAACTATCAGTTCAGAAAAGTGGGCTCAGGAGTCAAGGCATTTATGACGGAGAGTGGGGGAATAGAGGTGGCCGGAACAGTGCAGCTGTCTTATTTGGAAGTTGCACTGGGATGTATGAGATTTAACCCTTCCTTCCTTCCTTCCTTTCTCTTTCTTTTTCCTTGTCTTTTTCTTTCCTTTTTCCTTCCTCCCTCTCTCCTTCCCTCCCTCCCTCCCTCCCTCTCTCCTTTTGTCTCTGTCTCTCTTTATTCAAGGTGCAAATTTCAGCAAAGGAGCGTTCAACTGGCCTAACTTCATCAGATTCCCTCCCCCACGGTTAGGGGAGCACAGGGCATTCCAAGTGGCATTCCTATAAGACATACTCAATGGGGAATCATACCCCAAAGATAATATGGCACAGTTAACAAAGGAAGGTGAAACAGATGCTGGGCAGCCAGGAATAGCCTATATTCCCTGGTGGCTCAGCTGGTAAAGAATCCGCCTGTGATGCAGGAGATCTGGGTTTGATTGCTGGGTTGGGAAGATCCCCTGGAGAAGGGAATGTCTACCCACTCCAGTACTATGGCCTGGAGAATTCCATGGATAGAGGAGATTGGCGGGTTACAGTCCATGGGGGTGCAAAGAGTCAGACACAACAGAGTGACTGTCACTTCACTGTATCCTTAAAAAAATCCCAGTAGCTACTATGATTGCTTATTTTTTCAGGAAAAAGCAATTAACAATGGAAGAGTGTGTATATAAGGATGAAAAGACTAGGAGGATTTATAGGATATAAGTAATCTTTTTTTTATTGTGGACTGGCTGGTTCCATTTTTTTCCTTCTGTAATTTTTTCCTAATAGTGTGCATTTATGACTTTTTAAAATTAAAAGTAAACTTTATTTTTAGGATAAAGGAAGTGAGGGAGGTGTGTCTCTTTTGATGGTCTGGGGACAGTCACTGTGCATGAATGCTCAGTCATGTCCAACTCTTTGCGACCACATGGACTGTAGCCCACCAGGTTCCTCTGTCCGTGGGATTTTCCAGGCAAGAATACTGGAGCGGGTTGCTATTTCTTTCTCCAGGGAATCTTCCCAACCCGGGGTAGAAGCCTCATCTCCTGCATGTCCTGCATTGCAGGCAGATTTTTTACTACTTGAGCTATCGGGGAAGCTCATATTCACTAGTTACTCTATGTTTATATCATAAATCTCTTTGTTAATATCATAATATTAATATTATATATATATATATTCCTTTTGAAATGCAACAGTGATCTGATATATTCAACTTTAAACAAAAAGGACAGCCAAAAAAAATTCCCACCCAATTTGGAAAGGGCTTATGCTTGTGAGCTGGGTGCAGAAGGAAGCAATTTCCCTCCCTTTTCCACCAGTCCTTTTGCACATTGCCTTTTGTTTCACTGATAAGGTGTTTCATTATTTCTTCCACATAAAGAGCCTGTGCTGTTACGAGTTGCTGTCGAGGACTCTGGTTTGCCAAGATGCGTCTCATGTGTTACCCATGAGACTTCTGAGGATGACTGGACCTGCGGGAAGAGGGATCCTTTCTCAGAGTTTGGAAAAGAAAAAAAAAAAAAAAGCCATTTGCCCTGCAGGAATGACAGAACACATTCTTTCCTAATCAGTGGGTCACTCACCTCTGCTGTGCTGGAGAGAACCATCATCCAATTTCAAGCCTAGGGCTGGGTCATCAGATACACTGTCTTCTCCCAACACTTCTCCGAGCTCTCTGTACCAGTTTTCATCATCAGCTCTCTCTGCTCCCGTGGACCAGAGGAAGAGAAGTTATGAGCTCTCTCCATCATTTGCCAGACTCTTAGGCCCTTCGTCCTTGGAAGTTTCCTTATTTGAGAATCCTTTTATCGCTTCCTCTCTGTTTCTTCTCCTTTCTTCACAACCTTTTCATCCCTGGAGAGTTCTGTCTGTGCCTCTGGGCCTCTCTCTTTCTATTTAGTTTTCGGAACCCATTCTGGGATTCTATTTTAGTCCATCCATCTCTCCAGCTGACCTCGGATGAAGCCGGGAGCGTGATCAGTCCCAGCGGCTGGAGGCCGCAGCTTTGGTTCTGCCCCACATCCTGTGATGCTTTCTGTTTCCCGTGATGCTCCAGGAAAGCCACCCACTCAGAGCTTGAATGGTGCTGCCTCTGCTCCTGCCAAGGAGCCCTGCTTCCTAAACCCAGAGTGGAAAAGATGGGACATTTAGAAAAGATGAGTTTGTGCTTTCTCAGCATTTCCTTTTCCAAAAGCAGGGTTCTTGTGTGTGTGTGGTGTGTGCTCAGTCTGGTGAGACTCTTTGTGGCCCCATGGACTGTAGCCCACCAGGCTCCTCTGTCCGTGGGATTTCCCAGATGAGAATACAGGAGGGGGGTTGCCCCTCCAGGGGATCTTCCCTATCCAGGGATCAAACCTGGGTCTCCTGCATTGCAGGTGGATTCTTTACCACTGGGCCACCTGGGAAGGCCTTAGCAGAGCTGTGATGCTCTGTTAATTCCAGTGTGGGAACACAAAATGCTCAGTGGATTGTGCTGGAGAGTTCTAGCTGGAGATGAAACTTTCCTTTGAGGCCTCTTGCTGCCCTGTGCCCCCTCCTAGCTCTTCTCATTCTGTATTGATATGATCTGTTTAAAGGACTATGCATTACCCACCAGCCAGAAGGCTCAGAGGACTCCTGTCTCCCAGGTCTGCTGGCCTCATAGGTGATCAACATGCATGTTGATTAAAGACCATTTTCTCCTCCTAAAAATTTGTCTTTAAGCTGAGCCACCCACTGAATATGTCCTGAGACCTTGGATGGTTTCAACGATTCCAGTTAAGAAGGGCCACCCTTGCTGGGAGAAAGCTGAGAAGGAAGAAGCAGGCTAGATGGAGGAGGGTAGAGGTGTGCGGCCCCAGGAGTCAGGACTGAGTGGATGCTGCTGAAATAGAATCAGAAGGAAGGGTCCCTTTAGTCTTCCCATCCTGGAGGACCTGCTTTCTTCAAATCTCCCACTTCCAGGAATAATAAAAGCAATAATGTCAATGATAATAGTGTTGAGTGATTGATACTGACATCACCTTGCACGAACTGTCCTAAATGTTGTACCTTCACTAACTCATTTTGTCCTCCTAATAATCCTAAAATTAAAATATGCATCCTGATCTCACCACCCCCATTTCACAGATGTGGAAGTGGAGGCTGAGAAACTTGCCTGAGGTCACACTGCTAACAAATGGTGGACTGGAAATGGTGAGTCCAGGTAGGCAGCTCCAGGGTCAGTCTTGTCAACACCACACTCTCTGGTGATTCCCGAAGGCTGATCTCCAGGGCAGACTTGTCTCCTGAGGTCCACTGTTTGCAGCCTGCGTGGGACGACTACACAGGAGGACACTGATGTCTCCTGTCTTTGCTCCTCCGAGGTTGTCTAGAATGGCTCAGGGATGAAACTGAATGAGGGCCTGAGAAGATGGGGGATGGAAGGAAGGAATGGGGAACCCCCCCCCCACCACCACTGACTTAAGCAAACCTGCTTTTATTCCTTCTCACCTGAAGCAAATGGCACCGCCTCACAACAGTTTAGGAATCAAACAGCCTGTGAATTTCCTGTGCCTCTTCTGTCCTCACTCCCTTGTCACCAGGACTTGTTCTTCTGGCCTCTTAATGCTACCTACACCCTTCCCTGGCAAAGGCCACCACCACCCACCTTCAGGTCCCCTCAGCACTCCCCAGGGCCCCTGCAGCAGTATCCTGTTGGGTGTTCCAGCCAATGAGAGCAGTGTCTAATCCAGTGCTTCCCACATCATTAAAACAGAGGCTGCTAGGTCCCTGCCTGATTCTGATTTCACTGAGCTTGAGAATCTGCATTTCTAATAGGTTCTCAGGTGTTTGATACTGCTGGCTGTTCTTGGGGAATCACTGTGCTAACGTGCTATCTACACGGCCTTCAGAGAAAGCAGCTCAAACCAGGGACCCCACGCTTTGAACCTGCCCTGGGTCTCCACTGCCCTCAGGAGAAAGTCCAATCGCTTCGCCAAGGCAACAGCCTACTACCTCTGCAGCTTCACCCTGCCCTGTGGGTTACTGGACCACCCCTCCCTCCACCTCCCCAAGTCTGCACGCTTTCCCACCCTTTCCCAAGCTCTGGGGACACAACTCATGACAGCTATTGTTCTTGTAGGACTAGAATCGATGGCTGCAGGGGCACTGTTGGTGGCCGTGTCTGCATCCTCCCTTAGGTTCCTGAAGTTCTCTCGCCTGGCCTGGGGGCTACTATGATTCCCACAGGCAGAATGTGTTCCCTGGTTTCCCCTCCCCTCTGCCCAGGCTGGGATGTCCCCTCTCTCTTCCTGGCCCCTTTGTCTTTGGATCTGACTTTACATGTGCATGTGGGGCCTCCTGAGACAGATGAATTTCTAGCTTTGCCTTCCTGGACTCGAGCCTTCCTAGATCCTATTGATCCAGTAGGCAATCTTGACTGGATAGAACCTGCATCTTTGCAGCCTGGTCCCAGCCCCTTCCAGGGGGAAATCCCCTGCTAATTGCCAAGGAGATCATTCCTGTCACTGTCTCAGATGCGCTCTTGCTGCCAAACCAGGGGGAGAAGGAAATGCTGAACTGGAGAGAAGACTCATGGAGTTTGAGAAGAAACTGCAGTTACAGCGTCATTTCCCGATTTGCTCCTATCTTAGGATCCACGTAAATATTCTATGCTTTGGAATGGATTAAGTGCCCAAAGAAACCTGGGTGACTTCATGGGTTAAATTCCTCCCCGCTTTCTCCAAGCCAGTGGGCAAGTCCTAGCATTTCCCCAGAGGCTTCTGTTCCCTCTTTCATGGAATAAGAGCTCTGGAGTAATGAGCACTAAGGATTTGTCCTTAGAAGTCCTGACTCCTGTCACTATGGGAATGTTGCCTGTTCCTAATTAACCCTGACCTTGTTCTCGCTGTAACCTCAAGCTAAGCATGCGCAGTGAACTCAAAAATGCAGGATGCGTTAGAGCAGGGTCAGAGGGAGAGAGTTCACTCTAAGGAAAACCCATTTGGATTCAGCAACTATTTTTTGAGCCCCCTACTGTATGTCCATGTCCTGTGCAAGATTCCCCTGCAGATACACAGACTCTTCCTCAAAACCTGTCTTGCACCAAGATGTCCACATAAATAAGCAAATAAACAAAACAGTGAGATAACGAGCTTCCATCTGTCTTCACAACCCTCCCTAACCAGTTGCTTTTTTTTTTTTTTTTTAAATTTTAACGGAATTGGCATTTTTTATTTAGTCTTTTTTTTGGGGGGGATGGGTGCAGAATCTTTGGTTTTCTCTGACCCTGCAATTAAAACATTTGCTTTCAGATTAAAGACATTTCACAAGCTGAAGTCTTTCTTAAATATCTTAACATGACTCAGGGAAAAGGCTCAAATAAGAGAGAATCCAGAATCTACCCACAGAGGCTCAACTCAGCCTGTTGTAAAGCTGGCTGCATGTGCGATTTTCTGCTGCAGGAATAGAGCTCCCGGGGGAAGGGGATGAGCGATCCCACGCTCTGGCGCCTCATTGATGGGCAGAGGGTCAAGGCTTATGAAGTCCTCTTCTCCTTGGGAGTCCTTCTTCTCCGCTCAAAGCATCTCTTGCAAATATAACAGTCAAGCAATCAGCTGCAAACGTAAGTGAAACAAAAGACAACAGAACACTCTCCCTAAACGGTTCCTCACCCAGTTCTCAGAATCCAGGGCCTGGATTCTCTTCCCTCCGTCCTATTCTATCCATCAGCCTTGCTGGCTCCTCCCACCAGGGGTTTGCTGAGGGCAGCTTCCCCACGCTATCTGCCCTGACTCTGTGTGCCAGACATCTGTTTGTGGTCTCTACCTTTTAACTCATAGATATTTCGAGTTTGAAGAAAATCCAAAAGCTTGGAATTCTTGTTCACAACTTTTGGATTCCAATGGGAATTGACTCCAGAAATTCAGGAGTGAGTTGTTCAGTAGAATTTAACCTTAATAAAGGACAAGACTTTCAGCTGGTTATTCTCTGCCTATTAAATATTGCCACAATATAGCGGAGGAGCCTATTTTTCAAAACTTTCCCTCTCAATGCCCTCTAGCTAGTTGTAGTTCAGTCACTAAGTCATGTCTGACTCTTTGTGACCCCATGGACTGCAGCACGCCAGGCTTCCCTGTCCTTCACCATCTCCTGGAGTTTGCTCAAACTCACGTTCATCAAGTTGGTGATGTCATTCAACCATCTCATCCTCTGTTGCCCCCTTCTCTAGCCAAGGTAAAGGGGAAAATGGGATTACGATGAATATAGAATTTTGTATGGACCAGTGCATAGTACATGGTAGGCACTTAACACAAGTCAGTTCTCCTAGATACCGTCCTAAAGGATGATCTTTCTACAGATTCTGAAGCAGAAATTCTAACCTCAGTCCGTAAGTGTGGATGGAAGAGAACTTCATTATTTCCACCATTTCTAACTGAAATTTAGGATGTCTTTTAACAGCATGTGTGAGTAACAAACCACAGTAGTGTTAGCGACCCCCATGCCTTTGTCACCAGGGATACGCTCATATTCTGTGACAACTGTGGCCCAGAGCCTGCAGCATCATGCATGCCTATTTGCTACTTCAATTAGGTGCACCATTTATTATTTAAGGCTTCCATAAAGAAGGACAGCATTACTTAACCTCAAATTTGTGGTTTTTAATGTGTTGGCAACTGCATTTTGATATAATTGGTTTCTTTTGTACTCATATGCATTTTACTTTATGTATTTAAGAACTTTATTCCGAGAAGGGCTCCATAGGATTCACCGGGCAACCTTCATCTTGGCTCAAAGATGAAGGCTTCCCTTTCAGAACACATTCTTGGGCTCTTTACATGGGTTATATGTTTCTTGTTGTATCCCTTCCTCTTTGATGTCGCTTAGGATGCTTAAGTACCTCTTTTTCTTTTTTTCTCTGTCTCCCTCCACCCTCTTTCTCTAGGTAAAAATAAAACACACACATAAAAAGTTGCTGGGGATAGAGAAAAATGACCATTGTTTAAGATGTCAGAATCTTTGTGAAATCTGAGAACTATTTACTTTTATGCATGTGTGCTCAGTCTTCTAGTCATGTCCAACTCTTTGCAGCCCCGTGGACTACCCCGTGCAGCCCACCAGACTCCTCTGTCCATGGAATTCTCCAGGCAAGAATACTGGAGTAGGTAGCCATTCCCTTCTCCAGGGAATCTTCCTGACCCAGGGATCAAACTAGCATCTCCTGCTTTGGCTGGCAGTTTCTTTACCACTATGCCACCTGGGATGTTCTTTATTTCTTAACACTGAATTGAAGTCACTCAGTCATGTCCGACTCTTTGCGACCCCATGGGCTGTAGCCTATCAGGCTCCTTCCTCCATGGGATTCTCCAGGCAAGAGTACTGGAGTGGGTTGCCATTTCCTTCTCCAGGGGATCTTCCCGACCCAGGGATTGAACCTGGGTCTCCCTCATTCCAGGCAGATGCTTTAACCTCTGAGCCCTTGTAATCAAATGGTAGATTCTAATTTTGCAACAGGCTTCATTTTTTAAAAAGCTAGTGAAGCATCGTGTATCATCTTAGCTGAGGCACCCTCCTCCCTTAATATGGTCGAAGATTGTGTTGCTCTTTGTTTGTTCTGAGTTGTAGCTGACTCCTTTGCCTTTTGAAATTAGGTCAGGACACTGTCCTTGGAATATATTTGGCCTCCTTTAGGTTCTTGTGCTCTTAGTTTATATAAAGTTTTGGTTCTTGCATATTTAACCCAGACCACTGAAGATCATCTGGGCATATTTAACATCACTTTCATTCTAAGAGGATAAACTCTGGGGAGAATTGATATGGGAAATTTGAATCCATAACAGCTTAATTGGCGAGGTCATTAGGCTTTTGGATACATTGTCTGGTTCTGTCTCTCAGATAACCAGGCCCCAGGGCTCTGACTTTATGGGAATTTAGGTCAGTCATTTGCATGGGGGATGGATGTCAGGCATCCTTCTTCTGAAGCTTATCCACAGGATTCAGGCAAACACTGGATAGGTCCTCTACTGCAGGCTGAAGGAATACACATGTTCCGAATCATCTGGAGTCCATGGGATGGTAGAGGTTGTGACAGCTTCTCTAGTCCAATTATGGGTGGGAAACTTCAGTCTTAGTCTCTCAGGACCCATCCAGACTTTCTTCCTTTTTCTCCCCTCTTCTCTCACATACCCCCTCGGCCATTTTCAGCCTGCTGCGTCTTTCTTTCAGCCTCTTCCTTCTCCCAGTATCTTGCCTTGAATTTGTGTTCTCAGTCTCTGCTCCACCTGGTCCCACTGTTGGGAATGGCTGGGGGACAGAGTGAGGGGCTTCATATCCTGCCCTGAGAGCAAGGGAGAGGGCAGAGGTCCTCACCAAAGCCTGGCTTCAGAGCAAGGGGGGTGGTGGTCTAAGATATTTCACCTCTTTTTTTATTGACACAAATTTTTTAAATCTTATTTTTTAATTTTTGGCCATGTCTCTCAGCATGCAAGATCTTAGTTCCTTGACCAGGGATCGAACCCACGCCCCACTGCAGTGGAAGCACACAGTCTTAACACTGGACCACCAGGGAAGTCCCAGCATTTCACCTCTTGCACTGTGAGAGTCAGCTCCTCTGTGCAGCACCTTCGAAGAGTTTGTGAGTCTTTCTCTTCTCTTAACTACAAAGCATAGTCCTCTCTTACAGGCTTAGTTGGTGGGGTAGCAGAGAAAAGATGATGGGAAGAGGGGAGAAATGCCCACTCCACCACAATGGAGAGCACTGATGGATGAACAGATGAGGGGGTGGGTGAATAAATGGAGTTCTTGCCTTGTCTCTGGCTCCTCATTGTGCAGGAATTTAGGGAGATGCAAAGTAAGATGTAGGCTTCCCAGGGGGCACTAGTGGTAAAGAACCTGTCTGCCAACACAGGAGGCATAAGAGATGTGGATTCGATCCCTGGGTCGGGAAGATTTCCTGCAGGAGTGCATGGCAACCCACTCCAGTATTCTTGCCTGGGAAATCCCATGGACAGAGGAGCCTGGCAGGCTACAGTCCATAGGGTCACACGGAGTCAGATATGAGTGAAGCGACTTAGTGTGCTCATGCGCGCGCACACACACACACACACACACACACACACACACGCAGAGTCAGACGTGGTCCCTTCTGCCACGCAGCTTCCGGGCTGGTGCTGAATCAGTCATCCCAAATAGATTGAATTTTAGGGTTAGGGTTAGGGTACAAGGGGCTTCGACATCTGTAAGGGGTGACCTAGGTTGGCACGTGGTGTGAAAGTAAGGTTAAGGCTACGGTTTAAATGACATGACAGAATTAACTAGATGAGGAGTGAGTGGGGGGTGGGGTGGGGTAGAGGATGGGCAGGGGAGAGGACCATTCTAGGAGCAGAGAAAAGCATCATGAGAATCCTGAGGCTGGAGCGTGTGTGGCCCCCAAATGGGACCAAGAAGTGGTCAGTGTGGCCAGACACCAGGAAATCATGGGGTGAGGACAGGCTGGCACCCCGGCCCTGTGATTCTCTCTGAGGAGTTTGAACTGATTCTGAGGGCGAGAGGAAACGACTGAAGAATTTTAAGTAGTCAAGTGACATGAATAGATTTGCACTTTAAAAGAAATCCATCTGGAATCAGAGTGGAGAAAAAATTGGTGGATGGAAGGGAATGGGGCAAAGCAGAGGCCGTTGCTGTGAACTCAGAGTGAGAGGGTGAAATGAGGGGTGGTGGTGGGGAGAATGGCGGGGCAGAGAACAGAGGGGGGTCCCCAGATTCCATCCAGAGGACGCACTGGAGGCTATGGAGATGGAGGAGGAGTTTGTGCGGGGGTCTGTCTATGGAGTGCGTGAGCGTGCTCTGTGGCTTCAGTCATGTCTGTCTCTTAACACTATGGGGTGTCGCCCCCCAGGCTCCTCTGTCCACGGGATTCTCCAGGCAAGAAGAGTGAAGTGGGTTTGCCATGCCCTCCTCCAGGGGATCTTCCTGACCCAGGGATCAAACCCGTGTCTCTTACATCCACTTGCATTGGCAGGTGGGTTCTTTACCACTAGTGCCCCCTGGGAAGCCCTTGTCTGTGGAAAGGTGGGGTCTGAAGACCCCAAGGTCTAGCCTGCGCTGTGCCACTCCCAGCCAGTAACTGGTTAAAAGCAGGTCTTGTGATGTGACGACTGCTCAGATGAAGAAGCAGACTCTGTCAGGGGTTAAATTATTAGCTCCAGGTCAAGTAGTAGGAGATGGCTGATCAGGACTCAAACCGAGGCAGAGGGACTCAAAAAGTCCACATCCTTCTCCATCCCCACAGTGTCTGGGAGAAGCCCGCATCTGGATGCATCCTCCCTTGCACCGTGAAGCCTGACTCCTGATGCGTGATGTTCAAGGAGTCTGTGATGCCTTCTGTCTGAGTTGCTAGCACAGTTCTTCTCTTGCAGACTTAGTTTCGGAGGAAGAAGGGGAAGAGGGATGGAACATGGAGAGACATGCCCACCTCACTAAAATGGACACTGTGGCCACCCTAGGGTTGGAGAGTGGAGAGGATCCAGCAAAGAAAAATTAGGAGTTGAGGGAATGTAGCAGGAGAGATGAGTGGGGGAGGTCCTCCTCCCCCTGAGTCTACAGGACCATGACCCTTCCTTCTCCCCATTGACCCTGTGATCCAACCACGTGGCAGAATAGAAAGAGCAGAACTTTGGCTCTTGGTGGTCCAGGAGGGGAATTTAGCCACCACCTATTAGTTGCTCTGAGGTTTTCAGCCTTTACACAAACTTGCTGAACCTCAGTATTTTTATCTGTAAAATGGGGATAATAACTGCTATATTAAGAGTTTTGAGGTAGATTGACAAAGAACATGTACTAAAAGAGCTGGTCAATACAAGTGGCACACGGTCAGTATCATGGACCCTGGGTTCCCTTATTTCCAAGGTGACCATTACATTTATCATCCAATGGGGACATTTGTAAGACTGAAAGGAAATGTTCTAATAACTGCACCAGGACAAGTGAAAACTGGGACTGTCCCCGAGCCCTGGGACAAACCAGCAGTCTGTTCAAACCCACTCTTAGCAGAAGCACTCATGTTGCTGTTCCATCAGCTCTGTCTAAGCCCAGACTTTTGCTCTGGGGCTGTCAGAACTCTTCACTCCTTCAGGTCATTCATTCGCTCATTAAGCAAAATAATGCCAGGTCCAGTGGGAAGTGAAAAGGAGGCAGCAGCTGACAAAATCCAGTGCATGGTACTTCTCTTGGAGAGCTCAAGGCTTGATGGAGGAGCCAGGCAGAGACCTCGTCGCCCTGTGATCTCTGCAAGCCTAGGGTGACAGTGTTGTGTCTGGAGGTGGAACAAAAAGGCATGGAATCCAGGGTTGGAAGAGATCCTTGGGTTTAGTGCATTTCCTTCACTTCATATTCAAGGATGCTGAGGCCCAGAGAGGCAAACCAGCTTGACTAAAGTCACCCAGCTAATTAGCGTTCCCATGGGAGACTGCTACTGCTACTGCTGCTAAGTCGTCGCTTCAGTCGTGTCCGACTCTGTGCGACCCCATAGACGGCAGCCCACCAGGCTTCCCCGTCCCTGGGATTCTCCAAGCAAGAACACTGGAGTGGGTTGCCAGTTCCCATGGGAGACTAGAGCCCAACATTTTGTCCTGAGGCAGGACACCCAGGATACTGGTGACATACCCAGTGTCTGGAGCTTTGGCCCCCAGACCTCCTCCCTGGGCTCTGCCCCGCATCCCCCTACCTTGTCTCATTTCAGGAGATCTGGATCATCCCTCCTCTACATTCTGCTCCGCTTCACCATCTTCTTTTCCATGCATTTGGTTGGGTACCATGGGGGATGCTGACATGGGTCAAAGAGTCCTAGTTCTTAAGGGAGATGGATAAATAAATACCAAATGAAAAAAAAAAAAAAGGCAGAAAGAAGAAATTGTTCATCAATGGTAAAAGCAATGTGTAGTTTAAGGTGATTAACTCTGATGTTCAGTTACTAGGTCGTGTCCAACTCTTTGTGACCCCATGGTCTGCAGCACACCAGGCTTCCCTGTCCTTCACTATCCCCCGGACTTTGCTCAAATCATGTCCATTGAGTCAGTGATGCCATCCAACCATTTCATCCTCTGTCACCCCCTTCTCCTCTTGCCCTCAATCTTTCCCAGTATCAGGGTCCTTCCAGTGAATATTCAGGATTGATTTCCTTTAGGATTGACTGGTTTGATCTTGCAGTGCAGAGGACTCTCAAGAGTCTTCTCCAACACCACTATTTGAAAGCATAAATTCTTCGGCACTCAGCCTTCTTTGTAGTCCATCTCTCGCATCCATACATGACTACTGGAAAAACTTCCACTATACAAACTTTTGTTGGAAAAGTGATGTCTCTGCTGTTTAATACACTGTCTAGGTTTGTCATAGTTTTCCTTCCAGGGAGCATGCCTCTTTTAATTTCATGGCTGCAGTCACCATCCAGTGGTTTTAGAGCCCAAGAAAATAAAATCTGTCACTGCTTCCACTTTTCCTCTTCTATTTGCCATGAAATGATGGGACCAGCTGCCATGTTAGTCTTTTGAATTGAATGTTGAGTTTCAAACCAGCTTTATCACTCTCCTCTTTCATCCTCATCAAGAGACTCATACTCATATTCATACTGATAATTCAGTGCCTGCTACTTGCCAGCCAAACCAATCATAGTTGTTTAGGTTTAGAGCTCATGACAAATATTTGAGTTGGACGTTACAGCTTCATATTTCAGATGAGGAACTCCAGACTCGTAGAGGTTACCTATTTATCTAAGTACATGCCAGGCGATACTTTGGCCACCTGATGTGAAGAACTGACTCATTGGAAAAGACCCTGATGCTGGGGAAGATTGAAGGCAGGAGGAGAAGGGGGTGACAGAAGATGAGGTCGTTGGATGGCATCACCGACTCGATGGACATGAGTTTGAGTAAGCTCCAGGAGTTCATGATGAACAGAGAAGCCTGGCGTGCTGCAGTCCATGAGATCACAAAGAGTCGGACATGATTGAGCAACTGAACTGAACTGATGACAGGCAGACGAACTATTTGATTCTAGACCTCTTTGCAGTAGGCAGAGGCCTCAGAGAAAAGTGGAGTGTGGAGTGGGAATGCTCTTTGCCACCAAGTGATCTGGATTTGAATCTTGCTGATGCTACCTTCCAACCAAGTGACCTTGAGTGTGTCACCTCACCTTTCAAAGCTTCTGTTCCTTCATGTCTTAGGCATATTTACTGTGTGTATTCCAGGGGCTCACTGCTTGTGCTCAGTCGCTTCAGTTGTGTCCAACTCTGTGCGACCCTATGGAGTGCAGCCTGCCAGGGTCCTCTGTCCACAGGATTCTCCAGGCAAGAATACTGGAGTGGGTTGCCATTTCCTCCACCAGGGGATCTTCCTGACCCAGGGATTGAATCCATGTCTCCTGCATCTCCTGTGCTACAAGCAGATTCTTTACTAGGAAAGCCTTGGAATAGTATTAAAGGGATTTAACAACTGGTTGGCTTGTCACTGACCGGGCAAGATGGATACTATCTCTAAACAGTCAGGATGGCTATTCTGAGGACCAGCTTTGCCCACTTCCTTAGGCTGTTCTGAAAATCAAGTGAGATTGTACTTATAAATCATGTAGAAGAGTGCTTAGCACCTTGGAGGCACCCAGTAAATCTTGGCAAATCAGCAGGTTTAGGGGAGAACAAGAATAGAGTTTAAAAAGGAGAGGTCAGAGAGGAGAGATGAAGTGGGATAGATTCTAAAGAAACTGGCATTGGGAATACAGCTCTATAAGAAGGTAGGATTTAGGGCTCAACACATCCAGGTTTAAATTTCCCACTTAATGACTAATTTTGTCACATGACCTTAGGCATATTGCTTAACCTCTTTGAGCTAGAACCTTCACATGTAAACAAGATTTTAAAAATGCCTTCCTGTAGAGTGATTGCAATGACCATACATTATGAACTGAATGTTTGCATCCCCTCAAAATTCATATGCTAAGATCCTAACCCCTGATGTAATAGCATTAAGAGGTGGGGGTCTTTGGGAGGTAATTAGATCATGAGTAAGAGACAGGAAATACCCCTGTCTCTTTCTCTCTCTCCCCACCCCCACCTCTTTCTCTCTCTCTCTCTTTTGCTCTCTGCTCTCTCCACCATGTGAGTAAACATCAAGAAGATACCATTTGCAAACCAGGAAGAGGGCACTCATCAGATACCACATCAGCCAGCACCTTGATCTTGGGGTTCCCAACCTCTAGAACTGTTAGAAATAAATGTTTACTGTTTAAATCACCCAGCAGCTAGAGCTAAGATGACATGTTAGTGATGCCTAGGAAGAGCCAGCATTTGTGGCTTCACACAATTTCATAGAAAATAACTTCTTTCACTATGGAGTGACTTACTGCTTATTTACAAGGGGGGTTGATTTAATTGGGATCTTTGTTTTCTCTTCCCCACCGAATCTAGAAAAAAACAGATGGAAGCTTGAAATGGTGCTTGAAAATATCTTGATGTATCACAGTAATGTAGATTATTGTAGTACTAAGCATACTTTTCCTTAGTTTATTGTGCCGAAGATGGTGGGTGTTCAGTTGGTATTTTCTGTGTGCTATTATAAACCGAAACATGTGATGAGCTTAGACCAGGGAATGCACGCAGTGGCTACTAATTTGTTTGTTACTTAAAATGGTGCAGAGAAGAACAAAGGTCAGTTGGTGACATTAAGCTTCTACGTCTTCTGTTTTCCCGAGGCTGCTGGTTGCCTAGCAAGGTGTGGGTGGGATGCGTGTACTCTGAGCTCCCAGGATGGTTAAAACTAGAGGAGACAGATTCTAGTGCAGGAGGTGAAGGGATGTAGGCAGCAGATCTTGGCTAAGTGGGAGTTTTGAAATTCAAGAGATTTCAGGTTGAATTCAGGCTCTGAAAATATGTGTCCTTGGGCAGGTGGCTTTATAAATCCGAGTAACTGATCTTAACCATGGCATGAAATGAGTGCTGGAGGGAAGGAAAGAATGGGGCACTATTGGAGGAAATGTGTTGCCTCAGAGGACCAAAGCCGTGTCTACATCTCAACATCAGGTGACTCAGATGGTAAAGAATCTGCCTGCAGCGCAGGAGATGCAGGTTCAATACAAAAACAAACCAATGCTTAAAGAGAGAAAAAGATGAGGTCTCAAGGAGTCGGACATGACTGAGTGACTATCACTTTCATAGAGGAAAACAACCCTTTGTGCCTCCAAGATGTGTGAGCTGGCTTAATCAGCTCGGATTTGAAACTGAGTTTTTCAGGCTCCGAAGCTGAAGGTCTAGGCTTCATTTTTCCGAACTATTTTATGCTTTATCATTTTGGCATGTTTATTCATGAGTTCCTTTACTACGGATGCCTTCATCCTTGCATGTCTAAATCTTACCAATCTTTTAAAACCAGCTCACATGCTACCTTGTCCAAAAAAAACCTCATTTTTTTTCTCTCTTTAAGCACTGGTTTGTTTTTATATTTTTGCTAGATTACAAGAATTAGCTTCCCTGCTAAGCAATAAATTCCCAGGTAAGCTCACCTCTGCGTTTCCTCCATAGCACTTAGGGCTGTGCAGCGTTCATGATAGGTGGTTTATGCTTGTTTGTTATATTGCCTAATGTTTGCAGAGAGAAAGACTATTTGTTGCAAGGATTCAGGAAGCAAAGAAACGCAGCCTGAGAAGGGCTAGGAAGACAGTGAGACTCTGGAAATTAGGTTTAAGCACTGCCCATAGAAGTATTTGGTCATTAATGCTTCTTAGATTTCTCATTGCTGTAATGTTCAAAGGGGCAGATCATGTTTCCTCAGGGTGACTCTGTTTGCTCTAATATTTGTTTGTATCATTGCCAAGGCCAAGTGGATCTCCATAAGATGTATTTCCTGATAACAAAGCCCTGCTTTTCTGTTGGCCTCTTACTGTGGTGATCAGAATCTTTCTATACTTTGAATAATTTGAGGAAGGGAGAGCAGAACCAGTCTAAGAAATATTTGCTATGATTCTCTTAAGCTGTTTTTTGGAGCGGGGTGTTATCATATGAACAAAATGATTAGAATTCGTGGTGAAAGCAAAGGCCAGAATTAATAAAAGACAGCAGATTTGGGATGAAACTAAACCCAAGTGAGATGAATATTGAAAGTGAAAGCAAAAGCCAAAGAGAGCTTATGTTGTGTGGTGTGTATGTTGAGAATAATAGATTCAAGATGCATCACTTGGGGGCAGTTATTAACCCGTGACTTTATTTAATAGAAGCAGTCTTGTTTTTGCAGATACTCTCCTGTTTTCTGTGCATGTGTTGGTTGCTCAGTCATGTCCGACTCTTTGTGACCCCATGGACTGTAGCCCACCAGACTTCTCTATCCACGGAACTCTCTAGGCAGGAATACTGCAGTGGATTTCCATGCTCTCCTCCAGGGGATCTTCCCGACCCAGGAACTGAACCTGTGTCTCCTCCATTGCAGGCAGATTCTTTACCATCTAAGCTACCAACGAAGCCCTTTGTACACACACATTTCTGAAAACAGGGATGTGCTAACCTCAGATGTGTCAAAGGTACAAACACTCAGGTTAGTGTGGGAGCTCCATTTGAGAATCTAAAACACGATTTTCACTTTTAGTCACCATCTTCAATAATATATCATTAATGATATTTTGTACATAATCTCTCATTTCTTTTCTTTCACAGTTACTTGCATGTCTGGTTGACTCAAGCTAAGTTCATTAAGCATTGAATTGAAGCAAAGCTTTCTGCTTTGGGTATGCTTGAAGAACTCCATCTTAATTTAGATAGCAATGTATATGAGGCTTAAGTTTCCTATTGCTTGTGTCAAGGCTTTTACTTTTCCAGTTTATCCTGATTTTTATTAAAAAGTAGGGACAAAAATATAATAAAACAATGGCTTTTTAAACAAACAAACCATGAAACTCTTTTCAAATAGAATCTTTCCTGGACCCTAGCCTGTAAAGCCCATAGAAATGGAACAATCTTGATGAGAATCAGGAGAGGGACACAGGGACATCAAAAACACCTCTACAGGCCTCATGGAACACTGTTTGGTGATCTTGGCAATATTATGCTTAGTTATGTTCCAACTCTTTGTGACCCCATGGAGTGCAGCATGCCAGTCTCCCCTTTCCTCCACTGTCTCCCAGAGTTTGCTCAAATTTGTGTCCAAGGAGTTGGTAGTACTATCTAGCCATCTCACCCTCTGCTGCCCCCTTCTCCTTTTGCTTTCAATCTTTCCCAGCATCAGGGTCTTTTCCAACAAGTTGGCTCTTCACATCAGGTAGTCAAAGTATTGGAGCTTCAGCTTCAGCAGTGGTCCTTCCAATGAATATTCAGGGTTGGTTGCCTTTAGGATTGACTGGTTTGATCTCCTTGCTGTCCAAGAGTCTTCTCCAACACCACAATTCAAAAGCATCAGTTCTTTGGCACTCAGCCTATTCTCCATGGCTAACATCCCAGAATTATAAAAGATGTTGGACTACCTTTGTTTCATTTATTTTCTATACTGATGGATTTTTACAAGATTGAACTCTGTACAATTGGCTGAGTATCAAGCTGAAAATCCTGAGTTATGCTCTTACTTTTTCTTCCACTGGTAAGAAATGGCCATTTAAAGTAAAAGCTTAAACTGTCTTTTCTCTCTCCTTGTCTTCTCAAGTGTAACCTTACTGAGGATGGAAAAAAAACAGAAATGGAGTATGTTCTGTATATTATAGTAATTCAAACTAATAATGAGCCTGATCCTTTTCTTATAGCTGAGTTTTAATGCTGGGTCTTGTGAAATAAGAAAATAGGAGTCAAAGTATGATTGAAAGTTGACCAGCATTTTAGAATTTATTTAACGTACTCTAACTAAAGCAGTGACAGCGAAAATTGAGATGAGGGGATAGGGTTTTGAGTTCTTTGGGACTTGACTGTTGGATGTGGGGGTCTTTAAAAGAGAAGGGGGGATCAGGTAGTGAAATTTTATCTTGGGCATCTGGGTATAATCATGGAATCAGGAAATGCTGGAGGAGGAGCAAAATTTAGGAATAAAGTGTTGCATCCTGTTTAAACGCCCTGTAAGCTTTGCTAAAAATCACATAAGATGTGTTCTATGAGCTCAGTGGCTGTCTCCCAAGGTTATGGTCATTGAAGTGGGGATGGTTTAGTCTTGGTGGATTTTTCTGCTTGTCAAGTTGAATGTGGCACACCACCACAAAGTGTGCAAAGGCAAAATGGGCATGCCTGTGGGTACACGCATGCACGCACTCATTTAAAAATATTCACTGTGTGCCTGGTCTGTGTCAGGCGTTGTTCTGGTGCTAAGGAGCTGCTTGGTGAAGCAATGCACAAGGGCCTCGCCCTCCTGGAACTCAGGCATCAGACAATAGGCAAATAAACGAACAAGAGAAATAAGAGGCTGAGCTCTGTTCTGTGCTAAGATTGAGAGGTCCGCTGTTCTAGAGGGTAATGATCGCTATCTTGGATTGGATTTGTGGTCACTGCTTCTGCTTGTCTTTCAGTAGTAATCTCTTCCCCACGCCTAGCCGGTACTAGCCGGTACAACTTCCGTTTTCCTGGGGTGCTTACCCTCTGGTCATCTTATGAAATGTGACTCTTCTCCAGACTCCCCTTTAATATCAATCATGGTCGTTTCTTCCTTTTTACTAGTGACTGGTTTCAGCAAAGCAGGTCCTGGCCATTGGGATTGAAGAGCTGCCAACTGTGGGACCTCTGGCAAAGGTTTTCCTACTAATACAAGCTGCATGGAGGGAAATGCGTGTCTTCTGTACAGGACACGTTTGTGTCCTCCTGTGATGGCTGGAGCAATTGCAATCCCCCTGTGACCCTGACGGGAGGATTGCTGAGCTGCTGCAGATGGTAGAGTGAGAAGCTGGAAAGGACTGGGTTTCTGCTAAAGTCCTAATGCTGTTGAATATCCAGTGTCAGAATTCTCCTTCCACTATGCTCTGTATTGTATGAATTACCAAAGCTTTGTTCTGGCTCTTTCTAGTTGGGTCCTCTTTATTACCTGTTGCTGAAGGCATCCTGACTGGTGTGTGTAGGTCGGGGAGGACCTGTTGAGATGGTGACTTTCAAGCTGCTCTATGAATGTCATGAAGGTGCAGGGTTACATAGAGAGCTGGGGAAAGAATGCATTCCAGGCAGCAGAATCAGCCAACTACAGATGCCTAGACATGGGAGCAAGCATGACATGTTTGGGGAAGAGAGAGGTCAGAGGAGTAGGACTCTGCCAACCTATTAATAAGAAAGGAGCTGAGATTCTTTTCAATTGTAGTAAAATAGAGAAGCTTGGATTTTAATCTAAATACGGTGGAAGTCATGGATGAAGCAGGTCCATCTCTTTTGTTTTTCCATCCCCTAACCCAGCACATAGCTGAATCAAATTCTAGCTTACAGGTTTTCAGTCTGATCAAAATAATTCCAATAATAGAAAGATCATTTGAAAGTGAATATTTCCCTCTAACGCTCCAGTGTAAAGAGGTAACCTTCTCCTTGACAACAGGCAGAGGGTTTTCTCAAGCTTCTTTTTATCAGACACAACTTCAGAAACTAAGTTTACAGGTAAAGAAAGTCCGAAGCACATGCACAGCTGCAGAGATGATGACTCTTAATTAGCTGCATCAAATGACTCTTGGCATTCCTAATTTTCACCTTTTTGTAACAATTCAATTCATTCCAAGGTTTTACCAGAGTAGACAGGCATGAAATGAATTCTCCACGGTAGGTTACCAATGGCAAAGAAATTGCGAGCTTTGAAATGGCTGGGAGGAACCACGTGAGCTCTGGCACTTGCTTTCCCCTAAACTCTGTGAATTCTGTCAACATTAATTCTGTGAAGTATGTAGGCTGCATTATTTGGGAGAAATGAACAATTTTACTTTCTCTAAGCTCTATCTGTATTTCCTCCTTTGCCTTAAGCCCCACTCACATGAGGAGAATATTCTCTGGTGGGTGTGTGGTGTAGTGGATGAGAACTGGAAATCAGGATACCTGGATGCTGGTGGAGTCTGGAGGTGACGAAAAGATAATGACTCAGGGAGGTTTAGTGGACTCTGTGTTCTGTGGGACTCAGTAGTGTGGGGAGCTGCCGTCGTCATGTGTAATGAGCTTTCTCCTCTATTTCCTCTATGTTCTAGTAGGCCCCCCGTTTGTCAGCCATGTGTTACTATTTGAGCTCTCCTGAAGAATCCACACTGTTTCCTCCCATTGGGTCTTTTATTTTTTATCTTCTTGTTTTTGTCCTCACCAGCTGGCATGTGGGGTCTTAGTTCCCCAACCAGTGATCGAACCTGTGCCACCGGCAGGGAAAGTGCAGAGTCTTAACCACTGGACCACCAGGGAAGCCCCCATCTGAGTTGTTCAGGTGCAAAGTCCTGTCTGACTCTTTGCAACCCCATGAACTGCTGGGGAGGATTGAGGACAGGGGTTGAAGGGGGCGACAGAGGATGAGATGATTCGATGGCATCACCTACTCAATGGACATGACTTTGAGCAAACTCTGGGAGATAGTGAAGGACAGGGAGGTCTGGCGTGCTGCAGTCCACGGGGTGGCAAAGAGTCAGACACAACTGAGCAACTGAGCAAGAACAGAACCACTGCTGTGGGCCAGCAGCAGCTCTCTTCACCAGCTCTTGGGCTGGGCATCGCTCCCCCTTCCTTCTGTGTGCTCTGAATGCTCGTCACCAGTAGACTCCTTGCTGCAGTCTCATGCACACTTATGCCCCCACCTGAATTGTACACTTATCCAGAGTCACTTTTGTTTTCTCCAATGTTGTATACGCAGTGTTCCCTTGTTATTATAATCATATAGTTAAATGTTACATAAGCCAATACATTATGGATGTGAAAATAATACAGCTGTTCCTATGAAAATCTAGTTGAATAATTTAGATATAGGGGGATGCTGCTTTAAAAAGAGGCTTCCCAGGTGGCTCTAGGGGTAAAGAACCTGCCTGCCATGCAGGAGACTTAAGAGACATGGGTTCCATCCCTGGGTTGGGAAGATCCCTTGGAGAAGGGCATGGCAACCCACTCCAGTATTCTTGCCTGGAGAATCTTTTGGACAGAGGAGCCTGGAGGGCTACAGTCCATAGGGTCTCAAAGAGTGGGACACAACTGAAGTGACTTAGCATGCACGCATGCTTAAAAAGGAACTAGAGTCCTCACTTTTCAACCCTTGGGCTAAGATCAAGTATAAAAGGAACTAGAGTCAAATTAGATATGATAAGATAACTATAAATATTTGGGGGGAAATTGTAACTTCTAGAAGGATTTTATAATCACATGGCTTTCCAAGTGCATTTAAATTCTCATTCTACTTTAAATAAAACAAACTTATCAGATATATTAATGGTGTGGTTATACAAGAAAGAACACACCAAATACCAACCTGTGGACCAACGGTTACAGAAAAGGTCTTGACTCTACACCAGAAAACTGGCAGCACTGGAAGCTTAAGAGCAACAAATGGATGATTTCAATGCAGAAAACAGCCATGGTACTCAGACAGTGGGCCCTGGAGGGCACAAGTTACCCACTGATCAATTCGCTGTTTAAAAATCTACAGAGGAGCTAAAGTCACTTATCAATAGGAAAAATTTTATTAGGGGTTATAACTCTCCCATAAGGTTGATAGAGTTCTGAGATGTTTTCTTAGAAAGTCACGGTGCAAATGGTAACAGAGCAAGTGCTACGAAAAAACACAAAATTCAAGCAATGATTTTCAGCAGCTGCCGGTAGCAATTCAGGTGGAATTCCAAATTCTGACTTTTTATTACGGGCAAAAGCAAAATCTCTGAGATTTAAGAGATATAAATTGGTTGTTTTTACAAGATAAGTAGTCCTCACAAAAATCAGCACAGACAGACTCTGAATTATTCTATAAATTGATTTTTTTCCCCTATGAACATACACATTCTGTGAAGAAACACTTGAAGAAAATAGACACCTACAAAGTCTATGCTTTATCAATGTTTTTTAAATTATGGGTTTTGACTCTTGGCGGGTCGTGAAATACATTTACCAAGTTGGGAAAAGAATTTTTTAAAAATAAAATGAAACAGAATAGAAAATAACAGTGTGAATTATAGGTTGTAAGGGCACGTCATGAAAATGTTTTATTATACATGTGTGTATGTGTGTGGCATGTGTGTATGTGTGATACAAAATTTCTAGCTGTGATGTAAAATTTCTCTTACCTTTCATTTCTGACCCTAATTTCAAAGACCTTTGGTCTAATATATGCTTCTTCATGTTTTAGTTATGAATAATGTAAAGAAAGGGATTTAAATAAATATCAGATCTTTATAACATAATGCAACTCCTTTGTTCCAAGTTATGGATCATAGGGTTATAAAATGTTTTAAAGATAAACTTGGAGTTTCATTTCAGAAATAAAATACTTGAAAGTATATATAGACTATAATCATTAAAAACCATTGACATTAAAGGAGATTTTGCTTCTCAGTTCAATATTGACTAAATCTCAAGAGATGAGAAAAATGTTGCCTGAGGTTGACAACATTGGAAAAATTCTGAACTACAAGAGAATAATTAAGAACACGGTTTAGTAACTGACCCCAGACAAATTGGAGGGGCCAATGATTTACAGAAAGATGTTGTATAACAATGAACTAATGATTCCTATTTATTGCAATATATACTTAGTGTCAAGGATGAAATCCTTCAGGCCATAACAGAAATAGACAAATCAAAAAATGAGGAAGACAGGGAAAAGGAAATATAATATCAGAGCCCAATCTTCTCATCAAGCAGAAGCCAAAGTTGCCCTGGGTGGAATTCTGTTCTATTGAATTGGTAGTCAACTGTGTTATGAAATGCACGTGCTTCAAAAATATGTTTCAAGAATCATGTTTCTTTTCTTAAACAACTTCCAGATAATAAACAGATGAATAGCTATATAGTTTAAATTAAAGGAAAATATTAAAAGTTTACATGGATCATTTTTATGATTCTCTGCTTTCACTTCCCAGGTGGCTTAGTGGTAAAGTATCTGCCTACCAAGGCAGAAGACGTAGGACATACAGGTTCAACCCCTGAGTCAGGAAGATCCCCTGGAGGAGGAAATGGCAACACACTCCTATATTCTTGCCTGGATGGAAGGAGCCTCTTGGGCTGCAGTCCAGGGAGTCACAAAGAGTCAGACATGACTGAACACGCACGCACTCTTTAACTGACTTCCCATTTATGAAGTCATTACAGGTCTTGATGGTTTGCATAAGACTCTTGTTACTGCCTTCTGTTGCCAGAATTTATCTTTCTGTCTTTCATGCCAGGATCTGGTGTTAGTCAAGTAGGTAGTTTTTGAATTCAAACCTCCTGAGTTGGACTGTAGCTTGTCTACCACCCACTAAGGAGACCCTGGATTTATAGTTCAGTCTCCTGGGGCTTCAGTTCGCCCGTTGGAAGGATGAGGCTGAGATATCACTTGATTTCATCAGTCTTAAACTCAGATAACATATGCAAAGCCCTAGGCATAGCATCAGATACACTGTGAAAGCTCAGCAATGATGGTTTTCCCCTCTCTGATATCTTAGATTTACCCTAAACACAATTTGTATCATCTTTAATAATTTCAAAACATTTTTCAAGGTATATTTCAGATGGCCTGCCATCAGTTCCTTTCAGCCGCTCACTCATGTTCAACTCTTTGTGACCCCATGGATTGCCTGGCATAGCAATCATTTTTATTGCTCCCCAAATCTTTAGGAGTTTTCTCAGAATAATAGCAGTTAAAATGATAACATCATATATATATATATATATATATATATAATTTTTTTTTTTTGAACTTTTGTATTGGAGTACAGCTGATTGGCTGGAGAAGGAAATGGCAACCCACTCCAGTGTTCTTGCCTGGGAAATCCTGTGGACAGAGGAACCTGGTGGGCTACAATCCATGGGGTCGCAAAGAGTCGGACATGACTGAGCGGCTAAACAACAGCAACAGTAGCCGATTGGCAGTGTTGTGATGGTTTCAGGTGAGTGAAGGGACTCAGCCATACATCTACACATATCCATCCACCCCCAAATGCCCCTCCCTTCCAGGCTGCCACGTAACATTGAGCCGTTCCCTGTGCTGTGCAGTAGGTCCTTGTTGGTTACCCATTTTAAATATGACAGTGTGTACAGGACCATTGCAAACTCGCTAACTGCCCCTTCCCCTCTGGCAACCGCTAGCTTATATATTGATGGCACTTTGTAACTTTTAAATTTGAAGTCAGTGGCCTAAGAGGCCTCTTTTCCAGGTTTCGTAGTTCAGGATTACAATAGTCAGAAAGATTAGTTTACCCACTCCAGGTCATGCAGCTGATGGACAGAAAGAGGGGACTGCCCCAGGCTCTCCTGCGAGGGAGCCCGTTTCTAGCCAGCCCTTGTGGTCACGTGCGCAGTCCTCCGCCTGAGCCAGAGTAGATTGTAACGCCTGGCCAAGATGCCTCTCCTGAGAACTCGGAAACTGGTCCAACCTGGAGGAATCTCATTAGCACTTTTCAAAGCTTTACCCCGACCGCATTTGAAGTTGTATAATTTTTCTGGATCTGAATCTCGAATGGATGCTGCTTCTTGGTATCTCATTCGAGTGGAATTTTTCTCATAATATGATTCAAACTGCATAAAAAGAAAAAAAAACCTAGAGAAAAAGGCAAGACAAAACCCCTTCAAATAAAAGGCATTTAGAGCATCTCCTGCTCTTTGATTTATAAATATAATGGCGATGATTCACAAAGTTCATTATCCAGTTCCTTCAAGACTCAAAGATTCTTGCCATCTGGACCTCTTGACTGGTCTCTGTTCAGCTTCTCTGTGGTGCCCCTTGCCTCTGTTTCTCAACAGCTGAAATAAATTATTGGGCTTCTCTTATTGTTCATGCACACGACAATTCCAGACTTTGAAAAAATATATACATTAAAAAAAAAAAGATTTCAGTAGCTTGAAGCTTTGCAGTAGCTGTGATGTTTGGTGCCTTTTGTCTTGATTGTATTTTTAAATCACATCTAAAGCTCTTGGCTGGCATCAAATTATTCTACATTTTTGCTGTGTTATTCACTTTCCCCAGACTTCCTAGATTGTGAAAGCTTAATTTTATTCCCTTCTCCATTTTATTAGGCTTATAGTCACCCTTAAAATAATCAAGTTCTCATTCAGAGACAGCTTGCTTGCTTCCTAGAATCTGTGGTTTTAGAGAGAGCAGAAAACTGATTAAATAAAATATAAGTTCTGTTTTGAAATTTTTTTCTTTGTCCAGCTCAGTTCCCATATTCCATATGTGAGTATGTATTTAATTTGAAAAAAAGTTTTTTTAATTTATTTTTCTTTGAACTATAGCATGAACCCCAGGTAGACCTGGGTTTGAACCCCCAGTTTCATCTTGTGTGTTTTTAGGGCCCTAGGAGGACGGCTGCTTCTAAGAAGAAGTTTCCCATGCCCTGCCCGGGGTTTAGTGTGGCCTGCATTCCTTCCTTGTGTTCTAGAATAATCCCTCACATATGGCAGTGCTGGGGAGTGGTGAGGGAAAGTCAGGGTCAAGACAAACACAAGGAGGAAGGCGTGGGAGGATTTGCAGAAGGTTGTTTTTATCCCCAACACATAATCACTTCATACAAAGAAGCTACCAAGCAGGATTTGGGGATGCCTGAAGTCTGGAAGAGAGGTAGATAGAGCTTAAAGCTGAAGTCTTGATTTTCTAGAATAAAACTTCCCCAGATCTTCGAGACTTAGGTGATTTAGAGACAGTAATCCATTTAGGATGCACTTATCTTCACTAGGAGTGAACACCTGTCTTGGAAACACACAAAGCAGTCTTTTCTGGAAGATGAGCTCATTAGGACTTTTCCTGAAATGGTAGACCTGTGTGCATGCTCAGTCACCCAGTCGTGTCCAGCTCTTTGCAACCCCATGGAGTGTAGCCCACCAGGCTCCTCTGTCCATGGGATTTCCCAAGCAAGAATACTACATGGGCTGCCATGACGTCCTCCATGGGATCTTCTAGACCCAGGGATCAAACTTGTGTCTCCTGCGTCTACTGCATTGACAGGTAGATTCTCTACTGCTGAACCACTTGCAAAGCCCATATACATATAAGTGTGTGCGAAGCTGCTTCAGTTGTATCTGACTCTTTTTGACCCTATGGACTGTAGCCCACCAGGCTCCTCTGTCCATGGGATTCTCCAGGCAAGAATACTGGAGTGGGTTACCATGCCCACCTCCAAGGCATCTTCCCAACCCAGGGATCAAACCTGTATCTCCTGTGTCTCCTGCATTAATAGGCGGATTCTTTACCACTGAGGCAGCTGGGAAGCCCATAAACATATGTAGATACACATAAACATCCAGAAGAGGATACACCAGCTTCAACAATACCTAATTTTAGGTTCTGAGATCATGAGTGATGTATTTTTAAAAATCTTTTAAATTACCTGTATTTGATTTTTTTAATGAACAGATATTATTTTTGCAATATAAATTTAAAAAAAAGAGAAAAAACACTGTGTCACTAACACATATTCTTCAAACACAGGATGATTTATTTCATTAATTATTGTTGGACATTAGGTGATTTCCAGTTTTTCCTCATTATAACAAAGTAACTGTCCTTATTCAGGTAGAGTTTTTATTTGTTTTCTTGTTAGAAAGGCATCTTTGAATACTTGAGTGGCTTAATGTGGCTATTTTTAATTTTGCTCTCAGCTTTCCTTTTCAATGTATTTTATTTATTAAAATTTTTTTAATTAATTTTAATTTGAGGCTAATTACTTTACAATATTGTATGCTACTGCTAAGTCGCTTTGGTCGTGTCCGACTCTCTGCAACCCCATAGACGGCAGCCCACCAGGCTCCCCGTCCCTGGGATTCTCCAGGCAAGAACACTGGAGTGGGTTGTCATTTCCTTCTCCAATGCATAAAAGTGAAAGTGAAGTCGCTCAGACTCTTCGAGACGTCATGGATTGCAGCCCACCAGGCTCCTCCTTCCAAGGGATTTTCCAGGCAAGAGTACTGGAGTGGGATGCCATTGCCTCCTCCGAGGGAAGCCCTACAATATTGTATAGGTTTCGCCATACATTGACATGAATCAGCCATGGATGTACATGTGTTCCCCATCCTGAACCTCCCTCCTTTCTCCCTCCCCACCCCATCCCTCTGGGTCATCCCAGTGCACCAGCCCTGAGTGCCCTGTCTCATGCATCAAACCTGGACTGGTGGTCTGTTTCACGTATGATAATATACATGTTTCAATGCTATTCTCTCAAATCATCCCACCCTCACCTTCTCCCACAGACTCCAAAAGTCTGTTCTTTACATCTGTGTCTCTTTTGCTATCTCGCATATAGGGTCATCGTTACCATCTTTCTAAATTCCATAGATATGCATTAATATACTGTATTGGTGTTTTTCTTTCTGACTTACTTCACTCCGTATAACAGGCTCCAGTTTCATCTCATTAGAACTGACTCAAAAAAATTACTCAGCTATTTTTAATATCTGAGTAATACTCCATTGTGTATATGTACCACAGCTTTCTTATCCATTCATCTGCCGATGAACATCTAGGTTGCTTCCATGTCCTGGTTATTATAAACAGTGCTTCGATGAACATTGGGGTACACTGGTCTCCTCAGTGTGTCTGCCCAGCAGTGGGATTGCTGGGTCTTATGGCAGTTCTCTTTCCAGTTTTTTAAGGAATCTCCAGACTGTTGTCCATAGTGGCTGTGGTAGTTTGCATTCCCACCAACAGTGTAAGAGGGTTCCCTTTTCTCCACACCCTCTCCAGCATTTATTGCTTGTAGACTTTTTGATAGCAGCCATTCTTTTTTTTTTTTTTTTTGCTCAAACCTTTTATTTTTTTTTTCATTTCATACATGATATTATACATGTTTCAATGCCATTCTCCCAAATCTCCCCACCCTCTCCCTCTCCCACAGAGTCCATAAGACTGATCTATACATCAGTGTCTCTTTTGCTGTCTCGTACACAGGGTTATTGTTACCATCTTTCTAAATTCCATATATATGCGTTAGTATACTGTATTGGTGTTTTTCTTTCTGGCTTACTTCACCTGTATAATAGGCTCCAGTTTCATCCACCTCATTAGAACTGATTCAAATGTATTCTTTTTAATGGCTGAGTAATACTCCATTGTGTATATATACCACAGCTTTCTTATCCATTCATCTGCTGATGGACATCTAGGTTGCTTCCATGTCCTGGCTATTATAAACAGTGCTGCGATGAACATTGGGGTACACATGTCTCTTTCCCTTCTGGTTTCCTCAGTGTGTATGCCCAGCAGTGGGATTGCTGGGTCATAAGGCAGTTCTATTTCCAGTTTTTTAAGGAATCTCCACACTGTTCTCCATAGTGGCTGTACTAGTTTGCATTCCCACCAACAGTGTAAGAGGGTTCCCTTTTCTCCACACCCTCTCCAGCATTTATTGCTTGTAGACTTTTTGATCGCAGCCATTCTGACTGGCGTGAGACAGTACCTCATTGTGGTTTTGATTTGCATTTCTCTGATAATGAGTGATGTTGAGCATCTTTTCGTGCGTTTGTTAGCCATCTGTATGTCTTCTTTGGAGAAATGTGTGTTTAGTTCTTTGGCCCATTTTTTGATTGGGTCGCTTATTTTTCTGGAATTGAGCTGCATGAGCTGCTTTTTTATTTTTGAGATTAATTCTTTGTCAGTTGCTTCGTTTGCTATTATTTTCTCCCATTCCTTTTCAATGTATTTTAAAGGAAAGAATGTTCACATTCCCTCTTCTCTACCTCTTTATAAAATGTCCTTGTATTTCCAGAAAAGATTGAGCTCTAAGGCAAATTGGAATTCTGATTTTTCTGGACATTCATGAAATGAGATAATCATGCTAAATTGCAAACAGAATGCAGGTGCTGTTGCATGTTCTCTTCATTCTTAAGAAAAGAAGACACTTTGCACAAAAACTAAAGGTGAAATACCCAAACTGAACAGGCTCTTTAAAATATCAGATATTTTACATTTTCTCACTTGATCATCAAAACAAAACCAAACTAAACCAGAAGGAACATTTCCTTACTGCACGTTCATTGTGCCAACACATTCTTTTATATTAAAAATGAAAAGACCTTAAAATACCCTAACAGATAGCAAAGCCTTAGAGAGCAAGTTTACATGCAGGGCTGGAGATATTCATTAAAATTGTAATTAGACTCACGATTAAATTCATTCACAGTAGAAACTTTGCTTGTAAGTGTTGCTACAGGAAGAAACCTCCAGTCTGAAAATTAGTTCAGCCGTCTGAGCGATTTTAATTATGCAGAGTTCATTATCGCTAGAGAAGGAAACCTTTATTGCGGCAACAGAATGAAGATCTTTTTTTTTTTTGCCCCCTTTTTGGTTCCCTCAGTTCATATAAGGTGCATATTTTGATAACCAAATGTTTCTGTGGGCAGAGAAAATGTGCATGCCTGAAGAGAAGTTATTAAACAGCCACACAATAGATAAGACACACGATGCCAGGCTCAGCATCTTCTTTTCAGTGTAAGTCGATGGCATCATTTTAAGGGAAAGGCAAATGGACAGAAATGCATTTATTTAACATCGACTACGTGCAATCGCTTGTGACAGGCAGCTTCTTTTTTCCCTGGTCCCTCTTTTGTATTTCCATTTTATAGATGAACAAACTGACAATCAGGGAAGCTAAGTGACTCTCGTAGAAAGGGGAGGCATGCTTGGTCTGCCTCTCTTCCTTCTCTCGTTAGGGAGAAGAAACCCAATGCGGCCCTTCCTTCTGAGCTGCTCTCCCTCATTCAAGTGCACACTCTCACACGTTGTGTGTTTCCTTTTGTGCTGTCACTCAGTATCTTGGAAAATGCTTGCACCCTGCCCAGCCCTGCCTTGAACCAGCCGGTCTAAGTGAGGCCAAGGGCAAAAGTTTCTGCAGATCTGGCTCCATTTCCGCCATTGGTCTAAAGCTCAGAGCCTGCAGAGCTGTTGAGCGCTGGTTCTAGCGGAAAGGTCCTGGATAAACAGCTGGAAGATCGGATTTCTGCTTCCAGATCACAGACCTATAAGCTGTGGGATTTGGGAAAGCCATGGGGCCTCTCTGGAATTCCATTGCTTCTCTATAAGATGAGCAGGAGGTGGGATGCTCTCACAGCAGCGAGTTTCCAGGATACCCTGAGGGTCTCACTGAGTTTTCAAATCAACCAAGAAAGACGAGGCCCCCTGAACACTCGGGCTTCCTCTTCTCCAGACCCCAAAGCCATGCTGGGCATACAGAGCTTTAAAAATAACTAGAACCAATGTCAAACAGTAGAAAGAAGGATATAAGGAACTCTTGTATACCCATCAGGCAGATTTCACAATGTTTACATTTTCCCATATTGATAGTGTGTCCAACTTTGTCCTGAAATTTAAAGCAAATGACAGACATGATGTCATTTCAGCCATAACAACTACATTTCTAAAAAATAAAGGCCATTTTTCTATGTCACATGATTTTCACACCTAACAAATGATAGTGTCTTCAAATCTACAAATAATGAATTCATGCTCAAATTTCTCCAGCTGTCCCCCAGATATTATTTAGTTGGCTTGTTTAAAGCAGAATCTGATCACCGTCTGTATGTACAACACGTGTCATTGTTATGTCTCAAGTCTCTTTTAATCTCGTACATTCTCCTTCCATTTCTTTTTATGGCATTGACTTGAAGATTTCAGAGAAACTGAGGCTGCTGTCCTGCCAGACTATCTTTCTGAATTGTCTAATTGCTTCCACATGGTGTTAGTTTTCTTGTTCCTAAGTCCTGCATAAGTGGAAAATTAGATCTCCAGCAGTAACAAATTTGCCTGCCAATGCAGGAGATGTGGGTTCAATCCCTGGGTGGGGACAATCCCTTAGAGAAGGAAATGGCAATCCACTCCAGTATTCTTGCCTGGAAAATTCCATGGACAGAGGAGCCTGGTGGGCCACAGTCCATGGTCTTGCAAAGAATCGAATATGACATAGGCTAGGTCAGCTGGTTGCTGCTGTTTTTGCTGTCACCCAGGAGATCCAACCAGTCCATTCTAAAGGAGATCAGCCCTGGGATTTCTTTGGAAGGAATGATGCTGAAGCTGAAACTCCAGTCCTTTGGCCACCTCATGCGAAGAGTTGACTCATTGGAAAAGACTCTGATGCTGGGAGGGATTGGGGGCAGGAGGAAAAGGGGACGACAGAGGATGAGATGGCTGGATGGCATCACTGACTCGATGGACATGAGTTTGAGTGAACTCCAGGAGTTGGTGATGGACAGGGAGGCCAGGCGTGCTGCGATTCATGGGGTCACAAAGAGTCAGACACGACTGAGCGACTGAACTGAACTGAACTGAGGAGATATCTTTGTGTGTTATAGGCATATTGTACTCTGCCTAGAAGGTACAAAAGATGTGAACATTTATGAACAACCACAGCTTGAGCCTTTGGTCAATGATGATGTGAATTCCAACATTGTAGAGCTTCCACGTAATCACTAGAGGAGAAAGTGAAGAGCCGTCCTGAACGGTGCACAGGCAGGTTATCTTCAAGGGAAGACTCTACTTAACTGATGATATGTAAGCAAGAAATCATTAAAGACACTTATCCTCTAAAATAGAGCTACCATAAGATCCTATAATCCCACTCCTGCGCAGATACGTGGAGCAAACCATAAATCGAAAAAGTACATGTAGCACAATGGTCACTGCAGCACTTATTTACAGAAGCCAAGCCAAGGAAGCAACCCATGTCCATCAACTGGTGAACGGATGAAGATGCGGTGTATGTACAATGGAATAGTACTCATCCATAAAAGTAATGCCATTTGCATGGATTATTTTAGATTATCATACTAAATGAAGTAAGCCGAAAACAAATATCATACGATATCACTTACATGTGGAATCTAAAAAAAAAATGATACAAATGAATTTGCATACAAAACAGCAATAAACACACACACATAGAAAAAAAAAAATCTATGATTACCAAAGGGGAAAGGGGAGGAGGATAAACTGGGAGTTTGGGATTAGCGTGTACATGCTACCATATATAAGATGCAATAGATAAGCAACAAGGACTTACTGTATAGCACATAGAACTGTACTAAATATTTTGCAATGACCAATACAGGAAAATAATCTGAAAAAGAATATTTCTATCTATTTAACTGAAGCACTTTGCTGTATGCCTGAAACTAATACAATATTGCAAATCAACTATACTGCAGTGATTTAAAGAAAAAACACTTATCTTGAAGTATCTGGAATTCAGACCTCCACATCTTAAGTGGAGGACCTAGATATTCAACCCTGAGATGCACCCTGACGATCAGAAATAAAACAAGAAGACTTGCACTTTGATAAAACCAAAGGCTCTTTGCAGGGGTGCCACATGAGCCATACTGAAGAGTTTTCTGGGGTGGTGTAATTTAGAGTTAGGCAGACCTGGCTTCCAACGTCAGGCTTCCCAGGTAGCTCAGCTGGTGAAGAATCCGCCTGCAATGCAGGAGACCCCGGTTTGATTCCTGGGTCTGGAAGTTCCCCTGGAGAAGGGATAGGCTCTCTATTCCAGTGCTCTTGAGCCTCCCTGCTGACTCAGACAGTAAAGAATCCAACTACAATTCGGGAGACCTGGGTTTGACCCCTGGGTTGGGAAGATTCCCCTGGAGGAGGGCACCGCAACCCACTCCAGTATTCTTGCCTGGAGAATCCCCACGGACAGAGGAGCCTGGCAAGCTGCAGTCCATGGGGTCGCAAAAAAGTGGGACACAATTGAGCAACTAAGCACAGCACAGCACGAGGCTTCCAGTATCAACCCCTACCTTTACCAGCTGAGTCAACTTACTAACCTTTCTAAAACTCATGTGTCTCATTTATATATAACTGGAGTCCCACGTGAGCCCAAGTTGGCATTCAGAGATGCCTTTGTGATCCACCACATCCATAGGCCTGTCCTGCTAGGAATCACTTGACATGAGGAAGTTTGATCCAAGGGGAATGAGAGCAGACGTTTATGTCTGTGTCTCAGCGTGGGGAGGGAAAGGTGAGGATTCTTGGAGCCTGTGTGGGATGATGGCTTTTAAGTCTCAGGTCTCAGCCTGAAAGTTGTGTCTAAACTGGAAGTGATGTTGGCTGGAAGCTGAGTATCTGGTCTCATTATGGCCCTGAAGGTTTACTACTGGGGCCCAGGGGTCAAAGTGATTCACATAGTGGGTAGACCACTGTGGATCGTCCCCATACTCCTGTGTAGAGCTTAGCATGGCTGTGGTGTATTGAGAATAGCAACAAACAAGGCCCACTTGGGCAATTTAAGAGCTGATCACTTTGGGAGCTCCCCAGAGGAGATGCTTGGCAGAAATACGAGCTAACTCCCAAGTGGGAGCTAGTAGAGGGGGTTTGAGGGAAGACTGACTTCAAATGTTTTCACAGGCTTCCTGGAGAGCCTGGAGCTTGAGAAGGACGCTGTGAGTGTAGGAAACACTCCGCATCTGAGAGAGGAGGCCACAGGGCGCAGGCTGGCCGGCACGGTTGCATTGTAAGTATCGTGGTTTGAGCCTATTTGCATCTGTAGGCTTGTGTGACGTTCTTGCTGGGGGTAGATTTACAGGAGTTTGGCCAACTGCAGAGAACTGCTTTGGGATTAAACACAGCAAGGAGAGCATCTAGCCCAATACTTGGCGAAAGGCAGCAGTTTTATAATCACAAGCTCCCTCCGGTTTTATTTTTATTCCCATCTCCATGGAGATGTATGAGGTCTTCTTCTGAGGTCTAACTATTTGGGTAAGTGTGACCACTGTTATGTTCCTATTTATTTATTTTGCTGAGTTTTCTGTGCAAGAACACATTTTTGTATTGTCCTTTTGAGCCCTTTCTGTTGTTCTTTGAAACAATGGCAATAGCAACTGAATATGGGTGGCCTTCCATTACAATCCCACAACTGTAAATGAAACTGGATTCAAAAAATATGTCCAGATTAAAGCGATTAACGTCTTCCTTGTCTTCTTGTTAATGCACACATGCCCAACCTGCATAATTTTCTCTCCCAGTCATGCAAGAGGCAAGGGTAATTTAGAAACACGCATGCTGTCTTTGTACCGCTGTTGACAAAAGGCTCAGAGAAAAAAAACATAATACACCTTTGTTGAAAATAAACAAGAATAAACCCCTTAAGACATACAAAGCAAGGTCTATAATTTGGTGCACATTTTTTAGCCTGAATAAATCATGCCTGTTATTTTCTTAGCGCCAAAGCAAGGAAAGGCTGCCCCTGGGATGGGATGACACTTTCTACCTGTTTCCAAAAGGCACTTGATGATGTTAGGAGGTAGTGCACTCTGTGAGAATGTCAGGCAGAAATCATCCAGTGAATATTCATGATTTGATGTTGTTGTTGAGTCACTAAGTCATGTCCAATTCTTTGTGACCCCACCTGCCAGGCTCCCCTGTTCCTCACTATCTATCTCCCAGAGTTTGCTCAAACTCATGTCCAAAGAGTTGGTAATGCCATCCAACCATCTCATCTTCTGTTTCTCCCTTCTCTTCCTGCCTTCAATCTTTCCCAGCATCAGGATCTTTTCCAATGAGTCAGCTCTTTGCATCAGGTCGCCAAAGTATTGGAGCTTCAGCTTCAGCAGCAGTCCTTCCCATGAATATTTAGGGTTGATTTCCTTTAGGATTCACTGGTTTGATCACCTTGCACCTCTCAAGAGTCTTCTCCAGCACCACAGTTTGAAAACATCAATTCTTCAGTGCTCAGCCTTTTTTATAGTCCAACTCTCATACCTGTATGTGACTACTGGAAAAACCATAGCTCTGACTATATATAGACCTTTGTGGGCAAAATGATGTCTCTGCTTTTTAATATGCTATCTAGCTATGTTGCAGATGTTCTTCCAAGGAGCAAGCTGCAGTCTATGATGGGAAAGAGTAATTTGTTACGGATCTGAATCCAGGTCCAGTCATTTGGCTTGAAGGATTCAGTTGACTCCACTGAAAGCACATGGCAAGTATAGCTCCTAAATGACAGTAAGAAGTCCCTCATTTATATTCTCTCATGTCTCTATCTCATCTAACCCTGTCGGGTGAACCCCTGCTGCCCTTTAAATGCAAATTCCATCCATTCCCCCATCTGCATGGAGCTGACAACCCATCTTCCATGATGCTTCGGCACTCTGTATGTACTTCTGTTAGGGCCCCTGCATGCATATCAGAGATTTGTGCTTCCATTCTTGTGTCCCTCACTGGAGAATTACGTCCTTGAAGGAGAACCTCATTTCACTGTCGTTTGATTCCCCAAAGTGAACTGTGTTCCTCCCTGTGGAGTAATGTGTTTTGCACATTTGCTGAATTGAATCAGAATTTCAGGTTTGGAAGGAAACTTTCCCATCATTCTAGGAAGCCTAGAACAGTAGAACCAATAACATCTGTGGCCCGTCCACCCCTCATTTAGTCGATGGGGTTACAGGGCTGGTTCAAGATCTCACAGCAAGTTGGTGGTAAGCAGAGACCAGAATCCAGAAGGCCCCATAGCAGTCCAAGGACATAGTACTCAGTGGACACCCGCGTGTTATCAGTTTCTTTGAGAAAAAGGAATGTGCTGTATCTTTGAGTTAGTTGGCCTGGTTTCCTCATCATAAAACTCTCTTGTGAAGTTCCAAAACTAAGTGATGGTATGCAGCATTTCCCAAACATGTTTCCCCATGGAACCTTTTCCTCACACTATCTGACTCAACTGGTGTTCCCCAAAACACACTCTGGAAAACACAATTGCAGTAGACAGAATAATGACCACCCCCCCACCCAAATGTTCAAGTTACAATCCCCAGAACCTGTACATATGCTATGTTATGGACAAAGGAGGAATTAAGGTGTTGGATGGAATTAAATTAGATAATCAGCTCACCTTAAAATGCAAAGATTTTCCTGGATTATCTGGGTGGGCCCATATGTGTACATGTGCTAAGTTGCTGAGTCATGTCCAACTCTTCGAGCCCCCATGAACTGTAGCCAACCAGGCTCTTCTGTCCATGGGATTCTCCAGGCAAGAATATTGGAGTGGGTTGCCATGCCCTCCTCCAGGGAATCTTCCCAACCCAGGGGTCGAACCTGTATCTCTGTATTGGCAGGCAGATTCTTTACTACTGAGCCACTGGGGAAGCCCCTCTTAAAGGAGAAAGAAAGTAGCAGAGGAGGTCAGAGGGATGCAGTGTGGGGAGTGCTCAGACCATCACTGTGGGCTTTGAAAGTGGAGGAATGGGCCGCAAGACAAGGGAAGCAGGTGGCCCTTGAGCTGGAAAGGGCATGGTAATGGATTGTCCCTAGAACAGGGGCCCCCAGCCTCAAGGATCTAATGCCTGGTGAAGTGAGGTGGAGCCAATGTAGTAATAACAGGAGAAAGTGCACGATAAGGACAAGGGACTTGAATCATCCTGAAATGACTCCCCCTCCTCCAGTCTGTGGAAAAATTGTTTCCTATGAAACCAGTCCCCGGTGCCAAAAGGGTTGGGGACCAGTGCCTAGGGGCCTCCAGAAAGGAAACGCAGCCCTTCCCATGTCCTGATTTTAGCCCAGTGAGGCCCGTGTCAGACTTCTGACCTCCAGAACTGTAATACATTTGTGTTGTTTTAAGCCACTAAGTTGGTGGTAATTTGTTACAGCAGTGAAAGACAAGTACAATGGTTCTAGTGTCTCAAAATGCATGCTTTACTGTGCTCCCACCGTTCAGTTCAGTCGCTCAGCCGTGTCCGACTCTTTGCGACCCCATGGGCTGCAGCACTCCAGGCCTCCCTGTCTATCACCAACTCCCGGAGCTTGCTCAAACTCATGTCCATCCAGTCAGTGATGCCAACCAACCATCTCATCCTCTGTCATCCCCTTCTCCTCCTGCCTTCAATCTTTCCCAGCATCAGGGTCTTTTCCAATGAGTTGGCTCTTTACATCAGGTGGCCAAAGTATTGGAGTTTCAGCTTCAGCATCAGTCCTTCCAGTGAATGTTCAAGACTGATTTCCTTTAGGATTGACTGCTTTGATCTCCTTATAGTCCAAGGGACTGTCAAGAGTCTTCTCCAAAACCACAGTTCAAAAGCATCAATTCTTTGGTGCTCAGCTTTCTTTATAGTCCAACTCTCACATCCATACATGACCACTGGATAAACCATAGCTTTGACTAGATGGGCCTTTGTCAGCAAAGTAATGCAATGTCTCTGCTTTTTAATATGCTGTCTAGGTTGGTCCACAGCTTTTCTTCCAAGAAGTGAGCATCTTTTAATTTCATGGCTGCAGTCACCATCTGCAGGGATTTTGGAGCCCAAGAAAGTAAAATCTGCCTGGGCATTATCAACAATCATGATTATACACTTTGTATTCATGGCTCTGTGGTGACATGGAATGATTCTACTAAATGGTTGCAAGCTGACCCCTGAAAACCAGTGTTTTCTTCTATTTTTATAACTTGTGCTGAGTTCTGCTCTTTAGAAGCCAGTCACTAAGTCCATTCCACACGCTCAGAGAGGAGATGACACAAGGACCTGGGTACCAGGAGGCAGGGGCGATTGGGAGGTATTACGGAAGCTGCCTGCCATAGACAGAAAGGATTAGTAACTTCTTTTTTCTAGTACTTTAATCCTTCTTTTACCAATGATTTTGAAAACCTTGAAGTTCTAGCACAGGTAAGGAATCATAAAATTTATCATCCAAGCCAAAAGTCTTCTGAGATAATGAAATGAGGGATGCTATAAATAACTATAGGCTTCCCTGGTGGCTCAAATGGTAAAGCATCTGCCCCCAATGCAGGAGACCCAGGTTTGATCCCTGGGTTGGGAAGATCCCCTGGAGAAGGAAATGGCAACCTACTCCAGTATTCTTGCCTGGAGACTCCCACAGACAGAGAGCCCTGGTAGTCTATAGTCCATGGGGTCACAAGAGTCGGCCACAACTGAGTGACTTCACTCACGCATAAACAAGTACAAGAGGCAGCAAGTATAAAACAGACACAGACGGTCACCCCACATCCGGACGGTCACCCAGGCCAGGGTCGTCTTCCTGGGTGTCTTTCTCAGCCACGAGCACAATGCCAACATATAGCAAATAATATATACATGCTGGGGAACAGCAAAATGATTTGTAGATACACAAAACTGTCAGGTGGTGCTAGTGGAAAAGAGTCTGCCTGCCAGTGCAGAAGGTGCAAGAGACTCAGGTTCAATCCCTGGGTCAGGAAGATCCCCTGGAGTAGGAAGTGGAAGCCACTCCAGTATTCTTGCCTGGAAAATTCTGTGGACAGAGGAGCCTGGTGGGCCAAATAGTCCATGGGGCCACAAAGAGCTGGACATGACTGAGTGACTGAGCATAAAGTTACCTGGTCTCTAATTACTTGGTTCTCAGGCATTGTTCATCATAGTCTAATTAGGGAGGCCAAGAAACCTTCTTATCATATTTAAAGCTACTTTGCGATGAAAAACTAAATCTATGACGACACAGAGATTTCACCTTAGGAATCATGCCAACAGAAGGGTGTGTTGAATTACTAGCCATTGGCTCTGGCGTTTGGTCTCATAAACACAAGGCCATGTGGTGTGTGGTGAAGAGCGAGCTGGGTTTCTGGCACCAGAGACTCCTGGGCACAAATCCTAACTCTGCAGGAGGTAACCAGAGGCAGATAATCTGACACTTCTAAACCTTAGCCTGCTTGTTTACAAATGGCAGTTAATTGGATGTGACAATATTCATAAAGCAGATAGTACATTTATTCAACACATCAACAAATATTTGAGCATTTGCTATGTGCCAACTCAGAGTTCCCAGAAGCTAGAGTCTTAGAATAATCTTTTTTTTAAATTTCAGTTTTATTGAGATACAATTGACATACAGCATTGTATCAGTATAAGGTAGACAACATAATGACTTGACTTGTATGTACTGTGAAATGGTGACCATGATGTTTAATGTCCATCGCCTTGTAAAGATACAAAAAAAGAAATAATATAAAACTTTTTCCCCTTGTGATGAGAACTTTCAGGGTTCCTTTCTTAATAACGTTCAAATACACCATAAAACAGTGTTAATTATAGTCATCATGTGTATATTACATATCCAGTGTTTGCTTATAACTAGAAGTGTGTACCTTTTGATCACCTTCTTATAATTCCCCACCCTCAACCCATCCTAGAATATTTCTGATAGATATATGTACTGCTACCCAACCTGGGGTTTACAAAAGTGTCCTCGACATACCATAACTCTTAAGCTCATAGTACTTTACATTTTAACAGTTAATGATAGCAGCAACTGAAAAGTTAACCAATTTGAAACAAAACCAATAGCTCATGGATGAAGACAATTGATCCTTATAACTTTACAGGGATTTCGTTTACATAAGTTTTTCCTCTGATATATATGCTCTTTCTCTGGAAAGACTTATAAATTTTTTACTTAGATGGCATGGTAGGATAATAAATTCAAGTTTTCAGTAAAGTAAAAATGCTGCCACAGCTAAAAAACAATTTTTGTAACCCTTTTATAACTCTATTTACTAGTTATTAGCTCCTCATTATACATGAAAATAGAATTTCATACAATTTTGCTTCTCATAGAGGAGTTAAATTTGAATTTCAGATACTTTTACTCTAAGTATGTCCCATACAAGTTAAATTTGAATTTCGGATAATTTTTTCCTCTAAGCATGTCCCATTCAAGATTTGGGACATATTGTGTTTGTTATTGCTGTTGTTTAGTTGGCAGGTCGTGTCTGACTCTTTTGTGATCCCATGGGCTATAGCCTGCCAGGTTCCTCTGTCCATGGGATTTTCCAGGCAAGAATCCTGGAGTGGGTTGCTATTTCTTTCTCCAGGGGATCTTCCCAACCCAGGGATCAAACCCACGTCTCCTGCTTGGCAAGCAGATAGATCCTTTACCACTGAGCCGCCTGGGAAGCCCCAGAACATACTGTATTTAGACTAAAGATTATTCAATCAGTATTTATCTGAAATTAAGTTTTAACTGGATGGCCTGTTTTTTAATTTTTAGTTTTAATTTTAGTGGGTTCCCCTGGTGGCTCAGATGGTAAAAAACTTGCCTGCAGTGCAGGAGAGCTGGGTTCAATCCTTGGGTCAGGAAGATTCCCTGGAGAAGGGAATAGCAATCCATTCCATATTCTTGCCTGGAGAATTCCATGGACAGAGGAGCCTGGCAGGCTACAGTGCATGGAGCAGCAGAGTAGGACACAACTGAGTGACTAATACTTCACTTTTAATTTTAGTAAAAAATACACAATATAAATTAACCATTTGTACCATCTTTACGTGTATAATTCAGAAATGTTAAGTATATTAACAACGCTGTACAACCAAACTGCAAAGCTTTTCATACTGCAAAACTGAAACTGTGTACTTATTAAGCAATGAACTTCCATTTCCTTCTCCTCCTTGCCTCTGGAAAATACCAGTCTTTCTGTTTTTATGAATTTGACTGCACTAGATATCTCACAGGGGATTCCCAGGTGGCACAGGGTTAAAGAATCCACCAGCCAATGCAGGACACACAAGAGACATGAGTTTGATCCCTGGGTTAGGAAATCCCCTGGAGGAGGAAACAGCAACACACTCTAGTACTCTTGCCTGGGAAATTCCATGGACAGAGTCTATAGTCTATAGGGTCTCAAAGAGTCAGACAGGACTGAGCACATCCCGAGTATTAACGCCAGATAATAGTGATTTAATAATAATTTAATAATGATTATTAAATCTTTTCTCTGATTCTGTAGATTATCTTCTGTCCTTATTAATTGAGTCCTTTGACACAGAAAAGTTTTGAATTTTGATGAGTTGCAGTTGATATATTTTTACTTTTATTGTCTGTGCTTTTTGGTGTCACTTCCAAGAAATCTTTGCAAAGTCTAATGTCATGAAGATTTCCCCCTATGCTTTCTTCTAAGAGTCTTGTAGTTCAGCTCACATATTTATGTCCTTGATCCACTTTGAGTTAATCCACTTTTTTGTACATGGCACAAGGTGAGAGTCCAAATTAATTCTTTTGCATGTAAATATCCAGTTTTCTTAACACCATTTGTTAAAATGACTATTCTTTTCCCATTGAGTCTTGGCATCCTTGTTAAAGGTTATTTAATTATATACAAGAAGAATTATATATTTCTTGGCTCCATTCTATTCCATTGGTATACATACTAGTCTTTATGCCAATACACACTGTTTTGATTACTATAGCTTCATAATAAGACTTGAAATTAGGAAGTGTGAGACCTCTAAATTTGTTCTTCTCTCAGAAGACTATCTGTTATTTTCTTGAGACTCAATGTAAATTTTAGCATGAATTTTTTTATTTTTGCAGAAATTTTTCTATTACAGGCATTCTATTAAATATGTAGATAGTTTTGTATAGTGATATTTTAATATTAAATCTTCCAATCCACAAGGGTGGATGTCTTCCCATTTATTTGTGTCTTTTACAATTATTTCAGCAATGTTCTGCTGTTTTTAGTGTACAAGTCTTTCACCTCCTTGGTTAATTTTATTCCTAGGAATTTTATTCTTTCTGGTGCTACTGTATATAAAATCATTTTCTTAATTTCCTTTCCAAATTGTTCATTGTCAGTGGATAGAAATAGAACTGACTTTTCTATCTTTTTGTGTGTTGACTATGTATCCAGCAGTTTTTTTTTGTGTGTGTGGAATGTTTAGGATTTTCTACACATAAAATTAGGGCCATCTGCAGAGATTGTTTTGCTTCTTCGTTACCAACTTGAATGCCTTTTATTTCCTTTTCTTGCCTAAGAGCTCTGGCTAGGACTTCCAGTAGTATATTGAGCACAAGTAGCAAAAAGGGCCTCCTTATCTTATTCCTAATGTTACAGAAAATGTTTTTATCTTTGTATGATGTTAGCTGTGGATTTTTCATATACAGTCTTTATAATGTTGAGGTAGTTTCCTTCTATTCCTAGCTTGTTGAGTGTTTTTCAATGATGTAAAAAGTTGAATTTTGTTCAATGATTTTCTGCATCAGTTGAGATGATCAAGTGTCCCCCTTTTATTCTGTTAATGTGGTATATTACATTGATTAATTTTATACATGGAACTATCTTTGCATTGCAGTAGTAAATCCCATTTAATCATGTGTAAAATCCTTGTAATGTACTATTCAATATGATTTACCAGTATTTTGTTGAGTAATTTTGCTTATTTAGCTTATATGCAAAGTGCATCATGAGAAACGCTGGGCTGGATGAAGCACAAGCTGGAATCAAGATTGCCTGGAGAACTATCAGTTATCTCAGATATGCAGATGATACCACCCTTATGGCAGAAAGCGAAGAACTAAAGAGCTTCTTGATGAAAGTGAAAGAGGAAAGTGAAAAAGTTGGCTTAAACTCAACATTCAGAAAGCTAAGATCATGGCATCTGGTCCCATCACTTCATGGCAAATAGATGGGGAAACAGTGACAGACTTTATTCTTTTGGCTCCAAAATCACTGCAGATGGTGACTGCAGCCATCGAATTAAAAGACACTTACTCCTTAGGAGGAAAGTTATGAACAACCTAGACAGCATATTAAAAGCAGAGACATTACTTTGCCAACAAAGGCCCATCTAGTCAAAGCTATGGTTTATCCAGTGGTCGTGTATGGATGTGAGAGTTGGACCATAAAGAAAGCTGAGTGCCCAAGAATTGATGCTTTTGAACTGTGGTGTTGGAGAAGACTCTTGAGAGTTCCTTGGACTGCAAGGAGATCCAACCAGTCAATCCTAAAGAAATTAGTCCTGAATATTCATTGGAAGGACTGATGTTGAAGCTGAAACTCCAATACTTTGGCCACCTGATGCAAAGAACTGACTCCTTGGAAAAGAGCCTGATGCTGGGAAAGATTGAAGGTGGGAGGAAAAGGGACGACAGAGGATGAGATGATTGGATGGCATCAGTGACTCAATGGACATGAGTTTGAGTAAACTCCTTGAGTTGGTGATGGACAGGGAGGTCTGGCGTGCTGCAGTCCATGGGGTCACAAAGAGTCGGACACGACTGAGAGACTAAACTGAACTGAACTGAATTTTGCATTAATACTCATCAGGGATATTGGTCTTCTTCCCTTTTTTTTTTTTTTTCTTGTAGTATCTTTGACTTTAGTATCAGGGTATTGCTGGCCTGAAAGAGTGAGTTTGGAAGCATTTCCCCCTCTTTAATTTTCTGTAAGAGTTTGAGGAGAATTTATGTTAATTTTTCTTTAAATGTTTGGTAGAATTCATCAGTGAAACCATATGGTCCTGGGCTTTCTTTGTTGGAAGGTATTTGATTACTAGTTCAATCTCCTTACTAGTTATATGTTTGTTCAGATTTTCTATGTCTTCATAATTCAGTCTGATAGACATATTTTTAGGACTTTGTCCATTTCGTTTAGGTCATCAGCATTGTTGAAGTACAATTGTTCATGGCATTCTTTTATAATGCTTTTTACTTTAGTAAAATTTGTTGAGAGCTGCCTTCTTTCATTTCTGATTTGAGTCTTTTCTCTTTTTCTATTACTCTAGCCAAAGTTTTATCCATTTTGTTAATCTTATGAAAGAATCAGCTATGGTTTTTTCCGATTTTCTTTATTGTTTCCCTATTTTCTGTTCCATTAATTTCTGCTGTAATCTTTATTATTTCCTTCCTCCTGTTAGCTTTGGATTTAGTTAGCTCTTTTTTTTCCTAGTTCTGACATTTTCAATTTAATATACACATTTATAGCTATAAATTTTCCTCTTAGCACTGCTTTGGGTGTCATGAATTTTTATTTGTTAAATGCAGAAACACTACCTATAAAAGTTTTGTGACTTTTGACTTACATCTTCTCTCATGCCTTCCCACTTTCCCACTCTGGTGAAACCAGCTGCCACACTGTGAGCTGCTCTCTAGAGGTCAAGAAAGAAAGAAAGAGCGATCTTAGGCCAACAATTAATGAGGAACTGACTCCTGTCAACAACTACTTGAATGAACTTAAACATGGATCAACTCCCAGTTGAGTTTTAAGATAAATGCAGGCCTGGCCCACATCCTGGTTGAAGCCCTATAAGAAATCAGAACCAAAGGACCTGCTGAGCTGTGGTTGGATTCTCAACTCACAGATAGTCTGAGATAACAATTGTTTGTTGCTTTAAGCCATTACACTTTGGGGTAATTTGTTATGAGGCAATACACAGAAGAACTGTACAAAAAAGATCTTCATGACCCAGATAATCACAGTGGTGTGATCACTCACCTAGAGCCAGACATCCTGGAAAGTGAAGTCAAGTGGGCCTTAGAAAGCATCACTACGAACAAAGCTAGTGGAGGTGATGGAATTCCAGTTGAGCTATTCCAAATCCTGAAAGATGATGCTGTGAAAGTGCTGCACTCAATATGCCAGCAAATTTGGAAAACTCAGCAGTGGCCACAGGACTGGAAAAGGTCAGTTTTCATTCCAATCCCAAAGACAGGCAATGCCAAAGAATGCTCAAACTACCACACAATTGCACTCATCTCACATGCTAGTAAAGTAATGCTCAAAATTCTCCAAGCCAGGCTTCAGCAATATGTGAACCGTGAAATTCCAGATGTTCAAGCTGGTTTTAGAAAAGACAGAGGAACCAGAGATCAAATTGCCAACATCTGCTGGGTCATCGAAAAAGCAAGAGAGTTCCAGAAAAACATCTATTTCTGCTTTATTGACTATGCCAAAGCCTTTGACTGTGTGGATCACAATAAACTGTGGAAAATTCTGAAAGAGATGGGAATACCAGACCACCTGACCTGCCTCTTGAGAAACCTATATGCAGGTCAGGAAGCAACAGTTAGAACCGGACATGGAACAAAAGACTGGTTCCAAATAGGAAAAGGAGTACATCAAGGCTGTATATTGTCACCCTGCTTATTTAACTTCTATGCAGAGTACATCATGAGAAACGCTGGGCTGGAAGAAGCACAAGCTGGAATCAAGATTGCCAGGAGAAATATCAATAACCTCAGATGTGCAGATGACACCACCCTTATGGCAGAAAGTGAAGAGGAACTAAAAAGCCTCTTGATGAAAGTGAAAGAGGAGAGTGAAAAAGTTGGCTTAAAGCTCAACATTCAGAAAACTAATATGATGGTATCTGGTCCCACCACTTCATGGGAAATAGATGGGGAAACAGTGGAAACAGTGTCAGACTTTATTTTTGGGGCTCCAAAATCACTGCAGATGGTGACTGCAGCCATGAAATTAAAAGACGCTTTTTCCTTGGAAGGAAAGTTATGACCAACCTAGACAGTATATTAAAAAGCAGAGACATTACTTTGCCAACAAAGGTCCATCTAGTCAAGGCTATGGTTTTTCCTGTGGTCATGTATGGATGTGAGAGTTGGACTGTGAAGAAAGCTGAGTGCCCAAGAATTGATGCTTTTGAACTGTGGCATCTTCTCCAACACCACAGTTCAAAAGCATCAATTCAGTCCCTTGGACTGCAAGAAGATCCAACCAGTCCATCCTAAAGGAGATCAGTCCTGGGTGTTCATTGGAAGGACTGATGCTGAAGCTGAAACTCCAGTACTTTGGCCACCTCATGCAAAGAGTTGACTCACTGGAAAAGACCCTGATGCGGGGAGGGACTGGGGGCAAGAGGAGAAGGGGACAACAGAGAATGAGATGGCTGGATGGCATCACCGACCGGATGGACATGAGTTTGGGTAAACTCCGGGAGTTGGTGGACAGGGAGGCCTGGTGTGCTGCGATTCATGGGGTCGCAGAGTCTGACACGACTGAGCACCTGAACTGAACTGAACTGAATAGGTAACTAACTGTGACTTAACATTTTCTTTAGATCTACTAGTATACTCTACATGGCTTTCCTTCTATACATGCTTTTCACAATCTTGAAAAATGTCCCTGAAGCATATATCTGATATGTGGGTTACTCAGGGTCATGAATTAGAGAATCTGGCATAAAATTCAATTATGTAAATGACAGTATAGATACAATAAAGAATGCCTTTTGATTAGGCATTTTATTGGTCATAAAGCAAATATGTTTATAAAAGTTTTGTTGGAACTGCTGGAGAAGTTACTTTTGAGAGATTCAGCAAGCAGAAACTGAATCTTACAATATTTTGGTGTTTAAAATGTGTTCCTTTCAACTTAGTGAACATATAAATAGCTTATACAGTATCATTCTTAAGTTGTTGTACGTATTGATTACACTAATTATGATGTACTAATCAATGGGAGGTTCCATGGTCATTCAAGATGAGGTTCACCATGGAGACCAGATTTGTGGTTGACGAGGGGGAGGGCATTGGGGGAAGGATGGAATGGGAGGTTGGGGTTAGCAGATACAAGCTTTTATATATAGAAGGGATAAACAACAAGGTCCTACTGTGTAGCCCAGGGAACTGTACTCAGTATTCTTTGATAAATCACAATGGAAAAGAATATGGGATCCATGTATGTGTATGGCTGAGCCCCTTTGCTGTTCACCTGAATCTATCACAGCATTGTTAATTGGCCATACCCCCAAACAAAGTAAACCGTTAAAATATGCATATTATAAAGTATCTAAAACTGAATGTATTATATGTATAACTTTGTTATACAGAAGAAATTAATACAACATTGTAAATCAACTATGCTTCAATTAAAAAAAATAAGAAAAAAAGATGAGGTCCACAAACATATCTGCAGATACAGAGATTTGTTCACAGTAAAATGCTATTTGAAAAAGGCAGATTGCTTGCAGTTTTGCTATCATAAACACCACTGTGATGAACATCTTTGTAGCAGGAGACCAATGTCTCAGCTCAAAGACATATTCAGAGGAAGAATTCTTTCTTCCTCAGCCTTTTATTCTATTCAGGATGTTAATTTCATCCAGAAACACCCCCAGACACACCAATAAATAACGTTTAACAAAATATCTGAGCACCCTGGGGTTCCACCAGGTTGACACATGAAAAAATGAGCCATCAGGGCGATTATTTACTTATAATGAATTCCTGGAAGTAAAATTACAGGGTCCAATATGCCACTTTTTAAGGGTTATGTCTCAGTTTAATCCTTTTCTGAGCATTCCAGGTGACCATGATAATGGATTCTACCCTCATCCCCAGTGTCTGCTAATCTTCCTTGGTGGCTCAGGGATAAAGAATCTGCCTGCCATTCAGGAGACCCGGGTTTGAACCCTGCTTCAGGAAGATCCCCTGGAGAAGGAAATGGCAACCCATTCCAGTATTCTTGCCTGGAGAATCCCATGGACAGAGGAGCCTGCTGGGTAACAGTCCAGTGGGATTGCCAAAGAGTCCATAGGACTGAGCAACTAACACTTTCGCCTTTTCCAGGGTCTGCCTGAACCTTTGCAAATCACTAATGCAGACTCCATAGGAGGGTCTCAGGAAACCTCTCGTCTCCAGGCTCCCTACCCTCCTCCCTAATGGAGAGGTTGACTGACTGAGCCTCCATCATTCCTGCTCCTCTTCTAAATCCACTGCTGGACAGTACTTTTTTTTCCCCCTAACATTATATTAATGACAGGTTCTGCATAGAAAATATGTTTACCAGAGACGATTCTTTGGTTAAAATCCACAGAATTTTCCCTGAGTGTGTGTTAAACAGAACACAACTGTTTATATTCAGAGGGAAACTAACCTGACTTTATCTGTAACTTAATTACCATGAAGTCCCATGTGTGGTCTGCAGAGCTGCATAAATTAATAATGCTGTAATTGCAGAGTTCACCTACCGGGATCCTTGCCGCGCCTTTCTCCCGAGAACCTGGTGCAAACAGGCTTTGCATTAACATATATTCTCTGAGTGGACTTTCTTTTTTCTCCCTGAGGCATTTCCCACCTCCTCCCTGCTCCCAATCCGCTCCCCCCTCCCCCGCCTTTTTTTTTTTTGTTCCTTTTGCTCTCCTTGGAAGCAGTCGCTGGCATTCTTATAGCTACTGTTTCTCCTCCGGGTGCCTGTTGAAATACCCCACTAATATTTCTCCATTATAATGCGAGCCGTCAATAGCACAATGTCTTGTTGGCCGGCCTTTACAGGATGCAGTACAGAGCCATTCCATTACTCTGGCGTCCATCAGGAGCGTAAGCCACAAATCTTTCTCAGCGCAGCTCCAGACGGGGCCGCCTTCGGGCTGGAAGGCAGGGAGCGGCAGAAATGTTTCCCCAGCGTGGCGAGAAATCACACCGGGGTCCTCGGGTTTCTTCCGCGTGGGCTCTTTGAAAATGAGTCACTGCCTCGATTTTAACGAGAGGCGGTGATTGGAAGGAAGGGAAATTTTCTTTGGCGAAATGATTTAGTCGGAGAGATTGCCCAAGCCCATTAGGGAAAGGATTCCAATATGTGCTTAATTTTCTTTGGAGGATTTACTAATGATTGGTGGGAGCCCCGGCTCTTATTTATTACTTACTTTTCTTAATAATGAAAAAGAGACCATATGCTGGGTGTGCGCCTTGCTGATAAACTCAGTTGCAGTAATGACTGGCAAGAATGTATATTTCGTACCCTGTGCTGTTACAAGGGAAATCCTAAACTCTATTTAAGAAGTTTGCAGCCTTTGAAGCTAGTTCCGCTTGGCCTTCGAGGTTTATGCTAATATCAGCCAAACATGTGAGGTGTTAAGTGTTTTATTATGTTTTAGAAGAATTTTGAACATTTCTTACCTCACTAGGAACATCAAAATAAATTCCAGATGGGTTAAAGAGTTAAATATTGAAAAAAATCTTAACTGTTAGAAAATCTGGAAGAAAATAGATGTGAATATTTATTCAACCTCCCAAAGGGGAGAATTTTCTAAGCTTAGAATTGATGGAATAAATCACCAAGGATGTGATGGATAGATCTGACTACATAAAAATTTAAAACCTTTATACATAAAAAAAAAAAAAAATCACCAAGATTAAAAAGCCATCAATAAAACTGAGATAATGTTGCAGGAAGTTTAACAAACAGTAAGGTTTTAATAAATACAAAACTCACATAAATTTGGGAATATAAATATTAGGACCCTAGCAGATATGCAGAGAAGAACATAAATAGGTCAGAGACAAATATGAAATATGCTGATGAATAATTGTGGATTTTTTTTTAACTTTCCTAAGTAACCAAATAAATGTAAATAAAAGTATAGTGAGGGATTATTTCCCCTTTCAAAACTTCTCTATCAAATTATCTGATATCTAAAATGAAATAATAAAACCTAGTGTTGAGGAGGGTGTAGTAAGATGATTGATTCAATCAGTCATTCCTTCAATCAATCAATCATTCATTGATTCAGAGAAAGTGAACAGATAACTTTCATGTTAAAAAAGTCCTTTAAAATAAAACCACATTGAAAACGATTTTATATCATGAAACTTTAGAGTGGTTTAAAAATGTTCTTAAGTAAAATTTTTTCTTTTAATCTTTTCTAGGTTTTCTAAATTTTCGATAATAATCACATCTTACTTTTAATCCAAGGTTAATCCAAACCAGAGTCAGCTGTGTGGTGCCACAGAGTCCCCAGCCACCCCCTTTGTGTGTGTGTGTGTTTGTTTTGTTTTCGGTTTTGTTTGTGTTTTTCTTTTCTGCTACTGCTGGTTCTCATAATGAGCAGATTCGGTGTTCTCTTTCTTGGGATCCTAGCCCTGAACATTTATACGTGGTCCCATAACCTCCTTTCCTGCCATTAGTTTGTGAGTCTTTTCTGGCAAATTTAAGTCCTTGTATTGCCTACATCCTTGGGTAATACTCTCTCCTTGCAATCTGACTGCTTTTCGCATAAGTGACAGGGAAAGTGTTAGTCTCTCAGCCATGTCTGACTCTTCCCAACCCCATGAACTGTAGCCCACCGGTCTCTTCTGTCCATGGGATTCTGGAGTGGGTTGCCATGCCCTTCTCGAGAGAATCTTCCCGACCCAGGGATGGAACCTGGGTCCTGCACTGCAGGCGGATTCTTTACCGTCTGAGCCACCAGGGAAGCCCATAAACCTACCTTTAACCACAGCTTCTTTCTTTATGAACTTTCTCACTTTTACTGTGAATGCTTATTCTCTCTGAGCCTCAGTTTCCTCTTCTACTAATTGGGCACAATAATAATATCTACTATACAGAGTAATTTACATCACCCTGAGAATGTACTTAAGTGACAAAATGGAAGGAAACATTCTTTGCAAGCCCTACTGCTCTAGGCTAATATCACTGTTGTTCTGAACGCTCTTGTTTACCCCATCTGTATTCGAATCTTGGAATTGTAATCAGAGATATTTTCTATCTGGACTCCTGATGAACTATCTCCTTTGCACACCCAGCCTCCATTGGAAGGAGGACCACCTGGCCTCTGTCTTCATTTGGGAGAGCCTGGAGGGGAGAAGGTCTTTGCAACTTTAGGGAGAGCTTGATTCAGTGTTCTGTGTCCCAGATCTGCCTCTGCTGGTGTGGATGGAGGAAGATGGGGCAGGATTGGAGCACTTGTAGAGGAGAATGGTGATTCCCAGGCCCCAGGGCAGGAGGGTGGAGGGTTCTACCTTTGCTTCTTAGTCTCCTTACTTGTCTTACGTCAGAAGAACCTTGTCAGTTCATCTTCTCATGGAGTGATGGATTGGTGGATTGCTCTTCACTGAGGCCCCACTCCGATTCATCAGGCATTCCCTAGTGCTGGGTGCTGAGCTCAGAGATCAGGAAGGCAGGCCTGATCATCAGGAACCTACAGGCCAAGGGAGGAGCCCTGACCTATTAACAGATGGTCCCCATCAATGTGGCCTAGGTTCTAACATGCATGCGGTTAAGAGCACAGAAGAGCTGGTTGCTAAGTTTGTCTAGGATATGGGAAGGGGCAGAGACAGGGTAGAGATGGCTTTATAGAGGAAGAAGCCTTTGGCATGCGCTCTGAAAGGTGCAGAGTATTCTTCTGGATAAAGAGGTGAGTCAGACCTGTTTCACTTCCATTTCCTGCATGGGAGCAACTTAAATGTCCTTCAACAGAGGAATGGATAAAGAAGATACGGCACACGTATATGATGGACTATTTGTTGTTGTTCAGTCACTCAGTCATGTCTGACTCTTTGTGACCCTATGGACTGTGGCATACCAGGCTTCCCTGACCTTCACCATCTCCTGGAGTTTGCTCAAACTCATGTCCATTTAGTTGGTGATGCCATCCAAACATCTCATCCTCTGTCGTCCCCCTCTCTGCCTGCCTTCAATCTCTCCCAGCATCAGAATCTTTTCCAATGAGTCAGATCTTCATATCAGATATTACTCAGCCATAAAAAGAAATGAAACTGTGCCATTTGCAGAGACGTGAATGGACCTAGAGGCTGTCATACACAGTGTGGTAAGTCAGAAAGAGAAAAACAAATATTGTATATCAATGCATGTATGTGGAATCTAGAAAAATGGTATGGATGAACCTATTTGCAAGGTGGAAATAGAGACACAGGTGTAGAGAACAAACATATGGACATGAAGAGAGTGGGGACGGGATGAACTGGGCAACTGGGATTGATGTATGTATGCTGTGCGTGCAAAGTTGCTCAGTTGTGTCCAACTCTTTGTGATCTTATGGACAGGAGACAGCCAGGATGCTCGGTCCATGGGATTCTCCAGGCAAAAATGCTGGAGCGGGTTACCATGCCCTCCTCTAGGAGATCTTCCTTACCCAGGGATTAAACCTGTGTCTCTTACATCTCCTGCATCGGCAGGTGGGTTCTTTACCACTACTGCCACCTGGGAAGATATGAAGATGTGTGAAGTAGGTGGCTGGTGAGGGCCTACTGTCTAGCCCTCATGGGGAAAAATATAAGGTACAGTCTGCACCTAAGTTAACCTTAAAAATGCATTCCACTATACATTAGGCACAGACAAACACTGTTTGATTGCACTTATACGAGTTACCCAGAACAGTCAAACTTATAGAATCAGAGCTACATTAGTAGATGCCAGGAGCTGAGGGCTGGGGAGGAGGGTTGGTGTTTAATGGAGACAGTTTCAATGTAGGAAGGCAAAAACTTTGGGAGAAGGATGATGGTGAGACACGCACAACAATGTGACTATACTTCGTGTTACTGGACTGGACTGTTAAATATAGTTAAAATGGGATGCTTTATATTATGTGACTTTTACCACAATAAAAAACAGAAAATAAAAATTCTTTTAAGAACTTTAAAAAAAAAAAAAGGAGGGTGGGTGACAGAGAGATATTCCATTCGGTGGGAAAAGTACACCAAGCCCTGGAGGAGGGGACCTGTAGCATAGGATTATGGTGAGGACTCGTGTGTCTGGAAGAAATGAGCTTGAGGTTGCAGAGGGTGGGGTTGGCAGGGGCTGGCCACTGGGGACCATGTTTATCTTGAAACTATAAACCCACAATCTGTTGTTCAAAAACCTTGGGGCCAGATGTGCTGTTGAAGTTAGAATTTTCTGGATTTTAGAGTGTAATATGGTAGTTGTATTGCATAAATCATACATATTCCCAGTGGGCCTGGGGCAGTGCCCTGTGATAATCCTATTCGTTATTTTAACACTGAATAGTCACACCCAAGAAAGAAAGAAAATTGATCAAGTTTTGCTGCCAAATATGTATGAATAAACTTTGAATTTCAGAGATGATTGAGTTTTGAAATCAAGGGTAAGAAGGGTAGTAGGTTTGTTTGTTTGTTTGTTTAAATACTGAGGACGATAGGTGGCCTTTAAAAGACTCTGCAGGCTTCCCAAGTGGTGCAAAGAATCTGCCTGCAGTGCAGGAGACATAAGAGACGAAGTTTCTGTCCCTGAGTCAGGAAGACCCCCTGCAAAAGGAAATGACAACCCACTCCAGTACTCTTGCTTGGAGAATCCTGGGGACTGAGGAACCTGGTGGTCTACAGTCCATTGGGTCGCCAAGAGTTGGACACGACTGACACACGACTGAGTGACCGACCGACCTGAAGGCATGCCAAAGACTCTGCACAGGTCAGTGTTATAATCTTAATAATTGGATGATAGGGAAATGTGCATGCAGCCTCTGTAGAGGGTGAACTGGAGGGGAGGCCGAGGGAATCTGATTTTCCCCGGCACTCTTCTCCTGACCCTGTTGCTCTCTTTGAATCTCCTCTCGTTACTTCCTTCTGTCCCTTCCTGGTGCTCGCTCTCCAGGACATCTGTGTCTCACACCAGGGGTCGACTTCTCGTGTGCTGGTCCTCCTTCCTGGCGCTGGGGTGGGGGTGGGGGGCTGTGAGCCTCCATTCCTCTTAAGTCCCATTTGCTCCACCGTCATCCCCTGCTTATACAGGAAGTCCCTGTCCTTTCTTCCTCAGAGTTCACACTTGTCTTTCATCTGCCAGTCATCTTCCCTTAGCATTCAGAACTTCAGCATCCCATAAAGGATCTATGAGGTCATTTATAGGTGAGGAAGCAGTGTTCTAGAGCAGGGTGGGACAGAGCAAGTTGGCCATCCAAGATGGTTCTAGAGCCCAGAGACTATGGACTGAATGCATGTGTCCCTTCGAAATCCACATATTGAAGCCTAGTCTCCAACAGGACGATATTTGGAGGTGGGGTCTTTGGGAGGTAATTATGTCCTGGGGGTGGAGCCCTCATGAATGGGATTAGTGCTCTTTATAAGAAGAGACATGAGAGAGAGGATTATCCCCTCTGCCTTGTGAGGAGGACAGCCATCTGCAAACTAGGAAGTGGATTCTCACCAGAAGGACCATGCTGGTACCCTGATCTCAGACTTCCAGCTTCTACAACTGTGAGAAGTAATGCCTGCTGTTTAAGCCATAAGCCTGTGGCAGTTGATGATAGCAACCTGAACTCACAGCACCCCAGGCAGGCCTCCTTGACCCTCTCCTAGTCCCTTTCTCTGCACTGAGCTGTTCATGAGCTGTGCCTTTCTAGGCTGCCTTTCCTTTTTGATGATTTGCTTTTTTGATGATTTTGCTTTTCCTTTTGATGATTTCCTTTTTTCCTTTTTGGGTAATTTGATGTCTATGTTGGGTGCTTTTGTTTTTATTTTATTCTTCATGATGCCTGACAAGATGCCAAAGAAATGATGGTTTCGATTCTAGGCTAACCTTTTAATACTTGATCTTTCTAGCATTTGTTAGCTGGAGTCACTATTTCATTCTTATCCAATGACATTTCTGATATACAACAGTATGCTTCTGCTGCTGAGTCACTTCAGTCGTGTCCAACTCAGTGTGACCCCATAGACGGCAGCCCACCAGGCTCCTCTGTCCATAGGATTCTCCAGGCAAGAATACTGGAGTGGGTTGACATTTCCTTCTCCAATGAATGCATGCATACCAAGTCACTTCACTTGTGTCCGACTCTTGTGATCCCATAGATGGTGGCCCACCAGGCTCCTCTGTCCACAGGATTCTCCAGGCAAGAATACTGGAGTGGGTTGACATTTCCTTCTCCAATGAATGCATGCATACCAAGTCACTTCACTTGTGTCCGACTCTTGTGATCCCATAGATGGTGGCCCACCAGGCTTCTCTGTCCACAGGATTCTCCAGGCAAGAATACTGGAGTGGGTTGACATTTCTTTCTCCAAACAACTGCTAGTTGCATTTTACTAGCGAAAGAGAGGAGAGTTTGGCATAATAGGAACTGAACATCGAGGAAATGCTACAGAGCTCTGAATTCTTTATCAAATTATGATGCTGAATCTTTTCCCCTTTAGCAATGAAAAGGAGAAAGCTAGGAAGGAAGCTTGTGTACTAGGAAGGAAGCTTACGTAATACTTCTAAAACAGCACATCGCCGACTTTTCTGGTGGTCCAGTGGTTAATATTTTGTGCTTCCAGTGCAGGAGGCAAAGCTTCAATCCCTGGTCAGGGGACTAAGATCCCACAGGTTGCACGGAACCACCAAAGAAATTATAAATAAATTAATAAATAACACATCACCTAAAGACCATTACAGGTGGCTCAGTGGATAAAGAACCAGCTTGCCAATGTAGGGCACTGGGGTTTGATCCCTGAGTCAGGAAGATCCCTGGTAGGAGGAAATGACAACCTACTTCCAGGATTCTTGCCTGGAAAATCCCATGGATAGAGGAGCCTGGCAGGCTGCAGTCCATGTGGTTGTATAGAGTCAGATGTAACTGAGCCACTGAGCGTGCACACAAAAGACCGTTACGTAAATAAGATATTGCCTTTGGCCAAATATTTTACTGAGCATTCAGTTACTAGAAAGAGAAGCTAAAAAGAGAAGAGGAAAGAGAAATATTAATCTATAAGCAGATTTCAAATGCCCTAAGTCATGTACTTTTTTTTTTTCCAGCAATTTTATTTTCCTTTGTCCCTTGAATTTTCCCTCGAAGTGGGAAAAGGAATTCCTCCCACAATGCTTTGCAACAGGCACACATGAACTCTTCTTAAACATATTTCAGGTGATCTATAAGTAGCTCACCAGAGCAGCAGGGCACAGTTGCTGGGAGTCAGGGAAGCAAGGCAGAAGTCTGAGGTCAGCAAAGCCTGTCGGAACATTCCAGGAGTAAGTCTGATTCATTGAGGTCTGGTCATCTTGTGTTGGTTCCGACTGTTAGGGTTTTCTGGTCTGGCCGCTGGGGCTTGCCGAATGCCCGAGTCATGATCACAGCTGTTTCCTCTGCTATGCTATGCTAAGTCACTTCAGTCGTGTCCAACTCTGTGCGACCCCATAGATGGCAGCCCACCAGGCTCCCCGTCCCTGGGATTCTCCAGGCAAGAACACTGGAGTGGGCTGCCATTTCCTTCTCCAATGCATGAAAGGGAAAAGTGAAAGTGAAGTCGCTCAGTCGTGTCCGACTCTTAGCAACCCCATGGATTGCAGCCTAATAGGCTCCTCTGTCCATGGGATTTTCCAAGCAAGAGTACTGGAGTGGGGTGCCATTGCCTTCAGTCACTCAGTCGTCTCCAACTGTTAGTGACCCCATGGACTGCAGCACGCCAGGCTTCCCTGTCCTTCACCACCTCCCATAGTTTGCTCAAACTCATGTCCACTGAGTTGGTGATACCATCCAACCATCTCATCCTGTCTCCCCCTTCTCCTCCTGCCTTCAATCTTTCCCAGCATCGGGGTCTTTTCCAATAAGCTGGCTCTTCGCATCAGGTGGCCAAAGTATTGGAGCTTCAGCTTCAGCATCAGTCCTTCCAATGAGTATTCAGGGTTGATTTCCTTTAGGATGGACTGGTTTTCATTCCAATCCCAAAGAAGGGCAATGCCAAAGAATGTTCAAACTACTGTACAACTGCACTCATTTCACATGCCAGTAAGGTAATGCTCAAAATCCTTGAAGCTAGGCTTCACCAGTTAGTGAAATTCCAGATGTACAAGATGAATTTAGAAAAGGTAGAGGAAAGAGAAGAGTTGGATCTTAGCTCTGCCACCTGCTAACCTTGTGACCTTGGGCTTGTAACTATTTCTTCCAGCCAAATTTCGTCACATGGCAAACTGATACAACTGACTCAAAAGACTGCTGCAGAGTCCAAACAAGATTCTATGAGCTTCCCTGGTGGCTCAGTGGTAAAGAATTCTCCCGCCAATGCAGGAGACACAGGTTTGATCCCTGGTCTAGGAAGATCCCACATGCCACAGAGCAACTGAAACAGTGTGTCACACTATTGAGCTTGTGTTCTATAGCCCAGGATCAGAAACCACTGAGGCCCATGCACACTGGAGCCTGTGCGCTGCAGGAAGAGAAGCCACTGCAGTGAGGAGCCTGAATACTACAGAGCGGCCCCACTCATTGCAACTGGAGAGAAGCCTGAGGGCAGCAGCAAAGACCCACCACAGTGACATATACGTTAGGAAATAAGTAAATACGTAAACATTACAGGAAGAAAATGGGGAAATGGATACTATGGAAATACGCAGTGCTGCACCCAGCACAGAGACGCTCAGCAGGTGTTGGTCTAAGAAGGCAACATGACACAGTGATGAAAGCGTGGTTTTTGGACTCATGCGCCCTGGGTTCAAATCCTGCTCCCTCATTTACCCAAGAGGTAAATTAGACTTAACTTACTTAGCTTTTCCAAGACTCAGTTTCTTCATCTGCAAAATGATAATAACAAGTTGGTGAAGTAAACAAGGCCAAGGGTTTACCATTAAATATTAAACCAGTATTTGTGAAGTTCATATTGTCAACTAAGCAGGGCTCTGGGCACTGGGCATAGAATAGTGCATGATGCTTATTTCTTGCCCTTAGGCGCTCAGCTCTTAATCCCAGAGATGGATGATTGAGCAAACAGTTATATTATAGTGATAAGGCCCCTGCTGGGTCATGACAAGGCTCACGTGGGAACAACTATTGGGGAACCCAATCCAGAGTCTGGGGGTTATAGAGAGATTTTTAAAAGAAGCAATTGCTCCAATGGAACCTGAAAAAAGGGATAAGTTGGCTAGTTGAAGTGCGACTGGGAAGAGTTTTTTATGCAAATGCATCATCTAAAAATGCTGTATATTTCTCACTTAATCCTCATGATGACCCTAAGAAGTTCCTGTTATCACCCCAGTTTTAAGGGTGAGGAAACTAAAGGTTAGAGTACCATGTTCTGATTTATTCTAGAATGTTCCTTTTGAAGGTTTCATGGAGCTCATGACAATTCTTTCTTTTACGAATGCCTCCGTTTCACTCCCAAAACGCACACAGTGAGGTCACTAACGGTGGGTTTCTGCTTTGCACATGTGTGTGTGTGTGTGTGTGCTCAGTCGTGTCTGATGCTTTGTGACCCTATGGACTGTAGCCTGTCAGGTTCCTCTGTCCCTGGGATTTCCCAGGCAAGAATACTGGAATGAGTTGCCATTTCTTCCTCCAGGGGATCTTCTTGACCCAGGGATTGAACCTGCATCTCTTGCATCTCCTGCATTGGCATTACCACTAGCACCATGTGGCGGCCCTCTGTCTTATACACCCATTCCTATCTTTTAGATCAAGGACAAACACCTGACCAAGGTTTAGCTACCTACATTATCTTCCCATTCTGTAATGCAAGCGCTATTTACACTCAAATTGTTTTAAGGAAACATGGAGGTTGGCTTTACACATAACCTCAAAAATTAACACACTCAAAATACCATGCACCATGCCCAGAACATAATAGATAAAAATGGTGGTTGTTTTTTTTCCCCTTATATTCTTTGTTCCGGTGAATATGCAAACAACACGCTGAATTCAACCTAACACCAGCATGGTCAACATATTAGGATTGTGCTTTTCCTCACTTAGATTCCCAATTCAGATTTTAACTTCACATTACAAATTATCTCTCCCAAAGCACTTCCTCCTTTATTCTGTTTGCTTACAACTATTTTATTAACTGACAGCTTCTAGAATGTCAATGGAAGTTCCAAATAATCGTATCTTGTCCATTTTCTCATACAGCAAGGAAAGGGTGAGAAAGAAATTTATTTGACCAGGAAAATAACAAGCAACTCAGCAATGCAAATTGAAGAAAATTAAATTGTACTTGAACTAAATTAATCAATATGAATTAGACTGATATTTAAACTGTTTTCTTTATATGAATTTTATTATAGTCACCCTAAACAGCCTGCTCTATAGGATGTAAAGTGGCTCATGAATAAAGCCAAAATGCCAAAACAATAATAATAATAACAGCTGTGCACTGTGCAGAATTTGAGCTTTAACTCCATTATGATTTTCCTTTTTTGCTGATTGACTATTGCCATACTTAAGTTTGGGCAAAGGATTTGAAGAGGATGAACCTTCAGACATAGAGCAAGTGATGAATTAAGTACCCAGGTAAAATTAGAAGGGATGGGGGCAAGTTACCGGCTTTCAGTTTGCATGGAGACTGCCTTTCCTTCACAGCTCACTCAGCTCCAGTACTCTGAGCATGCTCTGTGGCATCTTGCTATCAGCAAAGCTGAATGTTAACTCCAAACTCCCAGAGGTAGCCATGCAGCTGGCTCTGCAGTCTCTAGCCTAGGTTCCTTGCCAGTCCTGAGACAACTGGGTTAGTCCATGTCAGGGCGACCACAGCCCAGCCCAAACAAAGCAAGGGAATCAGTCCCTCTCGTAGGTGGGCTTGGTACAGTGTGCCTGTATGCTAAGTTGCTTCAGCCGTGTCTGACTCTTTGTGACCCTGTGGACAGTGGCGTGCAGGCTCTTCTGTCCATGGGATCCTCCAGGCAAGAACACTGGAGTGGGTTGCCATTCCCTTCTCCAGGGGATCTTTCCAACCTAGGGATTGAATTCACATCTCCTGTGGCTCCTGCATTGCCGGCCAATTCTTTACTACTGAACCACTGGGGCAGTCCCTTGATACAGTGAAGCATCTGCAAATCCCTAAATGGACTTCAGACCACTGGAGAGCTAGGTGCAAAGTCCATCCGACCATCCCCTTCAGACCCACATCCCTGCAGCTCCCCCAGAATAATAGTGCAATAGCCCCTTCTACTGGGGGGAATGCATAAGGTTCATATCACTTTGATTTTGAGATTCAAGCTGTCTACAGCACCCACCATATCCACATTAGAGGAAGAGCCAGTATCCCTTCCTCTCGTATCTTGAATTATCCCGGGGAATTCCCTGGTAGTCCAGTGGTTAAGACTCCGTGCTTTCACTGCCATGGTCCTGGTTCAGTCCCTGGTTGGGGAATCAGGATCCTGTAAGCCACATGGCATGGCCAAAAAAGAGAATTATCCTAGAAGCTTGAGGTTGACTCAGCCCAAAACATCCAGTCCTGCCCCAAAATGGTTCTTGGAGAGAAAACGTGACAACCTGTAAATGCTTTCTCAGCCCCTGTTTTCTTCTACCATTGCCTTTGTAGCTATCATGTGTCTTTCAACACGAAGAGAGAAGATCACGTTCAGCTCTATGTGCTCCAGGCCTCACACTTTTCTCCCTGAATGTCCCGTGCTACTCGACATCAGACAGTCAACCTGCTGACAGGAGGTACAGAGGAGGAAAGGGAAACCCTCCCCAGTGTTATCTGTGCTCCTGGGAATTTAGTGGGATGCTGGACATAGCCCTTCTGTAGCGTTTGAGGAAGCACCTTTCTGCCCCTGCAGAGTTACATCAGCCAAGGACTCTCTGGGCCGCACCGCCATAGCCTCAACATTATAACCCTTGGTCCTCTCGCATGAGCGCGCTGGCTGGTCCCCAGGATGCTGTGCAATAGACAGTCTAGAGTCCCATGGCCTCAGGGACCCTGAAACCATCTCCCTTCTACCTTCGTGTGTCTGCCATTGGAGTTCCTGATGCCCGATGTTCCAAGTCCCATCCATGTTCTGTTGCAGAATGAATACCGCTTTTAAGAGTTAAACGCTGTTCAACCACATACCAAAAGTAGTGAATGCAGTGGTCCGTGCATGAGAAACACATGAGGCGACTTTTCTCGATGTAATTTTATAAATGAGAACACAGCAACCTAGCAAGGTTGACTCTAGCAGGGACACACAGCTGAGCCAGAGCTAGACCTCAGGTCTGCTGGATTCCCAAACAACGAGCCTGTAGGCATGAGGGTTCTGTCGGGCATCATTGGCTGACACCAGGAGAGGAAGGGGTGCACCTGCCTATGAGGCTGTGGTTCCAGTGACCACAGCGAGGATGCCCAGAGGGACCAGGAGAATCTCAACCAGAGGGAATGATGGAGATGGGTCCTCTCGGAACCCTCTGCCTCTTTCGGTCCTGACACTTACTCCCTCTTTCTTCCCCCTACTATTGTGCATGAAACCAAGATTTCAAGTCCCCGTGATATGTTAGGTAGCATCTGCATCCTTTTAGGTGCCACCGTTGATTGGACCACGAGGGCCAGAATGAGGGCTTCCCGAGTCCAGGGCTCAGCATGCACTGGCCCAGTGGGGTCTCTTTAGCTGATATTTGCTGATGGATGTTCATTACGTGTGCTTGTTGCAACATCTGCATTCACATCACCTTCACAACTGAGTGTCACGCACAGATTGTTCTTTGAATAAGGAGTTTTTACTTATGGGATGTGTAGTAAATATTTGATTAGAGTGCTGCCGATTTGTAGGCTGGCCACTGAGTCGTGATGAAGATAGGCCTGAGAAGTGTTAGTCATTCAGTTGTGTCCAACTGTTTGTGACCCCCATGGACTATAGCCTGCTAGACTCCTCTGTCCATGGGATTTCCCAGGCAAGAATATTGGAGTGGGTAGCCATTCCCTTCTCCAGGGGATCTTCCTGACCCAGGGATCAAACCCAGGTCTCCTGCACTGCACCAGATTCTTTACCATCTGAGTCACCAGGGAAGCCTTTGGGCAATGGTAATTAATGAGACCAGCTAGACTTTCTCCCTTTAATCTTGCTTGAAAAATAAACCAACTTGTCAGGGATGCAAACCAAGAAGACACAAGCAGAAGGAGAGAACAAATGGCAAAGCCCGGGATTGGTGATGCCTTGCATTTTAGACAATGACCTAGCTTCCTTTGTGATCCAGTCTCTTTTGTTGACTTTGCCTCCCAACAATAAAGGTTTATTATCTGAGATAGCTTAAAAGTCTCCATTTCTAGCAAAACCAAAGGAACCCTTTCTGAAGGTCAGAACCTCGCCCTGCTTTGGGGATGCTGGCTTCTCACTATCAGACAACCTGCCCCTCCTGCCCACGCCTGGCCTGGTTCTCTGCTTGGTTCTGGATTCAGTTGGAGTCTTTTCTTTCTAGATCTTCCAGTGCTGTTCTTGGCCTCCTTGGCCCTCCTCAACATGGGGCCTGCCGCTTCCTAACACAGGGGCACCAAGTTCAGGGGGTGGGTGCTACATCACTGGACGGTGGGAGATAGTAAGCGCACCTCCTCCTACCTTCTTCATCTGTCTTCAGGTTTTGTGTTCCCACGGCTTCTTCTGACAGCCTGAGCTTGCTGCTTCCTCCCCGGCACCACAGCTCTGGACTGAAGGGATCAGCCTCTCTCTCAGATCTGGCTCCCTCTCATTTGTCTAGTGTCTCTCAGGGTCTCAGCTGCCTTCAGGTTTCTCATGGCAACCTTTGGTTTTGCCAAGATCTCCCCCAAGGGGACCAGCCTTATCAGCAAAAGGAAAATAGTGGAGTCAGCGGTGAGACTGACATCTAAAACTGTGTGTTGAAGGAGATTTGCAAATCTAGTGCATTTAGGAGATTGTGGTCCTGGAGAATGGCTTAACTCTGTGGTTAATTTAAACACAAAACAGGGGACAAAGACTATTTTCTAGAGCAATCAGTTCTTCGTGGATGAGGAAATTGAAGATCATAAAGGTCAAACCCTTTGCCTAAAGTCACATAGGAAGGTATTTTCAAATCCACTGAAGAACTCTCAAGTCCTGACCCCCGTGACATTTCTTCTCAACCAAAGACCCTCCATGAATGTTTTATTGAAGGTACAAGCTACAGAATTAGTCCGTCTGTAAATAGCATTTCTCCGAAAGGAGTGAGGGGATGAGTTGTGAGTTTGAACAAATTGTGTGTGGTCTGCATGTGTTACAGCTGCACTATACAGGGTGATCATCCACCTATGCCATGAGATGATTAGTACTGTGCCCCTTAATAAACAGTAAAACTGAGACTCATGAAGTTTCATAATAATGAAAATGATGACAGTCATTACTTATTAATGACTTTATTAAGCACTTGTTACATCCTAGTTCCCAGTGATTCACATGTATCACCTCAATCCTGCTCGTAGTAACTTTACCAGGTAGACACTATTACTAAGTGAGTTCCCTAAGGACACACAGCCTGAGTGTGCATCAGGTCCCATCGCCCTGACAGCTGCCTTTGAGCCGAAGCAGATGTTCTTAGGAAAAACCAATTTCTATGTAAAAATATGTGGAAATGTTTACTGAACCAGCATCAAGCATGCAAACACACTTATTGCGTTTGTATTCCAGATAAACAAACAAGAATCCCTGAGAGTGGATGAAGCAGGTTTCCTTCATGTCTGTCTCCCTGGACCACTTAGCTTGGGAGGGCTTAGCAAGTGTCATTGAATGGGTAAATGAATGAATAAGTCTATTTTCATTGCTCTGCCATTAACTGCATTGTGATCTTGAGTGATGACTTGGTCTCTCTGAACCTTCACTTCCTATCTGTAAAATACACAGGAAAAAAAGAAGGAGGCATGAAGACCTTAAATGTTCTGTTTAACCTCTTTTGGGTGGGGTAGGGTGGGGCTTTGAACCACTGTCCTGGGGCTTCCTGGGAGGAGCAACGCAAGCCCTGAGCTACTCCAGCACAGCTTTCACTTTCACATCAGGTTTTAGGAATCACCTCTTAGGAGGCAAGCTGGTCCTAAAAGATGGGAGTCCTGATCTTTACTACTAAAGCTGTTATAATCACATGGCAAAAGGGAGTTCGCAGTTGGAATTAAAGTTACTAATCAGCTGACCTTAAAATTGAGAGATTGTTCTGGATTATTCAGATGGGCCAAATATAATCACATGGGCCTTTACAATCAGAGGAAGAAGGCGCAAGAGTCCGTGAGAGAGATAAGGCAAAAAGAAGAGACAAAAGGGAAGAAAAGATGCAGCACCACAAGGACTAGACCCACCGTTGCTGATTTAAAGACGAAAGAAGTGGACCATGAGCCAAGGAACGTGGGCAGCCTCTCGAAGGTGGGAGCAGCCCCTTGTGACAGCCGGCAGGGAAATGAGAACCCTGCTTCTACGGCTGCATGGAACCAAATTCTGCAGATAACCCGGATGTCAGTGAACATGGAGAACTCACAGACAGATCATTTGAAATTAGGCAGCTAAAGGAGCAAAAAGAAAAAAAAAAGGATGAAAAAGCGTATGTGAATTATGGGACACCATTAAGTAAGCAAACATTTCTATCATGGGAGACCCAAAGGAAGAGAAAGAAAAGGGGAAGAAATTCATTTAAAGCAATAATAGCTGCATGCTCAGCTGCTCAGTCGTGTCCAACTCATTTGTGACCCCCATGGACGGTAGTCCCCCAGGCTCCTCTGTCCGTGGGATTTCCCAGGCAAGAATACTGGAGTGGGTTGCCATTTTCTACTCTAGGAGATCTTCCCGACCCAGGGATTGAATTTGCATCTCCTGCATCTCTTGCATTGGCAGGTGGGTTCTTTACCACTGAGCCACAAGGGGAGCCCCAATAATAGCTCACAATATCCCAAATCTTGGAAGACATATGGACATCCAGGTACAGGGAGCTCAAAGGACTCAAGCAATGCCAAGCCAAAGATTAGTCCAAGACATATTAAAATCAAAATGTTAAAAGAAAGTGTCTAGAAAAAGTGATCCATCACATACAAGGGAACCCCCACAGGATCATCAGTAGATTTCTCTGGAGAAGTGAGTTGGCTCGTTGCATCAGGTGGCCAAAGTATTGAAGCTTCAGCTTCAGCATCAGTTCCTCCAATGAATATTCAGCATGGATTTCCTTTAGGATTGACTGATTTGATCTCCTTGCTGTCCAAGGGACTCTCAAGAGTCTTCATCACATTTTATGATGTAAACATCAAATATTGACTTAACCAAAATTGTGGTTTAACAGCTGTGTTGGGAGGATGAGGATGAAGCCTGCATATTGGTGTGTGTGTCTGTTTCAGTTACAAGGGTAAAATATCCTCCTTCCAAAATAGGAAATCATGGAAAAAACGGATTGTTGCCCATCAATGTATATTTTTTTCTTTCATAGCGAGAGGATTTTAGTCAATAGTGGGGTTATCTAGAATAAAGACCAGGGTTTCCAGCCTTCCTTGTGGGAGCCATGACACCAAGTTCTGGACAATGGGACGTAAGTGAAATTGGTATGTGTGTTTTCTGGGTGGTGTCTTTAAGGGGAAGAAAGATGCTCTTCCATTCCCTTGCCTCCCTTCCCTTTGGATGAAATACAGCCATGGTGACAAGCCATCTTGGATCAGGTGAATACGAGTCTTTTTAACTTGGTGCTCTGCCATTTACAAGAGAAAGATAAGCTTCTATTTTAAGGCTCTGCCATTGCTGTCTTAGTCTCTGTCACAGTGCCCAAACCTATATCGTAACTCAGGAACCAAAAGATAATGTCTGAAGTTGAACAATCAAGAACAAGTGCTATAAAGATGTTATTTAGAAATATTGAATCAAATACCAGGAGAAATTGCGGAAAGACATGAAAGATGTTGCCACTGGGAGTCTTGAATTTATCGAGAAGGGTGGAGTAGGGGACCACCATTTGTCCTTTTAAGTGGCTACATCAGTATTCCTGCTAAATGACATTAAAGTAAGTCATTCTCACATACGTGCACACACAAGGTTATAATTTGTGGTTGCTGTCACCTTGAGTGAAATATGTTTTCACAAGGAGATTGTGATTTAAGGTATTGGAGAAAGCACTTAGATGTGGAGTCTTATTTGGAACCATGCAACCGCTGACAAAAGTTTGATCAATGAGATCGCTCTCGTGTTTGTAATCCCATAGCATAAATATATTATAAGACTGGAAGATGGTTTCCAAACAACCACACTATTACATGACTGTTAAGAAATTTAAAAGGAAAAAAAAATAGAATTTTGATGAGACCATCGGTCACCATTTCAGGAGTAAAGGAAGCAATTACTGTCAAGGACATTGTAAAAATGTAAACTTACCTTCCTGAAATGTGATCGTGATTTCGGAAAATATATGTGATCTACTTGTGACATGGGATACAGAATGATACACTAGCCTTAGCAATGGTGTCAGAGATGAGAATGTTAACAAGCCAGGTCATCGATGTGACTGTTTGGAGCTCCCAGGGCTAGTGACACAGCCTCTTCATGTCCTGCTTTTACTGATAACATGCCTAATGGGCCCATGGTTTTTATGAGCCTGTAATGAACAGGACAGTTAGGAGTTCAAAAATTATCAAGGCGATGTGGACAAATGAGTTGATACTGGTGTCAGAGAAGCAGAGAATCTGCCAATATTAGCTTTGGAAGGGGTCCTGGAGGTCATTTCATGCAACTGTCTCACTTTGGGGAGGAGAGTGAGACCCGGTGATGATTGCTAATGGCCCAGAGTCACCCTGTGACTTGAAAGCGCTTTCCCCAGATGAAGGAAGTGAAACATGGAAGCCGCAGAGAAAGGGGAACATTGTAAAGTAAGAGGGGAGGACAGGGCTTGTCTCCCTCCCTCGGTGTAGGCCCCTGGTCCATGGGTCAGGATCCATTGTAGAAAGGGCTCGTGTAAGGGGGTGGGGTTGGGGAGGGAGAGAAGACCGAAACAGTGAGAGACTGAAGCTGTCATTTTAAAAAGATTGGCATTGAAGCACTATTTGCAGTAGCCAGGACATGGAAGCAACCTGAGTGTCCATCCACAGAGGAATGGATATAGAAGGTGTGGGCCATGCATAGAGTGGAATGCTGCTCATGCATAAAAAGGAACAAAACTGGGTCATTTGAAGTGATGTGGATGGACTTAGAGACTGTCATCCAGAGTGAAGTAAGTCAGAAAGAGAAAAACGAGCGTCATACATTCACACATACATGTGGAATCTAGTCCTGGGTGTTCATTGGAAGGACTGATGTTGAAGCTGAAACTGCAATCCTTTGGCCACCTGATGCGAAGAACTGACTCACTGGAAAAGACCCTGATGCTGGGGAAGATTGAAGGTGGGAGGAGAAGGGGATGAGATGGTTGGAGGGCATCACCAACGTGATAGACCTGAGTTTGAGTAAACTCCGGGAGTTGGTGATTGACAGGGAGGCCTGGCGTGCTGCAGTCCATGGGGTCACAAAGAGTCGGACACGACTGAGTGACTGAGCTGAACTGAACTGTGGAATCTAGTAATATGGTGCAGGTGATCTTATTTGCCAAACAAATAGAAGCACAGACGTAGAGAACAATCCTATGGACACCAAGTGGGGAACAGTGGGGATTGGGATAAATCAGGAGATTGGGATTGACATATATACAGCATAGATAACTGGTGTGAACCTGCTGCATAGCTCAGGGAACACTACTCAGAGCTCTGTGGTCACCTAAGTGGGAAGGAAATCCAAAAAAGGGAGCATATTTGTACGTATATAGCTGATCACTTTGCAGTACAGTGGAAACTAATACAACATCGTAAAGCAACTCTACAAAAATTAATTTAAGAAATTCAAATAGAAATTAAAAACAAAGATTGTACTTGAAAGTGAGCCACAGAGACTCAAGTGGTCATTCTTATGACTGAACATGGTCTGTAAGACATATAATGTACTTGAAGTACCTTCTAAGAAAGAACAAAGATGGGAGGTTTGATCAGGAATGGTTGATTTCAGTGATGATGCAGAAGTAAAACCTTTGCCTGATTGTACCTCAATGAGTGAAGCCTGTTCAACAAGTTATATATGTTTACACCCCATCCTGCTTCCTGTCTCTCGGAGACTGTGTGGCTTTCAGGGAGATGAGGAGGAAAGAGTAGTAGAGACAGCTGGGTTCAGTTTGCTGATGTTGAGTTGCAAGAGTTCGTGGAATATGCAAGAACAATTTATGAGTAGGAAATACACTCTGACTTTCTTAAGTCTGAAGCTTAGGCAAAAGGTCTGGAATGGAGTAGATAGAATTTGAGATCCATTAGGTGGTAATTGAAATAACGAAAAGGGATAACGCTTTTCAAGGAGCCCTGAGAAGAGAAGAGGCTGAAGGGACAGCACCAAGGCACACACACATCTGGAGTCTGAGCTGAAAAAGAGTAGCCCACAAAGAGAAACAGGGAGGTGTGTCCAGAGATAGGAGGAAATCTGGAAGGATCAATGTCATGGAAACCAAGGAGAGTGTGTCTTAAGAAGGAGTGATTTTCAATAGTGTCAGAAGGATCAAAGAAGTAAAAAATGAAGGCTAGAATTATCTTCTGGATTTCAGGTCACTTGTGACCTTGCTAAGAGAGTTTTAGAGAAGTGGTGGGGGTGGAGACACAACTTTGAAGATACACGTTCTTTTTTTAGGATGAGAGACTTGAGCATGGTGAAAGCTGCTTGAAAGGGACTATAGACAGGAAGAGGTTGTATAGAAAGTAAGGAGAGTGGTGGGTGATGGTGTGAAATCCTTGGAAAGGCAGAAGGAGATGGGGTTATGAGTTCAGGGGAGAGATTGATCTTAAACAGTGGGAGATACATCTCTTCTTAAAATAGGAAATGGGGAAAGAGTGAGAGTGATCACGATACATAATGATAGTTTAGTGGCTACTGGACATGTTGATGCGCTGGGGCCTCATTAACAGAAGTATAGCGTTAATATCATAGGAGGTGACAGGCCCTCTGAATTGTGATCTGGTCAGATGTTCAAGGCAATGCTGTGTGTAGTCCTGGCTGGTACATCCTAAGTGAGAGCTGACCACCTGAAGAGCAGGCTTAGAGGAGTTAAAACCTGATGATAGTATTTGAAAATGACTGAAGAATAGGGAAATACTTGGCTCAAGAAATACAGATTTGGCAGAGAAGTAACCATGGTCTTTAAATATTTGGAAGAGCAATTAGTGTTATTCTGTTTTGGTATTAGAGGGCAGACACAGGCAACTAGATGACATTATAGGAAATAAACCATTTTTGGTAATGTAATATGACTTGAATTTAAATGCATACTGACTTCTGTTAAGAAATATTAGGAAAAGTGGTTCATGGGAAAATATCTTCCTTAGCCAAGTTTTTCCAGAGAGTTTAGGACTACATAAATGTTTCATTCAAAAAGTATTGAGTTTTCAACATGTGCCAGATACTATGCTGGGCTCTGGCCACACGATCTGAATCAGGCAATTAGCCTGGAATCAGGTATGAGAAAGAGATATATAAAAAGATACTTAGAATACAACCAGCTGCACTTGGCATAGCACTCGCCATCCTAGAAGACAGTCAGCTATTAATACAATATTAATGTGCTCTATTTATTTATTCATATATTTCATTGCAAACACAATTAAGAATCTCATTCTTCTCAGATAGAACATTTTATGACCTCAGTGATAGAACCCTTTAAAGAAAAACATAGTTGTTCATAACTAATATCAAGTTTCAAGAAGCAGAATTATGTTAAACCTTTCTATTTTGCTGTAACAGACTAGGACCCTGTGAGGCTTTTCCAGGATAGATCCGCCCCTCCCTCCATGTCTTCAACCTACCTCTTTAGAAAAATAATAAATTTAATCAGAGAAATGAGAAAATACAGAAACAAAGGAATATAGTCAAGAAATACAGAATAATAATGCATGAGTGCTCATTTGCTTCAGTCATGTCCACCTCTCTGCAACCCTGTGACTATAGCCCACCAGGCCCCTATCCATGGGATTCTCCAGGCAAGGATACTGGAGCAGGTTGCAATGCCCTCTTCCAGGGGATCTTCCTGATCCAGGGATCAAACTTATCTCCACCTGCATCTCCTGCGTTGAAGGTGGATTCTTTACCTGCTGAGCCAACTGGGAAGGTCAAAGTAATAATAATTTAGTCATTAAACAGAATCAAGGACTCAGTTACTTATCATGAACTACAGGTAATATTCTGAGCTATGTTTTTTGATTGTTGTGTAGATACTGAAAACCCCACCAGGTGGAAGAAGTTAACGACATGAGAACCAGATAGTAGCCATGATATAAACTGCCACACTTCTGAGAACTGGCCTCAAGGAAATGGGAACAAAGCAACCCTAGAACTGAAGACTAACTGTACTTAAAACAATCAATCTGATGCTCGTCAGACCACCACATGACCAATTTCAAGATGACTGTTGGAGTTGACTGTTCTGTTCTGCAAGTAGCCCCCTCCCTCCACTTATACATCCCTGAAATTCCTCTTTTAAACTCTTGCCCCCGATCAGCAATGGGGAGTTTGTTCTTTGGGACATGAGTCCACCTTTTCCCCAGGATTGCTGGCTTCCTCTATCAAGTCATTCTTTCCTTCCATCCAACACTTGTCTCTTAGCATTATATTCTTGAGTGACAAGCAGCCAAACCTGCATTCAGTGACACCGCTCCTCTGAGAAGACTAGAAAGAGCACAGGCGCACCATATTCAAAATAATCCAAAGTTTAAAAATCGCAAATTAAAAAAGAGGAATAACTGATGCATTCTCTAACTGCCTGTCACCGCTTTGTGTCAATATTTGTAAGCTGACAGGGTTTTCACATGATGCCTGCATGCTCATTGGTTAAATGATTGGGAGGAATCAAGCCCAGCTGACTCTGGAAAGTCCATGTAAGGCTTTCATACCATGCACATTGACTTTAGTGTGGGGACAATGATGGAATCCTAGGACCAGGGGAATGGAGAGTAGAGATTCCTAATCCAGGGTGTGGGGTGTAGAAGGAGAACAGTCATGGGAGATGACAGTGGAGCTGAATGGAACCAGGCAGAGGGGTGGGAAGGAGAGTCAGCCACATCAGATCCCCCAGATAAAGTGGTGCGTGGGTGAACTGACGTGGCGTGTGTGTGTCTGCCATGCATGCCCTCACACCGTGAGCGGCTCAGCAGTGCTATAGGCATGCGATGGGATGCTGGGGGTCAGTAAAGAAAAAGGCCTTTTGAGCTTAGTTGGAAAAGTTGAGTGGAGCATGGAGATGTCAGAGTGGGCCAGACTGAAACACAGAGATCCCTGGAGCCTGCAGCTGGCATCCAGAAAGAGCTGACATGACTCTGGACCATCAAGGTGAGCCCAGGGTGGAGGAGGAGAAACCTTTGGAGCATCTCTAAACTTTGAAGATGAAGTGGAATATCCTCTACCTGCAGTAGAGGAAAGGGCCTTGATCATAAATTTGGGAAATAAATATGAATATCATTCTGGCTCTGCCCTTTTGGCCCTGTGTGTGCCTCTGGCAACCTGGTGGGCCTTGGTTTCCACATCTGCAAAACAGACAAGAAAGAGGAGATGGTGACAAAGCTTTTTCCAAGCATGACAACTCATGACTCTCTTGTTTTCCACCCAGGATGAACAGAGAATAACAATATTGTCATTCTTTCATTCCAATAATCATGTATGGATGTGAGAGTTGGACCACAAAGAAGACAGAACCACAAAGAATTGATGCTTTTCACCTGTGGTCCTTCTCTGGACTGCAAGGAGATCAAACCAGTACATTCTAAAGGAAATCAACCCTGAATACTCATTGGAAGGACTGACGCTGAAGCTCCAATACTTTGGCCACTTGATGCGAAGAACTGATTCATTGGAAAAGGCCCTGATGCTGGGAAATGTTGAAGCCAGAAGGGGACAACAGAGGATGAGATGGTTGGATGGCATCACTGACTCAATGGACATGAGTTTGAGGAAGTTTGGGGGGATGGTGAAGGACAGGGAAGCCTGGTGTGCTGCAGTCCATGGGGTCGCAAAAGTTGGACACAACTGAGCGACTGAACAACACTCAATCAAGACATATTTGGGACCGATGAGATGGCAGACAGAGTGTGGTAATAAACATTTTCCTTCCCTCAGAGGGGCGGATTAGGTCCTGGTTCCCAGAACAAGTTTATTCTCCTCCCTGCTGGAAAGGAGCTTTGCACCTTCATTCGTATTCTCCTAGGAACCAAGCCCATTAAGCATGATTAAAAACAGGTCTTATCTGGAGTTGAAGCTGGTGCTCTGAGATGAAAATCCTAGGTGCAGTGAGCTAAATTTTTTGTAAGGATAAAAGAAGCCACAGAATGCTGGCCTTGCTATAACTACTTGGTCTGTGCTCCAAGCGCAGTATTAAGAATTATCATTGATCTTCATCGTGCTAATTTGTCCTTCTATGAAAGAATTTTGGAATGTGTGCTTTTACCACTCTCAGAAAGCTGGTGGTTTTGACAAATTCACAAAATATGTTTCTAATTTCATTCTGCTCCTATCGCATCCCAGTAATTCTCACATTATTTCTGGAAGATTAGCAGACACACAGTTGTAGTGACATAATTAGTATTCAGAGCAGATAATAATGTCAAGGGATTTTTGTTGCTCTTAAAACCTAAATGAAAATATAAGGATAGCAGAAGTTGGATTTGTGATAATTTCTTGGCGCCCATTGTGTACTTATTAAAAAAAAATAATGCCACAAATGAGATTGTTTAAGGCAAACAGTTTGACAAATCATTTAGAAGGAAGTAAATTTTGTTTTCTTTGCTTCCTATCTGTAAGGGAAAAGCATTGCTCCTTCTGCAGAATTTCCTGTCTGCTGTGCAATGGTTAATCCTGAGAACAGTTTCAGGCAATAAAACACTGACTGGAATCTTTCCGACAATACTTTTCGTTCTTGATCTTTTTTTTATGACTAATTGAAACGAAAGCCTGGGGAAGCTTAATGTTAAGAAAACACTCTGTGCTCTTCGATGTGATTCTGTGAAAGGGGTGTCTGTGTGGTGGGCAGCTCTCGGTTCTGGAATTTTAAGTTGGAGACCTAACTGAAGAATCAATATTTCAATTAGATTCCTTAGTGGGTTGAGGATTACTGTTACTGTAGCTGGAAGATTGCTGGGTGTTTTCTTGGGAGGGGTCATTACTATGAGGTGTTTTTTATTTTCTTTTTCATCAGAGCTCCCAGAATCTGTCTGCTTTGTTTGCATTTGAAGCACTGAAGTGACCAACTAGGAAAGAAGGAAGAATGTAAATGATTAATGTTAGACTTCCCGGAAGACTGCTAATGGCATATTCTTTACAGCCACTGGAGAGAAAGCAATCGTGTGTTGTTGTTTGGTTGCTAAGTCATATCTGACTCTTCCAGACCCATGGGCTGCACACCAGGTTTCCCTGTCCTTCACTGTCTCCCAGGGTTTTGCTCAGACCTATGTCCATGGAGTCAGTGATGCTATATAAACATCTCATCCTCTGCCACTCCTTTCTCGTTTTGCTCTCAATTTTCCCAGCATCAGGGTCTTTTCAGATGAGTTGGCTCTTCACATCAGGTGGCCAAAGTTTGGAGCTTCACCTTCAGCATCAGTCCTTCCAATGAATAGTCAGTCAGGGTTGATTTCCTTTAGGATTGAGTGGTTTGATAGCCTTGCTGTCCAAGGGACTCTCAAGAGTCTTCTTCAGTACCATGGGAAACCAATCATTATCTCTTATTTTATAGAATCCTAGAAGCAGTGACCCTTTGAGTTAGCAGAACCAGTTTTCAAATAGTGCTTCAGGGCTCACCTGGAGCCTTGGTCAGTGAGGTGATGGGGACTCAGTGTGGGTGGGGTCCTTGTACCCCAAAATGGATTCAGGAAACCAGAGTAGTTCCCCTTTGATCAGTTCTGTATATTGTTTCACATGAAGTTTGATTTGAAAAATTATTTTATAAACCAGGAGTGAAAAGGACAGATGCTAGGTCAGATTCCTTTGGGCATCCTCACGGACAGTCATCCGGTGTCTATGGAACCATTTCCAAGGCAAAACACTCACGACTTGGTCACTTTATGTGAAACTAGCACTAGTCCCGTTAGGGGAAGCACACTGACTGAAAAACTACCCACCCTGGCCAGTCACCATGGTAACCATGTGCACAGGTTGTTTTACCACAGGAGGTCCTTGTAAGGAACCACCAACGGGAAGAGTTTAGGAAAGGTCAAAAGGAGACACCGCATGTCCAACCAGCTCCCAGAATCCTCACTGGCATCCACCTTGGCTGAGCAATTCGTGCACAACCAGGAAGTGTCCTGAGTCAGAACGATCGGACAGAGACAATCTGGAAACTAATCCCATCACCATAAAACCCAAGACTGAGCCACCTGGTAGAGCTGTTCTCCTGGGTTCCCTTGCCCTGCTGCTCTCCACCTGGGTGCCCCTTCCCAATAAGTCTCTAGCTTTGTTAGCATGTATGTCTCCTCAGACAGTTCATTTCCGAGAGGTAGACAAGAGGCCACTCACAGGCCCTGGAAGGGGTCGCCTTCCTGCAACAATCTCACCATCACCAAACCGTTTTCTTGAGATTTGAAATATTTGGTCCGTGATACTTCCATTTACCTTTGAAAACCTTTTCCTCATCAGAACCACATTTTGCCACCAAATGCTCTTTCACAGTATGGCCAGGAACAGTTATTTTTATAATCCTGGGGATAAGTGGAATGTCTTTCCCTCTTCTGATTTTTCCAAAAAAGGTTCAGCAACTCCATAAAATGATAATTCCTTGAGTCTCTTTGATCTGTGTTTCTCTCAATACTGGCTGCCTTTTAATCTAACATGTGTATCACATAATATAGAACACGATTAGGAAGAGATGCCCAGAAGTACTCTTTTTGTTTAACTTTTAAAAAAATTTACTCTTGCCTGGAAAATTCCATGGATGGAGCAACCTGGTAGGCTACGGTCCATGGGGTATCAAAGAATCAGACATGACTGAGTGACTTCACTTTAAAAAATTTAATTAATTAATTTATCTATCCTTAAATGAAACAAAGATGACTATTTTAATGATAAAAATTCCAATTCACAGGATAGAATCATAAACTATTAGACACCTAACAACAAACAAAGATTCATGAAGTAAAAATCAGATGAAAAAATATATAATCATAACGAGACACATTAATGTTTCTCAGAATATTTTATCAAATGCAGAAAAATAAGAATAGGAGCATTTTTTTCCTTTTGTAAGAGTTTATTTTTAATTGAAGGATAATTGCTTTACAGTATTGTGTTGGTTTCTGCCGTACATCCACATGAATTAGCCATAGGTATACACATGTCCCCTCCTTCCTACCTCCCACCCTGCCCCACCCCTCTAGGTTGTTACAGAACCGTGGTTTGAGTTCCCTGAGTCATACAGCAAATTCCCATTGGTTATCTATTTTACATATGGTAGTGAATGTTTCCATGTTACTCTCTCCATACATCCCACCATATCCTTCCTCCCCCCACCCCACCAGGTCCATAAGTCTGTTCTCTGTGTCTCTGTTTCCATTGCCGTACTGCAAATAACTTCATCAGTACAATCTTTCTAGATTCCATATATATGCATTAGTATGCAATATTTGTTTTTCTCTCTCTGACTTACTTCACTCTGTATAATAGGCTCTAGGTTCATCTACTTCATTAGAACTGACTCAAATGCGTCAGTTTTTATGGTTGAGTAATATTCCATTGTATACCTGTACCACCGATTCTTTATCCATTCATCTGTCAATGGACATCTAGGTTGCTTCCATGTCCTCCCTACGGTAAATAATGCTGCAAAGACCATTGGGGCACATTTGTCTTTTTCAATTTTGGTTTCCTCAGGGTATATGCCTAGTAGTGGGATTGCTGAGTCATATGGTAGCTTTAGAATAGGAGCATCTTGAATGATGTCATTACAGAAGAATTTATTCTTATCCAGCATATTATATTCCCAAATCATCTACTCCACTAGTACTGGCATTGCACCAGCTGAGTAAAAACTGAGGGTTTTGACTGTTATATAACACCACGTTTTTTTTTTAATTGTATTTATTTATTTACTTTTGGCTATCCTGGGTCTTTGCTGCTGCTTGGGCTTTTCTCTAGTTGTGACGAGCAGGGGCTACCCTTTAGTTGTGCTGCTTGTGCTTCTCATTGCAGCGGCTTCTCTTGTTGCAGAGCATGGGCTCTGGGGGTGGGCTTCAGCAGTTACAGCTGCTCAGCCCTAGAGCACAGGCTCAGGAGTTGTGGCCCACAGGCTTAGTTGCTCCATGGCATGTGGAATCTTCCCAGACCAGGGATCAAACCCAAGTCTCCTACATTGGCAGGCAGATTCTTTGCCACTGAGCCACCAGGGAAGCCCAAATATCATGTTTTTGTGTATTTGTTTTTTCTATCAACTCTTTGATAACAAGGATTACATTTTATTCAACTATCTATTCCCAGAGATAGAATTGCCAGCATCCATTGGATCATAGAAAAAGCAAGAGAATCCAGAAAAACATCTACTTCTGCTTTATTGATTACACCAAAGTCTTTGACTGTGTAGATCACAACAAACTGTGGAAAATTCTTCAAGAGATGGGAATACCAGACCACCTTACTTGCCTCCTGAAAAATCTGTATGCAGGTCAGTAAGCAACAGTTACAACTGGACGTGGAACAACAGACTGGTTTTAAATACGGAAAGGAGTACGTCAAGGCTACATACTGTCACCCTGCTTATTTAACTTATATGCAAAGTACATCATGCAAAATGCCAGACTGGATGAAGCACAAGCTGGAATTAAGATTGCTGGGACAAATATCAATAACCTCAGATACACAGATGACATCACCCTTGTGTCAGAAAGTGAAGAAGAACTAAAGGGCCTCTTGATGAAAGTGAAAGAGGAGACTAAGAAAGCTGGCTTAAAACTCAACATTTAGAAAACTAAGATCATGGCATCCAGTCCCATTACTTCACGGCAAATAGATGGGGAAACAATGGAAACAGTGACAGACTTTATTTTGTGGGGCTCCAAAACCACTGCAGATGGTGACTGCAGCCATGAAACTAAAAGACACTTGCTCCTTGAAAGAAAAGCTATGGCCAACCTAGACAGCATATTAAAAAGCAGAGACATTACCTTGTTGGCAAAGGTCGATCTAGTCAAAGCTATGGTTTTTCCAGCAGTCATGTATGTATTATATTTTCAATTGGACTATAAAGAAAGCTGAGTGCTGAAGAACTGATGCTTTGAACTGTGGTGCTGGAGAAGACTCTTGAGAGTGCCTTGGACTGCAAGGAGATCCAACCAGTCCATCCTAAAGGAAATCAGCCCTGAATATTCATTGCAAGGACTGATGCTGAAGCTGAAACTCCAATACTTTGGCCACCTGATACGACAAACTGACTCATTGGAAAAGATTGCTGGGAAAGATGGAAGACAGGAGGAGAAGGGGATGACAGAGGGTGAGATTGTTGGATGGCATCACTGACTCGATGGACATGAGTTTGAGTAAGCTCCAGAAGTTGTCAATGGACAGGGAAGCCTGGCATGTTGCAGTTCATGAGGTCGCAAAGGGCTGGACACGACTAAGAGGCTGAACTGAACTGATCTATTCCCAGCCTCAGTGCACTGCCTAGTACATGGTAGATACTTAACACATGAAATTTGTTAATCTGGAATCAGAACACCTATGTTTGAGTCCCTTCCAAATCAATTACTGTCTGTTTGACCTTTAACAAAGCATTTCACTCCTCTGAGATTCCACTTCCTGAAATGTAATTTGGAGGAATAACAATACTGTTGAAAGAGTTGAATGAAAGATCATAAAAGCACATCAAAAGTTTGAGTGAAGAAATAAACAGATTATTTGAAGGATTTAGAATCTGAGCATTTTTCAAGACATTTAAAACTTTGTCTTAAGATCAAATTAAATTACAAGACAGCCACATACTTGTGACACATAATAAAGAGATCCTCATAGAATCTCCTTCATTGAATACTTGTTAATTATGATCCTATTTTATTTCATTGTACATTGAAATACACTATAAGAAATAGTTATTATGTCCTTACAATTGCATTTCCTACAGGAATGTTGACAAAGAAGATAATGCTCAGAATCTTCATATAGGATTTATACTCATTTAATATTTAGTGCCATGTAGAAAGTTCTTTTGTTTTTGAAAAGGCAGAGGAACCAGAGATCAAATTGCCAACATCCACTGGATCATGGAAAAAGCAAGAGAATTCCAGAAAAGCATCTATTTCTGCTTTATTGACTATGCCAAAGCCTTTGACTGTGTGGATCACAAGAAACTGTGGAAAATTCTGAAAGAGATGGGAATACCAGACCACCTGACCTGCCTCTTGAGAAACCTATATGCAGGTCAGGAAGCAACAGTTAGAACTGGATATGGAACAACAGACTGGTTCCAAATAGGAAAAGGAGTACGTCAAGGCTGTATATTGTCACCCTGCTTATTTAACTTCTATGCAGAGTACATCATGAGAAACGCTGGGCTGGAAGAAGCACAAGCTGCAATCAAGATTGCTGGGAGAAATATCCATAACCTCAGCTATGCAGATGACACCACCCTTATGGCAGAAAGTGAAGAGGAACTACAAAGCCTCTTGATGCAAGTGAAAAAGTTGGCTTAAAGCTCAACATTCAGAAAACTAAGATCATGGCATCTGATCCCATCACTTCATGGGAAATGGATGGGGAAACAGTGGAAACAGTGTCAGACTTTATTTTTTTGAGCTCCAAAATCGCTACAGATGGTGACTGCAGCCATGAAAATAAAAGACGCTTACTCCTTGGAAGGAAAGTTATAACCAACCTAGATAGCATATTGAAAAGCAGAGACATTACTTTGCCAACAAAGGTCTGTCTAGTCAAGGCTATGGTTTTTCCAGTAGTCATGTATGGATGTGAGAGTTGGACTGTGAAGAAAGCTGAGCGCTGAAGAATTAATGCTTTTGAACTGTGGTGTTGGAGAAGACTCTTGAGAGTCCCTTGGACTGCAAGGAGATCCGACCAGTCCATTCTAAAGGAGATCAGTCCTGGGTGTTTATTGGAAGGACTGATGCTGAAGCTGAAACTCCAGTACTTTGGCCACCTCATGCGAAGAGTTGACTCATTGGAAAAGACTCTGATGCTGGGAGGGACTGGGGGCAGGAGGAGAAGGGGACGACAGAGGATGAGATGGCTGGATGGTATCACCGAGTCAATGGACGTGAGTGAACTCTGGGAGTTAGTGATGGACAGGGAGGCCTGGCATGCTGCGATTCATGGGGTTGCAAAGAGTCAGACACGACTGAGGGACTGAACTGAACTGAACTGAGAAAGTTCTTTTAAAGGACTGGTATACATTGATATTTAGAATGATGTAAAAGCAGAGATATTACTTTGCCAACAAAGGTATGTCTAGTCCAGGCTATGGTTTTTCCTGTGGTCATGTATGGATGTGAGAGTTGGACTGTGAAGAAGGCTGAGCACTGAAGAATTGATGCTTTTGAACTGTGGTGTTGGAGAAGACTCTTGAGAGTCCCTTGAACTGCAAGGAGATCCAACCAGTCCATTCTAAAGGAGATCAGTCCTGGGTGTGCATTGGAAGGACTGATGCTGAATCTGAAACTCCAATACTTTGGCCCCCTAGTGCAAAGAGTTGACTCACTGGAAAAGACCCTGATGCTGGGAGGGATTGGGGGCAGGAGGAGGAGGAGACAACAGAGATTGAGATGGCTGGATGGCATCACCAAGTCGATGGACATGAGTTTGAGTGAACTCTGGGAGTTGGTGATAGACAGGGAGGTCTGGCGTGCTGTGATTCATGGGGTCACAAAGAGTCGGACATGACTGAGCAACTGAACTGAACTAAATTGAGTATGTTACCATTTTTCCTTTGGCTGCTGGGAATCTCAGAGCAAACTTTGAGGCTCAATTATGAGAAATTTAATCACTGTGAACAAGAACAAGAGCAGCTCATCTGGTCATTTTTTGTGAAATAATTAACTAGATGGATAAATAAAAATTGCTGGATATAAAACAGTATTTTAAGAAACTTAAATTTCTTGAAGTTGATTGAAATGGTTAGCACCTGGCTCAGTTTCTGAAAAATTCAGAACAAACTTGCCATAGACCTTAACAGATAACTTATTTTTAGAATCTAACGTGGATTTCTAGTTAACTCTAAGATTGCTGAGTTGAATTAAGAAAAACGGTTAGAGACACACATGATTCATTACATGAAAGCAGGGGAATCTGCCTGACTGATAAATTGCAACAGCTATCACACTCTTAGTTTCCCCAAATAAGGTACTGAATGTGTGAGCAGTGACTGGCAGAACATGTATTCCATTGGCTCATAGTGTCAAAGACACAGGTGTCCATAACCTTTGTGTGGGCTTCCCTAACGGCTCAGATGGTAAAGAATCCACCTGCAATATTGAAGACCTGGGTTCGATCCCTGGGTTCGGAAGATCCCCTGGAGGAGGGTATGGCAACCCACTCCAGCATTCTTGCCTGGAGAATCCCCATGGACAGAGGAGCCTGGAGGGGTCACAAAGTCTGACATGACCGAGTGACTAAGCACAGCACAGCGAATTTTAGGGGAGGAAGGGGAGGTGATATTCAGTGTCCAGCCTGTCTTCCTCTTTAGGGATATCTCCTATTATATCCATGAGTGAGTGAAAGTCACTGAGTTGTGTCCGACTCTTTGTGATCCCATGGACTATACAGTCCATGGAATTCTCCAGGCCAGAATACTGGAGATTATTATATCCATTATATGTCTAGATTTGGTGGGATGCAGACCCCACTTAACACTATGTGAAAGATGAAATCTGGAAGATTCTTATCATATGTCCTTATCACCTAGGGCATGAGTATGTAACTTGAGTTGTCCAATATAAGTACAGCATGAGATTTTGATTTTATGATATTGATAAAAGAAACTCAAAGCTTTTTTGGATAGTGAAGTGTATAGAACTTTCACAGCCACACATAAAATCCAGCTAAAGATGAAAGTGGTTACAGAGAGGTGGGAAGTGCTAAGAGAAAGGCAGAAAGTGGACCTAGAGCCCTGATCCTACCATACCTGAAACCTAACTTATCTTTGATATTTCCAATTATTAAGCTGATTTTTTAGTCTTTATGTTACTTGCAATCAAAGCATTGATATAACCCTCACCCCTCAACCTCCAAAACACCCACCTTCTAAACACAGTAGATTTATATATCAGTGTATATGAAGATCTAGTAGATTCTGGAAATGGTTTAGAGTCTGTATCCTATCAACTTTGCTCTATCAGGGACATCATGGATAGTGAGTCTAGAAAATCCATTATAAATTTAATGTGAAAAAATATAATGCAAAAGAACATGAAGCTAAAAGTGAGAGTGTTGGTCAGTCGGTCCTGACTCTCTGCAACCCCATGGACTATAGCCTGCCAGGCTCCCCTGTCCATGGGGTTTTCCAGGCAAGAATGCTGGAGTCATTACCATTTCCTTCTCCAGGGGATCTTCCCAACCCAGGGATGGAACCTGGGTCTCCAGCATTGTAGGCAGATTCTTTACCATTTAAGCCACCAGGAAAGCCCATTGTAAGCTAAACCATACATCAAAACTCAGAAGAAGCACAGTTGTTGCAAACTGACTTTCCACTGGATCCCAGAAAAAAACATTTGAGAATTTTTTTGGAAGCCTCAATAATATTAGGAGACCATGGTTTCTATGAGAGAATAGAAACTGATATGAAAGCTAATATGATGAGAAATGTCACAGTATAAATTCAAAAGTAGGAAGGATAAGATGTAAAGGCAAGAATAAAGCATGAGGGGTGAACTGGGCAAGGAAAGGATCATTAAAAGGAAGCAAATATTGCCATCAGAAAATTAAATTCTATATTTGAGGAAGTAAAAAGTAGATTGACCTTAGAAAATTAAATCAGTTATGTAGAAATTAAACTTCAGATCACTGAGAGAGATAGATATTATATATACATATATATTATATATATATGGAGGAAAATAATCACCTCTATTTGGTTAGGTGATAGGAAATTTTTTTTCTTTTGTTAGTTTTTAAAAGCATTTCTTCTACAATGAATATGTATTGATTTGGAAAGAAGAAAGTTGGTTTTTTAAAAATTATGGGTTTTTGTTGTTGTTGTTGTTGTTGCAGCTTTCTGAAATCTTTGGCCACTCCTCGTGGCCTTCAGGATCTCAGTTCCCTGACCTGGGATTGAACTTGGGCCATGACAGTGAAGGCACCGAATCACAACCACTAGACAAGCAGGAACTCCCTCAGAATTGCTATTTGCAGCAACATGAATGGATTTGAAGGGCATTATGCTAAGTGAAATAAGTCAAAGAAAGACAAATACTATATGAAATCACTTATATGTGAAACCTAAAAGAATACAACAAACTAATGAATATGCAGAAAAGAAGAAGGCCCACAGAGATAGAGAAGAAACTAGTGGTTACCGAGGGGTGGACGGCAAGCAAAATAGGGAGGTACCAATTACTGGCTGTAAGATAGGCTCAAGGATATATTGTACAACATGGAGAATATAGCCAATATTTTGTAATAAATGTAAATGGAATGTGAAAAAGTGAAAGTCGCTCCGTCGTGTCTGACTCTTTGTGACTCCATGGACTGTAGCCTGCCAGGCTCCTCTGTTCATTAAATTCTCTAGGTAAGAATACCAAATTGGGTAGCCATACTGAATTGGGTAGCCGTTCCCTTCTCCGTGCTACCTTCCCAGTCCAGGTATCAAACCCAAGTCTCCCGAATTGCAGGTGGATTCTTTACTATCTGAGCTACCAGGGAAGCCCAAATGGAGTGTAACCTTTAGCAATTGTATGAAAAATTAAAATTTAAAATGAAAATAAAATTGATGCATTACTTATAAGGGAACAATAATTCAAATGGCAGATGATTTCTCATTGGAAACTGCAGAGTCCAGAAGGAAGTGACATATTTCTAAACTGTTGAAGGAAAAAAAAAAAAGAAAATTCTATATCCACTGAAAATATTCTCCAGCAATTAAGATGAAATAAAGACATGCTCAAATGAAGACTATCTAAGAGAATTTGTTCCCAGCACATGTGCTGTAAAAGAATTGCTAAAATTGTCTAATTTCTTTAGACAAAGGAAATGATAGCAGAAGGAACTTGGAACATCAGAAATAAAAGAAGTACAACAGAAATTGGAAATGTATGGGTAAATATTATAGACTATATTTCTCTTCTTGCATTATTTGAAATGCTTATTTATTTAAAACAGAAATTATAAGTTTCCGATAAGGTATTCAGTGTAAATATTTGTAAAACATAAGCCAACAGCATTATAAAATAAAGAGGGTAAAGGAACTCATATGATGAAAAATTTCTGCATTCTACATGAAATGATAAAATACTGATTTTACGTAAAGTGTTTAAACTTAAGTATATATATTGTCATCCATAAATAATCAAAATACACAAAGAGATATCTGAGAGCACAATAGATAAATTAAAATAGAATACAAAAAATGTTCATATAATTTAAAAGAAAGCAAGGAGTGGAAAATAGGCAAAAGGGGAAAAAAAAAAAGAGGAAACAGAAAAAAAAACAAATAATAAAATGGAAATTTAAAGCCAAACACATAAATACTTGCATTAATTGTTAATGGTCTAAACACACTAACTGAAAGACAGAGATTGTCACAATAAATTCAAAAGCAGTATTTGACTATATGATGTCTACAAGAAGCTCACTTTAAATATAGTGATATAGGTATACTAAGAGTACCATGCAAACACTAATCAAAAAACAAACAAACAACAACAACAACAAAACAGAGTATATTTATGTTAGAGACTTCAGATCAAAGAAAACTGTCAGGGATAAAGAAGAACATTACATAATGACAAAAATGTCAATTTTCCAAGAAGACATAACAATCCTAAGTTTATATATATCAAAGATAAAGCTTCACAATATACAAGGCAACAGCCATCAGAACCGAAGGAGAAAAATATATTTCTGTAATGATAGTTGGAGATGCCTCTCTCTGTAACCGATAGAACAGGTAGGGAGAAAAAATTTCAAGTAAATAGAACTGAACACCACTGTCTACCAACTGTATTGAACTGACATTTATAAAATATTTCACCCAACAACAGGGCTTCCTTGATGGCTCAGTTGGTAAAGAATCTGTGGGAGACCTGGGTTTGATCCCTGGGTTGGGAAGATCCCTTCGAGAAGGGAACTGACATTCACTCCACTGTTCTTGCCTCGAGAATTCCATGGACAGAGGAGCCTGGCGGGCTCCATGGGGTCACATGGGGTGACAGAGAGTTGGACACGACTGGGGGACTAACACTTCACTCACCCAACAACAGCAATAAACATGCTTCTTCTGACTGCAAACGGAATACTCCTCAAGACAGATCCTAAGAGTTAAAAGAATTTGAATCAACATAGTACATTCTTGAATCCTGATGTAGTTTGAACTGGACACAGTTTATAGAATTTCAAAATAGGATTGCTGAAATAAAAAAAAACGCACACTGAAAAGACTAATAATAAAATGATCACATATATGGCTGAAGACCATGAAAGACTGAGTGAAAGAATTCTTCCAGAATGAATGAGAAAAGATAGTGATGTAAAAAACTTAAGATTTTTAATTAATTTAATTTAATTAAAATTTAAGAAACAGAGCAGAGTCTGCACATCCAAGAGTAATTCAACAGGAGAGAAAAGGGAGGCAGAGCGAGGTCCTCACAGAGGAAAATGTCCCTGGGCTGGAGACATGGTGAAATCTGAGATGCCAAAGAGGAGGAAAAGGAGTTACAAGCTTCCTGAAAAAAGAAAAAAAAAAAAAAGAATAAATTGCTGTATTAATCAGGATTCTCCAGAGAAATAGACCCAACAGGAATTGCTTGTGTTTCTTTTCCCCCTCTTTTGTTGATTTGTTCTGTCATTCATTCACTTGCTTGCATTTTATTTGTTATTTATTTAATTAAAGTAGCAATTGATGGATTTCACAGATTGGCAAATCCCAAATGTTTAGGATAGGCTGGCAGGCTGGAGAACCAAGGAAGAGTTGCTGTTTGAGTCAAAAGCAGTCTGATGACAGAATGCCTTTTTGCTTGAAAGAGGTCACTCCTTGATCTATCCAATCCTTGAGCTGATTGGATGAAGTCTGTCCACAGTGTCGTGGTTGCTGTTCAGTTGCTCAGTCATGTCTGACTTTGCCACCCCATGGACTGCATGCATGCCAGGCTTCCCTGTCCTTCACCATCTCCCAGAGCTTGCTCAAAGTCATGTCCATTGAAGATTGAAGGCAGGAGGACAGGGGGACGACAGAGGAAGAGATGGTTGGATGGCATCACCGATTCAAAGTCCTGGGGTGGCAGAGTCAGACACAACTTAGTGAATGAACAACAACTTTTAAGTCTTAATCTGCCTCTCCTCCTTTATCTCTCCTTTATTCTTTGCAATTTGTTTGTAGAAGAAACTGGGTTGTTTGTTCTGTGCAGTTTTCTACTGCATGTCTTTTGCTGATTACACTCCTGTGGTATCATTTACCTTGTTCCCTGTGTTTCCTATAATTTGGAAGCTTGGCTTTTTTAGAAGTTGGAGGTTCAAGTTCAAGTTTTCTGCAAGAATATTTCATAGATGGCATCGTGTCTTTTTTTATCAAGAGGCACTAATAGCTGATTCTCACTTTGTGATGTGAGTCAGATGTTGATGGTCAATGACAAGATCCTTTACTTAGCACTGTAAACTGGTGATGCTCCAGCTGAATCATTCATCATTTTCTGAGAGAAATATTTCATCAACTTTTGGGTTACCCTGGAGTATAATTTGTACTAAAAAGACAAAATACATGTTTAAGCTCTCTTTTTTTACTATAAATTTTAGAGTACATGGTCTGTGCCCTAGCTACTTTCAATGATTAACCAAAGTGTTTTTGTTTATTTTTGCTTATTTTTAAGCATCATTATGAAATATGATTTCAATATATGGACGTGTTTCAATCCATTGCATTTACTACCCTTATTCACATTCAAGTTACCCCATATTTGGCCAGTAGGAGCCAAATATGACCTTAGTCATCTTTAATATCCTGTTTAATTTCTCACTTGACAAATGTTTCAGGCTTATCCTTTACATTTCTCTATTTATTCCTTATGTTTCTGTCCCAGACCAGGAATCAGCTATTTCTCCAGGCATTATTGATTCTTATTAGTGGGTAATAGTACTAAGACACCACAATATGAACTGCTATTTTTTCCCTCTTTTAAAAAATTCTCTTATCTGATATTTGCAACTTTTTTCTCCACTTAGTCATTCATCTGTTACATTGCTTGTGATGTTTGTATTCCATACATACTTTTGCTGTCATATAGATCTCTCATTTTAAAGATGTTGACTAAATTAAATCAATGACTAAAATATTGTCAAAAACTATTCATAACTGAGAATTCTGTATTTCTCACTCAGTGCTGAGGACAAAGATCTTTTCTAAAATTAAAAAAAGAAATCCTAGTAACTTTGTCAAGTGTGCAACTTTTTTGAGGATATTAGCACAAATTAAAAAAAATTAAATGTATTATGGGAAACACCATTAACAGTCATTCGCTCTTCATTTTGATAACAGAATTCTTTTATCCAAGTACCAGACAAACACATGTACTGAAGGTGTGAGCCCCCCTCCAGCCACAAGGTGCTGAATCATGCCATTGCCTTCTCCGATGGTTAGGTTAAGCCAGTCATAATGGCCTCATTCTCGCTGGCAGTGATGGGAGAGGGGAAACATGCTAGGCTGCTTCTGGAAAAGATTTTCCTTGAGTGCTCTGGGAGGAGACATCTTTTCTGACATAGATGCTGTTTACCTGAAATTGGCACTGGGAAATGCTATCACTGTTTTAAAACCATCATGAGCTCACTGGTTATGCTGAGCCTGGAAGAGCAGGAAAATGAGGGACCTGTGGCACCTTAATAACATGGCTGAGGTGCCAAACTGACTAACCTGGCAGGGTCTACAGCTAGACTCCTAGCTGTGATATACTAAAGGCCCCCACTCTGCAGACCACTGCTAGGGCTGGGGCTGAGGCTGAGGGTCTGCCTTTCAAGGCTGGCAGCATCTCAGTTGGCATATTAGCTCCATAGAAAGTAAGATGAATACAAGACAGACTGATAAGCAAAGGAACCAGCTGAGCTCATAATTATGCCTAAATAATTGTTATTAATGAGACTGAAATTAAAAGGAAAGGATTCCCAGAACATAAAAAGCATAGTGTTAAAAAAAAAAATCTGAATAGAGTAAAATTCCAGGTGTTTTTGCAAAATTTGGGGGAAATGGTGGTACACAGGAGATACAAATCTACAGTAAAAATTGTACCCTGTGGGTAATTCCAGGAGAGCTGTCCACCATCTGTTTTAAGACCTGAGAGGTGAAGTTGCTCAGTCCTGTGCAACTCTTTGCGATCCGGTGGACTTAGCCTACCAGGCTCCTCCATCCATGGAATTTTCCAGGCAAGAGTACTGGAGTGGGTTGCCATTTCCTTCTCCAGGGCATCTTCCTGACCCAGGGATTGAACCCAGGTCTCCCACGTTGCATGCAGATGCTTTACTCTTTGAGCTGCCAGGAAAGCACCAATTTTAGCACTGGGTGTACGTTAACTAATGTTCATGGAACATTTAGAGCTGACACACCAGTCCCACTCTAGATGAAGGACATCTCTGTCTGAGGTGCCTGGTTATCATGTATTTTTGTTTTTAATTTTTAAAAGATATTTTTTGATGTGAGTTGTTTTTAAGTCTTTATTGACTTTGTTACAATATTGCTTCTCTTTTGTCCTATGGGGACCTTATAGCTCAGTTGGTAAAGACTCTGCCTACAATGTGGGAGACCCAGGTTTGATCCCTGAGTTGGGACGATCCCCTGGAGAAAGGAAAGGCTGCCCACTCCAGTATTCTGGCCTGGAGAATTCTATGGACTGTACAGTTGGGTTGCAAAGACTTGGACACGACTGAGTGACTTTCACTTTCACTTTGTCTTTTGGCCCCACGTCATGTGAGATCTACACATGGACATCACCAGACGGTCAACACTGAAATCAGATTGATTATGTTCTTTGCAGCCAAAGATGGAGAAGCTCTATACAGTCAGAAAAAACAAGAACGGGAGCTGACTGTGGCTCAGATCATGAACTCACTGCAGAATTCAGACTTAAATTGAAGAAAGTAGGCAAAACCACTAGTCTATTCAGGTATGATCTAAATCAAACCCCTTATGGGTGTACAGTGGAAGTGACAAATAGATTTAAGGGATTGGATCTGATTGACAGAGACCCTGATGAACTATGGACAGAGGTTTGTGATGTTGTACAGAAGGTGGTGATCAAGACCATCCCCAAGAAAAAGAAATGCACAAAGGCAAAATGGTTGTCTGAGAAGGCCTTACAAAGAGCTGAGAAAAGAAGAGAAGTGAAAGGCAAAAGAGAAAAGGGAATATATAAACATCTGAATGCAGCGTTCTGAAGAATAGCAAGTCTATTCTTCGGAAAGAGAATAGGAAAGAGATAAGAGATAAGAAAGCCTTCCTCAGTGATCAGTACCAAGAAATAGAGGAAAACAATAGAATGGGGAAGACTAGAGATCTCTTCAAGAAAATTAGAGATACCAAGGGAAGATTTCATGCAAAGATGGCTCAATAAAGGACAGAAACAGTATGGACCTAACAGAAGCAAAAGATATTTAGAAGAGGTGACAAGAATACACAGAAAAACTGTACAAAAAAGATCTTCACGACCCAGATAACCATGATAATGTGATCACTGAACTAGAGCCAGACATCCTGGAATGTGAAGTCAAGTGAGCCTCAGGAAGCATCACTATGAACAAAGCTAGTGGAGGTGACAGAATTCCAGTAAAGCTATTTCAAACCCTAAAAGATGATGCTGTGAAAGTGCTGCACTCAATATGCCAACAAGTTTGGAATACTCAGCAGGGGCCACAGGACTGGAAAAGGTCAGTTTTCATTCCAATCCCAAAGAAAGGCAATGTCAAAGAATGTTCAAACTACCGCACAATTGTACTCATCTCACATGCTAGTAAAGTAATGCTCAAAATTCTCCAAGGCAGGATTCAGTAGTACGTGAACTGTGAATTTCCAAATGTTCAAGCTGGTTTTAGAAAAGGCAGAAGAACCAGAGACAAAATTGCCAACATCTTCTGGATCACCAAAAAAGCGAGAGAATACAAGAAAAACATCTACTTCTGCTTTACTGACTATGCCAAAGCCTTTGACTGTGTGGATCACAACACACTGTGCAAAATTCAAGAGATGGGAACACCAGACCACCTGACCTGCCTCCTGAGAAATCTGTATGCAGGTCAATAAGCAACAGTTAGAACTTGACATAAAACAACAGACTGATTTCAAATAGGGAAAGGAGTACATCAAGGGTGTATATTGTCACCCCGCTTATTTAACTTATATGCAGAGTACATCATGCAAAATGCTGGGCTGGATGAAACACAAGCTGGAATCAAGATTGCTGGGAGAAATATCAATAACCTCAGATATGCAGATGATACCACCCTTATGGCAGAAAGTGAAGAAGAACTAAAGAGCCTCTTGATGAAAGTGAAAGCGGAGACTGAAAAGTTCACTTAAAGCTCAACATTCAGATAACTAAGATCATGGCATCTGGTTCCATCACTTCATAGCAAATAGATGGGGAAACAATGGAAACAATAAGAGACTTCATTGTTTTGGGCTCCAAAATAACTGCAGATGGTGACTGCAGCCATGAAATTAAAAGACACTTGCTCCTTGGAAGAAAAGCTATGACCAACCTAGACAGCGTATTAAAAAGCAGAGACATTCCTTTGCCAATGAAGGTCAATCTAGTCAAAGCTATGGTTTTTCCAGTAGTCAAGGTATGGATGAGAGTTGGGCCATAAGGAAGGGTGAGCACCAAAGAACTGATGGTTTCCAATTGTGGTGCTGGAGAAGACTCCTGAGTCCCTTGGACAGCAAGGTGATCAAACCAGTCAGTCCTAAATGAAATCAACCCTGAATATTCATGGAAAGACTGATGCTGAAGCTGAAACTTCAATATTTGGGCCACCTGATGGGAAGAGCTTACTCATTGGAAAATTCCCAATGCTGGGAAAGATTGAAGGCAAAAGGAGAAGGGATCAGTAGAGGATGAGATGGTGGGACGGAATCACTGATTTAATGGACATGAATTTGGGTGAACTCTGAGAGATTGTGAGGGACAGGGAGGCCTAGTGTGCTACAGTCCATGGGGTCTCTCAAAGAGTTGGACATGACTTAGTGATTGAACACAACACCACCACCATGAAACATTCTGTGGGTGGAAGCAAATCATGAGGTCAGCCTACATTCAAAGGTTGAGGAAATAGACTCCTCCTCTTGGTAGGAAATTCTACAAAGTCTCATTGCAAGGGTGAATGGATGAAGGTTGGTGTGATCAATTTCCATCTTTAAACATCATGCCTTAAAGCATTCCTGTCCCTTCCTGGCGCCAGGGACACCACATTTAGCTGTACAAGCTGCGTATTATACAATTCCCAGGGTAGGGGAAGGAGCCACACTGTAAACTTATTCCACAAGGAACATACCCCATCATGTTTTCTTAAGATGTCCTTCAGGACTTCCCTGGTGGTCCAGTGGTTAGGATTTCCACTCTTCCAAAGCAGGGGGTGTGGACTTGATCCCTGATTGGGGGACTAAGATTGCACATGTTGTGTGATGAGGCCAAAGATAAAAAAAAAGATGTCCTTCAGATATTCAATGAAACCATCTCTTCATCCCTCTTCCCCCCAACCCCCACCTCACACACACAGACACGCACACACACACACACACACTCTGTTCTCAAGGGCAGATCAGTTTACTATAAAATTGGATCCTGGGGCATGAAAATGTCTGCTATTCTAAAATGTAGCTAACAATCCTAACATATTACAGGTTTAAATATACTGATTATTTTTAACTTCAGCTATTTTACATGGTGGTATTAAATTTGCTTAGACAACAGAAAACTTACCCTGTTGATCCTTTAAAATAAATATTTACAAGTTTCATTTTCAGAAAAAAAATTTTTTTAATGTCTCCTGGTTTGTATTATCTAAAACTAAATGTATTCTGCAGGAGGTTTAATATGGACATTTCCAACAAAATAATTTCCAGGCTTAAGTGTACATTTCTGGTGAGGCCAGGGGATCATTCATGTAAATTAAGAGACTTACTTTTGTTGTCTCACTTTCTTATTTCAGTGAAAAAGGGGGCTTTCATTAAGGCAGAGTTTTCATTTTGAAAAGATTATTCCATTAAAGTTGTTGCATTGCAGGGAAAGTAGATGAGTATCTATTTCTGTACATTAAGATCCAAATTCCATGTAAGCTGCCTCCTTGAAACTAACGATGCTATTAATAGGTTCTTCCAGTGTTCCGTTCAGTGTGGAAAGTGGGAGTCTGCTTCTGTAATTTACTGGGGATCGCAACACCCTTATACAACTATTATTTCTGAAAGTAACCTTTACCTTTCCAAATGATCTATTTGTGCAATAGGATGGATGTTACAGGTTTAACTTACCAGAGGTTAGAAATTACTCATTTTTTTAATATCTCTGGCGGGCTGATTGCACATGCTTTTTTTTTTTTTTTTGGCTCTTTATTTGAACTGAACTTGAAGGTTTGTTAATAATCTCAGTTTCCAAACTGCATTTATGTTGACTGAATCTCGCTGAATGCATTTACGGCAAAAACGTATTAATTTGGCCATGTTCATTAGGAATCTATTATTGTTTAGACAAAGCCGAAGTTCATCTTTTAGTGATCTCTGAAAGATGGGATTAATAAATCATAAAATGGTTTGAACCCTACTTCTAGGAGAATGAACATCTCCTAAAGAACTTAATCTGCTCTAATGCCTTAGAAACACCTATTTGCCTCCAAACAACACAATCAAAGGTCATCTCTTCCAAAGCTGGTGTTTGAATGTGCTAATTATGAATCATTCTTGACTTTTTAATGAGGAAAACCTTGAAAAAGTAAGCCTACAGTTCTAGTAAAAATATTATATAATTTAGATCACTGCTGAACAATAATTTATGCAGGAGGGTCAATTCAGGAAATAATACAATGTTTGCAAGCTATGTTTAATTATTTTCTTTTTATTCAAAACAGGATAAGGTCATTGAGAAACACTGATATTACTTTTCAGTCATTAAATTATTAATATTAGGGGATTGTGAAGAGAAGCAGTATGGGTTTCTATCTCCTTTATATTCTGAGACCTTTTCGATTTAATGAGATGTGTACATGTGTAATACTTCATTTTGTGCTCAAGTAGCATCCTAAATTAATGCTCACTTTACAGACCAGACAGAGAGGTTCTCATTTGTCAAGTCACATAGAGAGATGATCACAGTGCTGGGGGGATAGGGTTCATTTTATCCAGGGCGGTATGTGTTACAAACTTCCCAGGTGGCTCATGGGTAAAGAATCTGCCTGCCGGTGAAGGAGATGCAGGTTTGATCCTTGGGTCGGGAAGACCCCCTGGAGGAGAAAATGTCAACCCACTCCAGTATTCTTGCCTGGAGAATCCCATGGACAGAGGAGCCTGGCAGGCTACAGTCCATGGGGTTGCACAAAGTCATATATGACTAGGCGACTGGGAACAGGTGTGTGTCACAAGCCGAGGTGGACCGGGCACTCTTCTAGACAAAAAGATGCTTTAGACACATGTGATGCAATTCCCGACTTCCCGTTCCTCCATCCTGACCAAGCCCATCTCTGGTCCCATCTCCACTTGTAAATGCTATACGAAACTGACGATGTCCTTCACATTTCTGAGCTTCAGTTTTCTCATTTGTAAAGAAGAGGCTTAGATTTGATCAATATTTTCCAAACACCGGGCTTCCCTAATAGCTCAGTTGGTAAAGAATCTGTCTGCAGTGCAGGAGACCCCGGTTCGATTCCTGGGTCAGGAAGATATCCTGGAGAAGGGAAAGGCTACCCACTCCGGTATTCTTGAGCTTCCCTTGTGGCTCAGCTAGTAAAGAATCCGCCTGCAATTCGGGAGACCTGGGTTCGATCCCTGGGTTGGGAAGATCCCCTGGAGAAGGGAAAGGCTACCCTACTTCAATATTCTGGCTGGAAAATCCCATGGACTATGGAGTCGCAAAGAGTGGAGCACAACTGAGTGACTTTCACTTCTAAACAACATCCTTCCACATAGTACCTGCAGAAATCACTCATAAGAATTCATGGCTTGATAGGTTGCTATAATTCAATGGATGCTGCCTTCCTAAAGTTATTATTTAGAGGGAAACTTTTCATTGCTACTTTAAAAGGGGACCTAGCCTTATTTGTCTTAGAGGAAACAAATACTGTGAAACAAAATAATAACAGTCAACCTTCACACGTGCTATTGTGCGCTCTGCCATTGAAGAGACCTCTCAGTTAAAAAAAAAAAAAAAAAAAAAAAAAAACAACCTATTGGCCAGTGTTAGGTGGGAAAAACATCACCTCGGAAAGGCTTTCTCCTTTATTTTTTTTTTTCTAATTTTATTTTATTTTTAAACTTTACATAATTGTATTAGTTTTGCCAAATACCAAAATGAATCCGCCACAGGTATACATGTGTTCCCCATCCTGAACCCTCCTCCCTCCTCCCTCCCCATACCATCGGTCTGGGTGGTCCCAGTGCACTAGCCCCAAGCATCCAGTATCATGCATCGAACCTGGACTGGCAACTCGTTTCTTACATGATATTTTACATGTTTCAATGCCATTCTCCCAAATCTTCCCACCCTCTCCCTCTCCCACAGAGTCCATAAGACTGTTCTATACATCAGTGTCTCTTTTGCTGTCTCATACACCGGGTTATTGTTACCATCTTTCTAAATTCCATATATATGTGTTAGTATACTGTATTTATGTTTTTCCTTCTGGCTTACTTCACTCTGTATAATAGGCTCCAGTTTCATCCACCTCATTAGAACTGATTCAAATGTATTCCTTTTAATGGCTGAGTAATACTCCATTGTGTATATGTACCACAGCTTTCTTTATCCATTCATCTGCTGATGGACATCTAGGTTGCTTCCATGTCCTGGCTATTATAAACAGTGCTGCAATGAACACTGGGGTACACGTGTCTCTTTCCCTTCTGGTTTCCTCAGTGTGTATGCCCAGCAGTGGGATTGCTGGGTCATAAGGCAGTTCTATTTCCAGTTTTTTAAGGAATCTCCATACTGTTCTCCATAGTGGCTGTACTAGTTTGCATTCCCACCAACAGTGTAAGGGGTTCCCTTTTCTCCACACCCTCTCCAGCATTTATTATTTGTAGACTTTTGGATCGCAGCCATTCTGACTGGTGTGAAATGGTACCTCATAGTGGTTTTGATTTGCATTTCTCTGATAATGAGTGATGTTGAGCATCTTTTCATGTGTTTGTTAGCCATCTGTATGTCTTCTTTGGAGAAATGTCTATTTAGTTCTTTGGCCCATTTTTTGATTGGGTCGTTTATTTTTCTGGAGTTGAGCTGTAGGAGTTGCTTGTATATTTTTGAGATTATTTGTTTGTCAGTTGCTTCATTTGCTATTATTTTCTCCCATTCTGAAGGCTGCCTTTTCACCTTCGTAATAGTTTCCTTTGATGTGCAGAAGCTTTTAAGGTTAATTAGGTCCCATTTGTTTATTCTTGCTTTTATTTCCAATATTCTGGGAGGTGGGTCATAGAGGATCCTGCTGTGATGTATGTCAGAGAGTGTTTTGCCTATGTTCTCCTCTAGGAGTTTTATAGTTTCTGGTCTTACGTTTAGATCTTTAATCCATTTTGAGTTTATTTTTGTGTATGGTGTTAGAAAGTGGTCTAGTTTCATTCTTTTACAAGTGGTTGACCAGTTTTACCAGCACCACTTGTTAAAGAGATTGTCTTTAATCCATTGTATATTCTTGCCTCCTTTGTCAAAGATAAGGTGTCCATATGTGCGTGGATTTATCTCTGGGCTTAAGGCTTTCTCCTTTAAATAACCAAATAATGAAAGGAGAAGAACTGATGCTGAAGCTGAAGCTCCAATACTTTGGCCACCTGATACCAAAAGCTGCCTCACTGGAAAAGACCCTGATGCTGGGAAAGATTGAAGGCAAAAGGAAAAGAGGGCGACAGAGGATGAGATGATTAGATAGTATCACTGACTCAGTGCGATGAATCTGAGCAAACTCCAGGAGATAGTGGAGGACAGAGGAGCCTGGCATGCTACAGTCCATGGGGTCACGAAGAGTCAGATATGGTTTAGCGACTCAACAACAACAAGGAGGTGGGATTGAAAAGGGAATACCTCTCCTGCTTCAAGACACAGAGTCACTTACTTCTGTCTCTGCAGCACTCAAACTTCTCTACTAGCAGTGGCCTGAGTCAGGTACCTTGAGAAACACTGTCAGGGAGATGGGTCTCTCAGTGTGCTCAGAGCCTGTCATTCATCTGATTTTAAAGACCTGAATTGTGAGAACCCAGCAGTCCCAGAGCAGCCTGTGCCTGTCCTTGACAGCTGTCAGGTGCTGCAGTGCTTTTCCTTCTGCAGCCCATCCTGCTGTTCTGGATGCTCAGGTTATCAACCAACCCTCAGTGGACACAGAGAACTGATGTTCACAGTTTTTTTTCCCAAATCCCCCTCTTAGGCTTAAAAAATTGCCAGCGAACCACCCCTTGGACTTTGCCACCTTAAACCAGATTATGTCAGGTTCTTAACTTTCTCCTCTTCCATACCATTTGTGGTTCTCTGATTTCCAATAAATTCTACATGCATCTTTTGCTTTCTTGATTTCTCCCTAGCCTCAAGTCTTGGTAGAAGAACTCTTCTGGAGGTCTCATAGCTAACCCCTCTCTTTAAGCGTATTCCCCAGAGCAGCATTAAAGTGTCTGTAACACAATAGCCTCTGTCCCAGGACCAGGGTTTCTTGGCTGTCTCCGGCTCCCAGTTTCCTTCTCTAAATCTCTAGAACAGAAGCGTCAAATAGGCTGCCCAGTACTGGAGTAGGCACCTTTCCTACGCTGCCCAGTACTGTTCTAAGTGTGGCACCTGGACTGGCAGCATCAGTTTACTTGAAAACTTGTATAAAATGTACATTTTTTGATCCACTGACACCCAAATAATCAGAAACACCTGTGGTGGGGTCTTAGAATCTGCTTTTTTTTTTTTTTTCTTTCCTGTAATTATCTTGTCTGACTCTTTGCTACCTCACAGACTGCTGCCCACCAGGCTTCTCTTGTCCATGGGATTCTCTAGGCAAGAATACTAGAGTGGGTTACCATGCACTCCTCCAGGTGATTCTCTCACCCAAAGGATCGAACCCGAGTCTCTTGAGTCTATTGCCTTGTCAAGCTGATTCTTGACCACTGAGCTTCCTGGGAAGCTACAGTATGTTTTAACAAGGTCTCCAACTGACACTTAGGCCCAATAAAGTTTGAGATTTAACTGGGCCTCCCATAACCCTTCAAACGTGTTAGCATATGACTCTATCTGGAAATACTGGGCTTCACCTCCCTCCTGGAATCTGCACTGCCAGTGCTTCGTTCCCCCGGTCCTGCGTGGTGCTAGTCTCCACGCAGAGGTGCAGTATCGCCTGCCACTTTTCATCATGCGTGTGTTATTGTTCTTTCTGGTGTGCAGGTAGCGGGATGTCAGATAGTTCTTGCGCATGTATTGCTTTCAAAAGTAGTCAAACCAAAGTTAGACCCAAGGGCCATGTGAGTCATAGAAATGAAAAAAATTAAAAAAAAGATTTTGCAGTGAAAGCGGTCAGTTTTACTTTAATCATCTATGTTGCTTTCCTGGCTCTGTAAATGTTTGAATACTGGATTCCTACTATAGATACTGCTGCTGCTGCTGCTAAGTCGCTTCAGTCGTGTCCGACTCTGTTCGACCCCATAGACGGCAGCCCACCAGGCTCCCCCGTCCCTGGGATTCTCCAGGCAAGAACACTGGAGTGGGTTGCCATTTCCTTCTCCAATGCATGAAAGTGAAAAGGGAAAGTGAAGTCGCTCAGTCGTGTCCGACTCTTAGCGACCCCATGGACTGCAGCCTACCAGGCTCCTCCATCCATGGGATTCTCCAGGCAAGAGTACTGGAGTGGGGTGCCATTGCCTTCTCCACTATAGATACTAGATCTGTTTTAAATTTGTTTTATTGAAATATAGTTGTTTATAATGTGCTAATTTCTGGTGTACAGCAAAGCGATTCAGTTACATACACACACATCTACATTCTTTTTCATATTCTTTTCCATTATGGTTTATTGCAGGATATTAAATATAGTTCCCTGTGCTGTATAATAGGAACTTGCTGTTTATCCATTTTATATATAGTAGTTCGCATGTGCTGATCCCAGACTCTCAATCCATCCCTCCCCTACCCCTTTCCTTCATGGCAACCGTAAGTCTGTTCTCTAAGTTCTAGATCTTTTTAAAAACTTATTTTATTGAAGTATAGTTGACTTGCCATGTTGTGTTCATTTCTTCTGTACAGCAAAGTGATTTAGTTATACATATGTATTTTTTTCATATTTTTTCTGTTATGCTTTATCAAGATATTGAATGCAGTGCTATAGAGTAAGACCTCACTGTTTATCCATTTTATATATACTAATTTGTGCCTGCGAATCCCAACCTCCAATCCATTCCTCCCCCATCACTCTCCCTGTGGCAGCCACAAGTCTGTCGCTATGTGATGGATTTTTAATACTTGTTTGCCTTTTCCGGTAGCAGCTCTCTCCTCTGACCCTCCATTTTGCCTTTCTGACCTCTACTTCCTGCCCAGACCCTCCTATCTATTGAAACCCTTGATCCTGGTCTCATTCAACCCACCCTATCCCTTTACTATCAGCAGCAGCAAGGCATTAAGGCCACACATCACTCTCCAATTGATTAACACCCAGTCTGTTCTTGGTTTAGAATGTTGATTTGTTCAGAATGTGCTGTGCTGTGGAGCATAAAGAAAATGCCTGGATTTTGGAGACAGGAGAGCTGAGTTTGATTTTAAGCTCTGAACTTACTGGATTGTTATAATAATTAAGTGAGACATATATGGGAAGTCTCAGGCACATAGCAAACACCAAATAAACGATATCTATGAATAAGAGTTTAGTCCTCGTTTACTTGGTCACAAGGATGACTATGTATTTAGCACCTACATTAGGCCAAGGCTGTGCTAAGTGGACACTGTAGTACAAAGACGAAGTGAGGGAGTCAGACACATGAGTGCTTGTGATGAAGCGGTCTGTGCAAAGTACTCTGGGATTATGGCAAGGGAGAGGTTTTGTGAGGTTTGAAGTAGGTTTCATGTAGGAGGTGGCAGACCAGCTTGACAGTCAAGGCTGAATAAAATTTTGTAAGCAGAGAAAAGAGTGAAGGGCTCATAAGAGCCATTCTATATATAAATACTCAAAGATGAGATAGGACATGGTGTGTCCTGTGAGTGTTCTAAAAACAATGACTACTTCCATATTCCTGGATTACAGGGTCTGCAGAGAGAGAACATGAGCCCAGAAAGGTAGGTTAGGGGGAACAGTGAAGGCATCTTCCCAAGCTAGACGAGCTTAGATTTTATCTCGGAGTCAGATGTGTGTGTGTTGGGAAGGCCACGGGCACCTGAGTCACGCAGAAAAGCTTCAGCTAAATTAGACTCCATGGATCACCCAAGAAGACAGAGACACAGGAAAGAATTTGAGAGACACGTCCATCCCAAATGGCAACGTTTTTCAAAGGACTCACGTGTCAGATTTATTGGAAACTTAAGGAACTTGTTCCTCCCACATTTCAGTGACTTAAAGTTTTGCTGCCTCAGACTTTCAGCCAAGTCCATAGGAAGTTTGTGTTTGAAACTAAAAATGACCATGGTGGTGACAGCCGTTATCTTGGCAACACTGACGAAGGCCCAGTGAAGGATTGTGGGTAACGGGCCAGGCGGTAGGTAAATTACTGTTTGGTCTGCTTTGGGCCAGTAAGCTAACACCACAGAAAAGCCCAGCCTGGCATTTCCTGACTTGGAAGTGCTTTAATTCGCTCCTTTTGGCAAACTGTCCCCAAGGGCTTCACTCTGGATTGGGCCTTTGTGAGGCCCACGTGTGATTCGATGGACTTTGACAGGCCTGCCTGGCCAAAAAAAAATCTTGCCAGGCCCGGCAGTCCCACTCGGAGAGTTTCTTCTGTTGGTTAACACATCACTTCCAGAAAGCTCTGTCAAGATGTAGATGCGTTACTGGAGAAATGTGACATACTATGAGATAAAGAGCAGAGAAAAGTACAGGTAGTGTTGAAAAGAGAAACTGGATTGGCAAGCAGACCCCCTGGGTTTCAGCTCTATACTATCTCCAACACAGCCCTCTGACCTCGGCCAAGGAAGTTACTATTACTAATATTTTTATTAGTGTTAGAATCTTGGTTTCCTCATGTACGTGGATATAATAATATTTGTTCTCTTCCAGTTTTAAAGGTTAAATGACATGGTGAAGGTGCCTTTGCAAACTGTAAAGTGCTATACAAAAGATAAAGGGCTGTGATTGTATTTTAAATATTTCTAGAACTGAGATCCAGGATTTAACCTTTTGATTGGAGTTGAGGAGGGATGGTGTGATGACCGTAATACAGGAAACAAGACAGTGACAGAGATGATAGGAGGGATAGGAGTTTTCCTGAGGTCACAGCATGACTCCCAAGTCCATGATACCCCAATTGTCTCTTTGTATTTCAGCCCTCTGCCCAGCAGACCACACATTTCTTGTTCAGGTCCTGAAAAGACTGTTCTGTTTGCCTGGATTCCCCGCCTCATCTCATCCACTTGAATCCCTCCCTCTTTTCATTGAAGATCCACCTAGACTGGTGAGAAGCTCCATTCTGAGAAATACTGAATACATTCATAGGATTTGTGCCACGCTATGACCATTGTCTGTACGTATTTCACTTCTGCACTTAGATGGTCTTGGAGATAGTACTGGGTCCTCCCCAAAATCCGTATGTTGAAAACCTAACCCTTAGAATGATTGAATATGGAAAGAGGGCCTTGAAGGAGCTAATTAAGGTTAAGTGACATCGTAAGGGTGGGGCCCTGATCCAACAGGATTGGTGTCCTTAAAAGGAGAGGAAAGGCACCATGAGCATGCACTCACCCAGGGAAGGCCACATGGAGACACAGTCAGGGGCTGCTTCCCACAACCTAAGGCGAGAAGCCTCATCAGACACCAACCATGCCGACACCTTGGTCTTGGAAGTTCAGCCTCCAGAATTGTGAGAAAATAAATGGTGGTATTTTGTAATGGCAGCCCTAGCAGGCTAATATAGCTGGCAAATATCTTAAGGGTGAAGACTTTATTTAATTCATTTTTGTACAGCCAGGGACTGGCAAATAATAGATGCTGAGTAAATGATTCTTGACTGAATGAAAAAAATTAATTAATGTAGCACCACCTTGGCCCCACTGAGATATCAGATGAGGCTAGGAGCTGAGACCAGATGTTTACTCTGGGGCAGTGACCATGGAGGGATGTTATTTATGGTCATGGGGGAAAACCAGGGCCAGCAGGTGTAGAGCTGGGGGACTCGCAGCCGGCCACAGGGAGATGTCCAGGCTGGCCCTAGAAGAGATGGCAGGAAAGGTGTCCAGTATCAGGGGAAGCTGAGGTGTGGGTAATAGCCATCTAAAGCTTTCTAAGAGCTCCATCATCCACTCTGTAAGGTCCAAGCTTTCAACTCAGTCAATGAACCCATAGTAACCCTGTGGTTAGCTGGTAGGTGTTCATCTAATGTTTGCCTCTCAAAAGCAAGGACCATGTCTTCTTACTTTTGTTTTCATCTAGAACCTGGATGGGGCTTCCAAGGTGGCTCAGAGGGTAAATAATCTGCCTGTGCTACAGGAGATGCAGGTTCAATCCATGGATCAGAAAGATCTTTTGGAGGAGGGCATGACTACCCACTCCAGTATTCTTGCCTAGAGAATTCTATGGACAGAGGAGCCTGGTGGGCTACAGTCCATGGGGTCACAAGGAGTTGGACACAGCTGAAGTGATTGGCCACACATGGACACAGACCCTATAAGAAGGCCTGCCATACTGTAGGTGCTCAATAAATATTTCTTTAATGAATAGGATGGGATCTAAGTAGGTGGACTGCCAGCTCCTGGAACACTCACCTATAAGCAATGTTTCACAGTGACTGGGAGAGGAATCAGAACAGGACTCCTTTGTAGGGCTGTGTATAGTTTCATGTGGCTTCTGTAGCTAGTTACCAGATATTTAGTGGCTTAAAACAATAGAAATTTATTGTCTTAAATTAATCCTTCTTTCTTCCTCCAGCTTGTGGTAGCTCCAGGGGTCCCTTGGGTTGTAGCTGCCCAACTCCCACTTCTGCTTCTGACTTCACACGACCTTCTGCTCTGTGTGTTTGCTTCTGGTGTGTCTCCTCTCTCTTTGCTCTTGTAAGGACACTTGTCTTTGGATTCAGGGCTTGCCATTATCCAGAATGACCTTATTATGTCAAATGTTTAGCTTAATCACCTCTGCAAAGATTCCTTTCGAAATAAAGTCACATTCAGTGAGGGTCAGTATGAATTTATCTTTTTGGAGACCATGCTTCAGCTCACACATGTCTAGAAACAAAGAATGCATTACATATATTGTTGTTCAGTCACTCAGTCATGTCCGATTCTTTGTGACCCATGGACTGCAGCTCACTAGGCTCCTCTGTCCTTCACTATCTCCTGCAGTTTTCTCAGATTCGCATCCACTGAGTTGGTGATTCTAACCATCTCATCCTCTGCATCATACACACACACACACACACACACACACACACACACACACATATATAGTGGTGTATATCTATGTCCATATCTATATTTATACCTACACATATCAGGGGAGATGATAGTATAAATCTCATTCCAAGGCCTGGAGAAAATGAAAGGAAATGCCCCAGCTCATACAGTGAGGCAAGGGGCGGGGGTGAAGGGACTTCTTTCTTCTTTCTGATATAGTCAGGCCCTCACTGTGTTGGGTGATGCCCACACACATTGGGGATGGTAATTCACTCTACTGATTCAAATGACAGTCTTATCTGGAAACACCCTCACAGACACATCCCAAAATAATGTTTAATCTGGGCATTCCTTGGTCACACAAGTTGACATACCACAGATGATCAAAATGAATTTGGGACAACATTTTGTACTCCATGTATTAAAAGTTAAAAAAAAAATATATATATATATATACACACACACATATATGTTACAGCAATACTCCAATTAGTCCTGGGTTCGATTCCTGGGTTGGAAAGATCCCTTGAAGAAGGAAACAGCAACCCACTCCAGTGTTCTTGTCTGGAGAATCCCATGGACAGAGGAGCCTGGCAGGCTACAGTCCATAGAGTCGCAAAGAGCTGGATATGACTTAGTGACTAAACAACAGCATACACATTGCAGTTGGGGAAAAAAAAAAAACAAAACAAAACTAGAAATAACTGGTATTTCCAGAAATAGGTGATGATTTGAATATATGGTGGCTATCCATATGCTAGAAAACCACATTCCAATAAAAAAAGACGACAGTATTGTCCAACCATAAAAAATAATGAAATGGTGCCATTTGCAGCAATAGGGATGGCCCTAGAGATTCTCTAAGACATGCTGAGTGAAGCAAGTCAGACAGAGAAAGACTAGTATCACATAATATCACTTATATGTAAAATCTAAAAAAAAAATGGTCCAAACAAACTTATATACAAAACAGAAATAGAGGAGTCACAGACAGAGAAAATAAATGTACACTTACCAGGGGGTAAAGGGGTGGGATAAATTGGGAGGTTGGGAATGACATATACACACTGCTGTATATAAAATAGATAACTAACAAGGATCTGTTGTGCAGCACAGGGAGCTCTATCAATACTCTATAAGGACCTATATGGGAAAAGAACCTAAAAAAGAGTGGGTATATGTATGTTCATATCTGTATGTGTGTATATAATTGATTCACTTTGCTGTACACCAGAAACGAATACAGCATTGTAAATAAACTATACTTTAATAAAAACTGAAAACAGAAACAAAACAAAAAGCAGTGATATAGTTGAAATGTGATCCTTCATCTGGAATGATGCTTCTCTATTGCTGGATTTAAAAAAAGCAGATTAAACACTGTATTAGGACTACCATGCAATTATAGTTAAACCATATTTTGCAAAATAATAGGGACATATGTACTCATATGTGAATAATAATCATCTCCATTTGGGACAATTATTAGCAATTGCTACTTTTTCTCTTTGGGCTTTGACTACGCTAAAGCCTTTTACTGTGTAGATCACAACAAATTGTGGAAAATTCTTAAAGACATGGGAATATCAGACCACCTTACCTGCCTACTGAGAAGTCTGTATGCAGATCAGGAAGCAACAGTTAGAACCAGACATGGCACGATGGACTGGTCCCAAATTGGGAAAGGAGTACATCAAGGCTGTATACTGTCACCTGGCTTATATAACTTACATTCAGAGTATGTCATGTGACGTTCTGGGCTGGATGAATCATAGGCTGGAATCAAGATTGTTGGGAGAAATATCAATATCCTCAGACGTGCAGATAATGTCACCCCAATGGCAGAAAGTGAAGAGGAACTAAAGAACCTATTGATGAGGGTGAAAGAGGAGAGTGAAAAATCTAGCTTTAAACTCAACATCCAGAAAACTAAGATCATGGCATGCAGTCTCATCACTTCACAGCAAGTAGATGGGGAGACTGTGGTAACAGTGACAGATTTTATTTTCTTGGGCTCCAACATCACTGCAGACAGTGACTGCAGCCATCAAACTAAAAGACAGTTGCCCCTTGGAAGAAAAACTGTGACAAACATAGACAGCATTATTAAAAAGCAGAGACATTACTTTGCCAACAAAGGTCCATCTAGTCAAAGCAATGGTTTTTCCAGTAGTCATGTACGGATGTGAGAGTTGGACTATAAAGAAAGCTGAGTGCTGAAGAATTTATGCTTTTGAGCTGTGATGTTGGAGAAGACTCTTGAGAGTCCTTTGGACTGCAAGGAGATCAAACCAGTCAATCCCAAAGTAAATCAACCCTGAATATTCATTGGAAGGACTGATGCTGAAGCTCCAACATTTTGGCCATCTGATAGAGACATTTATGCTGGGAGGGATTGGGGGCAGGAGGAGAAGGGGATGACAGAGGATGAGATGGCTGAATGGCATCACCAACTAGATGGACATGAGTTTCCGTAAACTCCAGGAGTTGGTGATGGACAGGGAGGCCTGGCATGCTGCAATTCATGGGTCCCAGAGTTGGATGTGACTGAGCGACTGAACTGAACTGATGTGAAGAGCCAACTCATGAAGAGCCTGATGCTTGAAAGATTGAAGGCGGGAGGAGAAGGGGACGACAGAGGATGAGATGGTGGAATGGCATCACTGATTCAATGGTCATGAGTTTCAGCAAGCTCCAGCAGATGGTGAAGGACAGGGAAGCCTGGTGTGCTGCAGTCCATGGGGTCACAAAGAGTTGAACCTGACTGAGAAACAACAACCTCTCCCAGGTGAACCATTTATCACTCTGATTAGCCTCTGTCCCAACTCCACTCATCAATCTTCAGTTCCCTACTCAACAGGTGAGTTGACACCTCCACTTCTTGATCACTCTGCAACCTCTGATGAGTTTCATTTCTACTTGTTTGCATTTCAAGCTTCACCTCTAGCGTTATTTCCTTCCCGAAGCCTTTCTTGACTTCCTCTCCTAATTTGACTCTTTTGCTTTGGGAGAGAATCATCAGGACTTATAAAATTATTTATTACTCTTATTGTCCATCTCCCCACTGAATCTAGGCTCTTTTAGTGCAGGGGCCTTAACTGTATTTCTCCCACTTGATACAAACTTCAAACACCATAGGTATTCAGTCAATGTGAGTTAAATTCAACGAACTGAAATGGATTCAGCGGAGCAGTATCACACAATCCACAAATCTAGACTGGTCAGAAATACTCTTCTCTCCTCCTCCACCCCTGCCCACACTCAGCTCATTCTCTGCATAGCCCCTGGGGTTAGCTTTTAAATGCGCAAAACTTGATTATCAGACATCTACTCCTTCCACCTACTGCAGTGGTTTTCAATTGTATCAAAAATGGAACCCAAACTCTTTATGTTTTAGAATTGTTCACGGTGAAGCTTCTGCCAGTAAAGTAGCTGTGCGTCCAAGGCCGGGCATATGTACATAGTTGTTGTGGAGATCCCAGATGATACTTTGTATGTCACCAGATTCCTCTCCTTGGCTTGGTCTACAGTGCCACATATGAGTTGGTCCCTGTCATTTCTTCCACTTCATCTGGGTCACTCTCTAGATCCTTAGCACATTCCAGCCACCTTGGTCTTCTCTCACTCACTCCAAACTCAGTCCCATTTCGTGGCCTTTTGAGCTTGCTGTTTTCTCCACTGGGCATGGCCCTTCTCCAGATCCCAGGAAGACAGACCCTACTAATTCAGGGCTAGTCACAAATGTCATGCATCAGAGAAGAATACCCCAGCAAATTTATCCCCACTTCAACCACATTGGAGGACAGAGAAGTCTGGTGTGCTGCAGTCCGTGGGGTTGCAAAGAGTCAGACGCGACTGAACGACTGAACAGCGACAACAACCAATCACATTGCATTGTTGCAATTTTTGATACCACTTATCACCATTCACAGGTGTCTTGTTTACTGATTTGTTTCCTTTCATCTTGTCTTATTTCTGTGCACCAGGATGTCATCATGATAGATTACTGATGTAGTTCATGTTACTTTCTTTTGTTAATTCCAAGTGTTTTCATGTGTATTTATATGAAGTCTTTTCGAGGACTTCCTTGAGGGAAGAACTATTCTAGCTCTGTTTTAAAGCTTAAGAGACTGAGGCACAGAGAGGTTAAAGACTCTGTCCAATGCCTCACAGCTAGTGAGTGAACATGCGAAGATATGGAGCCAAGTTGTTCCCCGATGGCTCAGTGGGTAAGAATCCACTGCAATGAAGAAGACACAGAAGATCCGGGTTTGATCCCTGGGTCGGAAAGATCCCCTGGAGGAGGAAATGGCAACCCACTCCAGTATCCTTGCCTGGAAAATCCAGTGGACAGAGGAGCCTGGTGGGCCACAGTCCGCGGGGTTGCAAGGAGTTGGGCATGACTGAGCATATGGCACATGAAATGACCTGAATTGCTCCAAAGTCAGTTCCCTTAATCACCGCGCTAGGCTGCCCTATGGGTAGATGTGGATCTTACAGATTTTGTTCATTGTTATATCCTTCATGCTGAAAATATTGTTTGCATCCCTGTGCCCTTGAAAATAAATGAACGATGGGACAGTATTAAGTCTGCTGCCTCCCCTGGCCTCACTAGACAACGGTTCTACTATTTCAGTGAAATGGATCCTAGAGGCAAAGTCAAATGCTTTTTGGTGTAAGTAAATGATCTTCACATAATTCTTTTGGCTTTCCTAGACACAAGTCTAAGAACCCCACCACCAACCCCCTAAACAAGAGCAACAGCAACAAAAACCTTTGTTTACGCTAGAGTCTTGGTGGCAAGGTTCACCGCATTCCTGGGAAGGCATACAACTTCACTTGCCATGGTCCATAAAGTATCCAGAATAATTCTATGCATAGTCATTAAAGAACTCTATAAAAGGCACTGAATATCGAGACCACTCAAGCAATCTGATTGCTTAATTAAATCTCTAGAAATGTTCAATATGTGCCAATTGAAACTGTATCATCCATAAAAAAGAGCTACATGCCTTCCTTCTTTTTTTTTTTCCTTTTCTTTTCATTTTTAGTTTATAATAGCAATGCTGACCTTGGCTCTGGGCATTTCCTGAAGATTAATGACCAGCTAGGTTTAATGGCCCCCAGCTGCCCTTCCAATGGACCATCAGCTCCTCCCAGCTTGTCATTCTTGCTCTGAAAAGTACCCCAAGTCTCACTCTGGTTTGCCAGGGAATGTCAGGATTTGTCTAAGCTGGTGGGGACTGGTGTATAACTAGTGATTTGTGGATCCTTGAAACTTTTATGAGAATAACAACATCTCTAAAGAAGACAAGTTCCTAAGTAAGCTTCGAGGTGAACTTCGATACACTTAGCGTATACCTAAGACACGGAAGATGCCCTGGAGAAAGAAATGGCAGCCCACTCCAGTATCCTTGCCTGGAAAATCTCATGGACACAGGGGCCTGGTGGGCAGTGGTCCATGGGATCACAAAGAGTCGGGCACGACCGAGCAACTAACATTTACTTACTTAAGACTTGCTTTCTGCCATTCCACTTTTCAGCTCGATGCGGTTAAAGGGGCTGAAAAGAAATTTCTTTGCTGTTCAAGTTTTGTTCTCTCATCTGTTGCTATGTGACTTTCTTAAGTCTGTGTGTGGGCATAAGATGCCTTGGAATCATAGAAAGAGCTTCTTCTGAAATGAAAGATGGTGATGGTTACATCTAAGGAAATAGTTCTGAATAGAGCACAAGACAAGCATGCTTTAATTTCCTCTAGCCCATCTTGGTCAGGCTGCCACTCCTCTGGAAGAACCTACAACTGGTTGCAATTCTAATTCTGCTTTCCTGGCTTCCCAACTGTCAAGAGAGACAAAAACAAATCGTTCTCTCTCCAGTTCCAGAATGTCAACGTGGCAAATCCTTGGCTACTGCTTCCCGTCTGCCCACAGGTATGTCAAAGCTCTGTAAGCCTGTTATTAGTGTGTCCTTGAACCATTTGCCCCACTGCAATAATAGTAAGACTCTGAACAACTGAAGAGAACCATAGAATTTGCAAAGTGCTTTCTAGGAGCTTGGGATTAATCTTATTTTTACAGAAGAGGAAGCTGGGTTCGAGAGATAAAGTGACTGGCCTAAGATCATATATCCTGTAAGTAGGAGAGGTTTTCCTGATTTTCTGACTCTAAATTCAGTCTCTTTCTCAGTCCTTTCTATTTCTCATCTGCCAACTACAGTTCATCATCCTCCTTTTTTGTCCTTTAAATCATTTCTTTTTGATGTGTCTGAACAAGTGAAGGGATCTTAATAATTGCTACCATTCACTGAGTGTTAACTAGGACATATGTTTTACATACATCGTTTCATTTTATCTTCCCAGCTCAGTGGGGCAGGAACTATTACCAGACTACAGAGGAGGTGAATATAGTCACAGAGGTCAAGTATTCCATCAGAGTTCACACTGTGGCAGATTTGACTCCAAAACCTGTGCACATCTGGCTATACGGCCACACCACTCAAAGGGGGCTTGCTCTCCATGGGACTTTCATGGTTTGGCAATTTTTTACTGTTGCACACTATCGAATATGGCTGTTCATTAAGCCAAGAATGAAATCTTTGAGAATTCCAGACAAATAATGCTGCTGACCCCAGCAAAATGAGAATACCCCTAGTGGATGGCAGCCAGAATTCAGATCTCTTTCATGGTGTATGGGGGTGGACCTAGGTACTGCATTGAATAGGAGAGAAATATACAATTTGACAAATACCTGCATATTGTTTATTTTTCCCAGCTGCGACTCCAAGTGATGTATTAAGAAACAGGGGGCTAGCTGTCATATCTCTGGACACATGTCTGTAGGTTTTGTGATTGCTATGTTTTTCATAGTACAATAGTGAAGGACAGGGAAGCCTGGCTTCCTACAGTCCCTGGGTCTCAAAGAGCTGGACATGGCTGAGCAACTGAACAACAACAAAAAATGCTTAAATCTTAGGAGCAAATTAAAAAAAAACTTTTTATTTTATATCGGAGTACAGTCGATTAGCAATGTGGTGATAGTGCCAGGTGCACAGCAGAGCGGCTCGGCCACGCACACACACGTATCCACTCTCCCCCAGACTCCACTCCCATCCAGGCTGCCACATAAGATTGAATAGAGTCCCCTGTGCTACACAGTACGACCTTCTGGGTTATCCATTTTAAATACAGTAGAGTGTACATGTCCATTCCAAACTCCCTAACTTAGGGGCATATTTTGTAGCTTCATGGGGCTATAAGTTGCCAAAAGAATCGTTTAATTCATCTCTTACATTTTTGATAATAAGAAAATTAAAATGCTCCTGCTAGATGAGTTGCTCAAAGTCTTTAAGCAAGTATTGGTCATGTTTTCCTGTGGTAAATGGATGGTTGGTGGGATGCCTTTCTGCTGTGTGCCAAACACTATTGTAGAGACTGGGAACATAGTCAGGAATAAGACAGACCCAGGCCCTGCCCTCAGAGAGTGTAGGGTCGAGCAGGCAGAGGTTAGGGGCTTTGCTCTGGCATCATTCTATAATCACCTACGCATATTACTCATTTACCCCAAATCCTTACCTGGGTATGTACCCCCACATTCCCACAATACAGCACAGGGAATGTCAGTTCCATGCCCACTAATCCTAGCTAGAGTTTTCTCCTCTTAACTTGATCAGCTTGGGTTAATCTTCACATAATTCCAGGCTAAAAGCAGGTCTGGGGGTACCTGCCACTTTCTCCTTGCCTTCTTTTCCCTTAGAGCTTAATTCCAGGGCTAGTCTTCCGGATTAGCAAGGGATACGAAAGGAAAGGGGCCACTACATCCTTCGAAGCCTCCACTTCCCCCTCCTTCCTCCTCTGCCTGTCTGCTCCCTTGCAAGACTATTTCGTTCTCTGGTGGTCCCACGGGGCCATGCTGTCCTCCGGGTGTCCCGATAGTGATGAGAGCGCCCCCTAAAGGTTAAAGGGAGGAAGGCAGGATGTGGTCAAAAGCACATACCACCAGGCACTGAAGAGAATCTCCAGAAATAAGATTGCTCAGTCAGTTTTTTCAAGTTGTTCATTTATATGATGTTATTACATAGCCTCAGGAGAACACCAAAACAAAACCAAACGAAAGCAAAGTTTAAAAAGAAAAGCACCTTGGAACTCTGGAGTCCATGAACATTTGTTTTCTTAAGAAAGTTTCTCGTCTCCGGCTCCTGACTCTGGAGAACTTGATTTGCCATCAATATTTTAAATGAAAATAAAGTAGTTCTTAAAAAATGAAGATCACTTAAAACATAGTGCTACTCGAATGTCAAGAAGCCATTATGTTTAATAGCATTTTTTAAACTATTAAAGTTGAGTGGTTACTTTTTATTTTGCATTTAGTCACTCATGGGAGACATTTGTTTAGTCTTATGTGCTACAAATAGTGATGCTGTTAGCAGAGAAGATTCTCATTTTGAATAATGGTCTCATTTATAAAATATCTCTTAGTGTAATATATTCATACCTTACACAGGAATGAAAATGCACAAACTGTTAAGAGAGTGAAAATACTGTGAAACGTATGCCCTTAAAGCTACAGAATTGTGAAATCAAGAAATGTGATAATTATTTTGAGTTGGTTGAATGGTATAGAGATACATATTTTTAATCTACCTATGGGGAAAGGGACAACATCAAAAACCAAGCAAGCAATCTTTAACTTTTATTTCAGTAAGTTTAGGATGCAGTCAGTACCCCCAGTCCACTTCCACATTATGATCCAAAAGAACAAAACCTGAAAGGAGAAATACGGAGTATAAATGAGATACTTTTTTAACCCTAAACCTCACTTTAAGAAGCAAATTTAAATTGCCATCCTGGCTCATATGGATAGACTGGTAGTCATTTTTCAATATAAGACAGTGATTCTATACAAAACTTGAACCTTTTTCTTTTAATTATTCAGTCTCCTGTCAACCAGTTTCTTGTGACCCAGAGAAAACTGAAGGTTCTGGACAAAAATGGCATTACCTTTTGAATGTACATTTTTCTCCAAGGACCAATCAGAAATGTGGAAAGGACTGAAAACCACAGCAGAGGGCACAGGTGTGTGTTGTAAGGAGTTAAAAAATGAATGAAGTTGCTCAGTCATTTCCCGGCTCTTTGCGACCCCACGGACTGCAGCTTAACAGGCTTCTCCATCCATGGGATTTTCCAGGCAAGAGCATTGGAGTGGGATGCCATTGCCTTCTCCAGGGGATCTTCCCAACCCAGGGATCAAACCCAGGTCTCCCGCATTGCAGGCAGACACTTTACCCTCTGAGCCACCAGGGAAGCTAATTGTGACCTAATTCCTACGAAGATGGCATCCCATCCATGAGCACTGGGAACAAGTTGTTATGCTGGATTCCCTGTCCTGGCTGGTTCTCATGTGAGTTGTCCCCTTTATGAAAACAGCAACCTCCTATTGGGCGCCAATTGTACGTCAGGCATTATGTTCCATTTGTTCTTGTTGTTCAGTTACTATGTCGTGTCTGACTCTTTGCAACCCTATGGACTGTAACCCGCCAGGCTCCTCTGTCCATGGAATTTTCCAGGCAAGAATAACTGAAGTGTGATGACAACCGAAAACATCTTAAGACATGGCCAAATGTCCTATGGGTGATGAGGGCAAGCTAAATCCCCTTCCTTCCCTCCAATGACAACCGCTAGAATATATGTGAAGACCTGCCAGACATTAAAAGCAGAGACATCACTTTGTCAACAAAGGTCTGTGCAGTCAAAGCTATGGTGTTTCCAGTGGTCACGTACAGAAATGAGAGTTGAACCATAAACGAAGGCTGAGAGCCAAAGAATTGATACTTTCAAATTGTGGTGCTAGAGAAGACTCTTGAGAGTCCTTCAAATGGAAGGAGATCAAACCAGTCAATCCTAAAGAAAATCAACGCTGAATATTCATTAAAAGGACTGATGGTGAAGCTGAAGCTCCAGTACTTTAGCCACCTGATGCAAAGAGTCCACTCATTGAAAAAGACTCTGGTGCTGGGAAAGACTGACAGCCTGAGAAGGGGGCAACGGAGGATGAGATGGTTGGATGGCATCACCGACTCAATGGACATGAGTTTGAGCAAGCTCCAGAAGACAGTGAAGGACAGGGGAGCCTGGAGGTGTGGAAACTGGACTAGCAACGAAAAATTATAAACAAGAAAAATTACCTTATTTTCCCAACAGCTCTCTGAGGGTCAGAGAGAGTCAGTAAATTGCCCAAGGTCACACAGCTAATGAGTGGTCAGGTGTACAATCATTGTAGTCTCTAATACAAAATAAATGGGTAATGAATAACATTTTTTAAAAGTGTTTCTGTTATTCTTCAATGGCAGAATCGCCATGGGTTAACATAGTCTTAGGACCCAAGGAGACATGTTGTGTGTGTGTTAGCCACTCAGTCGCGTATGACTCTTCGTGACCCCCTGGACTGTAGCCGGCCAGGGTCCTCTTTCCATGGACTTCTCCAGGTAGGAATACTGGAGTGATTTGCCATGCCCTACTCCAGAGGATCTTCCTTCTCCAGGGATCAAACCTGGGTCTCCTGAATTGGCAGGCAGATTCTTTACCATCTGAGCCACCAGAGAAGCCCAAGTGGATGTGTCATACCCGCTAATGTCAGTAATTTGTTAGCCCTTTAAGGAAATAGAGTGGAGATATCTACTGGTCTAATTTAAAAATTAAAATATATTTCTTTACAATGATAGTGTCTTAAGTGGTCAAATGATATATTTAAAATAACACTACTTTAGGGAATTCTCTGGTGGCCCAGTGGTTAAGACTCCAAGCTCCCAATTCAGGAAGGGCAAGTTTGATCCATAGTTGGGAAAGTAAGCCCCTACATGCTGTGCAGCACAGCCCAAAAAATAAAAATAAAATGAAATAATAACAGAAATTAAAATAATAAAATAATGCTACTTTAGTAGTAACACCTTCTTTTGAGTCATGATGAGTTAAATAGAAGTTTTTGCTCCCTTAGGAAAGCAGCTACGATGATGAAACTGTTTCAGTGGGAGAATGTGTTCTGAACGCTAACTCGTCAGCTTCCCAATGAACTTCTGGACTGCAGTCCATGTCTAAGCTGGAGGCTGCCTGTGTGATGAAGCTGACACTGCACTTTGAGGTTATTCATTTCTTCTAGGAGACTTGAAGTATTTGTTCCAAGTTTCAACCTGCTGGTGGAATTTCTAATAATAATGAAATCTGTACACGTTCCCACATTACAAACCAGAAAATGACCCTAGTCTAAGAATTTAGGAAACAATGGAAACTTCTACACTGAAACTAGAGAGATTTACCTGTCACAAACCATCTATATTCCCATTTTTAATCACAGGTCTTTGTTAATCATATCTGGACAGGTTATAAGTCACTGTATCTTAAGAGATTTCAACTCAATATTGAGCTCACAGTTGATTTACTTGCATTAGGCGGTAAGGAAACAGGATTGTTTTCACTTCGTTTTAAAACTGCCCGAACCTGTGAAAGCCAAGATCTCCATCCTCTCGAGGGACAGCATTTTGATGTGTCTTTAGAAATGTGGTGCTTCCTGCAACATTTTATTACCTGCCTCTCACTTACATCTTCAACAATTTAACAAATTCCCTTTAAATACGCTGCTATCTATTTCTTAACTTTTAAGCCTCTCTTTTGTATAAGTTCATGTTAATTATTAAGGGGAAATCCCATTACTTTAGTCAAAGTTTAACCTGATCAAGGGGCCTCTGGTGAGTTACTCTCTTCAAGATATCATGCAAAAATATCTATTTTAAACAAAGCTAAGAGCACTACTGCAGTAATTTTTACTTTTACAAACCAGTGCCTTTGGAAACACAGTTCTATCAAAAGTGTTGAAGAATTGCAGAAAACAGCTGCACAGAATCTTGAGAGAAATAGATTTTTGCTTTCTATAATTTTTGTACTGTTTAAGAACTGCACTAAAGGAATTTGAAATCAAGATGATTGACATCACTAAGCTTTTTTTCATGCTGCACACATGGTCTTTTTTTAAAAAGAGTACTCTGCACGCAAAACATAATTGCTCTCTGCTTCTGCAAAGGTTTCCCTTCAATAGAATTGCATTTTCCTGATGTAACTGATTAAAATAAATTAAATGAGCCACTCACTTATTCTTCCAGTTTGTAAACTTTGAAATTTTTCCATTGTGTAAGTCTACATACTATTTAGTAAAGTGTATTTAAGTGCATTTTTCAAAAGCTAGATAGCAATGCTCTCAATAAAGAGAAAAGATGACAAAATGCCTAGCCCAGGACCATCAAGCATCTGCTCCTTGGCCATCAAGCAGGTGATGTCTCAAGTCAGCCAGTTCTTTTCTGCTCTGTCTAGGTCTATTGTAAGACGGGCACTGCCTTGGGTGAAATGTTAGATTTCTGCCATCATCTTCTGGTAAAAGGTTATGTGTGTGTGTATCCTCAGTCATGTCTGACTCTTTTTGACCCCATGGACTGTAGCCCACCCGGCTCCTGTGTCCATGCGATTTCCCAGGCGAGAATATTGGAATGGGTTGACATTTCCTCCTCCAGGGGATCTTCCCAACTCAAGGATGGAGCCCGAATCTCCTGCACTGGCAGATGGATTCACTGAGTCACCTGGGAAGCCCTTGGTAAAGATGCTGTGCTGTGCTCAGTCACTCAGTCATGTCTGAGTCTTTGCTACCCCATGGGCTGTAGCCTGCCAGGCTTTTCTGTCCCTGGGAATTCTCCATGAAAGAATTCTGGAGTGGGTTGTCATGCCCTTCTCCAAGGGATCTTCCCAACCTAGGGACTGAACCCAGGTCTCTCACATTGCAGATGGATTCTTCACCATCTGAGCCACCATGGAAGCCCAAGAATACTGGTGTGGGTAACCTATCCCTTCTCCAGGGGATCTTCCCAACCCAGGAATCAAACCAGGGTCTCATGCATTTCAGGCAGATTCTTTACCAGCTGAGCTACCAGGGAAGCCCTAGTAAAGAGGAGGGGAAAATAAAGGCTTTCCAAATCTTCTAAGGCTACTTTTAAGTCTTCCATGATCATCAACTTTTTCAAAAAAAAAGAGAGATACATGCACACATACATACTACTTTATATTACATTATCTGTTACACAGATTGTTGTTGTTGTTCAGTCTCTCAGTTGTGTCCTACTCTTTGTGATCTGATGGACTGCAGCACGCCAGGCTTCCCTGTCCTTCACCATCTCCCAGAGCTTGATCAAACTCATCCATTGAGCCAATGATGCCATCCAACCATCTCAACCTTTGTTCCCTTCTCCTTATGCCCTCAATTTCCCAGCATCAGGATCTTTTCTAATGAGCCGGCTCTTTGCATAAGGTAGCCAAAGTATTGGAGCTTCAGCTTCAGCATCAGTCCTTCCAATGAATATTCAGGATTTATTTCCTTTAGGATTGACTGGTTTGATCTCCTTTCAGTCCAAGGGACTCTCGAGTTTTCTCCAACACCACAGTTCAAAACATCAATTCTTCGGCACTCAGCCTTCTTTATGGTCCAACTCTCAAATCCATACATGACTACTGGAAAAATCATAGCTTTGATAATATGGACCTTTGTGGGCAAAGGAATGTCTCTGCTTTTTAATATGTTGTTTAGGTTTGTCATAGCTTTCCTTCCAAGGAGTAAGCGTCTTTTTATTTCATAGCTGCAGTCACCATCTGCAGTGATTTTGGAGCCCAAGAAAATAAAGTCTGTCACTGTTTCTACCGTTTCCCCATCTATCTGCCATGAAATGATGGGATCAGATGCCATGATCTCAGTTTTCTGAATGCTGAGTTTAAGCCAGCTTTTTCACTCTCCTCTTTCAGCTTCATCAAGAGGCTCTTTAGTTCCTCTTTGCTTTCTGCCATAAGGGTGGTGTCATCTGCGTATCTGAGGTTATTGATATTTCTCCCAGAAATCTTGATTCCATCTTGTGCTTCATCCAGCCCAACATTTCACATGATGTACTCTTCATTTAAGGTAAATAAGCAGGGTGACAATACATAGCCTTGATGTACTCCTTTCCCAATTTGGAACCACGTCCAGTTCTAACTGTTGTTTCCTGACCTGCATACAGATTTCTCGGGAGGCAAGTAAGGTGGTCTGGTAATCCCATCTCTTTTAAGTATTTTCCAGTTTGTTGTGATTTACTTAGTCATAGGCTTTAGCATAGTCCATGAAGCAGAAGTAGATGTTTTTCTGGAATTCTCTTGCTTTTGCTATGATCCAATGGATGTTGGCAATTACATGGATACTGCATCATACTACAATATTAATTCTATTCTATGTATATGTGTGTGTTACAAAGTCGGGGGCTTCCCTGGTGGTTCAGTGATAAAGAACCTGCCTGCCAATGCAGGAGGCTCAGGTTCCAATCCCTGGGTCAGGAGATCCCCTGAAGGAGAAAATGGCAACCCACTCCAGTATTTGTGTCTGGGAAATCCCATGGAAAAAGGAGCCTGGTGGGCTACAATCCATGAGGTGGCAAGAGAACTGGAAGCAATTTAGAGACTAAACAACAACAGTTACAATTGCTTTAAGACTTTTTCTAAAGAAACCACAACCAAGCTTCCTCATGATCTATGCCATTTAGGAACGCATGTATGATCTGGTGGTAAATCTATGTCACTGGCACTACAGAGAATGCATCTGAGTTCAGAAAAATGCTGTGAAAAAATTGCCACTTGGCTTCACGTAACTTACTGAATATCTGGCAGTTGTTTTAAAAAAGTTTCTGAATTGAGCCGTCTAGGGACTTACGGAGTGATTCTAAACCAAAATAAGAGAAAACAGTGTAGAGAAGCAGAAGTGTGGGAAATTATCTACTCATTTTCAGTTTTCCTTCTGCATTAGCCCACAGCTCATTGGGCCTGTTGTCACCAGGCGTTATAAACCTTCAATATGTGGTTAAGGTGTTTTTGTGTTTTTTTTTCCCTCAGAGAAATGTGGGGAGAGTTAAGGAGAACTGGCGAGTCAAGACTTTAAACATTCTGATCAGGTTTCCTCCAGGGTCTAGCTGCTGAAAGAATGTCTTATGGAAAAATTTCCACTCTCTCGGTGGGGAGCATTTTGCATGAACCGACTCCCAGGAGAAAATGTTATTCCATAGAACAAAGCCCAGGCAGTGACTTATATTAAACTGACCGGGGTAGGGGAGGGGAAGCCTTGACCTGGAGGGAGTGGAATGGTAGGGACACAATTTACTTTCTAAAAACTGACTATGGCTCCCTGGGAAATGAAAAAAACCTCTGAAGTCTCTGTGTTTCCCTGGGATGCTTTTATATAAAAAGTATTTGCAATGTGTCATAAGGATTTTCTAGGATGAAATGAAGATTCTTAGTCAAGGGAAGACAAACCAAGACTGTCTTGTAAAAAAGAGTAACGGAACTGTTTTTCTCATCTAGTTATAATATCAACCGTAATTGATAGGCTGGACATGGCTAATTTCATCATGCTATTTATTGCTCGCCACTAGAAACAAGACTTAAAAACGATGCTGACTTTAAAGGGGAGCCGTTTCTTGCTTGGATTTGCATGATTTCAATATAACACAACCTAAAATGGATTCTTTTCACATTTGCTGAAACAACTTGAATCTCAAACGCCTTTCTTTTCCGCCAAAGTTAGAGACGCACAGACCGTCACTGCCCTGATGTCTCCTATTGTTGAGAGGCAGCTTTCTCGATGAAATGATACAGCTCTGCCATTCGATCCTTTTAATTATCTTTTTTATTATTGCAACATGTACGGGGTCCTAAACTTCCGAGGATTTATTGATAAGGGCATCTTCCACTTGTACTGTCTCATTTTCTTGCTGTTTTTGTAATGGTTTCCAACTAATAAAATGTTATCTCGTTCATTTTGTTTATGTATAATAAATCAGAAGCTCTTCCTCTTCTTCTGCTATGCAGATATGGGTGTGTGCGAGCAGGGGAGATTGTCTGCATGTGTTAAACCGATGACGTCTTTTGCATACAAATAGAAATTAGTACAAGAGCATTTCATTAAGGAGAGTATCGCTGTTTTTGTATGACCTAGGGAAAATTAATAGTCTAAATACAAGGTCATGTGACTTGGGGTTTTTGCCTCTTTCCAGCAACTGAAGCTGTGAAAAGATGTCTGGAATGAAGCCTAGATTTCTTCTCTGTTCCTGTGAGCCATATTTTTTGACGAAGGAAATAGATATGATGAAGAAAAAAAAAAAACAAAACAGTGCGTGTAGATTTTAGGCAGCTTTAAATCCTTGGCTGTTGTATTCATTCAACAGATATTTATTAAACCCACAGAATGTATCAGACGCGTGTGTTAGGTGCCAGTGAACAAGAGACACGGTCTCTGCCCCAACAGAGCTTATATTTTTATGGGGCCATAGATCCCACGAAAATGATTGCATCACTGGATATGTACTTTGAACAGTGATAAGGGTTGGGGAGGAAATGCCTGGGAGCTGAGACAGTATATCACATTAGGATTCATTCACTGTTCATTTTATTTTTAAAAAATGAAAAAAAAAATTATTGAGGTATAATTGATCTATAATCTTTATCTTTTTTTTTTTTTTTTTTTTTTTTTTTAAGAGTCACACTACCTGCTTTCCGAACACTGGCTCTGTTTCTCCTCCCGGGGGTGGGCGTAGGGTCGGGGATGGGGTCTGGGAGGCTCCAGGGCCGGGATGGAGGAGGATCTGTGCGTACCCTTCATAGCGCCCCCGATGGAGATACTGGAGAACTGCAGCTCTGGCCGCAGGTTGGCTGGTGGAGCGAGACGGAAGGTGCTGAGAAACCGGTTCCTGCCTGAGTCGCCATTCTTACTAGCTTTCCAGGCACAGGATGGGACAGGCAAAAAGCAAGGGAGTGGATTAGCAAAGCCACACCCTTGGAGAAGAGTGAAGAGTTCTAAGAGGCGAGGGCCTAGGACAGAGAGTGGCTGGAGGTGAGCCTGGAAAGGCACGTCAAAGGCGAATGGTGATGGCCTTTGTATCGCCAAGGCATTTGGACTTTGTTCGGCGAGCTGTGGGGAGCTGTCCTAGAAAAGGAGGAGTCACAGTGGACACAGCCAGTTGCCTGCGGAGCATCCACCCTGCCCATTACCCCTTCCTGAGTGTCCACCAGTTTACTTTCAGGGGAAGTCGAACCTACCTCCAGATGCAGGGCTTGATGCTGTTAAGGTTACCTGCCACCCCCTTATACTTCCTCAGACCTGGTTTGACCTGCAACTTTGACTAGAGCCAATCAACTTACATCTTCACATTGGCGGCAGGGCTCCATTAGGAATGGGCAGGACCAATGATAGGCGTCCCTGGTGGCTCAGATGGTAAAGAATCTGCCTGCAATGACGGAGGCCCAGATAGGATCCCTGGGTCAGGAAGAGCCCCCGGAGTAGGGCATGGCAGCCCACTCCAGTAATCTTGCCTGGAGAATTCCCTGAACAGAGGAGACTGGTGGGCTACATTCCATGGGGTCGCAAAGAGTCGGACATGACTGAGGGGCTAACATTTTCATTTTCTTTGACCAGTTCCTGCAGATGCTAAGAGGGGGTCCATGGCAGGAGGAGGCGGAGATTCTGGGAAAGACATTATGTCTCTCTTAAGACACAGAGGTATCGAAAGGGATGACCTCTCTTCCCTAGGGAAGCTGTGAGGTGCAAATGTGAAGCCCTGATTGCTGTACCCTGCATGATCTCCAGAGGGAAGTCAACCTTGAGTTGAACCCCCACCATAAGTAAGGCGCAGGCTGCAGAATTTGTATTCTGCCTCTGCCTCCTCACCTGCCTGTGATCCTTGGCAAAGACCCAGGGTAAGCTGCAGCATCCACAGTGGAGATCTTTATCCTACTTCCCTCTTGAGGGCTTGACAGAGTGCTTGGCTCGTGGTAAGGGCTTAATGAATACTAGTTATTTTTATCCATCTATTAAATATTTACTGAGAGCTCTCTAGGGGCCAAGCACTGTGAGGCACTGAGAGATAAGTTGAGCAAGAAAGACCCAGTCTTTGCCCTTGAGGAATTTTTATCACGTGACTTAGCTAGTATTTGTCTCTTGCAAGTATTTTATTACCCTCCATATTGTAGTTAGAGGTGGACATGGGCTTTGTTACATGAAATGTACCCTCTGATGCCTACGATAATGGTTTATATGTAGTGAGAACTCAAGGTGGCCCTGATCCAGGTCCCTTGCAATGGTCACAGAGAAGCAGGATGGTGTGGTAGTGAGGGGCGTGTGAACAGACTGCCGCTGAATTCTGGCTCTGGTGTTGACAACCTGTGTGACCCTGAATGGATGACTCATTCCTTGCCCTGACCATGAGGATGCTAATATTTGTCTCATTAAGGTTGTTATGTAAATGTGATAAGGAGGGTTATATCTAGTACCTAGTGCATTTTTTGCTTGTGTGCATGCTCAGCTATGTCTGACTCTTTGTCTGGAAGAAAGCAGCTGCTCAATAAATTATAGTTATTGGTTATTGGGATATTTCACTGACAGGAAATTCATTTTTTATTCTTTCTGGGCATTTGATTTTAGCAGATGCTATGGGCTATAGTCATTTAGGCTGCCCAGCTTCTGAACACTTTCTTGTTGGAGCAGAAGCCCAAAGAGGGGCAGATGTTTTCTATCCTAATTGGCTAATTGGTAGAGACTGGACCAAGATATAAGTGTGACTAGTCAGAAACTGCTGGACTTTTATTTTGGAGGAGATGACAGAAGAGACAAGAACAGTTAGACTTTAATAATGGCAGCTATGCTAGACTCAGGAGGTTGATGCAAAGGTGAACATCCAGGGCAACTAAGTCTAGCAGCGTGGAGGGTTGGGGGCACGTGGTTTGTGGTGATGGGACAGGATCCTGGTTATTCTTAGTCCCCATCAGTATCTCCTGTGCCTTTTTTTCCAACATGTATATCCAGTCCTTGAATATCTCAATGCCCTCCTATAAATTCCCTTCCTATTTACATTGACTGGAGCTGATTTCTGTTGTCTGCAACCAATGACCCCATAGAACAACAAATGTTAGCATTTTTAAATAAGAAATTTAAGTTTTATATTTTTATGGCATTGGCGGAATACTTCATGAACTATTGAAGGTTGTTTGTGTTATTAAAAAGTACACTTGGAAAAAAAAATCAATATGAAATCTTGTGTCTTACTCTTCCTAACCATTAAAAGCCAGATACCCAGCCATGAGGCTACCATAAAAAACAGCTTTTTATATTGCTTGAGCTTGGCTAAAATCCAGACATGATACTACTCACATAATGTTATTTTCAGTGTGTCATTTTATTTCATGGCAATCTTTACTGTATATGTAACTCAAGAAAATGTTTGACTATAAGCCAGTCCATGAGGCCAAATCGAAAATCTGTCCCAACTTTTCACTTTAGCTTGCCTTGGGAATACAGTCTTGGTCATAGGTACTGTCTTAATCTTAGAGAAGGGGATCTTTTTATTGACAATATTTAGATGACTTGTAGTTAAAACATTATTTTCCATCTGGAAGATAGTCCAGGATAACCCCAGAGTCTGGAGGCTTCCTGGTTCGTTCTTATGCTGCTGCTTTCAGATGAGACTGGAAACTTTCCTTGCTCATGGTGTCTTAGTGTGCCAGCCTATATACACAGCAGGATAGACACAGTGATGGAATGCTAGAGCTCACTCAGTCTGGAGAAGTCAGAGAGCCTTTCCCATGCACACTAACTTTTTAAAGATTTTATTTTTAATTGAAAGATAATTGATTTACAATATTGTGTTGGTTTCTGCCATGAAAGTGAAAGTTGCTCAGTTGTGTCCAGCTCCTTGCGACCCCATGGACTATACAGTCCGTAGAATTCTCCAGGCCAGAATATTGGAGTGGGTAGCTGTTCCCTTCTCCAGCAGATCTTCCCGACCCAGGGATTGAACCCAGGTCTCCCACATTGCAGGTGGATTCTTTACCAGCTGAGCCACCAGGGGAGCCCAGGCACCAACATGAAGCAGCCATAAGTACCCATCTGTCCCCGTCTTGAACTTCTCTCCCACTTCCCACCCCACTTCACCCCTCTAGGTCATTACGGAGCTTTGTTTTGAGTTCTCTGAGTCATACAGCAAATTCCCACTGGCTATCTATTTCACATATGGTAGTGTACATGTTCGGAGAAGGCAATGGCAACCCACTCCAGTACTCTTGCCTGGAAAATCCCATGGACGGAGGAACCTGGTAGGCTGCAGTCCATGGGGTCTCAAAGAGTCAGACACGACTGAGAGACTTCACTTTCACTTTTCACTTTCATAAATTGGAGAAGGAAATGGCAACCCACTCCAGTGTTCTTGCCTGGAGAATCCCAGGGATGGTGGAGCCCAATGGGCTGCCGTCTATGGGGTCGCACAGAGTCGGACACGACTGAATGGATTTAGCAGCAGCAGCAGTGTACATGTTTCCATGCTACGCTCTCCACTCATTCTACCCTTTCTTTCCTCCCTGCTTCCCCGTGTCCGTAAGTCTGTTCTCTGTCTGCATCTCCATTGCTGCCCTGCAAATAAGTTCATCGATGCCATCTTTCTAGATTCCAAATGTGCATTAATAGACAGGATTTGCTTGTCTCTTTCTGACTTACTTCACGCTGTATAATAGGCTCTAGGTTTAACTAATGGGTGAGGCTGCATGGAGTGCTGTTGAGAATATTTATGAAACTGCATCCAAGTTCCATGGGAAAGAATGCTGTGACCAATGAGTAATGTGTGTCATAGGAGTTGAAGTGGGGATCGGTGGCCCACGTGCCAATTATTTGCCCAATCCCTTCATCTCACTGAGGAAGGAAGACAAAAGCCCAGGAAGCGGAGGAGGTTCTCCATGGCTTATTAGCTTGGGGTGCTCCTTTTCTCAGATAAAAGCCTCATTTGCTCAGTGATTCTTTGTAGACCATGATTTCAAGTTCTCTGACCTCACCTTCTCCGCATACACCCTGCTTTGCTGTCAGAGGACAGCCTGCGATCCTGAAAGATGTCAAAGATGTGGCGTCAAGACACACCTGGGTTTGAATCCCAGCTTGTCTGCTCCTTAACATCCTCTGAAACATTGCGTCTCCAGATTAAAACAAGATCAATGCTTATTCCACTACCTTTGAGTTCTAAAGATTCATTTCCTCATTTCTCGAATCTCTCTGGTAAACTTGCTATGTGTAAGGCATCGGGAATAGAATAGTGAACAAAACAGGCAAATATCTTGGCCCCCATGGAACTTTCTAATGTACTGGATGAGATTTTGTGTGTGTGTGTGTGCATGCGTGTGCATACAAGTGTCTGATATGTAGTCATACCTAATAATCAGTACTTTCCTTCTACGTCTTGCTGGCCCTTGACTATCCACTGCTCTGTAGTGGACTGAGGAGGCCAGAGCAGCTGAACCATCTTCATCAGGGACATGATCTAAACTTAGTCAAGAGCAGCCTCAGTTTCAGAAGAGCTTGGGGGGCATTTTTCCTCTGCTCTGGGGGTCCTACCACCTTGATTGGGGTATCACTGGCATCCAGGGATGGCCACAAACCACTGCTGCCCTCTCTTCAAATGATGAATCTCGGCAAAGTCCTCTACTGCAATGCATTGGGCATGGATTTATTTTTGTCCTTTTTCTAATATTCATTTTTATTTTATTTTATTTGACTGTGCCTGGTCTTACTTGTGTCACACAGGATCTATGATCTTCACTGTGGCACACAGGATCTAGTTCCCAGACCAGGGATCTAACTTGGGCTCCCTGCACTGGGAGAGCATGGATTCTTAGCCACCGAACCATCAGGGATGTCCTGGGCATGGGTTTCTTTGTCTCTCCTTTTCCTAATTCTCCCCCTCTTCACCTCCTTCCCCTCAACACAGCAAGGAAGGGATGAAACTCATGATGGATAAAGCTCATCAGCTCTTTGAAAACCTCTCCTTCTCTCTTTTTTCTTATTCGCAGGAAGAAGGACTCCAGCTGCCCACCTCTCCTGCTTGAGCTCTAAAGGGATTCCATTGGGAGCAAAGGGCAGGGCAGCACCTCCCTCCCTCACCAGCCCATCTTGAAGCTGTAATGTGCATGTATGCTCAGTTGTGTCTCTTTGCAACCCCATGGACATAGCATACCAGGCTCCTGTTTCCATGGGATTCTCCAGGCAAGAATACTGGAGTGGCTTGCCAAACCCTTATCCAAGGGACTGTGCATATCTCCTTCCAATCCTGTCCAGCAAACTTGGGAATATCAAAGGTAGCCAAACATCAAGAAAATCTAGGTAGTTTCAGTTCTTGTTGGGAAATACGAACCTAAATACAATAAATTAAACTGACAAAAGGTCTCAGTGGATGATTCCTAGAGTCTAGAGAAATATGTACGTACAGAAACAGTTCAGGTAATATGACCCAGAATAGATGTGTCTCCTTCTCTTCTGTATTTGACTGTTTCCCCCAGGTGGCCCCTGCTCTCAAGTGGTGAAGAGCTAGACGCCAGAGGAAATTTTTGGCCCCATCTCTTTCCTGCTGGTTTTGGGTGTGCCGTGGAAAACAGTGCCTGTGGAAAATTGTGTCGTGTTCCGTTACCTGTGGTGGACAGCCCAAGAGAAGCCAGTTGGAAATTAGATTTCTGTTCAGCAACCGTACAGATTTTTTTTCTTCCTCCAGTGCAAAGATAATGATGCTCTTGGTAGAGGGAAGTTTCCTGGAAACAAGAATTTGGGGGCAGGCGTGATGTCTGAGAGCAGCTTCCACAGTTGGTTTTCTCTTCTCAGTTGTGAAAGCAAAGAAAGCAGCAGGGCAGATACCTTTCACACCCACGATGTCTTGCGTGTGTGAAGACTTTATAAGCTTTCCATATGTTTCACTGCCATCAGCTTATTTTGAACCCTGTAATGGCCTTTGGATGCAAGTGGGCAGACACTATTTTCCCGACCCCGGAATCTGAGAAAATCAAGAGACAGCAGAGCAAAGTACAGTGTTCATGCTCATGGAGTAAGATAGAGCAGGGCCAGGACTGGAACTCACAGCTCTTGCACTTAGAGCAGGTCTCGTGTGATCTTTTTATGCTGCCACTGGCTGCACAGGTTCAGGACTGCGAGGCTCCAAACTTCTTGACTGAGCTGTTGGTCTTAGCCTTGGGTGGTTTGCCATCCAGTCAAAGGGCTGAAAATTGGAAAGAGTTGCCAGTACTTTAAGCTGGACTAAACATGAACTTCTCTCCATCCAGCCAAGCCCCCACAAATAAAAGAGGTAATCTGGACTTTAAGTCACACACTGATCACAGGGTCGTAAGACCTGGGTCTTCCATTCACTAACTTGTCAAAGTTCCAGTTCTATTATGTATGAAGTAGGGACGAGAACTGTTTGCCTCATGGGGTTGTCCCGATAACTAAGGGAGAAAATTAATGTGAAAATGCTTTGCAAAGGATAAAGTGCTGCATGAATGTAATTTATTCATGTATTACATAGCCATTACTGTGAGCCAAGCCCTGTTTCAAAATCTTTACAAATATTAGCTCAAGTAATCTTCACACTAACCCTATGAGGTAAGTTTTATCATAATAATAATCCTCATTTTACAGATATGGAATCTGCTTGTCCAAGTCATACATTTGGCAAAGGTAGAGCTGGGACATGACCCAGGCAATTGGCAGCAGACCCAAGTCTCCATGTTTGTCATGACCCCTGCCTGCGATGATTAATATCATGATTACAGATGCAGCTAGACTGGTGTTAGCTATGAAAGGCACAGACAGATACCACTTTTTTCTCTTTTAAAAGCCTGTGAAAATTAAATTAGCAAAGAACAAAGAGAGGAATCCTGAAGATAAAAGCAGAAATGAACACATTAGAAAAGAAAAAATGCAGAAATGATAGATACTTCAAGAACTGGTTTTTTGGGGGGGAAAAAACACATAAAAGAAGGAAACTTCTTGAAGTCTAATGAAGAAAAAGAATAAGTAAAAGCACAATGACAAACACGAGGAATGATCAAAGATAGGATCACAGATAGGGAGAAGGCAGTATATGTATGAGTATATCATCTGCAATTCTATAGCAAAGCGTGTGACAACAATGTTCCTAGATCAACTTAAGTTAATGTTGGCAATTTAGATCAATCGATCTAAGAATTTTTTTTTCACATTTTCTTGGAATAGAACATCCAGTATAATCCTTAATGATAAAACTTAAAGGGATTCTCATGAACATGAATATTTTCATTACCATCACTATATTTCAATTTTGATTTGGCAATAAGGAAAAGAAATAAAACAGAATTTTCAGAAGAGATAAAAATGTTTGGATGCCATTCTTAATAATGTAAGACTCACAGCCTAAGAACCAAATTAATAGGAATTCGGCAAGGTGGTACGTTACGTCATTGCTGTTCAGTCGCTCAGTCATGTCCAACTCTGTGACCCCATGGACTGCAGCACGCCAGGCTTCCCTGTCCTTCACCATTGCTCAGAGCTTGCTCAAACTCATGTCCATTGAATTGCTGATCCCATCCAGCCATCTTGTCCTCTGTTGTCCCCTTCTCCTCCTACCTTCAATCTTTCCTAGCATCATGGTCTTTTCCAGTGAGTCAGTTCTTCACTTCAGGTGGCCAAAGTATTGGAGTTTCAGCTTCAGCATCAGTCCTTCCAATGAATATTCAGGACTGATTTCCTTTAGGATTGACTTGTTTGCTCTCCCTGCTGTCCAAGGGCCTCTCAAGAGTCTTCTCCGACACCAGAGTTCAAAAGCATCAATTCTTTGGTGCTCAGCCTTCTTTATGGTCCACTCTCACATTCATACATGACTACTAGAAAAACCATAGCTTTGACTAGAAGGACCTTTGTCAGCAAAGTAAATATCCAAAGTTTAAGTTTCTTGCATACTGTTGTTTAGTTGCTAAGTCGTTTCTGCCTCTTTGTGACCCCATGAACTGCAGCTCCTGCAGGTTCCTCTGTCCATGGAATTTCCCAGGCACGAATACTGGAAACCCCAGTGGAGTGGGTTGCCATTTCATTCTCCAGGGGATTGAACCCCGGTCTCCTGCAATGCAGGCGGATTTTTTACCACTGAGCCACCTGGGAAACCAGCAACAAATAATTGTAAATGACACAGAAAAAGCAGCCCATTAATAATATCAGCCCAAATTTTAGAACAGTTATGAATAAGAATGAAATAAAGAAGATGTGTGCACTACAAGACTAACCTATCAAAGACGCTAACACTTTCCTCCATCGTGGTGGCCATGGAGGGTCTGCTCTCGGCGCTCCCTCCGCCCCTTAGAACTGATGCCTGTATGTGCCACGCCTCCGGCTGGATAACTATCCGTCCAGTGGAGGCCACGCCCCCGGCTGCTCCCAGCAAACGAGCGAGCCAGACGGGGTATCTATCCCCTTGAAAACAGCTCAAGGCTAATTCTGCCAGACGCGGGTGGCTTCTAAAGCTCAGTCCTTGCACTGAGGCTCCCTATCAGCTCGACTGAGACTTTCTGAAAGCTCCCCGGCAGTCAGAGGGTCTTTTTACTCATTTCCTCCTCCCTCTCTGTTCCTTCTTCTCTTTTTTTTAAAATGGGTATCAGATTTTCATTGTTGTCTGAAGCTGTTTCTGCCTTTTCCAGCTACTTCATTCTTCACGGGCTCACCTCTACCTCCCCAATCTCTTAACCTTGATTCTCTTAGCATCTGCTTCAAAGAAAAGCTAAATGAACCATCGACAATGATATTTCATATTTCCTTTTTCAACTTTATTTTTTTCTCTTTAATTCTTCAGTTCAGTTCAGTTCAGTCGCTCAGTCGTGTCCAACTCTTTGCGACCCCATGAATCGCAGCACGCCAGGCCTCCCTGTCCATCACCAACTCCCGGAGTTCACTCAGACTCACGACCATGGAGTCTGTGATGCCATCCGACCATCTCATCCTCTGTCATCCCCTTCTCCTCCTGCCCCCAATCCATCCCAGCATCAGAGTCTTTTCCAATGAGTCAGCTCTTCGCATGAGGTGGCCAAAGTACTGGAGTTTCAGCTTCAGCATCTTTAATTCTTACTACTATTTAATAAGCTCTATTGTACTTGTTCATCTTGTTTATTTTTCTCCTTAGAATATAAGCTCCCTGAGAACAAGGAATTCCGTTTTTTTGTTCTTTATTATATCCTCAATATCTAGAAGGATTATTGGCTCATAGAAAATAATAAATACTTCTAAGTGAATTAATGAAGGAAAGACATAAATTAAGACTTGAATTCTATTACTTGGAAAAATGAAAATCCTAATGGAATTTAAAAATTCAATTTGAAAAATAAATACTAAAAATAAGCAAGAAAATGTCTCAAAGAATAGCAGAATATTACATTTATACATTACATCAATATGATATAAGATATTGAAGGGTATAAAGATACAATAATAAAGGCACCCTGATACCAATTTTGACATTGACAGACTGATCACTAAGATAGAAGTCCAGTCTCAAAAATTCTTCAGAACTTGGTGTATGGATAAACGTGGCATTTAAAACTTGTATGGAAAGGAAGGATTTTTCAATAAGCAGTGTTAGAAAAACCAGCCATCTGGAGAAAAAATAGATCTGAACTTTATTCCATATTCAACTTATATACCATATGGATCAGAGATTTAAATATAAAAACAAAATCATAAAGTACTAGAAAAAAATATGTGACTATTTATATTTGGGAGATAAAGAAGATATTTATAACATGCTACTAGAGGCAAAACCTTAAAGAAAAACAGTAATAAATCTAATAACCTGAAAAACAACACAATCAACACATCTGTATATTAAAAAACATAAATAACAGTGGAATTTTTCCAACCAAATTAGTGGTTGGAAAATGTGTACAGACCGCATGTGGCAAAGGTTAATTTTTAATGAATGTATCATTGTTTCACTAATATCTATAATTATATACTTAACAAGTGGAAAGATAACAAGAAATCAGTAAGAAAATTATTTTTAAAAAGTTCACAAAAGAGAAAATACAAATAACCTATGCAATTATGAAAATGTATGTAACTCATTGAATTGCGATCAGAAACCATAGGGCACCATTTTCATCTTTAAAAGAAAGATGACTAGATAGATAGAATATTTATGTCACATAAATAAGCCATCTACTCTTTATGCCATTGATGATTCTGCCAATAGTCTTTTTTTAATAGGATGACTTGGCACTCTATTTTTAAAAACCATGTGGTCTTCCTTGGTGGCTCGGGTGGTAAATAACCTCCCTGCAATGCAGGAGACCTGGGTTCGATCGATCCCTGAGTCAGGAAGGTCCCCTGGAGAGGGGAATAGCAACCCTCTCCAGTATTCTTGTCTGGAGAATCCCCATGGACAGGGGAGCGTGGTGGGCTACAGTCCATGGGGGGGTCACAAAGAGTCAGACAGAGCTGAGTGACTAACACTTTCACTTTCATGGTTATGTTTTCTGAACTATGGCTTTCTTTTCCATAGTTGCAACATAAGGAAATGATCATAAATATAAGCAAAATATGACTAAAAATGTGTTCCTTACAAAATTGGTTATAATTTGGAAATAATTTAAATATTCAACTATAAGTGTCTAGTTGAATTAATCATGATAAAATATAATTCCACCTTTTAAGGCTCTTTTAGTATAATGTTTAATGTCAGAACACTGCTAAAGATTGTTTTGGTGGGGATAAAGTCAATTATGCTGCAGTAACAACCCCTAAGTTTTTAATGTCTTACAACAAAGACCATATTGAGCTGGTCACTCTCAAGGGAAGCTCTTCTCCATGTGTTGACTTAGCATTTCAGGATATTTCTGCCTCCAGGTGGCACGTGAAGCTTCAGCTTTCATTTCGTTTGCCAAAGTCAATGGCTGCATCCTATGTCAAAGGACAGAGAAGGAAGTCATCTAGAGAGTCAGAAAGTAGAGGATAACTGGATATTGATGAGTACTAGAATTGCTTACCATAAAGATGTATTGTTGAGAGTCTGAAATGACAATACAGTTTGTAAAAATTGGGTGTTTGTATGTGAATGTGTAGATAGACGTGTATGTCTATACAGATAGATATGGATAGATAGATATATAGATAGATAGAGACAAATGCAAATGTGCATCTATGGAGTCCACAGGGAATCTCTCAGCGTGGCAAGACTATGAATAATTTAAATTTGCCTGCTTTTCCTTATCTGTATTTTCTGAATTTTCTACAACGAGTAAATGTTATTCCAACAGCATCAAGCATTGACCTTGAAAAGAAAAAGCATCAAAGAACTTGTTGGATATATTTTCTTTCCCTCAGTAAATGTACACAATGCTCTATGGATGGAAGCTCAGATATTACAGGTCTTTGAGAGAGTCGAGTTCTTTAAATTTTACCCTCTGCCATTTTTGCCTATCCCTCTCTTTCTGTACTGCTTTGCTTGGGTCCTTAAGCAGAAGAAATTGTTAAGCTTCGGTTGGAGATGATTGTCTTTAATTTCCATCCCATTCCAATAAGATGGTGCTCCACTGGTGAGATGGAACCGTGATGACGGTAGCCTCACTCCTCTTAAGGAGACACACGGAAAGAACAGATGGAGTTAAGTGTATTCCTATGCCATGTGTGTAATTGCCACTAAAGACACTGAAGATAATGACCTTTTCTCTTTTATTCTCAGCCACGAGTGTTATTACAGGGGAAAAAAGAAAAAAAAAAAAAAAGAAAGACACGGAAGAACTGTGTGCATCTGGACGATCATAGCTCCTGACCTCATTGTGCTTAGCAGGGATTGAACCCGCGTCTCCTGCCATCTCCTGCCTTGGCATGTGGATTCTTTACTACCGTGCCACCTCTTCCCCCCTTAGAATTCAAATGTCTGCATTTCGTGAAGGTGAAAACCCTGACTGACTTAGATCCACCTGCAGTGTAGGAGACTCAGACTGGATCCCTAGCTCGGGAAGATCCCCTGGAGAAGGTAACGGCAACCCACTTCAGTATTTTTGCTTGGGAAATTTCATGGATGGAGGAGCCTAGTAGGCTACAATTCACAGGGTCGCCAAGAGTCAGACGTGACTGAATACACAGCAATGGCAAAAGACATGGCCCTAGGACTCTAGCTGAGCAGGGCCCCTTCAGAGGCTGCTGGTCATTTCTCTGAGCTTCCAGAACTGCTCTGCGGGCTGTAAGGGTGGTGCCTATTGTAAAACATTAAGAGTAACGTGTTGAATCTGCCTTTACGACAGGGTCTCCAGCATGCTTCCAGACCAGCCTATACACAGGACTGCTTATGTGTGTAAAGCGAATTCCTCACAGAGATATATTTGGACTTTCACACATTCTGATAAGATCCTCGTTCTCTTTTGGATTTGAGGTTCCAGAAGGAGGACTTTTTGGTATACAAGCTTGCATCTCAGTCGCTCCTGGAGAATGTTGCTAATCTGTCTATTTTGAATCCTGACTTTATGAACTTTTCTTTGGAATTTTTAAAGTAAACAGATCCTATTCAATTTACCCAAGCAATGCCTCTGCTGTCAGCCCTTCAATCCAAGCTATTTACATTCATCGATAAGGAGGTCATGGAGGAACAGAACTCATCTTGAACTCCAGTGCACATAAAAAGATTTCCTATAAGGATATACACAGTTTTTATTGTTTGTTGTTTAGTCATTAAGGCGTGTCTGATTCTTTTACCACCCCATGGACTTTGGCCTGCCAGGCACCTCTGTCCATGGGATTTCCCAGGCAAGAATACTGAAGTGAGTAGCCATTCCCCTTCACCTGGAGATCTTCCTGACCCAGGGATCGAACCCACATCTTTTGCACTGGCAGGCAGGTTTTTTGTCCTGAACCTCCAGAGAAGCCTGGATATACACAGAGACACCCAAAATTTGTGTTCCAGTTCTGGAAGAGAGTCAGAATGGTCTTTCTAGACTCAGAGGACTTTGGCCTCAGTGGCTAATAAGCCAAAGCTTTGGGGCAGTGTAATGAATACAGTTGTGTCAGCTGATACCCCCAGTGGAGGATGGGAGGCATTTTAAATTGTGGATTTCTGTGTAGTGAGTGTGTTATGCGAACTGAAATGGACTGGAATGGGTGAATTTAACTCAGATGACCATTATATCTACTACTGCAGGCAGGAATCCCTCAGAAGAAATGGAGTGGCCATCATGGTCAACAAAAGAGTCCTAAATACAGTACTTGGATGCAATCTCAAAAACAACAGAATGATCTCTGTTCGTTTCCAAGGCAAACCATTCAATATCACAGTAATCCAAGTCTATGCCCCAACCAGTAACGCTGAAGAAGCTGAAGTTGAACGGTTCTATGAAGACCTACAAGACCTTTTAGAACTAACACCCCAAAAAGATGTCCTTTTCATTATAGGGGACCGGAATGCAAAAGTAGGAAGTCAAGAAACATCTGGCTAACAGGCAAATTTGACCTTGGAATATGGAATGAAGCAGGGCAAAGACTAATAGAGTTTTGCCAAGAAAATGCACTGGTCATAGCAAACACCGTCTTCCAACAACACAAGAGAAGACTCTGCACATGGACATCACCAGATGGTCAACACCGAAATCAGATTGATTATGTTCTTTGCAGCCAAAGATGGAGAAGCTCTATACAGTGAGCAAAAACAAGACCAGGAGCTGACTGTGGCTCAGATCATGAGCTCCTTATTGCCAAATTCAGACTGAAATTGAAGAAAGTAGGGAAAACCACTAGACCATTCAGGTATGACCTAAATCAAATCCCTTATGATTATACAGTGGAAGTGAGAAATAGATTTAAGGGCCTAGATCTGATGGATAGAGTACCTGATGAACTATGGAATGAGGTTCGTGACATTGTACAGGAGACAGGGATCAAGACCATTCCCATAGAAAAGAAATGCAAAAAAGCAAAATGGCTGTCTGGGGAGGCCTTACAAATAGCTGTGAAAAGAAGAGAAACGAAAAACAAAGGAGAAAAGGAAAGATATAAACATCTGAATGCAGAGTTCCAAAGAATAGCAAGAAGAGATAAGAAAGCCTTCTTCAGTGATCAATGCAAAGAAATAGAGGAAAACAATAGAATGGGAAAGACTAGGAATCTCTTCAAGAAAATCAGAGATACCAAAGGAACATTTCATGCAAAGATGGGCTCGATAAAGGACAGAAATGGTATGGACCTAACAGAAGCAGAAGATATTAAGAAGAGATGGCAAGAATACACAGAAGAACTGTACAAAAAAGATCTTCACGACCCAGATAATCACGATGGTGTGATCACTGACCTAGAGCCAGACATCCTGGAATGTGAAGTCAAGTGGGCCTTAGAAAGCATCACTACGAACAAAGCTAGTGGAGGTGATGGAATTCCAGTTGAGCTATTCCAAATCCTGAAATATGATGCTGTGAAAGTGCTGCACTCAATATGCCAGCAAATTTGGAAAACTCAGCAGTGGCCACAGGACTGGAAAAGGTCAGTTTTCATTCCAATTCCAAAGAATGCTCAAACTACCGCACAACTGCACTCATCTCACACGCTAGCAAAGTAATGCTCAAAATTCTCCAAGCCAGGCTTCAGCAATATGTGAACCGTGAACTTCCTGATGTTTTTAGCTGGTTTTAGAAAAGGCAGAGGAACCAGAGATCAAATTGCCAACATCCACTGGATCATGGAAAAAGCAAGAGAGTTCCAGAAAAACATCTATTTCTGCTTTATTGACTATGCCAGAGCCTTTGACTGTGTGGATCACAATAAACTGTGGAAAATTCTTCAAGAGATGAGAATACCAGACCACCTGATCTGCCTCCTGAGAAATTTGTATGCAGGTCAGGAAGCAACAGTTAGAACTGGACATGGAACAACAGACCGGTTCCAAATAGGAAAAGGAGTTCGTCAAGGCTGTATATTGTCACCCTGTTTATTTAACTTATATGCAGAGTACATCATGAGAAATGCTGGACTGGAAGAAACACAAACTGGAATCAAGATTGCCGGGAGAAATATCAATAACGTCAGATATGCAGATGACACCACCCTTATGGCAGAAAGTGAAAGGGAACTCAAAAGCCTCTTGATGAAAATGACAGTGGAGAGTAAAAAAGTTGGCTTAAAGCTCAACATTCAGAAAACGAAGATCATGGCACCCGGTCCCACCACTTCATGGGAAATAGATGGGGAAACAGTGGAAACAGTGTCAGACTTTATTTTTTGGGGCTCCAAAATCACTGCAGATGGTGACTGCAGCCATGAAATTAAAAGACACTTACTCCTTGGAAGGAAAGTTATGACCAACCTAGATAGCATATTCAAAAGCAGAGACATTACTTTGCCAACAAAGGTTTGTCTAGTCAAGGCTATGGTTTTTCCTGTGGTCATGTATGGATGTGAGAGTTGGACTGTGAAGAAGGCTGAGCACCGAAGAATTGATGCTTTTGAACTGTGGTGTTGGAGAAGACTCTTGAGAGTCCCTTGAACTGCAAGGAGATCCAACCAGTCCATTCTGAAGGAGATCAGCCCTGGGATTTCTTTGGAAGGAATGATGCTAAAGCTGAAACTCCAGTACCTTGGCCACCTCATGCAAAGAGTTGAGTCATTGGAAAAGACTCTGATGCTGGGAGGGATTGGGGGCAGGAGGAGAAGGGGATGACAGAGGATGAGATGGCTGGATGGCATCGCTGACTCGATGGACGTGAGTCTGAGTGAACTCCAGGAGTTGGTGATGGACAGGGAGGCCTGGCGTGTTGCGATTTATGGGGTTGCAGAGAGTCGGACACGACTGAGCGACTGATCTGATCTGATCTGTGAGGTTCTTGTGGAAGGGATACCAGTGCCCACCAATGTTCAGTCCTTTGCTCACTCCTGGTGTACAGACTACTGTCCTCAGCTCCTTTGCAACTAAGTGAGGCCATGTGATGTGGTCTCTGTGGATGGAAGTGAAGTGTCACTTCTTGGTGGAGGCAATAAAAGGACCAGGTGTCATTACCCAGTTTTGCGCTTCCCTACTGAATTACCCAAGGGGGTTGCACAGAATGCTAGCATTTCAACAGCCTGGAATTTGAGGTCATCCAGTGGAGAATGGTTGCCCTAAAAAAGATACCTGGGCCAGAGGCTGAATTTTTTTTTTTTTTGATCAGTGAGAAATGCAGCTTTGTGGTCTCTGTCCACTCAGATTTTGGGATTGTTACTGCAGCAAAGCTAATGACCTGGATATACTCCTTCTGATCCATGGGAAAATCATAGGAATCACAGAGAGTGAGGTCCTGCGTGGGCGTGAGGTACAGGCCAGGGATCTTTGTGTTTTACATTTTCATTTATTTACTTTTGGCCTCACTGGGTCCACACTGCTGTGTGGGCTTTCTCGAGCTGTGGCACGGGGAAGCTGCTCTTTAGTTGTGGCTCTCATTGCAGTGGCTTCTCTCTGTGTGGAGCATGGCCTGTCGCACACGCAGGCTTCAGTAGCTGTGGAGTGTGGGTTTAGCAGTTGTGGCTCCCAGGCTCTAGAGCACAGGCTCAGTAGTTGAGGCACACGGGCTTAATTGCTCCACGGCATGTGGGACGTTCCTGGATCAAGGATCGAACCCATATCTCCTGCATCAGCAGGCAGATACCTTACCGCTGAGCCACCAGGGAAGTCCCAGCAAGTCATCTTTGAAGCTCTGTCACCACGCTTTCTAAGGCTCGGCACTGAATAATCAGCTAAAGATCCACGCTGTCTCCTCCAGGAAGGACATCTGAGAGGGGCCGGGCTCCTTGGTGGTGGCCTGGAGCCGTCTCCTCCGCTTCCTCCCCTGCCTTCTCACAGAACAGGAAAAGCTTGTTTCATCTTATTAGATTTCAGAGACATGGACAGTACAACATTCCTGATTCAAAACTGTCAGCTAAAAAGAGAGGACTGAACTCCTGGGTTAGTAATTTGAAAAGATATTAAGTGAAAAGAGAAGAAAATAGTTGCAAGGCCAAGGGAAAGATTCTCCAACCAGGAAGGCCTCCGTGTTTCTCACCCATTAGCCTTATTAAAAAAGAAATTGATTATGCCTCAGTACTCTCCTTGACAAGGTCACTGATGTGACTGGTTTGAATGGAACCGGCTCGGGGTTTTTCTCTGAGCAAAGAGCAAAAGGCAGATGGGGATTTTTTTTTTTTTTTCATTTGGATATGAAAATCATGTAAAACCTTGATATGTGAATGGACAAAGGAAACAAATGAAAAATTCACATCCGAGGAAATTTCAATCATAAACATGCTAGAGCAGGTTCATCTTGCCTCGCGTAGGCCACCCAGCAGTAGATATGGGATGGTTAAACTGTCAGCCCCTAAGCTGTGCAGGTGGGGAGGGTTTTTAATAAAGTTTCTGGGGAAATGCCCCTGGGATCCCCATTCCTACCCAGTTCAGCTTCATCTATGACTTCCCTCTCCTGCCTTCCTCCTTTGGAGCTAGGATTGCCTTCTCTGGCAAGCCCCTCTGTTTCGAACCAGCTTGTCCTTGGAGCTCTCCTTTCGTTGCAAGTAAACTATGGTAGTGCCAGCTCTCTCCTGGGGCCACATTGCATATTCTAAGCATTCCCTTTTCATTTAATTGCCACCACCACCTACTCTATAAGTCTCCTCCTCCTCTTCCTCTAAACCCGCTTCCTCATCTTCGTCTTCTGTAAGTTAGAAACCGAGGCATAGAGAGCAAGCCATTTGCCCAAATTTATAAAACTGGGAAATGCTTGAGCTGGGATTGGAAATCAGGCAGGTTTTCCCAGGCAGAAAGAATCTGCCTGCCAATGCAGGAGACGCGAGAGATGTGGGTTCGATCCTTGGGTCGGGATGACCCCCTGGATTAGGAAATGACAACCCACTCTAGTATTCTTATCTCGGAATCCCATGGACAGAGGAGCCCAGTGGGCTGCAGCCCACGGGGTTGCAAAGAGTCAGACACGACTGAGCACACGCCCACAGCAAAAGCAAGGCTGACTGTGCCGCCCACACTGTACTTCCCTATTTTTAGCCTTTATACCTTTTCCTAGAAATCTCTCTCTTCCTTCTTACACTAGTTCTTCTTTCTCCACTTGCCACAGGACACCTATCTTGTGAGGCTGACTTGGTGTCTCCCCAGGACCATGATTTGGCGGTCAAATTAACAGGAAAAGATTACAACAAAAGATGTTTTGACTTTTTTCCTGAATATTTTAGTTCGAGCATGCTTCTCCTAGAAGGTCAATCATGCAGTATATCTCATACTTATCGGATCATGAGCTCTTTCATTTATTTGGTTGTACGTCTCTAACACCTGCAGGATCTTCTGCTGTGCAGGGCGGGACTAAGGACCCCAAGGTACCCCATAGCAGATGGACCCGAGAGGACACGTACTTCCTCTTTGACTGGAGGCTGAGTTATGTCCCACACCTCTTGCCTCTTGGGGGCACAGGTTTGGGGGAAGTTCTCCTTGCTGCTTCCAGACCACTACTCTTTGATCTGCATGGAAATAAAAGCCTCTTGCTTTGAAGCGAATGGCATCCATCCACACCGCTCTCCACCACTTCTCATTGCCTTTATTCGCTTCACTTCTGACCTCTTTTCTTCTTCATGGAGACTTTGGCAATTACATAGCCACTTTCTTCTCTACCCTAATTCCTCCAATTGTCTTGGGCAACATCTTTGTAGATGAGCCACCCAACAACAGCCAGACCATGGGGCTCCTTTTTCTCAGAGACTCTCCATGACCTTGCTTTATTGCCAGGAGTCCTACACTGATAAAAATGTAAATTCTGGCAGCCCACAATGACCAAAATTCCCCCTCCTTCCACTTACTCCCTTCTTCGCAATGCTTCTTGTTCTTCCCACCACGACACTCACAAACCTCCCTTTGTCACATGGTCCATCACCCCTCCTCCCAATGTTCCCTCTCTCTCCACTCAGTTTAGATCGCGTGGTTCACAACTGCAGCTCCACTGCTGGGATCTTCAATTTTCTTTATCTCTTTTGTTAGACCTTTGGAGTTCTGCTTGGTCATTCTTTCAGTCCTGGTATTAAAGGTCTTCTTCTCAGTTTAGCAAAGTTTGCTGCTCGGAAGGACAAAGGAAAATGATACTTATTACTCTTTCTGTCCAAAGCGGGATGCTCTGCTCCTTTTCTTCCAATCTATTCTAGTCACAGTAGTTATGGCTAGCTTTCCCTCCTCTTCTATATCCTCCCAAGGTTATCAGAAATCATCACCCATAGTTGTACCTTCTGATGCCAGCAGTTTTTGGCATGAATGTTTATAATAAACTTCTTTCTGTAATCGGAATATCACAGGTTAGCACTGTCAGACTCTCTGCCTTCTTCAACAAGGCTTCATATTTTCAACATGACTTTCCATTACAGTTGGCAATGGGTTGAGCTTGTCCCTTCCGCAAGCATCTATATTGCAGAATAATCTCTGTTCCTAACACCTTTTGTTGCAAGCCAATTTAGGCCAAATTAGATTTCTTCTAATTTAATTAAAATCCCTGCTGTTCAGGAGACATTTTGTGATGTGCACCCAACCTACACAGCAGAAATCCATGTGTGTGAGTGTGTGTATGGGGGTGGGGCGGGGGGGGTGGCGATGCTCTTGTGGGTTACAGCTTCTGGGTGCTTCCACTTAACAAAAATCACACAGGATCCTCCCAGACTTGGTATCCAAACACAGAAATACCTTGATAGCTCTTTATTTTAGAATTTTACAAAGATGATAAAAAGAATACTTGAATAGGACTAATCCTTTATTATGGAAAAAGAACCAAATACAGATGATACAACAGGCATGAGTACCAGGATGCTCTGATATCAATACACGGGTCCTCCTTTGTAATGCTCTATGAGGAAGCCTGATCCAACTGGATCAATGAAGCATCTCTTGTACTGGACTCGCTTGGATTCCTTTCTCTGCTTTTCTGTCTCCTCTGGTTGATTCCTCCTGTGTGTGTCCTATATAATCTTGTCCCCATGATTTTGTTCTCAGCCATTACTTCTGTGATTCATTGCTGTTCACTTTAAGCAAAGTCTTTTTCCATTTATTTTAATTTTAGTTTTGTTTGCCTTTGACATGCTCTCTAGAATTTTGGGTGCCTGCTCTTTCTCTAACTCCAAAGAAGGATTTTGTTGGCTTGCTTGGTGCTGCAACCCTCTCTGTAACCTGAGTCTTGGGTCCTACCCAAGTTCACTCTCCTGGGGGCTTCCAGAGGGTGGGCATTTATTCTCATTGGCTGGGTAAGACAGTTGTTTGAGATGGGAGCTTAGAATAGACCCTTGAATTGTTCAGAGCCAGGAGAGACACTTGCTGAGCATAGCACTGCTCTGAATACTGTTGATATTCTGCTTGTATCCCTCTCCAGTATCTGCATCTCTGTCCCTGGGAACTTTGCCTGTCTTACTCCAACTGCAAAGTCAGGGTGAGAGGTAAGCATGAAATGTCCAGAAATTAACAACCTCCAAGTTATCCCCACAAGTCAATGACACTTGTGTTTGTAGTATAAATACCCCAGCTTCCTCTCCCCTTGAGCTAGATTGTGTGTGTGGTGCATGCATGGCTCCTCTTTTCTGACTTTGCAGTCCCATGGACCGTAGCCTGCTAGGCTCCTCTGTTCACTGGATTTCCCAGGCAGGAATACTGGAGTGGGTTGCCAGTTCCTCCTCCAGAGGATCTTCCCAGCCTAGGAATCAAACCCACATCTACTGAGTCTTCTACACTGAGCGGATTATTACCACTGAGCCATCGGCGAAGCCAGGTACTTGTGAGGAGTATGTTTTGCATCATTTCTCAGAGTTTCTCCTGAGATGAAGCTCCAGGCACCCTCCAGGGTAGCTGGCTTAACTGCCTGCCCTCTGTTGACCATCTTCTCTTCTCTCTGTTATTTCCCCTGGGCCCCTACTGGGATGCCCAGCACACCCCAAATAAGCTATCTCACTCAAATGCTTGTCTCAGGGTCTTTTTCTGAAATATCCAAAATTGTAACAAGAATTACACGTCTTTAGAGCGGCAGCAACTTTGGGGGCCTTGTATTTAACCACTTAATATCCTCTATTGTGAGATACACTGGCAAAGGATTTTGAATTTCACTATTTTCCCCAATGTTTTTTTATTATGATGAAACAGACATAACATAAAATGTACAATCCTAACATTTTAGGTGTACAGAACAGTGGTATTAAGTACATTCATATTATGGTGCAACTATCACCACATCTATCTCCAGAACTCCTTTCCTCATAAAACTGAAAGTCTGTGCCCATTACACAATAACTCCCTATAACCATGTCCTCACCCCCTGGAAACCAATATTCTACATTTTTTCATCACCCCCTTCCCTCATGCTCTAGCCTCTGGTAACCAACATTCTACTTTATGTTACTATGAGTTCAGCTTTTTAAAAAAATTCCACATGTAAGTGAGATCATAGACGTCAAAGATTTAAGTTTTCTGCCAAATAGCCCAAGAACCTTTCTACCTAAGGAAGGCTTCTATTTCTCTAGGGGGGTCTCAGAGTCTGCTCACCCCTCTTAAGTGGGTTTCCCAGGCTATGAAATACACAGCCATTCCTGGAATAACAAATAGTGGGTTTAATTCTTAGGAGGAAAAGGGAATCAAGAAGATTATATCCAATGATTCTGAAATTATTAAAGGAGAGTAGTGGTGTGAAATGTTTGAAATGTGGTTGATTAATGCATTATAGATTTAAAACAATTCTGTTGAATTATATTCTGAGCAGCCTAAAAGTAAATGTATTCAGTATAATGAGAGCAGCTTAGTGGTCCGGAAGAAGGTATTCAAATGCTTCCTGTTAATGGGGAAATTCTTCAAATGTAATCTATTCATGCATTCATTCATTTATCTATTCTGCCAAAAATATTATCAGGCACATCCGATGAAAAGCATTAAGAAGAGGAAACATAGAAATGAAATTCAAGATTCTCTCCCCTCAAGAAGCTCAGCATCAAATGTAACGCACACAAGAAAGCAATTGCAGTTGGGAATAGAAAGATGTAGGAGGAAAGCAAAGACAGATCAGGGACTCCTCCCCAGACTGGGTATTTAGGTGGGGTTTCCTTGAACTGTGACATCCCAGCTGACGCTTGAAGGATGCATGTGAGACAGCAGATTGATGAGAAAGAAAAGACGCTCCAGAAAGAAGTATCATCAAAAGGACGATCCTGCTTGGTGCCTTGTTGTAGGGACTTCAAGGACTTAGTTAAGGCTGGATCCTGTGGTATAAAGATGGTACCACATGAAAAAGGTAAGGTTGGAGAACAGGCCAAATGGGTTTGGATGAGCTGCCCACCTGTTTGTATTTAAATCGCTTAATAAGAATTCAAGAGAGAAGCGATGCAAAGTTCTAAGCATGGGAATAAGATAAAGGTTTTTTAATCTTTAATTTTTTATCAAAGTATAGTTGATTTACAATGTCATGTAAGCTTCCGGCGTACAGCACAGCAGTTCAGTTACAGTCAGTCCGCTACATGTGAACCTTCAAGCTGTGAACTTTCGAAGGGGAGAACGTGGGTTTGCACGTCCAGTCACGTGTTAGCTCACATGTCTGATGTACCCTGTCATGTCTATGCATCCTTTACAAGTGGGTGTGTTTTGTACTTTACTTTTGTGTGAAAAATATTATAAACCTATTATAGTACAGTACTATATAGCTGATAGTGTGGGTTAGATACCTAGGTTAGCTGTTGGAATTACGAACAAAATGGACTTATAAACGTGCTTTCTGAATGGGATTCCTTTGTATGTAACAGTCTTACTATATAATATACATGTATATATATATATAACTGAATACATATGTAAAACCAAATATATATATAGCTTAATTATTCTTTTTCAAATTCATTTCCTTATAAGTTATTACATAATATTGAGTATAAATAAAGTTCCATGAAGCTATCTTAAGCTGCAGTGTGACAGTTTGTATTTCTTAAGGATGAATACATTGACAAAGGAAAAATGTCTTCTCTCTATGGAGAAGAGCTCAGATTTTCCACATGCTATAAAGCCTGTTGCTGCAGAGAAAAGCAAAGCATTATCTTCAACCACCTCTATCTTTCTCCTTCCACTCTAGCTCCTTTAATCTTGGTTTTCTCAAGAAGACTGCATGTGCTATTCCTTCTTTCTGAGATATTCCTCCTTCAGATCCTGGCTCGGCAAGCATTTTCCATGTATGCAAATCTCCTTTTAGCAAGCCTGGGCTTCCCCTGTGGTTCAGTTGGTAAAGAATTCACCTACATTGCGGGAGACCTGGGTTGTGAAGATCCTCTGGAGAAGGGATAGGCTACCCACTCCAGAATTCTTGGGCTTCCCTTATGGCTCAGCTGGTAAATAATCTGTCTGCAATATGGGATACCTGGGTTTGATCCCTGGGTTGGGAAGATTCCCTGGAGGAGGAAAAGGCTGCCCACTCCAGCATTCTGGCCTGGAGATTTCCATGGACTGTATAGACCGTGGGGTCGCAAAGAGTCTGACACAACTGAGCAACTCACTTTTACTTTGCTCAGTCAGCACCCTCCTCCCCGGCTATCCATCCCCTTGTCCTGCTTCCTTTCCTCCACTGCCCTTACCTCCACCTCCACCTGATGTTGTTCATCTGTCTAGTTACCAGTTGGTCTTCCACCTTCCCCACTAAGATGGGAGCTCCATGTAGGTGCGCAGGAGTTTAGTGTTTTTCATCACTTTACCTTCAGAACTTCTCACAGTGCTTGATACTTCTTAGTATCAGTTGAATAAATAAGTGAATAAAACCCAAGTTCTCCTCAAGCCAGAGACAAATAACTAACTAAATGGACCTGAAAAGTCTAGCAGAACATGCTGTTATAATTTCACAACTGTTAGCAGGACTAAGCTGGCTTGATACTGTTACAGTCACACACACTCAAAAAAATCACTAGCAATTTCCATAATAAACCCATTTTTCAGACATGTGCCCTTTGCTTGGTCTTGTGGGCCGGTTACAATAGGCATAATTAAAGCAATAAATAAAAATGTCACCAACCACACGGGACCTGGAGTCCATTCCTCAGGGGATTCTGTGGGTTTTGACCCCTGTTTCACTAAATATAGACTTCAGTAGAGGAAGGAAAGGGCTCGTAAATAAGGAAGGAACGGGCATGTGTCCGCTGGCTGCCGTCCTCCATAACTCAAGGCCACAGCTTGTTTGAGGTCCGGGTTCTTCTACTCCAGGCCCCTGAAAACCATGTCCGCAGTCATTGTTTCTAGAGACCAGAGCTACGTCTAACCTGTCTCTTTTGTATGGTTCACTCATAGCCATAGAACTGGTTCATCTCTTGAATTCTGATGCAACAGCGGGTTTTGGTAAACAGTTTTCCAAAGAGATTTTGCATTTCTGCACAGCTTGCAAACAGAGGTAGTGACAATCATCTGTTCTGAGCTCTTTTTTTGAGAAAATGTGGGTAACAAAAGACCTTCGAAGAGAAAGACAGCATCACCCCTTGGAGCAAAGTTAGGTTTGTTTGCACTCAATTACAGAAAGGATAGGGCTTCCTAACTGTATGGTTCTTCTTCTAGAGTACAGCCCACCATGATTTCACATGTTGCCTGCTCCCCTTCATACCTCTCTGGGGCAACTGGGGCTCGGAGAACTGGTGCAGTAACATCCTGCTACTCTGGCCATTGTTCTTGCTGTTTGCATCCCAAACCCAGAAGTCTCCTACCTTCTGCCAGCATCCACGAAACAGTGGCGGGTTACCTTACTGACTTGCAAAGAGTATAAAATCTCACACCTTTACAGTCTTGACAGTTGATACTTGGCACATTCTTGTTGACTAAGCAGGACCTGTAATGATGATATTTACAAAAGCTGGTAATCAGGATGAAGTACCAGAAAACCACCTTTCATGAAAAGCACTTGAATGGGCCCAGAGTTCAGCCCAGGGAACAAAAGGCCAAGAACGGGCATGAAGATGGTCTTATACTCTGTGAAGAGCAATGGGAAAGAAAGAAATCTCTTTGGCTGGACTGTTACAGAAGACTCAGTTCAAATCAATATAGGGAAGGTACATTGAAGCAAATTTCAGCCACTGAGTAAGGAGATGCACTCTTGCCTGCAAGGAGCTACAACTAATGCACAAGAATGAATTGGATTTAATTATAATGGCTCAGAGCTGGAATTGCTGTTGTTTAGTTGCTGTGTCTTTTTCTTTTGCAACCGCATGGACTGTAGCCCACCAGGCTCCTCTGTCCATGGGATTCTCCAGGCACTAATACTAGTGTGGGTTGCTGTGCCCTTCTCCAGGGGATCTTCCCGATTCAGGACTTGAACTCACATCTCCTGCATTGGCAGGTGGATTCTTTACCACTGTGCCACCAGGGAAGCCCAGACTCTAATGAGGCATGCTCAAAAATGCAATGGGTTTCTTTAATGGGTCCTGTGCTCATAGAAATGGAAGGTTTTAAACACATCTCTGGGACCATCTCCTAATGGAAGAACCCTCTCTTCCATTAGATGACAGATGGCTTCAGATGGCATCTTAGGTTTCTTGAACAAGCTCAGATTATTGAAATTCTTGGTTCTTTTCCTGCTCATGAATGCTTTCTAGACCACAGACCCAGAGAAGTTAGATTGCAATATTCTGTGTGAACGTGCCTGGAGCTTGAAGCCATAATATAGACTTTCCCTCCATACTGTTCTGACATCTGATAAAAGTAGAACTCCACTGTAGAAAGGAACAATAAACAGAGATAGGAAACCTGGATCGGTTGCCAAGTCATACTGTTGACTTCGGCCTGAGCTCATTCACCCACTGGGCAGTTATCTAGCATCCACTGTATCCTAACCTTGCACTGGGTGTAGAGACAGCAAAACACAGCTCCTTGTCCTCGACGATTTCAGATCTAGGTGGGGACACAGATAAGTAAATCGACAACTAGAGTATATTTTCCTGAGTGCTAAGACAGGGGTAAATCCAGACTCCTGTAGGAGCAGAGACAGGGAGCACAGGAAACAGACTTCAGGAGAAAAAGAGGGTTCTGAACAGTTTCCAAGGAGAGACTGTGAGTGAGCTGAATTTTGGATGACAAAAAGGGACTGAGCAAATTCAAAGGTGAGGTTGAGGTGTAACCTCCATAAGAAAGGCAGGTTGTGAGAGTCTCTAGAAGACAGACAATTCTGTTTCACCAACAAATTGATTTCAAGGGAAGGAGAAAAAAGAAGAGACAATGAAGTATTAGAAGAGACTAAGGACTTATCAACCAATTGCAATTTTATGTGGGTATTATTTGGATCTTGAGTTAAACTTTAAAAAACAAATTCATGAGACCATTAAAAAAAAAAAAAAGAAAAGCAGGTTGTAAGGCACAGTAGAAGGTGTGAAACATCCTGGTGAGTTCAAGAAACGACAGTAGTATGGTCTATCCAAAGCCAGGGGCACGTGAACAAGTGAGCAGGCGGAGAATAAAGCAAGGGCCAGATCACAAAAGTCCTCGTGGGACAGACATAAGTCATGACACCTAGTCACAGCTAGACTGTCCCTTCACAAAGATGACTCTGCCTGCAATGAGCAGAGGAGGGAAGGACCTGGTGTTGGGAGAGAATCCATGAGGAGGTGGTTCCCCAGAGACATGTTGAACTTGAACAACTGTGATGAGCTGCCCTCTCAATTACAGGCACAGAGACCTCCTGGGTTTGCCTTCGACATTCCTTACGTGCCATGAGTAGTTCTAAACCCTCAATCTTGGACTCTGCACCCTGCTCAGGTCCGGACTCCAAGACAAAACAGGCAGGGCTGGTTTATCACCTGCAACAGGTAAATCATGCTGGGAGGGCAAGGGCCATCCCCACCCATCCTCATTCAGTTCAGTTCAGTTCAGTCACTCAGTCATGTCCGACTCTTTGTGACCCCATGAATCATAGCACGCCAGGCCTCCCTGTCCATCACCAACTCCCGGAGTTCACTCAAACTCAAGTCCATCGACTCAGTGATGCCATCCAGCCATCTCATCTTCTGTCATCCCCTCCTCCTCCTGCCCCCAATCCCTCCTAGCATCAGGGTCTTTTCCAATGAGTCAACTCTTCGCATGAGGTGGCCAAAGTATTGGAGTTTCAGCTTCAACATCAGTCCTTCCAATGAACACCCAGGACTGATCTCCTTTAGGATGGACTGGTTGGATCTCCTTGCAGTCCAAGGGACTCTCAAGAGTCTTCTCCAACACCACAGTTCAAAAGCATCATTTCTTCGGTGCTCAGCCTTCTTCACAGTCCAACTCTCACATCCATACATGACCACTGGAAAAACCATAGCCTTGACTAGACGGACCTTTGTTGGCAAAGTAACGTCTCTGCTTTTCAATATCCATCCTCATTACTCTGGGCTTTTCCAGTTGCTCTAAAGGCATTATGGGCGCTGGATGCATCCTTCAATGTCTATGCAGAACATTGCTAGACCCTGCGAGAGGGAAAGGGCTCGGTTGCTAGGAAACCGATGACCCATTATTAGCCACACCTACAGGGCAACTCCAGCTGAAGTCCTTTCTCTTTAAAAAGGAATGTCTAATTCCTCCCTTCAGTTGCCATTGCCTACATATTAATTTCCTTTTGGGGTTCAACAGCCATCTGGCCCATTAACAAAGGGTTTCTAACTGATTATGCAAAGTGTTCAGAGCTAAAACCTGGCCAGATGGGAGTCTTTCTTTTCTGCACTCCTCCTTTGAAATCAGGAAAAAAAAATTAGGCAGTTTTTTTTTTTTTAATTTCTTTCTTTGGGGTTAAGAATAAATGACATTGTGACAGTACCATTTAAAGTTTTTACCTGCATTTCTTTTCCTAAGTGATTTCTACTGAATATCCACCACTCCAAGCAAAGAACTGGGCTCATTATGGAGGCGGATAAGAGGGAGATATGGACATTTCCTCCCGATAAGTCATGATCTTCCGGAGAGAGAAGGTGCCAGGCAGGAAATGTGAGTCAGGCGGTGCTGACTCTAACGCTGTGACCAAGCCCTGGCATCACTGCACAGTGCCCGGTCCTTGGTAGGCACTAAATACAGATTTGGAGCAGAAAATAAATCTCAAATCAGAACTGACAATGCCCACTCCCCCTCAGCACACGCTATGGGTTCCAAACAAAATGAACAAAAAGTCAAGGAGTTCCACCACAGTCCAACAACGTCAGCCCCAGAAAGAAACAGGTGCTCCTAAGGGCAGCCACATGCAGGGAGCACAGCGGTGACTGCCTGACCCGGCTCTCACCCCAAGAGTGTAGCCAGGAGGTCAGCTAATCTCTCTAAGGGCTCTGGCCTGCATTGTGTCCCCTCCTCCTCCAACTGACGTGCAAAGCTCTAACCCCCAGTACCTCGGGATGTGACCTTATTTCAAGATCGTATCTTAAAAGAAGTGATTAAGTTAAAATTACAGTATTAGGGTGAGGCCATAATTCAGTCTCATTGTCGTTGTTTGATTAGTTGTGTCCAACTCTTTGCAAGCCCATGGACCGCAGCACGCCAGGCTTCCCTGTCCTTCACCATCTCCCAGAGTTTGCCCAGATTCATGTCCATTGAGTCAGTGATGCCATCCCACCATCTCATCCTCTGTCACCCTCTTCTCCTCCTGCCCTCAGTCTCTCCCAGCATCAGGGTCTTTTCCAAAGAGTTGGTGGTTCAAATCTGGTAGCTGAAGTATTGGAGCTTCAGCGTCAGTCCTTCCAATGAATATTCAGAGTTGGTTTCCTGTAGAATGGACTGGTTTGATCTCCTTGCTGTCCAAGGGACTCTCAAGAGTCTTCATCAGCACCACCATTCAAAATCATCAATTTTGTGTGACCTTCATAAGAGGAGGAAGATACCCCAGGAAAGCTTGTGCACAGGGAAAAGACACAGCAGGAAAACAGCCTTCTGCAAGTCAATGAGAGAAGCTTCACATGACACTAACCCTGCTGGTACTTCGATCTTGAACTTCTAGCCTCCAGAATGGTGAGAAAATAAACATTTGCTGTTTATGCCACCTATTCTGTGGCTATAGCCATACTGTACTGTGCTATTATGGCAGCCCCAGCAAACGAGTATAACAATTACTACACAGACAATGCAAATCTAGGGAGATGCAAGCTGAATATTCTCCTTTCCCTCTTCTAATTGAGAATGAATGGTGGAAACTTTTAAGGAAAGATGATGCTGTGAAAGTGCTGCACTCAATATGCCAGCAAATTTGGAAAACTCAGCAGTGGCCACAGGACTGGAAAAGGTCAGTTTTCATTCCAATCCCAAAGAAAGGCAATGCCAAAGAATGCTCAAACGACCACACAATTGCACTCATCTCACACCCTAGTAAAGTAATGCTCAAAATTCTCAAAGCCAGGCTTCAGCAATATGTGAACCATGAACTTCCTGATGTGCAAGCTGGTTTTAGAAAAGGCAGAGGAACCAGAGATCAAATTGCCAACATCTGCTGGATCATGGAAAAAGCAAGAGAGTTCCAGAAAAACATCTATTTCTGCTTTATTGACTATGCCAAAGCCTTTGACTGTATGGATCACAATAAACTGTGGAAAATTCTGAAAGAGATGGGAATACCAGACCACCTGATCTACCTCTTGAGAAATTTGTATGCAGATCAGGAAGCAACAGTTAGAACTGGACATGGAACAACAGACTGGTTCCAAATAGGAAAAGGAGTTTGTCAAGGCTGTATATTGTCACCCTGTTTATTTAACTTATATGCAGAGTACATCATGAGAAACGCTGGACTGGAAGAAACACAAACTGGAATCAAGATTGCCAAGAGAAATATCAATAACCTCAGATATGCAGATGACACCACCCTTATGGCAGAAAGTGAAGAGGAACTAAAAAGCCTCTTGATGAAAGTGAAAGTGGAGAGTAAAAAAGTTGGCTTAGAGCTCAACATTCAGAAAACAAAGATCATGGCATCCGGTCCCATCATTTCATGGGAAATAGATGGGGAAACAGTGTCAGACTTTATTTTTCTGGGCTCCAAAATCACTACAGATGGTGACTGCAACCATGAAATTAAAAGACACTTACTCCTTGGAAGGAAAGTTATGACCAACCTAGATAGCATATTCAAAAGCAGAAACATTACTTTGCCAACAAAGGTTCGTCTAGTCAAGGCTATGGTTTTTCCTGTGGTCATGTATGGATATGAGAGTTGGACTGTGAAGAAGGCTGAGCACCGAAGAATTGATGCTTTTGAACTGTGGTATTGGAGGAGACTCTTGAGAGTCCCTTGGACTGCAAGGAGATCCAACCAGTCCATTCTGAAGGAGGTCAGTCCTAGGATTTCTTTGGAAGGAGTGATGCTAAAGCTGAAACTCCAGTACTTTGGCCACCTCATGCGAAGAGTTGACTCATTGGAAAAGACTCTGATGCTGGGAGGGATTGGGGGCAAGAGGAGAAGGGGACGACAGAGGATGAGATGGCTGGATGGCATCACTGACTCGATGGACGTGAGTCTGAGTGAACTCCGGGAGTTGGTGATGGACAGGGAGGCCTGGCATGCTGTGATTCATGGGGTCGCAAAGAGTCGGACATGACTGAGTGACTGATCTGATCTGAGTGACTGATCTGATCTGAGTGAGACACAGAAATAAAGGCATTAGAAGCTGATCTGCTCTGATGAAATACAGCTCCAGGGCTGACTCAAGAATGAAGCTAAAGGTATGTCTTTCCCAATATAGAATAGCTCACTTTCATCCACCTTCCAAGTAAGTGGGCACCAGAAGAGGATGTTCAGCACAAGTTCAGAAGTGGGAGCAACTGCTCCAGGTTCTGACAGATTCTGTCTGACTGACAGAAATTTCCACACTAGTTGGCTGATCTCCTTTCCTCTGTGTCCCTTCCCCTTCTCCTTGCCCATCACCATCCTCAGCCTCAGGTTCCTGAAAGTGAAAGTCACTCAGTCATGTCCGACTCTTTGCAACCCGATGGACTGTAGTCCACGGGACTCTCCAGGCCAGAATACAGGAGTGGGTAGCCTTTCCCTTCTCCAGAGGATCTTTCCAACCCAGGGATTGAACCCAGGTCTCCCTCATTGCAGGTGAATTCTTTACTAGCTGAGTTACAAGGAAAACCCAAGAATACTGGAATAGGCAGCCTGTCTCTCCTCTAACGGATCTTCCCAACCCAGAAATTTAACCTGGGTCTCCTGCATTTGCAGGCAGATTCTTTACCAACTGAGCTATAAGGGAAGCCTGAAAAGATACACCAAAAGGAAACTCAAGAGCTATTCTCAAAGGATGCCTTTGAGGAAGAAAATGAAAAGTCACTAGTAAAATACCAGAGCAAAAGAAGTTCTGTCCAGAGCCATTTTGCTTAAAAAAATTTTTTTTTTTTTCTGTCAATGCAGGAGACATAGGAGACTTGGGTTCAGTCTCTGGGTTGGGAAGATCCCCTGGAGGAGGGCACAGCAACCCACTCTAGTATTATTGCTTGGAGAAATCCCATGGACAGAGGAGCCTGGTGGACACCAGTGCATGGAGTCACAAAGAGTCAGACATGACTGAAGCGACCTAGCAGGCACATAGCAACTATAGTGAGGTCGCCCAGTCGTGTCTGACTCTTCGTGACCCCATGGACTGTAGCCTACCAGGCTCCTCTGTCCATGGGATTTTCCAGGCAACAGTACTGGAGTGGATTGCCATTTCCTTCTCCAACTATATGAACCACATAAAAAAGCAGAAAGAAAAATGCATGCAAAGGGTAACTGAGAACCCAGTCTCGAAGAAAACATAACCCAAGAAACAGAAGGCAATTGCCCACCAGTGTTTCTAGTTATTGAGGAGTCTAATGAGAGTGCGAATTCAATACAAACAAGTGTTCAAAGATGACATAATAAAGCAATAGAACATGATGAAAAGGGATGTTGTGGCCTCAAGGAAGAAAAATAGTCAAATAAAATATACTTTCATTACAGAACCAAAAAAAAATAAAATTAAAAAAGGAAGAAAGGGAACAGACATCGTTGAAAATTCAATTACCGAAAATGTGAAAAGACTTAAAACTAACACAAGGAAGGCAGATTAAAAAGAGCAAAAAAAAAAAAAAAATCAGATAGCTGCTAACAGATAGGGAGAGTGAAAAGGATAAATCCAATGTTCATTCATATTCACTTTACAAACATGGAGCCTGTCCATGTGGACAGTCTCTGTCTTCAACGCATCTACAAACAATAAACAAACAAGTCAACGTGTCAGATGGTGATAGATGCTAAAGAAAGGCAGAAAACAAGGCACAAGGGATGGAGGGTGTGGTGGTGGAGGTGTCTCTATTATGCACAGATGATCAGAGAAGACCCCTGGGGTAAGCTGACTCTGCAGGTGAGGCCTGACTGAAGGCAGGGAGCCAGTCCAGAGTTCTGGGGGCAGAGAACACGAGGGTAAAGACCACAGGGTGGTTGAGAATGTGCCCAATCAGTTTGGAAGCACAAGATGGCCTCTGCAACTGCAATGGACTCATTGATGGGGGTGATGCTAGGACATGAGGCTGGAGAAGAGGTAGGAGTCAGGTATGTATTGCTTTGTTGGCCATCATGGGTATTTGCGTACAGAATCCATAGATGGGTTTGAGTGGAGGAAAACAGCATCACTCTGACTGATGTGTTGCAAACAGATTGTTGTGGAGCAAGGGTAGAAGCAGGACACCAGTTCAGTGGTGACCACCAGATCTGCAGCAAAAGGTAATGGGTTAGACCTGGGTAAAGGGAGGCTTGTAGGAAGTGGTCAGAATCTAATATATTGAAGGAGAAGATAACAGGATTTGCAGAAGGATCAGATATGGGGAAGTTCCATTCTGCAAGAGAGGAACCAAGGGTAACTCCAAGGCTTTTGACTTGAACATCTGGAAGGATAAATTTCCCATTTATGAGACTGGGGAAACTGTGGCAGGAGCAGGCTTGCAATGGGAACTAGAATTTGATTTTGGGTGTCTTTTAATTCAAGGGGACATACAAGCAGGTGGTTGGATATCTAATTCTGGAATGCCAAGGAGAGGTCTGGCTTTAAATATATGAATGTGTGAGTTGTCTGTATGTAGTTCTTGAGGTGGAACACACACCAAATAGAACAGAAAAAATATTCAAGACATAATTTTAAAAATCCATGACTCTGCAGATTAAGAGAACTTGTTCTGTTTCAAGGAAATTTGATGCAGGACATTTAAGCACAGAGTGTGCAATTGCAGAGACATATCCTGATTCAGTTGCTGAGATTCAAGGATAAAGAGTGAGCTTTTCGGGCACCCAGGAAGGAGAAGGAAGTCCCAGAGGAAGGAGACAGAGGCTAATCACAGCATTATTCAATAGTCAAAGGTAATAGACCAGTGTCTATATTTTCTGGAGGCAAGTGTGGCTCAAGAATACCAGGCATAACCAAGACATTGTTCAAGGACAGGGCAACAGTAGTTATTCTTAGCTAACTCACATAGCTCAGGAAATATTGCACCCCTGAGTTCTTACTGGAAAAAAAATTACTTAAAAATGAAATCAAGTCACTTAAGAGATGAATCAAAGTATATAGAACTCAGGAATGGAGGATGTGGTAACAGTGAGCATTGAGTCCAGTTATATATAGACCTGATACTAAATAGTGAGGAAATGATTCTTACAAAGCAGAATGCAAATACTACAAACATTGACAGTGTGAAAACGAGCATCTAACTAACAAAAATCAGGAGGTGGTAGGAGAGATGGTGGGAGGAAGCCTGTGAGTGCTAATGGCTTCATCATTTATGTGAATCAATCAATGCTGCTGAAAATTGCAACTTGTAGTTTAAAATCACCTAATGTCTCTAATTATGATTTTCATAATTTTAATTCTTAATACTAGAGTATTTTAAAATATCTATTATGGTAAAGATTCAAGACTAGCAAATCCTTCCATTTTGTTTTCATTTCTTTATTTTGGTAAATTTGAAAAAAAAAAACAAGTACTTTGAATGAAAAATGGTACTTTATAGTATATTTTTAGGAAAACATCGTATCATTCTATCATCTATTTATATTTCTATATAGAAAAAATATAGAATTACATTCACCTAAAAATACTGATGGTTAGTTTTGAGTGGGCTAATTTGATGTGACATTTTGTTTTGTGTACTTTTCTATATTGCTTGAATTCACAATAAGCATATATATTTTTTTCAAAAGCATACTATATTTCTTTTTTAAAAAAGTCACCATGAGAAATGGCTTGCAAGAAGCTACAACAAGCCAGAAAAATGACGATGGGAGGCTTTCTTGGGGGAGGGGCTTGAAACAGAACATTTACCAACCGGAAAGAGCTGGTTTGACTAAGGAAAAGAAAATGTTTAAAGCTGTGGAATCATACAGAAAAGGCGCAGACACAGGTATTTTTTTATTCAGGGAATAATAAAGGCTTCCTTACATTCATTGCATGCTGTGTGTTAGAACACAAATACTGGTCTCCTGCAAGGTGAAGGTTATTATCCCCATGTGTGGTAAAGGGTTAACTCAGCAGACTCAGGGTGCTCAAGTCCTGCACCTACCAAAGAGAGGAACAACCCTTCACCTGCTTCCGGAACATAATGTCTGAATCCTTGGACTATCCTACCTAGTAAGAGTGACTTTGTGTACCTGACCATGACTCACACCAGCTCATTTAGACAGCTTATGTTAATGGTGTGACACGTGATGGACCCCAGCTTTCGTTCTCCAGGACCTATTCTGTATGAGTACAACCTCTGGGGAGCCTGAGGGCCTGGTGAAGGTCAGTCATGTGGGTGCACCATGACAAATATTAGCCTACGTGATGGAACACCAATAAAAACCCTGGACACCAAGACTCAGGTGAATTTCTCTGGTTGGCAATAGTTTGTCCCTGTGGTCACATATCATTGCTGGGATAGTTAAGTGCTGCTTGCATGACCCCACTGCTTCCACTTTTTCCCCTTCTATTTGCCATGAAGTGATGGAACTGGTTGCCATGTAGGGATGTGAGAGTTGGACCATCAAGAAGGCTAAGTGCTGCAGATTGATGCTTTTAAAATATTGTTCTGGAGAAGACTCTTGAGAGTCCCTTGGACTACAAGGAGATCAAACCAATCAATCAATTCTAAAGGAAATCAACCCTGAATTATTCATTGGAAGGACTGTTGCTGAATGTGAGGAGCTGAGTCTTTGGAAAAGACCCTAATGCTGAGAAAGATTGTAAGCAGGAGGAGAAGAGGGGACAGAGGATGAGATGGTTGGATGGTATCACTGACTCAATGGACATAAGTTTGAGCAAACTCCTGGAGATGGTGAAAGACAGAGGAGCCTAGCATTGTGCAGTTCATGGGGTCACAAAGAGTCAGACACGACTTAGCAACTAAACACCATAAATATGATGCCACTGCTGGGAGGGCAATAGGAACCTGTCATTGTCTCTCCTGGATTTTGTCCTAAGTACCTTTTTCCTTTGGAGACTTTAATCTGTATCCTTTCACTCGAATAAACCGTAACCACAAGTATAACAGCTTTCCTGGGTTCCGTGAGTGCTTTTGGTGAACCATCAAACCTGAGGGTCATCTTGTGGATTTCAATAGGACCCCACTTTACATATGAGCAACTGAAATTCAGAAGATTTTATGTGACTTACTCACACTTACACAGCCAGTAATCCAAAGAGCTGAGATTTAAGCCCAGGTCTTCCTGGCTATAAAGCCTTACTTTTCTCCCTGCAACAGAAGTTTTCAAGCCATTTTTCTTTTTAGCACTTTTTAATACTTTGGGAGATATATAATGAAAATTTAACAGAACCCTCAATATGCAAATCAACTACTAAAAATAGGGTAACTTCACTGAAGTGTGGGTGGAAGGTTTTGGATTGTTTCATCTGGTCCCACACACCCAAGCCCCTGAGGCATCTGATACTAAGCTAGACCTCTGGGGATAAGGCTATATACCTTCACCAAGCACATTTGTTGCTTTAAGACTGACTGCCCACCTTACCCTTCTCTACCCACCTGACTTCTCTATGGTCATCTCAGGCTTCACGTCTTCCTAAAAATTTCTCCTTATCCCTTAGGTCATAGTTCAGTGGCTTAGGATGACTACCTGCTCTGGTTTGCCTGAGTCCATCTTGGTTTTAGCTCTGCATGACCTAACCATCGTGAATGTTGATAATCTCCTTCAGTCTTCTGCTGCGGTGCCCCTCAAACTTGACTGTAGACATAAATCACCTGAATCTTATTAAAATGCAGACTCTGATTCATTAGGTCTGATGGGACCTGAGAGTCTGCATTTCTAACAAGCTCCCAGGTGCTAGTGCTGCTGGTGGTGGCCCGTCTGGAGCCAGGACCACCCTTTGAGTGGCGGAGGATGGGAGCATGCTTTGTTTTCTGGATCTCAGTAATTTTTGCAATGGATGGTCATTTTCTGTTTGTTGGTTTTCTCCACTAACCTGCAAATTCTCCAACAATAGGAACCATGTTCCAAGTCCATGTATTCCCAGTCCTTGGAGGGTGTACAGCACAGAGTCTGTGCACAAAAGGATTCCTCTTGAATGCACAAAGAGTGGAATTCCTGGAGAGGGTCCCAGGATTCATGCCTGAGGGCCAGCCAGAATCTAGTAACCAAAGTCTTGTGTGGGGCCATGAAGGAACTTGATGGACCCTAGGAATGGGGATTCTCTAGCCTGCTATCTGCCCAGTCTCCTCACACTGAGTTATACCTTGAAAGATATCATGGGTGAGGGTGACCTGAGTCTAGAAATAGGAGTACACATGTCTGAGATAGGATGAGTTAACTTTATTCAAATGCTCCACTAAAGTGGATGCTCCACAAAAGTGCCCTCTGATTGTGTCATTATTAAGTACACTGGGGTGCAAACTGCTTTCTCAAGAGCAGTCTTCACACTCTGAGATGCTGCTTCATGGAAGGTAAATAGAGCCTGGGCTACTTTGACTCTGGTTTTGTGAGACAGCCTATTGACAGAGGAGGGAAAGGGTCCGAGAAGTTGAGCAACTTGCCTAAGACCATGGAAAATGAGCTGCTCCAAGTGGATACACTTTACTGATTCCTTGTCTAGAGCTCTTTCAACTGTAACACGTGGAATCCCAGGGTAAAAATTCATTGGGAGTGTGCCTGCCGGGGGGATGCATGATCGTGCCCCCATGGCAGCATATTCAGGGAATCTGTGAAATGGCATCGTTCCACTAACAAACAGAGCTATCAACAGTTTTAAAAATTCAACTACATAGATTCCTGAAAGAAATGGCCGTTTGGCCAATGACCTCTGAATTGAGCTCTGAAATGACTCTGTAGGGGGCATTGCCTGGAGCCAGCAGGACTGCAGCCTGACATAATTCCTCATCTGTTCAAGGGATAAAGGGAAAAGCAAAGTTGCCCCTTATCTGGGAATCCCCCTTATTTGGAGGATTTTGACTAGACCTTGATGTTAATTAAATTGTTTCTCAAGCTTAATGTATTATATGTAATGTTTGCTTTTTAATGACCACCAGATGGTTTTTCAATGCTAATGAGTCGGGTATAATGACTCCCAGATTCCTAGTAGAAGCTATAGAAGTCAGCATGCCATCAGCTAAATGGATGCCCTGGGCAGACTGAGCACACCCCCAGGGCCACTGCCAGTCCAGCACTTGGGCAGTAGTGGGAAAGGGGATTTGCCACACTGGTGACATCACATCAGGCTCACAGCAATAAGGGAGTGCCCAAATGACGCTGACCTCAACGCTAGCACACAGTAGGTACTACATGGAACATGCTCGAAGAATAAAGTGCATCATAGTTGGGCTGGATCTCAAGAGTCCAGAGTTGCCCACCTTTCATCAGTAGGATAAGAAGTTTGTGGAAGCTTCCTGTTGCGAGGGGCTGGCTGTGGGGGAGTCTGGGTCTTGCTTTGATGGGTGGGGCCAAGCTTAGTAAATCATTAATCCAATTTTCTGTTGATGAATTGGGCTCTGTTCCGTCCTTGTAGTTTGTCCTGAGGCCAAACTATGGTAGGGATAATGGCAACAATGGTGACCTCCTTCAAAAAGACTTATGCCAGCATGCTGCAGCTCCTAGGAATGTTGTATTCAGTGCCCCTGACCCCACAGCAGGCCACTATAAACCCACACCTCCCCTGGAGACTTCTGGACACTCACAGGCAAGTTGGGCTCAGTCTCTTGTGGGGTCACTTCTCCTTTCTCCTGGGTCCTGGTGTGCACAAGATTTTGTTTGTGCCCTCCAAGAGTCTGTTTCCTCAGTCCTGTGGAAGTTCTGTAATCAAGGCCTTCAAAGTCAAATTCCCTGGGGGTTCTCAGTTCCTTTGCTGGATCCCCAGGTTGGGAAATCTGTCGTGGGCCCTAGATGTTTTTCAACAGTGCTAGAACTTCTTTTACATAATTGTTCTCCAGTTTGTGGGTCACCTGGTCAGAGGCTCTACGGTGGAGCTATGAAGTCCCCCTCCAAGAGTGCTTATGCCACATGCTGCACCTCCCAGGTCTGCAGCAGCCAGAGCCCCTGTCCCCGTGGCAGACCACTGCTGACCTGTGTCACCACAGGAGACACTCAAATACTCAAAGGCAGGTCTGGCTCAGTCTCTTGTGGGGTCTCTGGGCCCTGGTACTCACAAGGTTTTGTTTGTGCCCTCTGAGCACCTCTGGTGAATATGGGTTTTGATTCTAAATGTGATTTTGCCCCTCCTACCGTCTTGTTAGAGCTTCTCCTTTGACCTTGAATATCTTTTTTTGGTGGGATCCAACATTCTCCTGTTGATGGTTGTTTAGCAGCGAGTTGCAATTTTGGAGTTCTTGCTGGAAAAGATGAGCACACATCCTTCTACTCTACCATCTTATGGCAGGATCACTTCATGGCAAATAGATGAAGAAACAATGGAAACAGTGACAGACTTTCATTTTTTAGGGCTCCAAAATCACTGCAGATGGCGACTGCAAACATGAAATTAAAAGACGTTTGCTCCTTGGAAGAAAAGCTATGACAAACATAGACAGCATACTAAAAAGCAGAGACATTACTTTGCTGACAAAGGTCTATCTAGTCAAAGCTTTGGTTTTTCCAGTAGTCATATATGAATGTGAGAGCTGGACCATAAAAATAGCTGAACACCGAAGAACTGATGCTTTTGAACTGTGGTGTTGGAGAAGACTCTTGAGAATCCCATGGACTGCAAGGAGGTCCAACCAGTCAATCCTAAAAGAAATCAGTCCTGAATACTCATTGGAAGGACTGATGCTGAAGCTTCAACACTCTGGCCTCCTGATATGAAGAACTGACTCATTAGAAAAGACCTTAATGCTGGGAAAGATCAAGGGCAGGAGGAAAAGGGGACAACAGAGGATGAAATAGTTGGATGGCATCACCGACTCAGTGGACATGGGTTTAAGCAAGCTGTGGGAGTTGGTGATGAACAGGGAAGCCTGGTGTGCTGCAGTCCATGGGGTCACAAAGAATAGGACATGACTGAGCAACTGAACTGAACTGAACTGAATCAGTATGATAATTGTCCTTGATTATTTAAAAAATATCTTTTTAAAAAACTTTATTATTAAAATCATGAAAAGCTTATTATTAATATCTCTCCAGAAAAATTAGGAAGTATAGATAAGGAAGAAGAAAATGAGGAAGGAAGAAAGAAATGAAACAAACAAAAACACAACAGATAAATAAAGAAAAAGGAAAAAAAATTAGGTTCATTTGCCTAAATCTGGTTTGGCTAAAATACATTTGCTCATGAGTTATGTGTCAGTTCATGTGTTTGTCTAAAATTCAACATCTTTTGCATCTTTTTGGATCTTACTCTTTGTCTTTCCATCTTTTTGTTATTTAAGTATTTTTAACAAAAAGTTACTTCTAACTTCAGAGAAATCTTGATTTATTTTAGAGTATCTAATTAGAGTTTATCAAAATCACAGTTTTATAAATAATGAAAAGCATCTGAAAGAGGGATAATTTTAGCAAACTACTTGTAGATATTTAGAGCACTGATCTAGGAAAATTGGTTTTAGATGAAGTGGCTCTTACCAAGCTCTTTACCTGTGAGTGACCAATCTCCACATTGGTCTGTGGCCAATTGTTTTGACATGAGTTCACTCATCACTGTAGCATAAAATAGACACACACACACACAAACACATACATGTACATATTCCATTAGATATATTACATGTATCTTACAGGCATATTTTATATCACTATACTTAGAATGAGATTTTAATTTAAAACCTACTCAATGAAAACTGTATGTCACTAGAAATTTTAGTATAGCATCACTTTAAATTCCTGAGTACTATTGAGAATTGGACTATAAAGAAGGCTGAGAGCCAAAGAACTGATGCTTTCAAATTGTGGTGCTAGAGAAGACTCTTGAGAATCCCTTGGACAGCAAGGAGATCAAACCAGTCAACCCTAAAGGAAATCAATCCTGAATATTCATTGGTAGGACTGATGCTGAAGCTCTAATATTTTGGCCAACTCATTTGAACAGCCAGCTCATTGGAAAAGACCCTGATGCTGGGAAAGATTGAGGGCAGGATGAGAAGAGGGTGATAGAGGATAAGATGGTTGGATGGCATCATGGAATCAATGGACATGAGTTTGAGCAAACTCCAGAAAGTAGTGAAGGACAGGGCCCCTGGTGTTTCAGTCCATGGGGTCACAAAGAGTCGGACGTAACTTAGTAACTGAATAGCAACAGCAACTATTGGGTTGACCAAAAAGTTTGTTTAGTTTTTCCATAAGATGTTATAGGAAAATCCCAAACAAACTTTTTGCCAACCCTATATTTGTGTCTGCTGTGAAGTTAACATTGGACATGGCAGTTGTTTCCACTATTCTTCTATTACAAATGATATATTCTATTGCTGGCTTTCCTTTTTGCCCTTAGCAATAGAGTATCTCAAGCATCTTTTCATGACCTTATGTATAGAGGATTCTTTTGGACAGTTACTTAGTTTATGAGAAGATGCTGCATAATTTCTTAAAACTATTCCTTATTCATTAGGTCTAAACTTCTGTGGATATGCACTGCATTTCCTCCTATTTAATCCCTAGAGGTGGTATGAATGTTTTTTTAAAGTTTTCGATCACATGTATTCCCAAATTTCCCTCTAGAAAGGAGATGGCAATTTATATTTTCACTAGTGGGATTTAATAATAGCGATTTCCCTACAACTGTTCACAACACTAGGTTGTTCTTTCCGCTCCCTCACTTTAATTCCAAATATAATGCATGCTCATATTAAAAACAAACACACGAAGCAACCCAATAGTACCAATTTATAACGAGCAAAGGTGGTACTATCGGTAAAGAACCTGCTTGTCAGTGCAGGAGACTTAAGAGACACAGGTTCAATCCCTGGGTGGAAAAGATCCCCTGGAGGAGGGCATGGAAACCCACTCCAGTTTTCTTGCCTGGAGAATTCCATGGGCACAGGAGACCAGCAGGCTATAGTCCGTAGGGTTGCACAGAGTCGGACATGACTCAAGTGACTTAGCACACACACAAAACGGGCAAAGGCCCTTTCTTTCACTTTATTTTTCCTCCTGACTCCTATATTCAATTTCCATACCAAGAAGGACCTCTGTTAAAGTTTGTTTGTGGACTTTCTTCCAGAACATGCACTTATGCATTTAAATTGCATGCACTTGTTCCTAATTGGAACCCACTCTATTCCCTGCATTCCTTTTTCACCTAATATATTTCAAACATCCGCCCATGACAGCCCCTGTAGACGATTCTTTTCAACAATCACACAGTAGAACTCTACAGAATGCATGTGTCACTATCTTTGAAAACTATTCTTAATTAATGAACATTGTGGTTCCATATACATAGTTACTATTTCTAACGTTAAGCAAATTGGCCAACTTGATTAACAAGAATATTTTTGTTTCTTTTCTCTTAATACCCATTTCCCTGATGTCTAATTTCCATGTTTCATCTACTTAGCGACCGTGTGTATTTCTCTTGAAAAGCTGGTAGGTTGAATTTTGAAGCAGAGACTCCTAATACATTAAGTCCCCTACATAAAAACAAATTCTATTCCAAGAGTGCATTTGTAAATCCAATTTGTTTGTTAAGTTCAACAAACAAATGTTAGCCTAGGTATCCAACTAACACAATCAGCTATATAGTACTGTACTATAATAGGTTTAAAATACTTTTTGCACAAAAAGCACATAACAAAGAAAAAAAAATTTTTTTTTTTCAGTCTTATAGTATAGTACTTTGGAAAATACAGTAGTGCCAGCTACATCACCGCTGCTGTTACATTTGCTTCTGGACACGCTGGTACTTCTGTACTCTACACAGTCCGGTACAGTCAGGCACGCGACCACTGGCAGAGGATGCACACAGGTGGCAGTGCATGTCAGACGCGTGACCTAACCGACACGATTGGACACGCGAGCACGAGTTTGCGTCTTTGAAAGTTCCCAACTTGAAGGCTTGTATGCAGGGCACATACTGTGATGTGCCATGCTACACTTGCTAAGTGGGGCTGAGGGGCTGCTTCTTTTGGAGTAAATGTGAACGGAGAAAATGTGTATCATTCCTAGGTTGAGGCAGTTAAGAGTAGCGGTGTCCCACAGTGGGAAACGCTCCGGCTCAGAGGTTAAAGCGTCTGCCTGCAATGCAGGAGACCGGGCTTCGATTCCTGGGTCGGGAACATACCCTGGAGAAGGAAATGGCAACCCACTCCAGTATTCTTGCCTGGAGAATCCCATGGAAGGAGGAGCCTGGTGGGCTGCAGTCCATGGGGTGGCGAAGAGTCGGACACGACTGAGCGAGTTCACTTTCACTTTCACAGTGGGAAAAGGAGAGGATGTGGTGAACTGAGACAGGGGCATTGACATACATACACCATCATGTGTGTAGAACAGATAGCCAGTAGGAAGCTGATACATGACACATGGGGCCCAGCCTGGTGCTCTGTGACAACCTAGAGGGGTGGGGTGGGTGGGGTGGGGGAGGGAAGGGAGGAGATATACGTAGAATGATGACCGGATTCGCATTGTTGGATGGCAAAAACCAACACAGCACTATAAAGCAATGATCCTCCAATTAAAAATATGAAAAAAAGGAGTAGGGCTGTCCCAGAATCCAGTGAAGCCGCAGTTGGAAGGGGCTTGGGTCCCTGAAGACCCTACGGACCAGAGCCTCCCATAGACTCCCACGCTGGCCTGGACGAGATGCGAGGAATAAGTGAGCTCAGTGCTAAGCCGCTGAGATTGGGCTCGTTTACTACGGGAATCAGCATTACTTACTGTGAAAACCATATGTGAGCTCTTTTTTATCTTCAGAAATGATCCCCGGCCCTTGAATAACAGTGGTTTTATTTTTAGTGTTTAGGAATAAACGTGTTCGAATTCAAGCGGCTCGGGGCATTTTTACTGCTGTCCCTGCTGGGAACATTCCTCCCACACAGCTGGCGGATGCCTTCTCATCTCTCAGCCTCAGCTTGATTATCGCCACCTCGGAGGGGCCGTCCCTGATCACCGGTTCAAGACAGTAGCCTCCCCACGCCTTAGTCTTTCTCCCTGAGAGATGGCTGTTTTCCTAGCACTCCTAGCGCTGTTCCTTTCTACTTGCCGTATGTGTTTGTATTTGTCTCCTGTTCTCTGTGGGAAGTCCATGAAGGAAGCTACTGGGCACAGAGCACTTAGTAGAGGGTGTGGGTTACAGTGGACATTCAGTAAATGTTTGTTGAGGAATGCATGCTGTTCTCCACACTCTCTTCATACATTTAAGTGGTGCAGATGAACCTATTTGGAAAGCAGAAATAGAGACACAGAGGTAGAAGACGGGGAAGCAGGGGTGGAAGGAAGTGGCAGACTGGGGCTGACATATATGCACACTAGGTATAAAATACATAACGAATGAGAACCTACTGTACAGAGTGGGGCTTTACTCTGTGCTCCGTGGTGACCTAAATGGGACAGAAATCCAGAAAGGAGGGAATAGACGGATACGCATAGCTGATTCACAGCTTTGCAGCAGAAACCATTACTAACACAGCACTGGAAAGCAGCCATGCTGTGTGCTTGAATGCTCAGTGGTGTCTGACACTCTGCAACCCCATGAACTATACCCTGCTGGGCTCCTCTGTCCATGGAATTTTCCAGGCAAGAGTACTGGAGTGGGTTGCCGTTTTATACTCTAGTGGGTCATTCCAACCCAGAGATGAAACCTACATCTATATCTCCTGCGTTGGCAGGTGGATTCTTTACCACTGCACTACTTGGGAAGCCCTATACTCCAATAATTAAAAAATAAACAGCACTTCATATAAGCATAATGGTGCTTCCTGGATGGTGCCAGTGATGAAGAACCTTCCTGCCACTGTAGGAGACATGAGAGATGCAGGTTTAATCCCTGGGTCAGAAAGATCACCTGGAGGAGAAAATGGAAACCCACTCCATTATTCATGCCTGGATAATCCCATGGACAGAATACAGTCCATGGGGTCACAAAGAGTCAGGAACAACTGAAGTAATTTAGCATGCAGGCATAGGCTTAAGTCCCCAAATGGCTGGATTTATTGATTTCTTATAGTAATTCTGTCACTTCTAGGAATTTGGGGTCCATGCTTCAAGTCCTTGCTATGATCAGAAAAATTCATTTAGCAAAGAGCAAAACTGAGACACAGAGAGAAGTGACTTGTCCAAGGTCACCAAGAGAGTGATTGCTTAGCCATGACCAGACTCTGGTTCTTCTAAAACCTACAGCAGTACAGAGCAGTGACTAAAACTGGCTGTGAGACACATTACTTCAAATCCCACCTCCCCCGCCCCACCCCCCTGCCCCAGCTCTCTCAATTACTTGTCTTATGGTCCTTGATAACTTGTCTAAGACCTTTCCCTTTGTACAAAGGGAACAATAATACCCTGGTGTCAGTGGGGTTTAAATAGGTCATGTATGTGAGGTTATTATCATGGTGAAAGCATTCCTTTCTAAAGAGGTGCTCAATAAATGATGATGATCATAATTTGTATTTAGGGGACTTTGCTCATCATTTATGTGGTCAAAGCTATGGCTTTTCCAGTAGTCATGTATGATGTAAGAGTTGGACCATAAAGAAGGCCGAGCCCTAAAGAATTGATACTTTTGATCTGTAGTGCTGGAGAAGACTCTTGAGAGTCCCTTGGACTGCAAGGAGATCAAACCTATCAATCCTAAAGGAAATCAGTGCTGAATATTCATTGGAAGGACTGGTGCTGAAGCTGAAGTTCTGATACTTTGGCCATCTGATATAAAGAGTCAACTCATGAGAAAAGACCCTGATGCTGGGAAAGACTGAAGTCAGGAGGAAAAGGGGACAATAGAGGATGAGATGGTTGGATGGCATCACTGACTCATGGGACATGAGTGTGAGCAAGGTCTGAGAGGTGGTGAAGGACAGGGAAGCCTGGCAGGCTGCAGTCTACGGGGTCACAAAGAGTCGGAGACAACTCAATACTTAACAACAACAGTTCTTCAGTCAATTTGTTTCCTCATTTATTTATTGACCCACTTTTGTTTCATTGTCAGATTCTTACTGGATATTGGGACGCCAAATACATGTAAGACGTTATCACTGCCTTTGAGAGCATCAAGGTCTGATGACCCGAGGAAGATTAACAAGCACATGGCTTGATAATGCAGGTTGATGTCGCACACAGGTACATTCAAGGCAGTGCTGGGCTCTGTGAAGGTGGGTCTGTAGTGCAGAGAGTACTTTCCTTCGTTTCTGTTTCTAGACAGTGGGTGCCATATCTCTACAAATGCATCATTTTCTAGGTGAGTAATGTAAGAAACAAGAGCCCATCAAAGATGTGACAGTGTGATATTTGGAAGCGACATGAAAGTTTGAAGACTCTGATACCTCTTTACAGACACACATGAATATACACTCTCTTTATATCACTGCCGCAGCAAGGGGTTCACCAACTTGAGTACGCATCAGAATCACCTAGAAGCCTCACTGGACACAAACCCAAGAATTTCTGACTCAGTGGGATGGGGATGCAGTTCAAGAATTTGCATTTCTCAAAAATTCCCAGGCTATGCTGATGTTGCTTGTCAGGAAAGCACCACTTTGAGAACCACTGGTCCGCTGTTAACACAATGACTCTCATCCTGGCTGTTCGGTGGAATCATCTGGGAAGCAAACAAGCAAAAATGATATAGCAATGCCAGAACCTGACCTCCCAAATATTTTGTTTCAGTAGATCTAAGACGGAGCCTGGATATGGGAATTTTTATCTTTTAAAATTTTTATCTGTTTGGATGCTCGGGGCTGGTGCACTGGGATGACCCAGAGGGATGGTACGGGGAGGGAGGTGGGAGGGGGGTTCAGGATGGGGAACACGTGTACACCCATGGTGGATTCATGTTGATGATTGGCAAAACCAATATATTAAAATAAATAAATAAAAATAAAAATTGTAAACAGATTAATAAATTTTTTAAAAGGTTTTTTTTAATGTGGACTATTTTTAAGTCTTTATTAAGTTTGTTACAATATTTCTTCTGCTTAATGTTTTGGTTTTTTGGCCGTAAAGCATGTGGGATCTCAGCTTCCCAAATAGATATCAAATCCACACCCTTTGCATTGGAAGGTTAAGTCTTAACCACTGGACCACCAGGGAAGTCCCAGATGTGGGTAGTTTTTAAAAGCTTTCTAGGTGATCCTAACATCAGGACTGAATATTATTGTTCTACAAACTGGCTGGGCTTCTTTCAGGGAACACAAGCAAGGCAAGATTGGAGCCATCCATAATATTTTATCTATTCAACTCTTATCAGTTGATTAGTTCACCCAAGCTTCCATTCTCTTTCATGCTTCTGGTCAATATGTGCAAAAAATAGTACATTTCTGTAAAGTCAAGCTTTATCATCTCAAGCAAATCCTATCTTTTTGTCACATCTCAGGAGAAGGAAACAATCAGTGTGCTTGGATGAATCTGACAGGGCAGAGACATTGCACTGCAGTGTGGTATCAGGGTCCTAGGACCTTAATTTCTCCTTAAAAAGATCAGGATTTGTTCTACAAGCTGGATTGTGGTGAAAAGTGAGTTGCAGGCAACTAGGCACTGCCTGATTCTTTCTTTTTTCTCCTAAACAAAAAGCGCAGAAATGCCAAAGTTGCCCTTTGTGAAATTCCTGGATTCTACAAGTTTCTAATTATAACTGTAGATACTGGGGTCTAAGCTCCCATCACGTGTTGACCCCATCACAAAACCTCACCACTTTTAATAAGATATTTTCACTCTTTTCTCACAGATGAAGAACTGAGACTCAAAGAAATTAACTATTTTCTAGAGTAGTGGTGGTGGAGCTGAGATTCCTTCATGTTGCCCATCAGTGCTTCTACTTGATTTTTGGTCCAACATCCTTTAGCCCCTCCTAAGTCCCATCACAGTTAGGATAGTTGGAAATTCCAGGCTGCATTCAAGGCTCACTGTGATTCGGGGCCATAAATTTAATGGGATATTTGTCAGTTTGGTTATAATTTTCTCTTAGTATGTTTGGCTCTCTGAGTGCAAGCTTAAAGTAGGCAAAACATTGACTGCAACCAGCACTGAGGTTCTGCTAGGCTTAAGACAATGGAAGGAGAGTAGGTAAGGGAGTAGAGGGGCTATACAAGGAGGATAACCTAATGATGGGCTTTGATATCCAGCCTGGAAAGCCAATGTGTGAGCATGAAGGAGAATAACAAGGAGATGGGATCAATGAATTGGAGGTTTCCATGGGGTTGAAGAGCTGTTCCTTTTTATGGCTGAGTAATATTCCATCATATATATATATATGTATCTCCATTATATATTCCAGTAATATTCCATTTTATATATATATATCTCATATTCTTTATCCGTTAGAGACACAGACATAGGGAATGTATGTGCAGCCACAGTGGGAAGGGGAGGGTGGGATGAACTGGGAGATTGGGTTTGACATAAGTACAGCACCATATGTAAAATAGATAGCTAGTGGGAAGGCACTGCATAGCACATGGAGATCAGCTCAGTGCTCTGTGATGACCTAGATAGGTGGGAAGAGGTAGGATGGGAGCAATGTCCAAGAGGAGAGGACTTGTGTATACATATCTCTGATTTATTTTGTTGTACAGCAGAAACTATCAAGACATTGTAAAGCAACTACACTCAATTTTAAGAAAAAAAAAGAGTTGGAGTTGGAGAAGTAGAGAGAATGAACTGGAAAGTTAGACACAAATGAGAATGGGATAGAACATGGTGATTTTGGAGGGTGTACAATTCCTGATAAGGACAAGGTCTAGGAGAGTAAAACCAATGGCATGAGGCATTCAGTTCAGTTCAGTTCAGTCGCTCAGTCGTGTCCGACTCTTTTCCACCCCATGAATCGCAGCACACCAGTCCTCCCTGTCCATCACCAATTCCCGGAGTTCACCCAGACTCACATCCATCGAGTCAGCGATGCCATCCAGCCATCTCATCCTCTGTCGTCCCCTTCTCCTCCTGCCCCCAATCCCTCCCAGCATCAGAGTCTTTTCCAATGAGTCAACTCTTCGCATGAGGTGGCCAAAGGACTGGAGTTTCAGCTTTAGCAACATTCCTTCCAAAGAAATCCCAGGGCTGATCTCCTTCAGAATGGACTGGTTGGATGTCCTTGCAGTCCAAGGGACTCTCAAGAGTCTTCTCCAACACCACAGTTCAAAAGCATCAATTCTTTGGCGCTCAGCCTTCTTCACAGTCCAACTCTCACATCCATACATGACCACAGGAAAAACCATAGCCTTGACTAGATGAACCTTTGTTGGCAAAGTAATGTCTCTGCTTTTGAATATGCTATCTAGGTTGGTCATAACTTTTCTTCCAAGGAGTAAGCGTCTTTTAATTTCATGGCTGCAGTCAACATCTGCAGTGATTTGGGAGCCCAGAAAAATAAAGTCTGCCACTGTTTCCACTGTTTCCCCATCTATTTCCCATGAAGTGATGGGACCAGATGCCATGATCTTCGTTTTCTGAATGTTGAGCTTTAAGCCAACTTTTTCACTCTCCACTTTCACTTTCATCAAGAGGCTTTTTAGTTCCTCTTCACTTTTTGCCATAAGGGTTGGGCAATTGATCATTCAAGGGGAGTCAAAGAATTCAGTAGCCATCCCACGAAAGACTCTTCTAGAATGACAGTTCACAAACTGCTTGCATCACCATCACCTGGAAGTCTCCCCCACACCCTGGGTCCTCCCCACATCTGTCGCAGTCCAAGAATCTGCACTCCAAACATGTTCCCGTGAGATCCTCCTGCTGCTGTTCTGGGACCACACTTGGAGAATTATTGATCTACAAGGATATTGAAATCATGGAGGATCATGTCAGGAGTAGAATCTTAACTATCAGGAAATCAATTAAAGGGCCCTTGCCAGAATACATCTTATCACCAATTAGAGAAACATATGGTCTAGAGCAATGAGCCTGAAATTTCATTGTGCATCACAATTATCTGGGTAGCTTGTGAAAAATATGAAGTCCTGAAGAATCCCAGAGATTCTGAATCCATAAATTTACTGTGAGATTCAGAAATATGTATTTTAAGAAATGTCAGAAGGGTTTCCAAATCAAGTGGTCAAAGGGCCACACTTCAGAAACACTGATGCAGAGTTAACTTTGCAGTTCAGCTTTGTCCCTTGGGGTAATTTATCAACTCCTTTGAGGTGTAGATTTCTTGTCTGTCAAATGGAAATAACTAATTTGCCCACAGTGCTCTTTTGAGGGTTAAATGGAATAAATGTGAAAGATTTTTTAAAACATTAATCTCTATCAACTGTTTAATCCTTTAATAATATAAAGAATATTTTGTTGGAAGAACTTTCTCTATCTGGTGCATTAGTTTTAAAGGGAAGAGGGATGAGAAGAAAAAAGAATGAATAGCTGCTGTAAGTGCAGTAACTATAGTAGGCATTTTACTTCTGTTTTTAAGTTTTGTTCTCACCGCAAACAAAAATCAGGTAAGGAAACTCCTGGAGTTTACAATGGGAGTAATCAATCAGAATGTTCTTCCTTTTCGATTTTTAACCAGTTGAGAATAAACACTGAAACCACATGAGGATCAAATGCTTAATGATAAAAATCAGACTAGAAGCAGAGATGAATTTCCTACTTCCCACTACTATCTCTCTTTCTCTTTCACACACACACACACACACACCCCTTGCGCCAATTATTAGTGCTTCCTTGATGACTCAGATGGTAAAGAATCTGCCTGCAATGCAGGAAACCCAAGTTCAATCCCTGGGTCAGGAAAATCCCCTGGAGAAGAGAATGGATACCACTCCAGTATTCTTTCCTGGAAAATTCCATGGACAGAGGAGCCTGGTGGGCTACAGTTCATGGGGTCACAGAGTCAGACACGACTGAGCAATTGCTTTCACTTTTCACTTTCAGAGATAAACTTCCTATTTCACCCTGCCTGCTCTCTCTCTCTCTAACACACACCCCTTATGCCAGTTATATGCTATTGTCTCTTGGCTCCAGATCTACTCTTTAATACCCAGCCCTTTGGTGCTGGGGCTGGGACTCTGTGTTTCTACTTTATCAGCTGCTCCCCATTAGGATCTGCCAATAGAGGGCACTAGAAAGAGAGAGTAGGAGGCAGGAAGGAAAAGGAAGCTCCCATCTGTTGGCTTCCTGCCTTCTTCCTATTCCTGTGAGCATCCCCCAGCCTCACTTCTTTATTCCAACAGCGGTGGTTGGAATAAACGGTGGGGTCTTCCTACAGCAGCAGTTGAATCTAGTTTGCAGCTTTTTTTTAGCGCTTTCCAAAGCAGCCTTATGACAGTCCCCAACCCCCACCCCTCACACACCAGTCCCCAAAACCACTAGCCTAGCAGATCCCTCCCCAGTGGTCTGGGTCCTGGCTCCACGAGCCCTCCTCCTCCAAGCTTCTAAGTTTAATAATTCCAACCTCTTCCTGCTGTTCTCCCAGCTCTATGGGTGGTAGCTGCTTCTGGCAGTTACTATCTCTGTGATACTCTTGAGTTCTCTTTTATCCTTTCAGTTTCCTAGGTAACAAGTTTATACCTAGTTAACAATTCTTTATATTAAATTCCCTCTTTTCAAATAACTGGTGTGATTTCTGTCCCCTGAATGCACTTTGATCAACACACACACACACACACACACACACACACACACACGCACCAGGCAGAGCAGATAAACATATGCAGAACTCCTCCCTCCACTCCCCAAGTCCAGAGTCGAAACCTGCTCCAGAGAGCTTGCCACATGGAGGAATATGTGCACGGGTAGGTTTATTCCTTATTCCAAACGGGAAGTGAGAGCCAGAGAGGAATAGAACCACACACTTCCAGTTCCCTGGTGAGGACACTGCTGATGGTTTAAGTCACCCTTTCCCTGGTGGGTTTTCTCAACATTGAAGTCTTCACTCAGTAACACCCTTACCCCAGCCTGTCATTCACTTCTTCTCTGTGAAGATGCAGTTGGCATAGAAATCGTCTCCTCAGCAAAGACTTACTAGGTTACATCACTACCTCAAACATATAGGTAAGTGACCAGCTCAGGTTCTAGTCTGTCTGATGCCAAGTCCTAATTTCCTGCTTACATCATGTGACATTTCTCCCCAGCTTAAGTTCCATGGCTGGGGCCAGGGGCCAGATGTCAGCCCACATTTCAGAGGCATCGTTTCATCCTTTAGGAAGAAGAGACTGATCTGTGACCTGGAGAAGAACTGGATTGCCTTGAGCATCACCCACCCCAGACAGAAATACCTCCTTTTCCAGCGTTCCCATTTTAGCAATGGCCAAGCTTTTCAAAACCAACTTACTTCTGATTGCTCAGTATTGGGGCTTGGGGGTAGGATTTACAGGTCATTGAGGTTTTCATCCTTTCCTTTCTCCTCCCCACCTCCCAGCTCTTTCCTACATAGACTGCATGACGACAGGGCTCAATATGTCCCTTCAGGGTTGTTGCTGTTCAGTGGCTAGGTCATGTCCAACTCTTTGTGACTCCATGTACTACAGCTGAAGAATTGATGCTTTTGAACTGTGGTGTTGGAGAAGACTCTTGAGAGTCCCTTGGATTACAAGAAGATCCAACCAGTCCATCCTAAAGGAAATCAGTCCTGAATATTCATTGGAAGGACTGATGTTGAAGCTGAAACTCCAATACTTTGGCTACCTGATTAGAACAGCCAACTCATTGGAAAAGACCCTGACGCTGGGAAATATTGAGGGCAGGAGGAGAAGGAGACGACAGAGGATGAGATGGTTGGATGGCACCACTGACATGATGGACATGAGTTTGAGTGGCTCTGGGAGTTGGTGATGGACAGGGAAGTCTGGCGTGCTGCAGTCCATGGGGTCGCAAAGAGTCAGACATGACTGAGCAACTGAACTGGACTGAACTGAACTGTACTACAACACGCCAGGCTTCCCTGTCCTTCACTATCTCCCAGAGCTTGCTCAAATTCATGTCCACCGCATCAGTGATACCATCCAACAGTCTCATTCTCTGTTGTCCCCTTCTCCTGTCCTCAATCTTTCCCAGCATCGGGATCTTTTCCAATGAGCTGGCTGTTCTAATCAGGTGGCCAAAATATTGGAGCTTAAGCTTAAGCATCAGAGAAGGCAATGGCACCCCACTCCAGTACTCTTTCCTGGAAAATCCCATGGACAGAGGAGCCTGGTGGGCTGCAGTCCGTGGGGTATCAGAGTCGTACACGACTAAGCGACTTCACTTTCACTTTTTACTTCCGTGCATTGGAAAAGGAAGTGGCAACCCACTCCATTGTTCTTGCCTGGAGAATCCCAGGGACGGGGGAGCCTGGTGGGCTGCTGTCTATGGGGTCACACAGAGTCGGACACGACTGAAGTGACTCAGCAGCAGCAGTAAGCTTAAGCATCAGCCCATCCAATGAATATTCAGAGTTGATTTCCTTTAGAATTGACTGATTTGATCTCCTGGCAGTCCAAGGGACTCTCAAGTGTCTTCTCCAGCACCACAGTTTGAAAGCATCAGTTCTTCAGTGCTCAACCTTCTTTATGGGCCAACTCTCACATCCATACATGACTAGTGGAAAAACCATAGCTTTGACTATATGGATCATTGTTGGCAAAGTGATGTCTCTGCTTTTGAATATACTGTCTAGGTTTGCCACAGCTTTTCTTCCAAGGAGCAAGAGTCTTTTAATTTGGTGACTGCAATCACCATCTGCAGTGATTTTGGAGTCCCTTCAGGGTTGATTTGTATTTTTCCCGTTTCTGTAGATTTTTTTGCCATACTTTCAGCCAGTCTGATGGAGCTTGGCATCTCTTAGAATCTTCTGTTCACGTGTCTTCTGTGTCTCAGGAGAATGAATGTCCTGGGAGCAAGGACTGCATTCTATTCATCTGTGTGTGTCTCTGCCTCAGAAGTTTTATCCATGGTTGAAACTCACGGGGCTGGGAATTTAAAAAGAAACAGAATATATCTTTATTTTCACTTATCTCTGACAGAAATTCAGGATGTCCTTCAATTGTGAATGTGGACATGGGCCACAATAGAATCATATAATAGTAACTGTGACTTTGCCACAGTTAGAAACCCCAGAGTGTGTTTTTATATCATATTACAGGTTATTGCAGACATCTCAGAATACCCTGGGCTCATCACTGCTCTGAAACTATGGGAGCTATTCAATTGCTATTTATGCTGCAAGATGGTGTTAGGATGTTTAAATAAAGAAACATACATATTACTTGTGTTGAATTTTTTTTAAGTGTTTTGAAAACTGTATTTCAATATAATTGGTTTCTTTTGTAACCCTCTATTTTATTTTATGAATTTAAATACATTATTCTAAACAAGGAATCCATAATGTGACCAAACCAAGAAAAGAATCCTTGTCTTGGTGTCTAACTCTGTGTCTTGTTCTGTTTGGTGAATGAAGTATATAGTGAATGAGAGAATTAGACTAAATAATTTTTCTTTCAACAAAGACTATTTGATCTGAATTAGTATGTAATATTGGTGTTACAGATATAATTGGGAAAATCAATCCTTTAAAATTCATAGCCCTCACTGTATATTAAAACAAATTCAAGTGAATTAAAGAGTTAAATATATATTATGAATTAAATTAATTTGATTCATTTACTCTTCAGTTAATTTTTTGGATGTCTGCTACATGCCAGACACAGTTCTAAGCAATAAGATACAATAATAAATAGAAACTAATTCTTGGTCACAGTTGGTACTGGAACAACTGCACTTCCATACGATTTACCCCAATCCATGTCTTGTACCACATATAATAATTAACCCCTAATGGATGACACTCATAAAATTAGATCTTAATTCTACACACTTTTAAAAGCAATCATGGAAGAAAATCAGTGTAACTTTAAATTACAAAACAATCCACTAAAAATTTTATAACTTGGCTTCATCAAAATTAAAAAACTTCCATTCTTTGGCAGACACCATGAAGAGAACAAAAGAAATCACAGAGAGGATATTTGCAAATCTGATATCTGATAAAAGACATATCCAGAATAAAGAACTCTGAAAACTCATAAAAATAAGGAAATAAGCACCCAATAAAAGTTGGCAATTAATTAAACAGACATCTCACCAAGGAACACACATGGATAGGAAATACATTCATAAAGAGATGCTCAGCACAATTTGTCATTGTGTTGCTGTTGTTCAGTCACTAAGTCATGTCCAGCTCTTTGCAACCCCATGGATACAGCATGCCATGCTCTTCTGTCCTTCACTTTCCCACAGAGTTTGCTTAAATTCATGTCCATTGAGTCAGTGATGCCATCCAACCATCTCATCCTCTGCTGACTCCTTCCTTGGCCTTCAGTCTTTCTCAGCATCAGGGTCTTTTCTAATAAGTCAACTATTTGCAAGACGTGGCCAAAGTAGTGGAGCTTCAGTTTCAGCATCAGTCCTTTCAATGTATATTCAGGGTTGATTTCCTCTAGCATTGACTGGTTGGATCTCCTGGCTGTCCAAGGGAGCCTCAAGAGGCTGCTCCAGCAGCGCAGTTCAAAAGCATCAATTTGGCATCAGGGAAATGAAAACCAAAACCGGAGCAAGATGCCACCATTTTCCTATTCTGATGACAAACGAAACAAAACACTGAATATCGACAACGGTGATCACCCAGCGCTGGGGACTGGGTGATGGGCGAGCAACGGGAACTCGCATACATGCTCCTGAGAATGTAAAACGGTCCAGTAATTCTGGAAAACAATTGGGCGCTTATATAATTAAGCATGCACTTACCGTATGATTTAGCAATCTCACTCCTTGGCATTTATCTAAGAGAAATGAAAGCTTATGCTTACCAATCAGTGTGTGTACAAATATTCACAGCAGCAGGCCCAGTGAAAAACAGCACAACCGCCCTTAAACTAATGAACGAATAAACAAACTATGGTAAACCTACACAATGTCATAATTATTAGCATTTAAAAGACCATATTACCTACACATGCAACATCACGGATGACTCTTCATTGTACTCTGTTAAATAAAACAAGCTGTAAAGGCTATAGGCTGTGCAATTCCTTTCGTATGACATTTCTGGAAAAAGTAAAACTAGGGATACAGAAAACAGACCAGTGATTGCCAGGGCCTGGAGTGGGGAGAGGAGCTGGCTACAAAGGGCACAAGGAATTTTGGGAGGGACTGTTTTATATCTTGAGAGTGGTAGTGGGTACATGACCAGGTGTTCATCAAAACTTACAGAACTCTACACTTAAAAAATGCAGATTTTACTATATGCAAATTACACTTTAACAAAAATGAAAAAACAGGCAAAAAACTAAACAAGTTTCCAGCTTTTGTGGGGAAAGATGGATTAAAAATCACACATACCAGGGCTCCTCTGGTGGCTCAGTGGTGAAGAATTCACCTGCCCATGCGGGAGACATGGGTTTGATCCCTGGTCCGGGAAGATCACACATGCCACGGAGCAACTATCAAGCCTGTGCTCTAGAGCCAAGGAGCCACTACTGAAGGTCAGTCAGTTCAGGTCAGTTCAGTCGCTCAGTCGTGTCCGACTCTTTGCGACCCCATAAATCGAAACACGCCAGGCCTCCCTGTCCATCACCAACTCCCGGAGTTCACTCAGACTCACGTCAATCGAGTCAGGGATGCCATCCAGCCATCTCATCCTCTGTCGTCCCCTTCTCCTCCTGCCCCCAATCCCTCCCAGCATCAGAGTCTTTTCCAATGACTCAACTCTTCCCATGATGTGGCCAAAGTACTGAAGTTTCAGCTTCAGCATCATTCCTTCCCAAGAAATCCCAGGGTTGATCTCCTTCAGAATGGACTGGTTGGATCTCCTTGCAGTCCAAGGGACTCTCAAGAGTCTTCTCTAACACCACAGTTCAAAAGCATCTTCAGCGCTCAGCCTTCTTCACAGCCCAATTCTCACATCCATACATGACCGCAGGAAAAACCATAGCCTTGACTAGACGAACCTTTGTTGGCAAAGTAATGTCTCTGCTTTTCAATATGCTATCTAGGTTGGTCATAACTTTCTTTCCAAGGAGTAAGCATCTTTTAATTTCATGGCTGCAATCACCATCTCCAGTGATTTTGGAGCCCCCCAAAATAAAGTCTGACACTGTTTCCACTGTTTCCCCATTTATTTCCCATGAAGTGGTGGGACCGGATGCCATGATCTTTGTTTTCTGAATGTTGGGCTTTAAGCCAACTTTTTCACTCTCCACTTTCACTTTCATCTAGAGGCTTTTTAGTTCCTCTTCACTTTCTGCCATAAGGGTGGTGTCATCTGCATATCTGAGGTGATTGATATTTCTCCCAGCAATCTTGATTCCAGCTTGTGTTTCTTCCAGTCCAGCGTTTCTCATGAGGTACTCTGCATAGAAGTTAAATAAGCAGGGTGACAATATACAGCCTTGCTATGCTATGCTATGCTATGCTAAGTCACGTCAGTTGTGTCCTACTCTCTGTGACCCCATAGATGGCAGCCCACCAGGTTCCCCCGTCCCTGGGATTCTCCAGGCAAGAACACCGGAGTGGGTTGCCATTTCCTTCTCCAATGCATGAAAGTGAAAAGAGAAAGTGAAGTCGCTCAGTCGTGTCCAACTCTTAGCGACCCCATGGACTGCAGCCTACCAGGCTCCTCCATCCATGGGATTTTCCAGGCAAGAGTACTAGAGTGGGGTGCCATTGCCATCTCCTGGATACAGGCTTGACAAACTCCTTTTCCTATTTGTAACCAGTCTGTTGTTCCATGTCCAGTTCTAATTGTTGCTTCCTGACCTGCATACAGATTTCTCAAGAGGCAGGTCAGGTGGTCTGGTATTCCCATCTCCTTCAGAATTTTCCACAGTTTATTGTGATCCACACAGTCAAAGGCTTTGGCATAGTCAATAAAGCAGAAATAGATGTTTTTCTGGAACTCTCTTGCTTTTTCCATGATCCAGTGGATGTTGGCAATTTGATCTCTGGTTCCTCTGCCTCTTCTAAAACCAGCTTGAACATCAGGAAGTTCACGGTTCACATATTGCTGAAGCCTGGCTTGGAGAATTTTGAGCATTACTTTACTAGCGTGTGAGATGAGTGCAAAGGTACCTCACCCTGAAGCCTGTGCTCTGCAACAAGAGAAGCCAGCGTGATGAGAAGCTCGTGCACTGCAGTTGGAGAAAAGACCCCAGTCACCATGGCTAGAGAAAAGCCCAGGCAGCAATGAAGACCCAGCACAGCCAGAGATAAATAATAAAGAAAAATGAAATTTTAAAATTACACAAGCTGATAGAAGTCAGTTGATGAGGAAGACTGTGAAGAACAGAGGACCAGAAAGAGGTTAGGAATGCGGTGGGTGTGTTTAAGTTTCCAAAGGCCAATCAGGGGTGCCCTCTCTGCTCTTGTGAGTTTAGGACAGAGACTGGAAGAGAGTTCATCGCATTTCTAAAATTGCAGAACGAGGAAAGTGAATCTTTATGAAATCTCTGCAGGGGTGATGCTTTTCTAAACTCTGATGGCAGAAACAGATAAGTAGACATTCCTTTGTGGTGTTTAAAAAATTCTGAAAAACCCAGCCCCTTAAAACATTGTAGAAGATTACATGCAAGGCAATGGGTGCTGGGGTGTATGCCTTTGTGTGTGACTTAGAAGCTCACCTGAGAGGGGGTCTTAGGAAGAACATGAGAAAGAGGGAAGGAGGGGGCACTGCAGAGAAAGAAGAGCATCATGATGGGATCTTTGGGAGGTCCCCTCCAGCACCCCATTTCAGAGCCCTGATCACCAGCCCCAGGGCCAGCCGTCACAGCCCCCACACCCTCCTGTCTCTGATTGGAGTCTGGGAGGTTAAATGAGTCATTTCTCTTTGCAGGTGCTGTGATCAGGTGCTCTTGTTCTATATATAAAACTCCGGTGCTCCTGTGCGGATATCCAGAAAGCTCGATTAATCCCAAACATCCTTTCCCACAGAGATGTCCCAAAATAAAATCTTCAGCACATGTAGAGTGGCTTAACTGTTTCCTTGATTGAATGACTGAATTTAAGTTTATGAAGGGTTTTTTGTGAGGAGGATACTGAACTTTATTCCCCAAGTTCACAGGCAGCTGAGGAAGAAGACAGGTGCTCACGTTTAAGCTGGGGAGTTTGTGGCTGGACAAAAAGAAGAACTTAACCCACTGAGGACTGAAATGGAAGAACCGGCTGCATGGAGCAGTTAGGGAAGTTCCATCTACAGATGCACAAGGAGAAAAGAGATGTGTCAGCTGTCTCATTGACACTTGTCAATAGAGCAGAAAATATACTCTATCATATTCATCTTGAAGTCTAGATATCTAGCTTAGTGCCTGATACATGGTAGACAAGCCTGCCTGAAAAACATATTTAAAAAAGGGACTGGGGGAATGAACTGGTGAAATGGTGCCAGTGATGCAGCAGATACAGGCAATAATAAGATGAGATGATTCTCTGAAGCATCTGCCTCAGTGCTCTAGAGCCACAGTAACACCGCATAACAAACAATTCCAAAGCCTTAGGGAGGGTAGGGCGGTACACATTTAATTCTTCTTATGATGAGTTTGAGCAAATTCCAGGAGATAGTGAAGGACAGGGAAGCCCAGCATGTTACAGTTTATGGGGTCACAGAGTCGGACACGACTTCTCGATGGGACAACAATGAATTAATGCATAGCTGAGTGGTACGACTGGTTCTGCCTTGGACCTTCCTGTCTCTGCTGGGACAACCTTTGCTCTGTAAAGTCAGCTAATCCGCCATCCTCCATGCTTGTGTTCATGGTGGACTCAAGGGCGCAAGAGAGCAGAAGTAAGAACCCATTTCTTCTGCCACATTCCTGACCAAAGGAAGTAGAAATCTAGTCCAGATTTAGGGTGTTTGGAAATAGACAGGACTTCTTAATGGGAAAGTTATATTGCAAACCTTGGATGGTGGGGGGGAGGCTTAAAAAAATGCGGACTTTTTTGCAGTCATACTTAGCACCTCCTATCTAGTCATTCTCTTCTTTAAAACAAACAAAAAAAAAGGTAAAATTTAAAATGCTACCATTGGTGTGGGGAGGGAGGAGGGAGGAGGGTTCAGGATGGGGAACACATGTATACTAATTAAATAATTTAAAAAAAAAATAAAATGCTACCATAACAAATTTTAAAAGTAATAGGGCATATATAAATATGTAACTACACTGAGTTAAAAAGAAAAATTGATGTAGGAGGTGGTATAGACTGTGCCTTAAAAGATAAATGTGTTTGGCAAAGTTGAGATGAGTCAGAGACATAGCCGACAGAGGAATAAGCAGGGACGTAGGCACAAAGGTAGGAGGGAACATGAGGTACTTGGAGGTGGGGAGAAGTAGGGTTCAGAGCCACAGCGTATAGGGCATCAATGGTGGGAAGAGGAGCTAGTCAGTATCAGGCTGTACTATGCAGATATCTGGCTTATTTACATTTACTTGCTTACAGGTCATCTTTCCTACTGGAGTGTAAGCTCCATGAAAGCAGAAATTTGGATTTCCCCAGCTTAGAGCTCTGTCCAGCACATAGCAGGGCTCAGAAAGTACTCGTTGATTGAATGGATGGAGAAGAGCCTTGTCAGCCTTGTGGGGGGAGTTGGACTTTACCCCAGGAGTAGTGGGAAGGGATCAATTTTTGATAAGCAGTGAAGACTGTGAGAAGATTTGAGTTTCAGGAGGACAGTCTGATGCTAGAAGAAATGAAGACGGATGGAGTTTGGAGTTTGGAGCATGGAGTCATGGTGATGTTGCTGGAGGCAAGGGCAGCAGGAAACTGGGTCAGAGTTTCACAAAAGAAAGGGCTGCAGACAGATCCCAGCTTTCCGGTGTGGGCCTAACAGCTGAAGGGATAGCATGAAAGTGAAGGTGTTAGCCACTCAGTTGTGCCTGACTCTTTGCACTCCCATGGACTATAGGTCTCCAGGCTCCTCTGTCCATGGCATTCACTAGATAAGAATACTAGCTGGGTAACCATTCCTTTCTCCAGGGGATCTTCCTGATTCAGGGATGGAATCCAGGTTTCCTGCATTGCAGGTGGATTCTTTACCTCCTGAGCAGCCATTGCTGATCTACTCAAGATTTTATGAGAAACTCAGTGAGAGCTGTTGATTTTTTCCCTTTGTTAAATACTTATCGTTCAATGTTCAGTTTTCATCTGGTATGATCTGGAAACTGCTGCAATACATGATTTTTATTCCTCAATCTGCAGAGATTTTGATGTGTGTGTGTGTATTTTCTGTGTTAATGGTGAGCCTTATAAGCTGAATGCATGGGTATTAGAGCGTTGAAGTCAAAATGATTGCATTCACGTCCTGGCTTTTCTACATGTTAGCTGTGTGACTAATGTGCTTTACCTCCAGCTTCTTCTTCCTCATTTATGAAACAGGGCTAATTGAACACATCCTGTCGACTTCAGAGGCTCATTAAAATAATCACATGGGATCCTGTAGGGAAAACACCCAGTATTTATTAAATACCAGTTACTCTGCTAAGCACTTGACAAGCATGTTCTAATTTAATCCCTATAACTGTCTAATTTAATCCCTATAACTAGAGTGCTATTATTATAGTACTATCCCCAATCTACAGATTACATGACTGAGGCTGAGATCCGTTAAACTTAGTTCTGTTTCGTACACTGTAATGTGCTATTTAAAAATGTTACTATGACTGCTACCTTTTGCTTTAGGAAGAAAACATAATGAATTTTCCACATGCAGATCCCACTTCTGAGGTTTGAGTGACTGTGCAAATAGCTGAACAAAATAAAACAAATAACAAAGTCAGGATAAGTCCATTATCAGGTCTTGGAGCAAGAGAAAGAGTGAAACGGGAGGAGTTCAGCGAAGACATCTGTTCACAGCTGCTGCAACGGAGACGATTACTTGCAGAGAGACAGATCATGGCCCTAGATTGCTTACCCATCACCTGCAACCTTGGGGCAGCCAGGCTGGGCTGGAATGTGATCTGTAGCTTCTCTCTATCCCTCCTTGAAATTGCTGCCAGGAGAGCCTGGAAGCCCCTGGAGCATAAAGAGGGGAATCCTGCTCTCTGTGTTCTCCCTCTAATGATACATGATCCCACAAGGATCTTACGTCAAGCCCCAGAGAGAATGATAAGGACTCATACTGTCTTCCTTGTGTATTAGTTATAGTTCTCAAAGAAACAGAACCAATAAGATGAATGAAAAGTAAAACTGTTCATGGCTCAGTCATGTCCAACTCTTTGGGACGCTATGGACTGTAGCCCGCCAGGCTCCTCTGTCCTGGGAATTCTCCAGGCAAGAATACTGGAGTGGGTTGCCATTTTCTTCTCCAAGGGATCTTCCTGACCCATGAATAGAACATGTGTCTCCTGCATTGCACACAGATTCTTTACCATCTAAGTCACCAGGGAACCCATATGATATAAACAGCTAGAGAGAGAGAGATTGATTTTAAGGATTTCAGTTCAGTTCAGTTCAGTTCAGTCGCTCAGTAGTGTCCGACTCTTTGCAACCCCGTGAATTGCAGCACACCAGGCCTCCCTGTCCATCACCAACTCCCGGAGTTCACTGAGACTCACGTCCATCGAGTCAGTGATGCTGTCCAGCCATCTCATCCTCTGTCGTCCTCTTCTCCTCCTGCCCCCAATCCCTCCCAGCATCAGAGTCTTTTCCAATGAGTCAACTCTTCGCAGGAGGTGGCCAAAGTACTGGAGTTTCAGCTTTAGCATCATTCCTTCCAAAGAAATCCCAGGGCTGATCTCCTTCAGAATGGACTGGTTGGATGTCCTTGCAGTCCAAGAGATTCTCAAGAGTCTTCTCCAACACCACAGTTCAAAAGCATCAGTTCTTCGGCGCTCAGCCTTCTTCACAGTCCAACTCTCACATCCATACATGACCACAGGAAAAACCATAGCCTTGACTAGACAGACCTTTATTGGCAAAGTAATGTCTCTGCTTTTCAATATGCTATCTAGTTTGGTCATAACTTTCCTTCCAAGGAGTAAGTGTCTTTTAATTTCATGGCTGCAGTCACCATCTGCAGTGATTTTGGAGCCCCCAAAAATAAAGTCTGACACTGTTTCCACTGTTTCCCCATCTATTTCCCATGAAGTGATGGGACCAGATGCCATGATCTTTGTTTTCTGAATGTTGAACTTTAAGCCAACTTTTTTACTCTCCTCTTTCACCTTCATCAAGAGGCTCTTTAGCTCCTCTGCACTTTCTGCCATAAGGGTGGTGTCATCTGCATATCTGAGGTTATTTAAGGAATTAGCTCATGTGATTATGGAGATTAGCAAGTCCCACATCTGGAGGGTGAGCCATCAGGCTGAAGACCCAGGGAGCTTCCAGTGCTACAGTTCAAGTCTGATGGATGCTGCTGGTGGAATTTCCTCTAGCTCAAGGAAGGTGAGTCTTTCTATTTAGGCCTTCAACTGAGTAGATGAGGCTCACCCACATTGTGGAGGACCATCTGGTTTACCCACTGATTTAAATGTTAACTCATTCAAAAAACATCCTCATAGAAACAACCAGAATAATATTTGACCAAATATCTGGACACTAAGAGCCAGTCAAGCTGACATGTAAAATGAACCATCACACCCAGCTTTCAACCGGAATCCACAGTTGCCACAGCGCAGTTGCTGAAAGACCGTTAGGTGTCAGGCTTCTGACTGGGTCAGAGCAGGACTCATGGGTGGGAATGTCAACAACAGTCAATCGGCTCTCTAGAGGCTTCTCACCCTAGAGCCTGGTCGGGGTGGACCTTGGTTAGGGCCATGCAGAGTCCTGGCCTAGGTGACAACAAGGCTTCACATCAACTGGCTCTCTGACTTGAGCCTCCCTGCCCAAGCCCGTTTAATCCTCCTTCACATCCTGCTGGAAATTTTGGGCTAAAAGGTGAGTCTTCCATGTACATGTCATGTTACTACCCTTCATGAGGACCCGGTACATGCTACAAAGTCTACCCTAGCCCCACATCCCTCTGTAGCCTCCTCGCTGCCCTCATCCCCACCAGGCACCCTAGGAAATCCTGATGCATGGCGGCACCTGGCTGTTGTTCTTGCTGTTTCCTCTGCTGAGACTGGCTTTGGTTGCTTGGCAAGAACCTCCCCCAGTTCAGGGCTCACCCTAAGTGTTCTTTATTTCAAAATCTTCTCAAATTTCTCCAGTCACCCTCCTCTGAACATACAATGGACTAGCTTTCTCCACTTTTTTTAACTTTTAATTTTCTATTGGGGTATAGAAAAGCAGAGATATTACTTTGCCAACAAAGGTCTGTCTAGTCAAAGCTATGATTTTTGCAGTAATCATGTGTGGATATGAAAGTTGGACTATAAAGAAAGCTGAGTGCTGAAGAATTGACACTTTTGAACTGTGGTGTTGGAGAAGACTCTTGAGAGTCCCTTGGACTGAAAGGAGATCCAACCAGTCCATCCTAAAGGAGATCAGTCCTGAATATTCATTGGAAGGACTGATGCTGAAGCTAAAACTCCAATAATTGGCCACCTGATGTGAAGAACTGACTCACTGGAAAAGACCCTGATGCTGGCAAAGATTGAGGGCAGGAGGATAAGGGGATGACAGAGGATGAGATGGTTGGATGGCATCACCGACTCGATGGACGTGAATTCGAGCAAGCTCTAGGAGTTGGTGATAGACAGGGAAGCCTATTGTGCTGCAGTCTGTGGGGTCTCAAAGAGTCCGACACGACTGAGCAATTGAACTGAACTGAACTGATAGCCAATTAGCAATGTTGTGATAGTTTCAGGTGGACAGCAGAGGAGCTCAGCCATACATATACATGTATCCATTCTCCTCCAAGCTTCCTTCCCATCCAGGCTGCCACACAGCATCGAGCAGAGTTCCCTGTACCACACAGTCGGTCCTTGTTGGTTATCCATTTTAAATAGCAGTGTGTACACGTCAATCCCAAGCTCCCTCCCGTTTATAGAAGCCATGACACTGTGCAGCATCTACACATTTGTCGTTGCGTCTGTCCTACCTGCTGACTGAGAATTACCCTTGTCACCGAAATGGTGCTCAGCATTTGTATACTAAATGCAGAATGAAAGGATGGGCAGGAATGAATGGCGTCCAGGGTTACTGCACTTAAGGCAATAGCGCTGGGAGCTGAACTTGCATTTCTTTAACTGCAGAACCTTAAAACAATCCCTCCACAAGGATCGTCTGAAGATGGTGCTGGGATGGCTATATCTGAATCTCCAGGGCAGGTGTTTGGTAAAAATACAGGTTCCCAGGAGCCTCCCACATCCAGTAAATTGGACCACTTGGAGGACTGAGTTAGAAGGCAAAGAAAAGGTGTTAGAATGCCTGCTTGTTTGTTTGTTTTTATAATCCCTCTCGGACTTGTCCCTCTAGGAATTTGTCCTCGGAAATAACGCACAGATGCACATGGACAAGGTCCACAGACACTCTTGCAATTTTATTTAAGATAAAAAAAAATTAGAAGCAACCTACATTTTCATTGAAAAAGGGGGAATGGTGGCCAAATTAATTATGTTATATATGTATATGTATATATATATCCTCTGGAATACCAGGGAGCCATCACAAGAGAATGAGTACAATGAACCTCCTTAAAAGGATCTCTGAGACACATTTAACTGAAAAAGGCAGGTCAGGGAGGAAACGTGTGTTACAATCTTTTTTCTCTTAAAACTAATAAAAAAAAAAAGTCTGACACATAGGTAGCTCTTATTCACTTTTGTAAGTGCATAAATACATTAGTAAAAGTGTGGGAAAATATACACCATCTTGTTAACAGTGATTTCCTCTGTAACTTGAAGATAAAATGATTTAAAGTCAAAATCAGAATGAAAAGCTTCCCAGGCATGAGGGAATATTTTGGAGTGACAGAAATGCCACACTTGGATTGTATGTACAAATTTACTAAAAATTATAGAATTGTGCTCTTAACAGGAGTACATTTTATGATATGTAAATTATACCACAATAAAAGTTGTTTTAAAAACAAGTTTCCCAGGTGATTTTGATGTGCATTTAATTTGGGGAAGCCCCAGCTATAAAATGCCTTTTCTTTTTCCTGAACCCTATCTTCCTTTCTTATATGAATATGTTTACCTTTCCTTGGGAAGGGTGATAATAAAATCAAGAACACAATAAAAATCAAAACATCATAAATACTGCCACAGAATTTCTGCCACTTTGCATATTTGAGGAATAGTGAAGTGAAAGCCCACCAGAATTAGAATCCCTGAGAGAATTCCTACTCTTCTCAAATTCAAGTTCAACAGAAGGTCTGACCTTGAACTTTACCACTGAAGTCTATGGCTAATCACCGCTCTTGAAAAAACCGTGCCCACAGGGCTGCATTTTGAAACATGGGACTTAATAATACTCACCTCAGAAGGCTGTGTAAGGTGAAATGAAAGAACTTTGCATTTGATAGGAATCTACTGTACTCTGTATACCTGGCCTGCCCTGGTTCCCAGTCAAGAAAGCTGACGTGTGGCTGATTCATGTTGACATGTGGGAAAAAAAAAAATCCCAATATAGTAAAGTAATTATCCTCCAAGTAAAATAAATACATTCATTTTTAAAAAAAGAAAGCCGATACTGGGATTTTCAACTCCAGACCTCAGTGTCTGGATCAGGGTGAGATTTGGCACATTAGTAGTTGATGTAGAATTGGCAAGCGCCTGGGTGGGGGGCTTCCCAGGTGGCCCTGGTGGTAAAGAATCTCCCTGCCAATGCAGGAGACTCAAGAGACTCGGTTTGATCCCTGGGTTGGGAAGATCCCCTGGAGGAGGGCGTGGCAACCCATTCCAGTGTTCTTGCCTGGAGAATCCCCATGGACAGGGGAGCCTGGCAGGCTGCAGTCCATGGGGTTGTAAAGGGTCAAACACGACTGAGCACACACAGCAGCAGCAAGAGCCTGGGTGAGTAAGATTTAACTGCCAAGACCCATGCTGACTCAATGAACTAGTAAAACCTTCTTTCTAGTAGTGTCTTCTTTCTGGGGACCTAACTACGGAGAGAAGCGATTCATTGCCCTCACAGTGGAGCACAAGACCGGGGAAGGGTGGACCAGCCTTTCAGCCATGTTCCTGTCATCAGTTGGCCCAGGGGAGCATTTCCCATTGTTGAGCAGTGTTCCAGCCTCCACATGGCCTGGCTGAGCACCTCATCCCTGTTCTTCATTTCCTGTGTACTTCATGCGAAGCTCCTCTTTCTGGAAACCTAATGAGACTCTGCACCTTGCAGGCAAGGTGGCCTCAGTCACCCAGCCCAAGAAATGGCCCATGACGTGTGTCTGTGCTTGGTGATGTCCAACTCTTTGCGACCCTATGGACTGTAGCCTGCCAGGCTCCTCTGTCCATGGGATTGCCAAGGCAGGAATATGGAAGTGGGTTGCCATTTCCTTCTCCAGGGGATCTTCCCCACCCACGGATTGAATCTGCATCTCTTGCCTCTGCTGCATTGGCAGGCAGGTTCCTTACCAACTGTGCCACCTGGGAAGCCCACGTGCCCAGGAAGGGTGCTCACTAACGCTGGCACTCTATCACTCACGCTGCCCTCTCTGTGCACCAGGCTGTTTCACACACGCCACACACATCAACTCCTTGACTCCTCCCTGCCCATCTGAAGTGGGTGCAATTTTATCATCATTCCTATTTCAGAGATAAGGAAACTGAGACATCATTAGGTGGCTTACACAGTTAAGAGATGGGGCTGGGGTTAGAACGCCTCCCTTCACCACCATTTTTTGCCATGCCATTTTGCTCTCCATCAACAATAGTTCCCTTTTCCCTTCTAGTTTTACTTTATAACACAATCCTTAAGAGTCTTATGAGGTCAAACTAGGTCACTGCTTCATCTTTCTATTTACCTTCAAGCCCAATGACTCAAGAACCTTCACCATCGCAGATTCTGCCTTTTTCCTGCTCTCTCTTTCCCCTTGATATTTGCATAACAGAACAGCTCACATTTTTGGTGCTTTAACTCAAGGGAGCTAAATGTGCTCAGCAGTACAAAGAGGCATAAAATAGAAGGGAAAGTATAGACAGAGGATAACTTCAGTATCTGACCTATTTTCTTTTTGGTGTTGGAGACAGGTATTCCTTTCAAAGTACAAAGTGTAACTTGAGGGACCATGGAAACTTTAATCACTCTGGTACAATTTTTCTTCCAGTAGAAAATGTTTTCTTTACCTTGAACATGAACTTTTAATTTTTTTTAATGTAAATGTCCTTGAAAAAGAAATGCACGTGACAATGTGAAAGAGTTTGTTTTTGGCACAAGGACCTTGGTATCTGGTCTCCGTACTGCCATTTTCTGGCTGAGTGGCTTTGGGTTTGTCTTATGAATTCTCTGAGCTTCTGATTCTTCATCTGTAAGATGCTTTCCTTGTGGGACTGAGAGAATGAGGCTCCAGGAGCATGATATTCCACCCACAGGATTGGACACCACGAGATGGAGTCTTTTATTGCAAGCAGGAGTCATCCTATGTTCCTGGGCTTTATTTTTACACTTAACTATACCTTACCATCAGAAGCCAAGAAAACTCTATTTGGGAGAGTAGGGGGAAATTTCACATTCTTTGGAGGATTGTTTACCAGGATTAAATAACAGTGAGGTAAAATAACTTGGGCAATCTAAGTTGCTCATAAATGTAATGGATTATGAGTTTAATACTAATCCTTCATTCCAAAGATAGTTTTGAGCAGAACACATGCCCAAGTCAGGGAAGGCATTATGTCTGGTATGGTTGATATTTTATTGTAGGGTTGGATGTGACAGTGGTAAGAAATGCTGGGACTTCCCTGGTGGCCCAGTGGTTAAGACTCCACATTTCCACTGCAAGGAGCACAGATTGATATCTGGTTGGGGAACTAAGATCCTGCATGTCCTGTGGCCAAAAAAAATAAAGCAAAAATAAATTTCTTTAACTGAATACAAATGAAAATACAACATGTCAACTTGACTTTTTTCATTAAAAAATAAAAAGAAATGCTAAAGACTCAAAAGAAAAAGTGAGGGTCATCACAGACAGATGAGGGAAGCTAGAGATACAGAGGAACATGGACGGTAGACAAAGGTGGTTGAGAGTAGACAAGTGTAGTTGGAAGCAGACAAAGAGAGACAATGGTTGTTGTTGTTTTTACTTGCTCAGTCATGTCCGACTCTTCGTGACCCCATGGACTGTAGCCCACCAGGCTCCTCTGTCTATGGGATCTAGTCAAAAATACTGAAATGGGTTGCCATGCCCTCCTCCAGGGGACCTTCCCAACCCAGAGATCAAACCCCCATCTTCTGCATAGGCAGGTAGGTTCTTTACCACCAAGACACCTGGAAGTCTAGACAAAGCTAGTGAAGGGTAACTAGGGATAGATGAACATCGTGGGGCTTCCCCGGTGGCTCAGTGGGTAAAGAATCCACCTGTAATGCAGGAGGCATAGGAGACACCGGTTCGATCCCTAAATTGGGAAAACCCCCTGGAGGAGGGTGTGACAACTCACCCCAGAATTTTTGCCAGGAGAATCCCATGGACAGAGGAACCTGGTGGGCTACAGCCCATTGGATCACAAAGAGTCGAACGTGACTGAAGCGACTGAGCCACACATGCACAAGCATCAAGTGAGGGAGCATTTGGAATTAAACCAGGAGCGTTAGGTGGACTGGGGAGGAAATAGAGAATTGCGTCATTGAGGTCATGACCTCAGTGGAGTAATGGGAGGTTAAGAGACCAGAGGACTAGCATGTGGCTGGTGCTGTAGACTGAATGATTATGTCTATAGCTGATGATTATGTCTATTATGTCTATACAACCCCAGATTCTTGTGTTGAAACCTAACCCCCAGTGGGATAGTATTTGGAGGTGGGGCCTTTGGGAAGTGAGTCAGTCATGAGGGTGGAGTCCTCACGATTCTGATGAGTATCCATCTCTCGTCCCTCACCTCTTCCACCACGTGAAGGATGCAGCAAGAGAACAGGCGCCTAGGAACCAGGAAGCGGGCTCTCACCAGACCCCAGGTCTGAGGCGTCTTGATCTTGGATTTCCCAGCCTCCAGAATGGGGGGAAGTAAATGTCATTGGAGCCACCCCCTCTGTGATATTCTGTCATGGCAGCCCAGACAGACCAGCGCCCCAGGGACCTGCACCCGAGAGCAAGGAGACTGCATAAGCCAGAATCTATTTCTAAGCAGTGTTGTATCACGTTGCTATGCTTCAAGCACCAAAAAGGCAGCTGTTTGTTTCTTTTTTCCTTGAATTTAAATATTTCATACTGTTATTGATTGACCTACCTCTTGTCTGGGCTCTAAGAGGGAGGCAGATATGATTTGTCTAAAAACGGCTATCTGAGCTTCTGGAATGATGAACTGACAGCTCCCTGCACAAGAGCCGACAGACAGGGTATGGTTATGGCTGCTTCGCCTTTTATTTTTTAAGTTTTATTGTTTAAAACATTTTTATTAGCATATAATTGCTTTACAATGTTGTGTTAGTTTCTGCTGTGGAGAAAAGTGGATCAGCTAGACCTATACATATATCCGCTCTTCTGGGGACTCTTCTCCGCTGTAGTTTATCACAGGGTATTGAGGAGAGCTCCCTGTGCTATGCAGTGCGTTCTCACTAATCATCTATTTTATACATTCGCTAAGTCACTTCAGTCGTGTCCCACTGTTTGCAACCCTATGGGCTCTAGCCTGCCAGGCTTCTCTGTCCATGGGATTCTCCAGGAAAGAATACTGGAGTGGGTTGCCATGCCCTCCTCCAAGGGATCCTCCTGACTTCCAGGGATCAAACCTACAGCTCTTGCATCTCCTGCATTGGCAGGCAGGTTCTTTACCACTAGCACCACCTGGGAAGCTATTATTTTATACACAGTGGTGTGTTAATACATATGTCAGTCTCAATCTCCGAATTCATCCCACCTCTGCTTTCTCACCCTGGAGTCCATAGGTTTGTTCTCTACATCTACATCTTTATTTCTGCTTTGCAAATGTGTTCCTCTGTATCATTTTTCTAGATTCCAGATATAGGCATTAGTATATTTGCTTTTCTCTGACTTACTTCCCTCTGTGTGACACTCTCTAGGTCCATCCACGTCTCTGCAAATGGTACAATTTAGTTCCTTTTTATGGCTGAGTAATACTTCATTATATATATGTGCCATATCTTCTTTACCCATTCCTCTGTTGATGGACATTTAGGTTGCTTCCAAATCCTGGCTATTCTAAATAGTGCTGCAATGAACATTGAGGTGCACATGCCTTTTGGGATTATGGTTTTCTCTGGGTATATGCCCAGGAGTGGTATTGTTGAATCATACCTTAGTTCTAACTTTAGTTTTTTAAGGAACCTCCATACTGTTCTGCGTAGAGACTGCATCAATTTACATTCCTACCAACAATGTAAGAGGGCTCCCTGAAGGGGATCTACAACAGAAGACATCTCCCCGATCCTGAGGAGCCTCGGGCAGTGCAAAACCATATCTGAGAGAATAAGGCCGGGGGAGAAGGCTTCCTCTCTCTGCAAGTGTCTCGGCACTTCTGCCATGTACCTAGAGTAGCCAATTTCCCACAAAAATTTAGAACAAATCATCTTAGAAGGGTTAATTTCCTGGAATTCTTGCTAAATTCTTGTTGTTGTTCAGTTGCTAAGTCATGTCCGACTCTTTGCAACCCCATGGACTGCCACACACCAGGCTCCTCTCTCCTTCACTATCCCAGAATTTTCTCAAATTCATGTCCATTGAATCTCTGATGCCATCTCATCCTCTCTCACCCCTTTTTCCTCCTGCCCTCAATCTTTCAGAATCAGTCCTTCCAATGAATATTCAGGGTTGATTATCTTTAGGATTGACTGGTTTGATCTCCTTGCTGCCCAAGAGACTCTCAAGAGTCTTCTCCAGCACCACCGTTCAAAAGCACCAAGACTCATGCTAAAATTAAGTCTCAAAAGCACCTTTAATAAAAGCATAGATCTGATGACCGCACGGCCTGCTCTGAAACCTTCCTGGGCATCCCTCTGCCCATAAATAAAGTCAAATTCCCTAAAATAGTGTGACCTGACCCCAGACCACTTCTTTTGGTTTCTCTGCCACTCTTCACATCTCAGACTCCTAACCTGATTCCTGACTCTGTCACCATTTCCCAAACAGTCTGTGCGATTTCCCGCCCCATGCACTTGCTTCCCTCCTGAAGGACCATCCTCCCAGCTCTGGTGGATTTTAAAGCTGTCCTTTGATATATCCTTCACAGGACAGTGCCCCCCATCCCAGGGACTGCCAGTCTGTAGTGATCTGATGCCTTCACATCTGCCTGGGCTCACACAGTTTTGCTGATGAGTCTTTATAAAGGCAGGTGAGTATTTGAGTTTTATACTAATTTACAACTTAAATGTTCCTACTTTGAATAGAAAGCATTTTGAAATGACCACTGTAGATTTTTTCTGTCAACACAGAAACCCATCTCCCTGCTGCAAAAGCGCATTGCCCTTGTTGAGTTCCTGTGGTGGTTCTAATCTTAACGAGTACTGAGAGCATCATTATTTGATGGCCCTGCTCCTGTTTTTCACAGATATTCCTGACCATTTCCCTCAAAGCAGCCTGCTTGCTGACTCACTGAGAAGCATGCTCAAGATGGAAGGACTCCTCCTTTTCCCACATGCCTCACCTTTCCTGGATTTTATTGCAGTTTCTGAGGAGGAGCCATAAATCTATGTCCTTCAGTTTGAAGAGGTGCACAAGGTATTCAGCAGCTTGATAAGGGAGGCTAGAGAAAGGGTTTCTGAGGCAGAAAAAAGTGAGGTGCACAGCAAAGAATCAAGAGGCATCCACAGGGCTGATGCTTTGCATGTTGGATTCCTGCAGCATTTTTAGACCCAGTGGTTCCATTTAGGAGACAGGAGAGAGAAGCATCTTCCTGGAATGCAGAAATACCACACGGCCATATATTTCTTATTCCAGGATAGAAGGGCAGGCAGGCTCTGCAAACGACCTGATTTCTGCTGGTTAAGCAATAGAGATAAAGGCAACAGCTGCCTCTCCCGGCTCGGATGTGCTGGGACTCAGCTCCACGACCTCAACTTCCAGAACTGGATACGTCTCTGCGTTTCCAGGGATTACCCCCCAACTTTGTTCTAGACTTCCCCTCAGCTTGTGTCTCTTTGGGAATGCTTTGTGATCCCCGCCTGGGGGTATTCCGTTGGACTGATACACAGCAGTATTGCAGTTGAACCAGAATCTTTGTTCAGAGGTATGTCATGTTTCCATGCCAACAAACTCCAAGCAGCAACCAGTGTTTCTCCCTTACTCCCTCTCTGCCTCCTTCAACCCCTCCCTCCTTTCCTTCCTTCTCTCTTTTTCTCCTTTCCTTTCTTCTTGCTTTCACCTTCTTTCTTTCTTTCTTTTTCTTTCCTTCTAAATGCTTCATGCAGCATTCAACTTTGCATGTGTGGGTGTGTTCTCAGTTCAGTTAAATTCAGTCACTCAGTCATGTCTGACTCTTTGTGACCCCATGGACTGTAGCCCACCAGGCTCCTCTGTCCCTGGGATTTTCCCAGGCAAGAATACTGGAATGGGTTACCGTTTCCTTCTCCATGGGATCTTCCCAATCGAGGGATGAAGCTAGCATCTTCTGCACTGGCAGTCGGGTTCTTTATCACTGAGCCACCTGGAAAATCCCACTCAATTTTGTAGGTGAAGGTAAAATGCAATTGCCAGAGGAAAGAGGAGAGAACAGATGTAAAGAGTCAAGAAGACAGTCTGTGTTCTTAAAGCAACTAGAATCCAGGCAGGTGGATTTATGCCAGATAAGTGAACTAACTTTCATGATTGGACATGTGAACGCATGTTTGCATCTTTGAAAATTTGAAACTTGAAGCTTCCTACGCAGGAGACTTACTGTAGAAAAAGTGCTTCTCTGCAGTTGATTAGTTCCAGTAAAACGTGCCGGGAATGAATCTGGTTAACAGAGCTTGTGGTGTTAGCTTAGGTGTGCATATCAGTCAGTTCAGTTCAGTCACTCGGTCGTGTCCGACTCTTTGTGACCCCATGAATTGCAGCATGCCAGGCCTCCCTGTCCATTACCAACTCCCGGAGTTCACTCAGACTCATGTCCATCAAGTCAGTGATGCCATCCAACCATCTCATCCTCTGTCGTCACCTTCTCCTCCTGCCCCTAATCCCTCCCAGCATCAGAGTCTTTTCCAACGAGTCAACTCTTCGCATGAGGTGGTCAAAGTACTGGAGTTTCAGCTTTAGCATCATTTCTTCCAAAGAAATCCCAGGGCTGATCTCCTTCAGAATGGACTAGTTGGATCGCCTTGCAGCCCAAGGGACTCTCAAGAGTCTTCTCCAACACCACAGTTCAAAAGCACCAATTCTTTGGCGCTCAGTTTTCTGTATATACCTTGGAAGAAAAGCTATGACAAATCCTAGACAGTGTATTAACAAGCAGGTATCACTTTGCCGACAAAGGTCCTTATAGTCAAAGCTATGGTTTTTCCACTACTCGTGGACAGATGTGAGTTGGACCATAAAGAAGGCTGAGCTCTGAAGAATTGATGGTTTCCCACTGTGGTGTTGGAGAAGACTCTTGAGAGTCCTTTGGACAGCAAGGACATCCAACTTGTCAATCCTAAAGGAAATCAGTCCTGAATATTCATTGGAAGGGCTGGTGCTGAAGCTGAAATGCCAGTACTTTGGCCACCTGATGCAAAGAGCTGACTCACTGGGAAAGACTCCATTGCTGGGAAGATTGAAGGCAAGAAAAGGGGGAAACAGAGGATGAGAAGGTTGGAAAGCATCACTGACTAAATGGACATGAGTTTGAGTAAACTTTGGGATATGATGAAGGAGAGGGAAGCCTGGCGTACTGCAGTCCATGGGGTCACAAAAAGTCAGACATCACTTAGCAACCGAGCAACAACAATGTACCAGTCACTCTGACCATCGAGGTAAGACACTCTTATTGTCCACACCTGAGACTTGTATCTGGCTGGAGGACAAGGAGTAGGGTCAGACTCATTTTCATTCAAGGATTAAAGTGGGAGAAGGGTGGTTTGGGGGGTTCTGATAGGAGAGGAAATGCAGAAGAATATCAAGCAGCAAAAATCGGAATGGTACTCACCATGGTACCTTTTCTTCCCTCCCCACAATCACCAGTGTGGGAACAGTTGAATCTTGATTTGCTCAGGCCATCAAAGAAAGAGGGGGGTTAAAAGAACCATCAATCTACCCAGTAGGATTTGGCTCCTCTTTTATAGTTGAGGGCAACTAATGAACTTCAAAGTGGCATTTCTTTGCATGTGGCCAGTTATAAGTGGCTGGCAGTTAAGCCCAAATGCTGTAATGACTAACTCAGAAAGTCCATTTTGAAATTCTCTGGTTCATTCCTTCCCAAAGATATTTATGAGCACTTAGAACAGCTGCTTCCGGGCACTGGGAGAAAACATCACCATCTTGCAATGTTATGACTTTAATACCAATAAATGGGAAGGAAGCATAAATGATAATAATCTGGGGAAAGCATCCTCTTCTCATTTCCTGCCTGCTTGCCAAGCTGTGTGCTGTTTTGATAGGAAGCAGGGGAAGCATATTCAAATCTGTCCCTTGTCTCCATCAACGCCATCCTTGCTGTGGTTTCATCCTCACCGTCTCTTTCTTGGACTACTCCTCTGTCTCCCGACCCAGAGTCCCACCTCTCCTCTCCCCTGGTCACAGGTCATCCTCTGCTCTGCTGCTCTTGAGATCTGCAAAGCTCAGCACCATCCACAATGTCCTCAAAGTTCTCTCCTGCCTCTCTAATAGCTCCCATGGCTAACTCTCTAGAACAATACTCCTCACACCTCCATCACGTGCCTCCCAGCTTTATGATTTTTTGCTGAATTTTTGTGTCATCTTCACAATGCTTTTCTTAATATTTTCTTTAAGTTCACGTACTAATTTTTATTTCAACTTACCCTTGTCCTGAGCGATAATCTTCATTAAATTTCCATTTTCATGTTTGTGTGTGTGTTTTGTTTTTATTAAATATGAAGAAAAGTCAGAATAAGTAAAAGAGTGATTTTTAAGAATTTTTTCTAAAATGACCTGGTATGCCAACAAAGCTGTGTGTGTCCCCCTTTGGGAACACTAGCCCTTGGGACTAAATCCAAACATAATGTGGCTTCTGATTCTTCTTAATCAGCCCCCAGCTACCCTTCTGGCTCTGTGTCTCTCTGGTTGGTTCTGCAGATTCTTTGAATTCTTCACATATACACATGTGCCTTTGTACCTGCTGTTCATCTGCCTGGAATGACATCTTCCCACTTCCTTCTTTACTGGACAAACCATCTTTACCCTAAGATACTCACCCTCTTGGTGAAACTCTGCAAGTTATTATTCCTTTGAACAGTTGGTCAGACTGTGAGGCAAGCATTATACTGTCTGTGGATCATATAGTGTGCACATGCTCAATCCTGTCTGACTCTTTTGGGACCTCATAGACTATAGCCTTCCAGGCTCCTCTGTCCATGGGATTCTCCAGGCAAGAATACTGGAGTGGGTTGCCATTTCCTTCTCCAGGGGATCTTCTCAACCCAGGGATCAAACCCGCATCTCCTGATGCATCTGTGCATAACTTGGCCCATTTCTTGCCCTGCTCCAGCCATGGTCTCCCACCAGGTACAGGCTGTTCTGAGTCTTATCTGTACTGGAATGCCCAGCCCAAGGACCCCCTCAGACAAGATCCTCTGGACTTGCTGCAATCACGCCTGTTCCATTCCTTTGCTAATAGCAATGGAGATCATTTTGCTCTCAAGAACTACAGTAGAAAGTATTTGCAAAAGGTCCATAGTACATTTTGTGGTCAGCATCAGCCCACAGAACCACCAACTACATGAATTCTAGAAAGCAGTGCTTCTTGCTTTTCTTCTGGTCAGTTATAATAGAGCGTTACAACAGAAAATGTTCATCCGCTTATTTTCCTCTGTCTGGGAGAAACGCAAGGCTACTCCCTACAGTTTCCTATGTTCTCCTTGTAACTAATCCCATTCTCTCTCACCCAAGACAGCGAATTCCAAGTGTCAGTGAGAGGGATGTTTCCCACAAATAAAGTTGAACCCACTCTAATTCATTATTTTAAAAGAGATTCACTAGCAAATTTTAAAATTAGGTTTCAGTTAAAAAAATTTCACATATGAAACATCTAGCAATAGAGTAGGCTTTCCCCTACCAAAATACAGACTCCAAAAAAATAGGGATGATATCTGCTTTGGATTTCTCCTTGTATTTTATTTTTTAAATTTCACAAATGCATACTCAGTACCTGGGCACAGAGCCTTCAACATAGTAGATACATGGCACATGTCCTAAAGGAATTGTTGCACCTATATGCTCCTGACCGTGTGAGCTGCATAGCCCACTGGGCTTGTGGGGGTGACCGGGGAAGGTGGAGGCCGGTGGGCAACAGGGGAAGAAGACACACGCACAAAGTGCACAAGCATCATCTAGAGCCTGGAAGAGGCACCGCACTCCTGCGTGACTGCATCTCCAATGTCTCCACGTGAGCCTCAGCACTCTGACCCCATGGATTTTCACCATCAATAAACAGTAACAAAATAATTTTTCTTTTGTGAGGTGGTGTGAGATGATAATGCTATGCTGCTTCTGCTGCTGCTGCTAAATCGCTTCAGTTGTGTCCGACTCTGTGCGACCCCTTAGATGGCAGCCCACCAGGCTTCCCCGTCCCTGGGATTCTCCAGGCAAGAACACTGGAGTGGGTTGCCATTTCCTTCTCCAATGCATGAAAGTGAAAAGTGAAAGTGAAGTTGCTTTAGTCGTGTCTGACCCTCAGCGACCCCATGGACTATAGCCTACCAGGCTCCTCCATCCATGGGATTTTCCAGGCAAGAGTACTGGAGTGGGGTGCCATTGCCTTCTCTGTGGTAATGCTATATATGATGTTAAATCCCCTTAATGTATATGATTCTTTGAATATGGGTCCACATGGTAATTATCTTTGCATGGGATAAATTATGGCTATATTTTATGGGCTTCTTTTTGTTTACATTTCTGTAATAAACAGGAGTTGCTTTAAGGATCTTTTTTTCTCCTTATGGTCAAAAGTTTCCCTTTCCTTCTCTTACAAAAAAGAAGGCTATTCAATTTGGAAATTTTGGGCTTCCTGGTTCTAAATACATCTTTGCCTCCCTCCTCCAAAAAAAATTTCAGTCCCAAGAATCCTGGAGCTTCATTTTTCCCAACCTCAGCCCCATACTCCTCTTTACTTCCCTCTGCATCCCACACCACATAGCTGATGCCAAGAATAGATGGGGCAGAGGCGGGGAGAGACGGTAGATGGTGGTGGTTGGGGGGAGCTTTGAAATGCCATCCTGAGCAGACAATGAGAGTTAAGAGTTTGTGATCCCTTAGCCATGAGATGATGTGCTTGAAAAAAATAAAGTTACAGTTTTATTAAGATGTAACTCACTTACCTTTCAAGTCACTCATTTAAAGTGTACAAGTCAATAGTTTTTAGTATATTTACAAAGTTGCACCCTCACCACCACCACCAATTTTAGGATATTTTCATCACACCAGAAAGAACTCCATAACCATTAGCAATCATTCCCCATTTTACCCCAACTCCCCAGTCCTAGGTCACCAAGAATCTATGTTCTGTCTCTAAATATATTTGCCTATTCCAAACATTTCATATCAGTGGAATCATAGAATATGTGGCCTTTTGTGGCTGACTTCTCTCACCACACATGTTTTTAAGGCTCATTCTCACTATAACACATGTTGGTATTTTATTTCTTTTATTTTTTAGTAATATTACTTGCATGGATATATTGCATTGCATTTATCCAATCATCTTTTGATGCATAGCTGTTTCCACACTTGGCTCTTGTCAATAACATGATGAACATCTGTGTGCAAGCTTTTGTGTGGCCATAGGTTAGCATTTCTCTTGGATATATACCTAGGAGTGGCATCACTGGGCCAGGTGATAACTCTCTGTGTGACACTTTTGGAAACTGCCTGAGGGACATCTCAGCTGAGAGAGTGGGAGAGTGGGAAAGGCCTGCTTAAAGATCCTTGCTCACTGAAATCTGGGGTGAGATGAGGTCCCTAGAAGTGAGTGCAGACCTGGCCTTGTGAGGCCTCCAGAGCTGCAAATTGCCCCAGAGGACTTGTCACCACTAAAGTCTGCATCTTGAGAAAGCCCTTGAAAAAAAGTCAACATCCATTTATGATAAAAAAAAAAAAATCCAGAAAGCAGGCACAGAAGGAACATATCTCAACATAATAAAAGCCATATATGATAAACCCACAGCAAACATTATCCTCAATGGTGAAAAATTGAAAGCATTTCCCTTAAAGTCAGGAACAAGACAAGGATGCCCACTCTCACCACTACTATTCAACACAGTTTTGGAAGTTTTAGCCATAGCAATCAGAGAAGAAAAAGAAATAAAAGGAATCCAGATTGGAAAAGAAGAAGTAAAACTCTCATTGTTTGCAGATGACATGATCCTCTACGTAGAAAACCCTAGAGACTCCACCAGAAAATTACTAAAGCTAATCAATGAATATAGTAAAGTTGCGGGATATAAAATTAACACACAGAAATCCCTTGCATTCCTATATACTAGCAATGAGAAAACACTGAAATTAAGGAAACAATTCCATTCACCACTGCAATGAAAAGAGTAAAATACTTAGGAATAAATCTACCTAAAGAAACAAAAGACCTATGTATAGAAAACTATAAAACATAGATGAAAGAAATCAAAGAGGACACTAATAGATGGAGAAATATATCATGTTCATGGATTGGAAGAATCAATATAGTGAAAATGAGTATACTACCCAAAGCAATCTATAAATTCGATGCAATCCCTATCAAGCTACCAACGGTATTTTTCAGAGAACTAGAATGAATAATTTCACAATTTGTATGGAAATACAAAAAACCTTGAATAGCCAAAGCAATCTTGAGAAAGAAGACTGAAACTAGAGGAATCAACCTGCCTGACTTCAGCCTATACTACAAAGCTACAGTCATCAAGACAGTATGGTACTGGCACAAAGACAGAAATATAGATCAATGGAACAAAATAGAAAGCTCAGAGATAAATCCTCACACATATGGACACCTTACCTTTGACAAAGAGGCAAGAATATACAATGGAGAAAAGACAATCTCTTTAACAAGTGGTACTGGGAAAATTGGTCAACCACTTGTAAAAGAATGAAACCAGAACACTTTCTAACACCATACACAAAAATAAACTCAAAATGGATTCAAGATCTAAATGTAAGACCAGAAACTGTAAAACTCCTAGAGGACAACATAGGCAAAACACTCTCCATCATAAATCATAGCAGGATCCTCTATGGCCCACCTTCCAGAGTAATGGAAATAAAAGCAAAAATAAACAAATGGGACCTAATTAAACTTAAAAGCTTTTGCACAAAGAAGGAAACTATAAGCAAGGTAAAAAAACAATCTTCAGAATGGGAGAAAATAATAGCAAATGAAGCAACTGACAAAGAATTAATCTCAAAAATATACAAGCAACTCCTGCAGCTCAATTCCAGAAAAATAAACTACCCAATCAAAAAATGGGCCAAAGAACTAAACATACATTTCTCCAAAGAAGACATATAGATGGGTAACAAACACACAAAAAGATGCTCAACATCACTCATTATCAGAGAAATGCAAATCAAAACCACAGTGAGGTACCATCTCACACCAGTCAGAATGGCTGCTATTAAAAAGTCAACAAACAGTAAATGCTGGAGAGGCTGCAGAGAAAAAAGAACCCTCTTACACTGTTGGTGGAAATCCAGACTAGTACAGCCACTATGGAGAACTGTGGAGATTCCTTAAAAAACTGGAAATAGAACTGCCATATGACCCAGCAATCCCACTGCTGGGCATACACACTGAGGAAACCAGAAATGAAAGAGACACGTGTACCCCAATGTTCACTGCAGCACTGTTTATAATAGCCAGGACATGGAAGCAACCCAGATGTCGATAAGCAGACAAATGGATAAGAAAGCTGTGGTACATATACACAATGGAATATTACTCAGCTATTAAAAAGAATACATTTGAATCAGTTCTAATGAGGTGGATGAAACTGGAGCCTGTTACACAGAGTGAAGTAAGTCAGAAAGAAAAACACCAATACAGTATATTAACACATATATATGGGATTTAGAAAGATGGCAATGATGACCCTATATGTGAGACAGAAAAAGAGACATAGATGTAAAGAACAGTCTTTTGGACTCTGTGGGAGAAGGTGAGGGTGGGACGATTTGAGAGAATAGTATTGAAACATGTATATTATCATAGATGAAATAGATTGCCAGTCCAGGTTCAATGCATGAGACAGGGTGCTCAGGGCTGGTGCACTGGGATGACCCTGAGGGATGGGATGGGGAGGGAGGTGGAAGTGGAGTTCAGAATGGGGAACACATGTACACCCATGGCTGATTCATGTCAATATACGGCAAAACCACCACAATATTGTAGAGTAATTAGCCTCCAATTAAAATAAATACATTTAAAAAAATAAATAAAATCTGCATCTTGCCTTCAATAAGTCAGGTTCTTAATGGCTTCTGAGTCAAAAATTTGAGACTCCCCAGAGAAAAGTGAAAGTGAAAGTGAAAATGAAGTCGCTCAGTCGTGTCCAACTCTTGCGACCCCATGGACTGTAGCCTACCAGGCTCCTCAGTCCATGGAATTTTCCAGGCAAGAGTACTGGAGTGGGTTGCCATTTCCTTCTCCAGGGGATCTTCCCAAATGAGGGATCGAACGCAGGTCTCCTGCACTGCAGGCACACACTTTACCGTCTGAGCCACCAGGGAAGCCCCAGAGAAAACACATCCTACAGTCAAAACCCACGACACATCACGAAAGTGAAAGTGACAGCTGCTCAGGCGTATCTGACTTTTTCGACCCCATGGACTGTAGTCCGCCAGGCTCCTCTGTCCATGGAATTCTCCAGGCAAGAATACTGGAGTGGGGTGCCATTTTTTTCTCCAGGGGGTCTTTCTGACCCAGGGATCAAACTCAGGTCTCCTGATCTTCAGGCAGATTCTTTACTAACTGAGCCACCAGGGAAACCCTATGACACACCACAAAGAGTATTATGTTCCACAAGAAAACAATCCGTGCAAGGTAGAAGACTTTGTGCTAGAACATTCAGGTCCTTCCCCAGCTGATCCAGACCTGTGTTCAGGCTGACTTCATGGACTGTCCAGACTGTGAAATCCATGTCTAACTCTAGAGCAATATTCCTGTCACCCCCATCCTGTGCCTCCCAACATTATGATTTTTGGCTATATTTTTGTATCATCTTCATAATGCTCTTCTTAGTATTTTTTTTTTTACATTCACTTGCTTTTTAAAATTTAAACTGACTCTTGTCCTAAGCAATAATCTTCATTAAATTTCCATTTCCATGTGCTGGGTTTGTTTGCTTGTTTGTTTGTTCATTTGTTTTCCTTAAATATGAAGGAAAATTAGAATAAGTAAATACTGATTTTTCAAAAGTTTTTAAAGATCCAACCAGTCCATTCTGAAGGCGATCAGCCCTGGGATTTCTTTGGAAGGAATGATGCTAAAGCTGAGATTCCAGTACTTTGGCCACCTCATGCTAAGAGTTGACTCATTGGAAAAGACTGATGCTGGGAAAGATTGGGGGCAGGAGGAGGAGGGGATGACAGAGGATGAGATGGTTGGATGGCATCACTGACTCAACGGACATGAGTTTTGAGTAAACTCTGGGAGTTGATGATGGACAGGGAGGCCTGGTGTGCTGTGATTCATGGGGTCGCAAAGAGTCAGACACGACTGAGTGACTGAACTGAACTGAACTGAACTGGTGTGCCAACAAGAATTAAATCCAAAAAAACTGTCTAGAAATAATCCCTGCAATGTCTCACTGACTCTCTAAATTATAATATACCCTGAGCTTGAATACCTAAACCAAACCTCCACCAGCTGAGTTTTTATAAGAATATTATTATTAAATGGTCATCAAAATCAGAAGTCCACTTATAAAGAGAAGGTCAAACTTGCAAGGAAATATAAACAAAACAAATTAAAACATCAAAACTTAATCATAATAATGTCAGGATCATTCCATCCTCGTCACTGATTTATGCTTCCTATAAACACAGATTGGTAAGTTGAAAGCTTTCATTTGGCATTTACTGTACATTTTGGAGGGTTTGTAAATCTAGCTCTTTCCTGACATTATGGATGCCTGGTAGGACTTTTAAATCACTTTTCTGTTGGGGTAAATCAATTTTGTTTAAGAGATGAAGCTCAGGGGCTAAATGAAATGAAGAAGTAAAGGGATGCAAATATGTTGAGCTTTGGATGGAAGAATGTTGTGAGCAGGCCTAGTGAAAGTTACTTGCGTGCATGAGTGAAGGTTTTTTCAGACTTCTCTTTTGGTGATTACAGATTTTTTTTTTCTTGTGGACCATTGTTAAAGTCTTTAAGAAGACATGGCAAGAATACACAGAAGAACTGTACAAAAAAGATCTTCACGACCCAGATAATCATGATGGTGTGATCAGTGACCTAGAGCCAGACATCCTGGAATGTGAAGTCAAGTGGGCCTTAGAAAGCATCACTACGAACAAAGCTAGTGGAGGTGATGGAATTCCAGTCGAGCTATTTCAAATCCTGAAAGATGATGCTGTGAAAGTGCTGCACTCAATATGCCAGCACATTTGGAAAACTCAGCAGTGGCCACAGGACTGGAAAAGGTCAGTTTTTATTCCAATCCCAAAGAAAGGCAATGCCAAAGAATGCTCAAACTACCGCACAATTGCACTCATCTCACACGCTAGCAAAGTAATGCTCAAAATTCTCCAAGCCAGGCTTCAGCAATACATGAACCAAGAACTTCCTGATGTTCAAGCTGGTTTTAGAAAAGGCAGAGGAACCAGAGATCAAATTGCCAACATCCTCTGGATCATGGCAAAAGCAAGAGAGTTGCAGAAAAACATCTATTTCTGCTTTATTGACTATGCCAAAACCTTTGACTGTGTGGATCACAATAAACTGTGGAGAATTCTTCAAGAGATGGGAATACCAGACCACCTGATCTGCCTCTTGAGAAATTTGTATGCAGGTCAGGAACAACAGTTAGAACTGGACATGGAACAATAGACTGGTTCCAAATAGGAAAAGGAGTACGTCAAGGCGGTGTATTGTCACCCTGCTTATTTAACTTATATGCAGAGTACATCATGAGAAATGCTGGACTGGAAGAAGCACGAGCTGGAATCAAGATTGCCGGGAGAAATATCAATAACCTCAGATATGCAGATGACACCACCCTTATGGCAGAAAGTGAAGAGGAACTAAAAAAGCCTCTTGATGAAAGTGAAAGTGGAGAGTGAAAAAGTTGGCTTAAAGCTCAACATTCAGAAAACGAAGATCATGGCATCTGGTCCCATCACTTCATGGCAAATAGATGGGAAAACAGTGGAAACAGTGGCAGACTTTATTTTTTTGGCTCCAAAATCACTGCAGATGGTGACTGCAGCCATGAAATTAAAAGACACTTACTCCTTGGAAGGAAAGTTATGACCAACCTAGATAGCATATTCAAAAGCAGAGACATTACTTTGCCGACAAAGGTTCATCTAGTCAAGGCTATGGTTTTTCCTGTGGTCATGTATGGATGTGAGAGTTGGACTGTGAAGAAGGCTGAGTGCCGAAGAATTGATGCTTTTGAACTGTGATGTTGGAGAAGACTCTTGAGAGTCCCTTGGACTGCAAGGAGATCCAACCAGTCCATTCTGAAGGAGATCAGCCCTGGGATTTCTTTGGAAGGAATGATGCTAAAGCTGAGACTCCAGTACTTTTGCTACCTCATGCGAAGAGTTGACTCATTGGAAAAGACTCTGATTCTGGGAGAGATTGGGGGCAGGAGGAGAAGGGGATGACAGAGGATGAGATGGCTGGATGGCATCACTGACTCGATGGATGTGAGTCTGGGTAAACTCCGGGAGTTGGTAATGGACACGGAGGCCTGGCGTGCTGCGATTCATGGGGTCGCAAAGAGTCGGACACAACTGAGCAACTGAACTGAACTGATTGTTAAAGTCTTTATCTAATTTGTTACAATATTGCTTCTGTTTTATGTTTTTTTGGCCATGAACCCTGTGGGATCTTACCTCCCTAACCAGGGATTGAACCCACCCCCCACACCTGCATTGGAAGGCAAAGTCTTAGCCACTGGCCACCAAGGAAGTCCCCAGATCTTAGATTATGGGTCACAGACTGACCTCCAGGGGCCAAACTACAGTCCATAAACATGTTTTGAATAGCTTGTGAAATACGTTTGAAATTTTTGGATTACTGTGATCAATGGAAGAATCCAAGCAGAAAGGAAAGTAAAAATTCTGTTTCCTAAAAAAAGAATCAGAAGTTCCTCCCACTTGGCCTGTGAGTCTTCATGACCACAGGCAGCTGTTGTGGTGGGGCCCTGGCCTCCTTCACCTGGGCATGAGCACCCCTGCTGTAGTTCCTACTTGGCCTGCTCTACTCAATTACACCACTTGTGTAGGTGAGCCTTTGATCTTATAAACCCATTTTAGACATTTTTGAGCATTCCAGAATTAAGGGTGTGTAAGAAAAATCATATTAGAAAGTTACTCGTTGCTTATCTGAAACTCAGATTTACATGGTGTCACATTGGATCATTGTACTATGGTAGGCAGAATTCTGAGATGGCCCCCAGGTTTTCCAAACCCCTGATGAAGATGCTGTCCACTTGAGTGTGGGCAAGGAAATGGAAACCCACTCCAGTATTCTTGCCTGGAAAATCCCATGGACAGAGGGACCTCGCAGGCTGCAGTCCACAGGGTTGCAAAGAGTTGGAGATGACTAAGCAACTGAACAACAAGACTAGATACAATGGGTTTCATCCTATGAGCAGTTTACATGACACAAGTGAAGATATTTTGCAAAAGGATTTAAAATCCCAAATGGGTCGACTTTGAATTAACCAAAAAAGAGATTGCTGTGGGTGGGTGAGACTTAAGGATGGAGTTTTTAAAAAACTTCTTGAAAAGAAAGTTGGGGTGTGAGCAATTCTTTGGCTGGTCTTGAGGAAGTAGGCTGCCATGTTGTAAGTGGGCCCGTGGATAGGCCCAGGTGACTGTGGCCTGATAGGAAGCCCCCACTGGGAAGAAACAGGGAGGGATTCATGCAACCTCATGGAAATGACCTCGGCCACAACCAGTGAGCTGGAAAGATGGCCTGAGCCTCAGGTAAAAATGAGAGAAAAACAAATGTCTTACATTAACGCATACATATGGAATCTAGAAAGATGGTGCTGATGAACCTATTAGCAAGCCAGCAGTGGAGATACAGACATAGAGAACAGATTCTGTGAACACACTGGGGAAGGAGAGGGGGGGAAGAATTGAGAGAGAAGCTTTGAAACAAATACATCACTGTGTGTACAATAGATAGCCAGTGGGAATTTGCTGTGTGATACAGGAAGCTCAACACAATGCTCTGTGACAACCTAGAGGGGTGGGGTGGGAGGTAGGAGGGGGATTCAAGGTGGGGGCACATATGTATACCTATGGCTGATTCATGCTGATGTGTGGCAAACATCAACACAATATTTTAAAGCAATTATCCTCCAATTAAAAATAAATATTTTTTAAAAAAGATAAATTTAAAAAAGTGCAGCCCTTAATTTTAGCCTTGTGAGACCCTATGCAGAGAACCCAATTGACCCAGCCCAGATTGCTGGCCCATTGCAACTGTGAGATAACAGATTCGTGGTGTTTTAAACCACAGTGCTTTTCATAATGCATTACCCAGCAATAAAAAATGAATATATAATGTCAAGTGGATAGGAACAAGAAAAAAAAAAGATTTTGACAAAGTTTTAAATTTTAATTTTAAACAGCTCAATTTTCAATTTTACTGTTTTTATTTCTCTGTTCCTGTCCCAAAGTGGGACATTCCCAGGGGGAAGAGGAAGATTCCACTTGGTTCCCTTAATTGTCAAAAGCCCCAGCCCAGAATCCAGCACCCCCTAGCCCCCGAATTCTTGTGACACTATTTCCCAGTTGGTTGATGCCAAGACAAGAGAACACACTTTTAATGGTGAGAGGATCGTATGCTTATATGATTTCATGTGTATTTATGGTTTTGCAATAAAAGGACCTTCATGAAGAAAAAGAATGCACAATCTAAGTCTCAATTTCTTTATTTTGTTAATTACAGTGATACTCTTAAACCACTAATGAGTGAAATAACAAGTTCTTTTCCTTCTTAACTAAGTGGTGCTCAAGGTTACCTTTATCCTCAGAGTTCTGTTGTGCTGACTGCCAGTGAGACCTATGCCTTTGTCTACGAGAAGGGAAATGAATGCACACATACATGTAACATGTATGTGTACAATAAACATACATGCACACATACATGCGTACGTCATCAGCTCCTACATGACTCCTCTACCCTCCTCTCCCCCTCATGGACACTTCCTAATCTCTTGCACTTTCAACTTCTTATGTCACTGCCAAAACTTATTTCTCCGTCTTTTCAAATTTTAATTTCTAATAGAAAAATCTAATGGTACTAACAGGGCTTCCCAGATGGCTCAGTGGTAAAGGATGAACCTGCCAGTGCAGGAGACTCAGGTTTGATCCCTAACTCAGGGCGATCCCCTGGAGAAGGAAGTGGCAACTCACTCCAGGATCCTTGCCTGGAGAATTCCAAGCACAGAAGAGTCTGGCGCGCTACAGTCCATGGGCTCATAAAGAGTCGGATACGACTCAGCGACTGAACAACCAGTCACCACAGCAATGGGACTGACCCAAGTGTGCTTGCCGCCTAGATGACTTGGCCATGGTAATTTATTTAGAGATGGGCATTTAGTCAGACAATATTTGGGGGGATTTTATATATGGCTCCTCAAAGAAAGAGAAGGTTTGTTCCTTCTGGGCTCATTAGGAGTGAGGATGCAGTAAGTTGAAGCTGTGTACAGTCACCTTTCTGGGCCAGATGAAGGAAATCACACACAGTGGAGGAGAACAAGACAAAAAGCAAAAAGACAGAGGCCAGCAGAAAAGAGGGATAAATGAAAAATGCCACCATCCGAGCCCCTGGCTTAAGCTGTGCCTAAAAGTCTCATTAACCCACGGTGACTTGGGCTGCTTTTGGACTTTGCAGTTATGGGCACCAATACATTATCTTTTGTGCTTAAATTATTCTGAAATGAGTCCTGTTTTTAACAATCAAGAGTCCTTGGATACGTTTACCTATAAAAGGAAAAAAAAAAAAAGGGAGAGAGAGAAAATTCTTTCTCCTACACACATACCAACCTCCTTCCAGCAAACTTTAATACAAAATCACTAATAAATTAAAAAAACTGGTACTTAGTTCTATTTTGTTCCAATCATTTTGCTCAACATTCTAGATGATACAGATTTTAGTAAATAACGGTATTAGGTTGGGTTTCCTGGAGCTTGAGAGGAGAATTTCTCTGTAAGTGATTTTACTGACGGTATGCTCTCTGGAGACCACATAAGGGAGCAAGGAAAGGAGAGGGAGGAAGAAGCCAAGCAAGGTCAAGTCTAGCCTCAATCTTTTCCTGGGGGGACGTTCCAGAGGGTAATTTGCACCATAGAATTTGTCCTTCTCTAAGACAATGGTCTTTTGCAGCTCCTGCATCAAAAGTCATTGGCTGCTGGCTGCTGTGAGGAAGGTCTAACTCCAAAGCAGTTAAAGTTGCTCAAAGGCAACCCTTTAGAGAAAATGGCAGTGGGAGCCACAGTGCTGTCAGCAGCTGGGGCTGGGCATGACCACCCACAGGGCACCCCACCGGATCTCATGAGGCACCAACAGCATCTGCTACAAGAATGGGCCTGGCCTCCTAAAGTACCTACAATTTGGAAAATTCTAGGAAGTTTCATACAAATAATGCAGACAGATTTTTTTTTTTAACAAAAAGAGGGCTTCATAGCAACAATTTGTGGGAATGCAGAAGTAGGGAAGAAATGGAAAAGGAGGGACTCAAATTTTGAGTAGAACTGTGTGTAAGACACTGGGGCACACGTATCAATCAGATGCCTTATTTATTTCAGTCCTGTGCTCTTCCTGTGGAGAAGGAAATGGCAATCCACTCCAGTATTCTTGCCTGGAGAACCCCATGGACAGAGGAGCCTGGAGGGCCATGGTCCATAGGGTCGCAGACAGTGGACACGACTGAAGTGACTAAGCACATACGCATGCTCTTCCTAAGATATCCCTGTGCCTTTTATTTCTATCACACTTAAGTGTCTGTTCTTAGGAAGACTTTATTTTTTTTTTTTTGGCTGTTCTAGCTCTTAGTTGAGACACTTGGGATCACTGATCTTCCTTGCAGCATGCGTGATCTTTAATTGTGGCATGTGGGCTCAAGTTCCCTAACCAAGGATCGGACCTGTACCCCCTGCCTTGGGAGTGCAGAGTCTTAGCTACTAGACCACTGTGGAAGTACTGAAAGATAGACTTTGATTAGAAAAGTTTTAGTGAACATGTTGAATTGGGCTGTTAAAAATAGGAAAGACTTAGATAGAGAAAGGGGATAGAAAGAAATTGATCAGTTGCTTTGTGCCATTTCTTTTTGCTGTACACCTAAAACTATTACTAACAGCATTGTAAATCAACTATATTTCAACTAAAAGATAAATTAATTTTTAAAGAAGAAAGAAGTTGACAGGTAATGAAAGGAACTACTTAAGAGAAATTACTGACAAGCAGGATTGAAGCCAAGACAAGAAGCATGGAGTATTTGGATCATATATTTAGGAAGCAATCTTGAAATATCAGGGCATGCCAGGTGGTGCTCGTGTTAAAGAACCCTCCTGCCAGTGCCGGAGATGCTGAAGATGTGGGTTCAATCCCTGGGTTGGGAAGATCCACTGGAGAAGATCATGGCAACCCACTCCAGTAGTCTTGCCTGGAGAATCCCATGGACAGAGGAGCCTGAGGGCTACAGTCCATAGGGTTGCAGAGAGTGAGACACAACTACAGCAATTTAGCATGCACACACTTGAAATGCCACCTGGGAAGCAGTTACATTTTCTTTCTTTATTCAAAAATAGAATAATTTATCTTCTGACAGCTGTGACCAGTGTGCACAAAATTGGACTGATTATAACCCTCAGCTCTGCCGCACTCTCATACTTGGTCCACGAATGGATCGTGGTTGTTTATTTATTTTCACTCTGGTACATTGTTTCTGCAGCTCCCTTTTCCTCATCATGGTTTGCACCTCCCAAGCATAGTATGATATTAGGTTCCCCAAGTATTACCTAGATATAGTGCACTAATTTTTCCTGCTGGATGAAAGTGTATTTTGTGACTATACTACAGTTTATCTATTTTCTTGGCAATGAAGTGTGGAACATTTTCAATTTTTTTGCTATTTTGAATAGTATTACTAGAAAACATTCATGCATACATCTCCTAGTACACATGTAAAAGATTTTCTCTTGGGTATATGCCAAGAAGGGAAATTGCTGATTGGTGGGGTAAGATAAACATTTGCTTATGAAAAGAAAATGCCACATTACTTTCTAAAATTGCTATACCAGTTTTTATTCTTAACAGCTATATACAAGAATTCCCTTTGATCCACATCTCCAAAATATGGCATTGTTCAAACTTCTAAATTTTTTTTACTGTAAAATTTTCAAAAAGAATAGACCGTCAATTAATTTGGTATAAAATGATATTTTTACTTTGGTTTGCATTTTTCCAGTTACTATGAAGATTGAACATCTCTGTATTATTTTTAGCCACTTATATTTCTGCTCCTGTTTTATCCCTATTCACACTCTTTAAATCTATTTTTCATTCAGTCCTTTTTATTATAAATTTATGATGCCTTAAATATTCTTTATTCTAGTCATTTGTCAACTAATCCTATTGCAAATATATTCTTCATTTGATAATCTGTCTTTTTCAGTTCTTGAAGGTGTCTTGATAGATGATTTAAAACATCTTAAATTTCTTCCCAAATTTTCTATAATAAATATTCTTTTGTTTTAAAATTTTAAAAATAAATTAAGTCTTGGATGAAGGATTTAGTAAAGACTTCATTAAAAAAAATCCACTTGCATATATGTATGTTTTTTGAAGAAACGTGTGCAAAAAAATTAATATCTATTTTATAAACTAAGACTATAGGTACTAAATATCTTCATGTTTTTCTACTGTTAATACCATGCAATGGAAGTTACTTTTTGAAATCAATTAAGAGATCACTGACTTTCAGAAAAGTTTAAAAATCTAACAGAGAAGCAAAAATGTGCTTTTTAAAAATAAAGCATTTTTTTTAAAAGTTCTTTTAAAAATAAGGTGATGCCTACAGGTTCACAAAGAGAAATAAACTTCATAGTAGTAGGGCCATGGGCCATGCATTTCAAGCATATAAATTCCTTTAATTCTTTAAAATACATAACTTCAGGGGCTTCCCTGGTGTCTTAGTGGTAAAGAATTTGCCTGCCAAAGCAAGAGACACAGGTTCGATTCCTGAGCCAGGAAGATCCCACCTGCCATGGGCCAAATAAGCCTGTACACCACAACTATTGAGCCTGCGCTCGAGAGCCTGGAAGTGTCCTCTACTGAAGCCCATGCACCCTAGAGCCCGTGCTCTGGAACAAGAGAGGCCATTGCAATGAGAAGCCCAACTACCACAGCTAGAGAATAGCCCCAGCTTGTCACAACTAGAGAAAAGCCACACAGCAACAAAGACCAAGGCTAGCCAATAAGTCAATATGTTTAAATATGTAGCTCCAGAAAAACTTAACATAACCATTATCATTAATTAGAATTACCATCACTGAATCAAAGAAGCTGAAGTTCAATACCCTGGCTTTGTGATAGAACAAACACCCCTTCCTGGGCCCCACTGCAACAAGGCTGAGTTGAACTTTATCCAAGGCCGCCACCGCTACCGCCACCAAGTTGCTTCAGTCGTGTCTGACTCTGTGCAACCCCACGGACTGCAGCCTACCAGGCTTCTCTGTCCATGGGATTCTCCAGGCAAGAACACTGGAGTGGGTTGCCATTTCCTTCTCCATATCCAAGGCCAGACACAGCTTATTATAGACCACAGCTAGCAAGTTCATTACTAAATTAATATTAAAGAAATAAGTGGACAGCAGTAGGCTTAGAATGTCTGCCTCACCATTTAGAAGGAAGATAGCTGATTAAAATTCGGTGGTATTAGGAGAGGGTGTGTCAAACACAAATTCAGCAAAAGTTGGAATATGTTGAGTTTATCATTTATGGAACTTTAAATAGCTTTCATTGATTTTGTTTGTAGAAGAGTAGTGTGCTGTGTGCTCAGTCACTCAGTCGTGTCTGACTCTTTGCAACCCCATGGACTGTAGCCTACCAGGCTCCTCTGTCCATGGAATTTCCTGGGCAAGAGTACTGGACAGGGTTGCCATTTCCTACTCCAGGGGACCTTCTCGACCTAGGGATTGAACCCAGGTCTGATGCATCTCCAGTGTTAACAGGTGGAATCTTTAGCACTTTGCCAGCTTATATTGTACATTAAAAAACACAAACAAAAATTGATGAAAGGAAAAGGCTAGATAGATAGAGTTACAAATTTGATTTGAACTATCCTCTATGACAAGAGCTTTTGTTTATACAATCCACCAAAATTTCAAAATGGTTCCCACTTTTGCTCATTCGCTTGATCCCCGTGATAACCTTGTGTAGCACACAAGACATGAATCATTAGCTCCGACAAGGCAATCAAATCTCTGAATGTGCACACTCCCAAAAAATATCATGGGCAAGCGATGATGCCGGGATCAAAGCCAGACTGCTTTTTTGCCAAATTCACTAATTTTTTTTCCCTATCACAGAATAGGACCAAGGAAATATGGCCATTCAGTAATCAATGCCAGATATATCTGTTTTTCCATTTCCTAGATGCAGTTGAGAAACTAATCAGTTTTGCAAGAGAAAATGCATTCCATTATGAAGTAATTAAATCAGTTCTCTTCTTCCAGGGAAAAAAAGAAAGTGGCAGTTGGGTTACTCAAAAAAGCCACATGAGATGTGGAGGGAAACGAAAGCCAAGGAGCCAGTTGGAGAAGCCTTGAAGAGTAACGCAGGTGTCAAAACAGAGACACATCAGGGGGAAAGAATGCAAGACTCCTGCCAGGCTCTGCTTCAGAAAAGCATGCGATTACACGTGGGTCTTTTGCTAGCTGGATAAGTGGAGTCTGGGGGAAAAGGTGATGCCACCAGATTAAATCTAGGGCGTCTGGTTTCACAGAGCAGGTTTGGGATGGGGTGAAGGAGGGAGTGCAAATGGTGTGAGTAAAGACCTGTGGTTGGATGGATCCCAGGGGCTATGTAGGGGAGTGAAGAATTGCAAGCTTTAATACAGAAAGGAACAGCCTCAAAAGATAGGAGGCTGGGCCTCATTGAAATAGATTTGTGTTAGATGTTTTTAATAGGGAATTTGACTTGGAAAATAGGCAGTTAAAAAAACAAACAACAATAACAACAACACACACACATAAAAACTGCAGAGACCTTCCTGGTGGTCCAGAGGTTAAGAATCCACCTGCCAATTCAGGAAACACAGGTTTGATCCCTGACCTGAGAAGACCCCACAGGCTGAAGAGCAACTAAGCTCATGCACCACAAGTCCTGAGCCCACAGACTCTAGAGCCTGTGTTCCTCAACAAGAGAACCAGCTGCAATGAGATGCCCGTGCTCCGCAACTAGAGAGCAGCTCCTGCTCGCCCCAACGAGCGGAAGCCCATAGGCAGCAATGAGACTCAGCACAGCCCAAAATACATCAGGACATTTTATTTAAAAATTTATCTTAAAAAACCTGTTACACAGGACTGGAAAAGGTCAGTTTTCATTCCAATCCCAAAGAAAGGCAATGCCAAAGAATGCTCAAACTACCGCACAATTGCACTCATCTCACATGCTAGTAAAGTAATGCTCAAAATTCTCCAAGCCAGGCTTCAGCAATACGTGAACCATGAACTTCCCGATGTTCAAGCTGGTTTTAGAAAAGGCAGAGGAATCAGAGATCAAATTGCCAACATCCTCTGAATCATGGAAAAAGCAAGAGAGTTCCAGAAAAGCATCTATTTCTGCTTTATTGACTATGCCAAACCCTTTGACTGTGTGGATCACAATAAACTGTGGAAAATTCTGAAAGAAATGGGAATACCAGACCACCTGACATGCCTCTTGAGAAACCTATATGCAGATCAGGAAGCAACAGTTAGAACTAGACATGGAACAACAGACTGGTTCCAAATAGGAAAAGGAGTACGTCAAGGCCATATATTGTCACCCTGCTTATTTAACTTATATGCAGAGTACATCATGAGAAATGCTGGGCTGGAAGAAGCACAAGCTGGAATCAAGATCACAGGGAGAAATATCAATAACCTCAGATATGGAGATCACACCACCCTTATGGCAGAAAATGAAGAGGAACTAAAAAGCCTCTTGATGAAAGTGAAAGAGGAGAGTGAAAAAGTTGGCTTAAAGCTCAACATTCAGAAAACTAAGATCATGGCATCTGGTCCCATCACTTCATGGGAAATAGATGGGGAAATAGTGGAAACAGTGTCAGACTTTATTTTTTGGGGCTCCAAAATCACTGCCGAGGGTGAGTGCAGCCATGAAATTAAAAGACGCTTACTCCTTGGAAGGAAAGTTATGACCAACCTAGATAGCATATTCAAAAGCAGAGACATTACTTTGCCAATAAAGGTCTGTCTAGTCAAGGCTATGGTTTTTCCAGTGGTCATGTATGGATGTGAAAGTTGGACTGTGAAGAAAGATGAGTGCCTTTTGATGCTTTTGAACTGTGGTGTTGGAGAAGACTCTTGAGAGTCCCTTGGACTGCAAGGAGATCCAACCAGTCCATTCTAAAGGAGATCAGTCCTGGGTGTTCTTTGGAAGGAGTGATATTAAAGCTGAAACTCTAATACTCTGACCACCTCGTGCAAAGAGTTGACTCATCGGAAAAGACTCTGATGCTTGGAGGGATTGGGGGCAAGAGGAGAAGGGGACAACAGAAGATGAGATGGCTGGATGGCATCACTGACTTGATGGACATGAGTTTGGGTGAACTCCGGGAGTTGGTGATGGACAGGGAGGCCTGGCATGCTGCAGTTCATGGGGTTGCAAAGAGTCAGACAGGACTGAGCAACTGAACTGAACTGAACTGAATATGCCACTTTGCTAACTCAAGTCAGCTGGTATTTTTGGAAAGGGGCACATTGGGTTTGGGTCCAGATTACAGAATATCAGTCGGGAAGAAACCAAACTGCATCAGGTTTCAAGTTTCAATCTATCAAGAGATGGGTGACCAATTTATTGACTTGAATTTCTGTGACTCTGGGAATCACATTTCCCCCAATGCATTTCTTTTGTGTCAGAAAAAAAAAAAAGCATAATTCAATATTAAACCATGAGGACAATGATACCTTCAAGGAAATAAAATAAGACCCATTAGTTTCATACCTAGCTCAGATACAAAAACATCAGGGAAGAATTTTTGAACATGTAGTTTCTGTAACCCCTTCTTGAAGAAACTACTGGAGTATGACTTTTAGCCAACCAAGAGATGTTAATCCACAGCAAAGAAATCCATAAAAAGAAACTCATAGTATTATGCTTAGAAGTAAAATAAAGATGAAATAAAAATCAGTATAGAATATGAATGCTATTAATATTAGCAGCGTACACACTATGCAAATTACAGGAGTTGGGAGAGAAGGGTGAGAAAAAATAAAGGAACTGTATGTTCATTTCCATGTTCTTTATAACCAAGAGTAAAAATATGTCCTTTAAAGATGATAATTTATTAAAAATATCTTATAATCAACTAAAATTGGAGGATGGGACAAGGGAAAATGTGGTCATGTATCAATTTTGTCACTGTTAGAATAGAAATTCAATTGATGCTGTTAAGGAGTCTCAGGGAAGTCAAACAGGGGCTCTGTATCAACCTAGACCTGGAGGGGTGGGAAGGGGAGGGAGATGGGAGGGAGGATCAAAAGGGAGGGGACGTATGTACACCTACGGCTGCTTCATGCTGCTGCTTGACAGAAAACAACAAAATTCTGTAAAGTGATCATATTTCAATTAAAAAATAAAAAAAAGAAAAGGCTTATATGCATTACATTGTTATAGTTATATAGAAATTGTACTTGTGCTAGCAGAATTTACAAACCTTCTAAATGATCAAAAGAATGTAACACACACAATATAGAAAATATTTTTAAAAAAATTAAAGAAAATCTATGAAAATTGAAAATGTGCCATAAAGCCAAGATTAAAACTAAACAAATGTATATATGTATTAGTAACTACATATAGGCCAAATGTCATAATTTTTTTAAACTATACACTTTTTAATGTTATTTTCAATTTACAGTTATTGCAAAATATTGGTTACAGTACATCTTATGCCTATTCCCCACTTTAGTAGTGTTAAATACTTTGGTTTTAAAAATACAATTGAATTACAAAACAAAACCCAATCATATAATGATAAAACAAACACATTTAAAACAAAGAATGGGTGAAAACAAAAGAATTAGAAAAGTCACACCAGACAAAAACTGTTGAGAAAAATAAAAGCAGAAAGTAATTCTTCAAATATATCGGTGAACTAAGACAGAAAAGCTGAGTTTTTAAGGAAAGGGCACAATAAGTAGATAAATTTATTGGATAACTTAAAAAAGCCAGAAAGTACATTCTAATTAAACCATAAGAGGTAAATTATTACAGACAGAAAAATTATAAACTATATTGCTCAACACTGTTTAAATAAGTTGGAAAAGGTGAATAAAGTAAATGATTATCTAGAAAAACAAATCACTAAAATTGACCCCAGAAGAAATAGAAATTCTCAGAAGGCCAAATGCCATTAGATACAGACATATGTGTCTACATACACAAACACACACCCATAAGATCAGAAGTGGCTTCTGGTTTTGGGGGTCACAATAATTAAGCAATTTGGTCACTCTCTTTATAAAAATATACAAGTTTCTGAAGTAAACAAAAAGATCAGAGGAAGCATTTATTTGAAATGAAAAAAGGAAAAGTTATAAACAACAAACCCAAATATTGCAAGGCTTGGGTAAATAACATAATATTTAATTTATTTGTCTATAATACATTTTCTTCTTCAGTTCTACAGACTTTGTGATCTCTTCATATAAAAACGATTTTTGAGCACCACTCTCTACAGAAAGGCAAGAAATCAATTTGTTATTTCCTCTAGCAATATTTATCTAAATTTGTTTTTTGTTATTGTCTCTTTCAATGTCTTTCAATTTCACAGCTCATTACTGAAAATATAAAAACATTTCAGGATGATTGGCAAATTTGGGAAAACAGCTATTAAGTTTCTTTAATATGCAAGATATGTGTTTTCAGGTATTTTAAGATTTCCTCTGCAGTGTTTAATCTTAAACACTGTTTGGATTGATGTTAGTTGTTACCTGAAAAGTGAAAGTGAAAGTTGCTCAGTTGTGTCTGACTCTTTGTGACCCCATGGACTATACAGTCCATGGAATTCTCCAGGCCAGAATACCAGAGTGGGTAGCCTTTCTCCAGGGGATCTTCCCAACTCAGGGATCAAAACCAGGTCTCCCACATTGAAGGTGGGTTCTTTACCAGCTGTGTCACCAGGGAAGCCCCAGAACAATTCAAATGCATTTTTAAATTACTGTAATGTTCCACTGAGCTGCATAACTGCGTAACCGAATTACTCATAAGCTAGATGCATTGACACACTGATAAGTAAGTGTAGTCTTGTCAGTAGAATGCTTTTTTTGTTCAATTTCTTTTACTTTTTGGTGGTAATTTGGCATGGCATTTGTCTGCAACCTCCCAGCTTTGCTAAGGTATCTTCTCACAGAAGACAAAACCAAAATGCAGATATTCTTTCTATTTTCAGTACTGCTTCTGATGTGTGTCCTACACATGAGAATCCTGGTACATTCTGTTTCTTAAAATTATTTATTTACTTATCTGCATGGAGTTTTAGTTGCTACACAGAGGATCTTCTTTGTGTCATGAGCTCAGGACCTGCAGTCCTCTGGGCTTAGATGCTCCATGGCAAGTAGGATCTTAGCCCCCCGACCAGGGATCAAACCTGTGTCCCCTGCATTAGAAGGTGGATCTTAACTACCAGACCACCAGGGAAGTCCTTGTATGTTCTATTTTGAATACTTTGATTTTTTTTTAAGTATAGTACTCTTATAAATGTATATGTTGCATTACTGAGTATTTTCCTCCTAGGAGAAATCTTTCATTTTGACTTGGTGCTGACTGAAAAGAAATTCTTTGCTTACAGAGGTAAATGTTTGACAGCAAACTTTCCCACAGATGAGCTACTGGCTTCATACAGTTCAAACTTTATTTCTTCTCCATACTTCCAGAACAGGGTGCCATAGGGCAAGTTCATATCTCAGGGTAATCTCTGCTGTTTTTTCACGTTGGATGCCAAGTAAGTGTATCTACTGGGAAGCGGAAGGAAATTGTAAGCCGTTTCTATACACCATATCTGCTTGCTACTGTTGTTCAATCGCTCAGTCATGGTGACTTACAATGTCCTTCCGCTTCCCACTAGATATACTTACCTGGCATCGAATATGAAAAAACAGCAGAGATTACCCTGAGATATGAACTTGCCCCATGGATTGTAACACGCCATGCTTCCCTGTCCTTCACCATCTCCTGGAGCTTGCTCAAACTCGTGTCCATTGAGTCAGTGATGCTATCCAACCATTGCACCCTCTGTCATCCCCTTCTTGTCCTGCCTTCAATCTTTCCCAGCATCAGGGTCTTTTCTAATGAGTCGGTTCCTCACATCAGTTGGCCAAAGTATTAGTGCTTCATCTTCAGCATCAGTCCTTCCAATGAATATTCAGGACTGAGTTCCTTTAGGATGGACTGGTTAGATCTCCTTGCAGTCCAAGGGACTCTCAAGAGTCTCTCCAACACCACAGTTCAAAAGCATCAATTCTTCGATGCTCAACTTTCTTTATGGTCCAACTCTCACATCCATACATGACTACTAGAAAAACCATACCTTTGAGTTTAGACCTTTGTAGGTAAAAGGTTTTGACCTTTGTAGGTAAAAACGTCTTGCTTTTAAAAATGCTGTCTAGGTTTGTCATAGCTTTACTTCCAAGGAGCAAGTGTCTTTTAATTTCATGGCTGCAGTCACCATCTGCAGTGATTTTGGTACCATATGAACTAACAAGAACAAAGCAATACACAGAGGGACTCCCCTGATGGTCCAGTGATTAAGAATTTTCCTGCCAGTGCAGGGAACACAGGCTAGATCCTTGCTCTGGGAAGATTCCACATGCCTTGGAGCAACTAAACCCCCATGTCAAAACTACTGAGTCCACATGTTGAAACTCCTGAAGCCCACATACTCTAGAGCCTGTGCTCTGCAACAGTAGATGCCACCACAATGAGGAACCCATGCAGTGCAACTAGAGAAAGCCCACAGGCAGCAAACAAAGACACAATGCAGTCAAACACACACACATGTACATATAATACACAGAAGTGATTGAAGATTCATAGTGTGTGTGTGTCTGTGTGGTATTTCATTAAAAACAAACTAAATGTATACTGTCACCCTGCTTATTTAACTTAGATGCAGAGTACATCATGCAAAATGCCAGACGGATGAAACATAAGCTGGAATCAAGATTGCTGGGAGAAATACCAAGAACCTCAGATATGCTGGTGACACCACCCTTATGGGCAGACCTTATGGCAGAAAGTGAAGAACTGAAGAGCCTCTTGGTGAAAGTAGAAAAGGAGAGTGAAAAAGCTGACTTAAAACTCAACATTCAGAAAACTAGGATCATGGCTTCCAGTCCCATCACTTCATGCCAAATAGATGGGAAAACAATGGAAACCGTGAGAGACTTTATTTTCTTGGGCTCCAAAATCATTGCAGAATGCAACTGAAGCCATGAAATTAAGACTTGCTCCTTTGGAGAAAAGCTATGACAAACCTAGACAGCATATTAAAAAGCAGAAACATTACTTTACTGACAAAGGTCCATCAAGTCAAAGCTATGGTTTTCCCAGTAGTTGTGTATGGATGTGAGAGTTGGACCATAAAGAAAGCTGAGTGCTGAAGAACTAATGCTTTTGAGCTGTGGTGTTGGGGAAGACTCTTGAGAGGCCCTTGGACTGCAAGGAGATCCAACCAGTCAATTGTAAAGGAAATCAGTCCTGAATATTCATTGGAAGGGCTGATGCTGAAGATGAAACTCTAATACTCTGGCCACTTGATGCAAAGAATTGACTCACTGGAAAAGACCCTGATGCTGGGAAAGATTGAAGATGGGAGAACAAGGAGATGACAGAGGATGAGATAGATGGTTGGATGTCATCACTGACTGGATGGACATAAGTGTGAACATGCTCTGGGAGTTGGTGATGGACAGGGAAGCCTGGCATGCTGCAGTCCATAAGGTCACACAGAGTCACACATGACTGAGCAACTGAACTGACTGAAATATATATTGATCTCTACTTTCCTGTTGAAGATTAGATTATTCAGGGGCAGATATTGGGAGGCAGTTAGGGGTGCAAGGTGTTCATTAGGGATAAACATCCAGAGTGGGGAGGAAGCAGGACAACACAGAGGCTGTGATGCTGAGAGCCTTAGAGACGGCTCAGCACTGAGCTGAGCACCTGAGCCTCTCTATGCCTCCTCACTCAGTCACTGGAGAAGAGGGATGTCCTGGGAGAGGGGTGATCTTGAGCAAGAAGTCTCTTTATGTCTAAAATAGACCCTGAAGGAGAAGACAGAGACTGTCTCCTGACTATGCTTTCTTGTGAGTCTTTTCCTGAAGGATGGATCTGAGTGGCACATTACTGAGGTTACCGTGTTCCCCTTAGCAAGATCACCAAAAATGCCTGCAGCCACTCCAACATCACCTGCCAAAACCAGAAGAGTGACATAGAAATCAGCTTGGAAAGAGACATTTGAGGACTTCCCCGATGGTCCAGAGGTAAAGAATCCACCTGCCAATGCAGGGGACACGGGTTTGATCCCTGGTTCAGGAAGATCTCACGTTACAAGGCAACTAAGCCCATGAGCCTCAGCTACTGAGCCTGCCCACTGCAACTCCTGAAGCCCACACGCTCCGGAGGCCATGCTCTGCCACTGCAACTCCTGAAGCCCACACGCTCCGGAGGCCACGCTCTGCCCACTGCAACTCCTGAAGCCCACACGCTCCGGAGGCCACGCTCTGCCCACTGCAACTCCTGAAGCCCACACGCTCCGGAGGCCACGCTGTGCCCACTGCAACTACTGGAGCACACATGCTCTGGAGACCATGCTCTGCCCACTGCAACTCCTGAAGCCCACGTGCTCCGGAGGCCACGCTCTGCCCACTGCAACTCCTGAAGCCCACACACTCCGGAGACCACGCTCTGCCCACTGCAACTACTGGAGCCCACATGCTCTGGAGGCCACGCTCTGCAAGAGAAACCAGTGCAATGAGAAGCCTACACACTGGAACTAGAGAGTGGCCCCAATCTCTGCAGCTGGAGAAAGCCCATGTGCAGCACTGAAGACCCAGTGCAGTCAAATATATATAAATAGATAAATAAAACTAAAATGAGAAAAAGAAAGAGGCCTTCACAAAAGGCCTTAGCCAATTATGATTAAAAACACTACTTTGCACAAAAACCATATGACCAAGTAGACGGATTTCTAGGGTCTTTCAAGGGTTTTGCTAGGGTCCCACACATGCAGACTTAATAAAGGCTAATGAGGCATTATGCGTCATTAATGTACATTAAACCTATGAGCACAGTCAAAGTGCTACATTCTCCCAAACAAGCATCTTGGATGATTTCACAGGACAATGATACCATATCTACAAGGAAGAGGTTAATCCAGTCCAACCTAGTGTTCTAGAACACAGAAACATAAAACCATTTTTGAAGCTCTCTTTTCATGAGATTAACATATTTAAACCTAAACCTCACAGAAAAAGAGAAAAGAAGTAAATTGCAGAGCAAACTAATTTACATGTATTGATAACTTCTATGGACTGAATTGTATGTCCCCAAAATTCATAAGCCGAAGCCTTGGCTCCCAGTGTGATGGTATTTAGAGGTGGGAGCTTGGGGAGGTGATCAGGTTTAGATGAGGTCATAGGGATGGGTCTCTGTGATGGAATTTGTGCCCTGTAAGAAGAGAAACAAGAGAACACTCTCCTTCTCTCTCTCTCCCATGCGATACATAGGAAGAGGCAGCTGCCTACAAGTCTAGACGAGGGCTGTCTCTGAAAATGAGTTAACCAGCAAGCCGATCCTGTTGGGCTTTACAGCCTCCGAAACTGTGAGTAATAAGTGTCTGTTGTTGAAGTCACCTAGTCTTTGGCATTTTCTTATAGCTGTCCAAGTTAACTAAGACAATAATGAACAGAATCCTGCAACACTTTGAAAATGTAATGCACCAACTGAAGCTTAATTCCCGAATGTTGAAAGGTTAGGAAGTCTATCCATATAATTCATCATAAAGTGAAAATGAATCAGTTGTGTCTAACTCTTTGCAACCTTATGGACTGTAGCCACCCACCCACCTCAAGCTCCTCTGTCCATGGAATTCTCCAGGCAAGAACACTGGAGTGGGTTGCCATTTCCTTCTCCAGGGGATCTTCCCCATCCACGGACCGACTGCAGGTCTCCTGCATTGCAGGCAGTTTCTTCATCATCTGAGCCACCAGGGAAGCCCAATTCATCATAGGAATATATCAAAAGGGAAAAATTATAGGATAATCTCTAAAGAGGCTAAAAGGATATTGAATTGCATCAATAGATGTTAAAAATAGTAGCTCATCTTAATAAAAACTTGAACAAATAGAAAAACAGAGTATGTTTGCATGATATACAGCTTTATGAATATATACTTTAAATATATCATAACCTCTAAAATAGAGATTCCCAGGTGGTGAACCCACCTGCCACTGCAAGAGATGAAAGACATGCAGGTTTGATCCCTGGGTCAGAAAGATGCCCTGGAGAAGGGAATGGCAACCCCCTCCAGTATTCCTGCCTGGAGAATCCCATGGACAGAGGAGCTACACAAACAGACAGACTGTAGTGACATATATCAGGAATCCCAGAATATAACCCTGAATACATATGAAAATTTAAAATATAGAAAAGGTAAAAACGATATCTAAAATGGATTTGGGAAAAATTGGGTATCCATCTGAAAAAAATATGTGTAACTGGCTACGGACCATACTTCATACATCAAAGTGGGGTCCATATTTTTTAAAGATTCAATACAAATTGAAACCATAAAACACTAGAAGAAAATATGAAAATTCTTTACAAATCATCTTGGATAGAGGAAGTAGTTTTTTTTTATCACAACATGAAAAACTCATAAATCTAACCACATAAATATAAAAGTAGAATCATGGAAATAAAAAATAAAGTAAAAAACAAGCTACAAAGTAGGAGCAAATGTTTGCAACTCATATTGCAGATACAGAGATCCTCTCTTTACAGAGAGCCTCTGCAAATCAATCAATGGGCTTCTCTGGTGGCACTAGAGATAAAGAGCCTGCCTGTCAACGCAGGAAACAAGAGACTTGGGTTCGATCCCTGGGTTAGAAAGATCCCCTGGAGGAGAGCATGGCAATCCACTCCAGTATTCTTGCCTGGAGAATCCCATGGACAGAGGAACCTGGGGTGCTACAGTGCGTGGGTTGCAAAGCGTTGGACACGACTGCAGAGACTTAGCACACACACACAAATCAATGAGAAAAGAAAAAGTCTAAAACAAAAACAGATTTCAATAGAAGGCCACAAAATCAGAAATACAATTGGTTCTTATATGCGTAGAAAAATTCTCAGCCTAACGATAAAAGTAGTGCAAATTATATTGCAAGGTACCATTTTCTACCTACGGCACTGATAAAGTTAGGGACATTTAATTACATTCTGTGCCAGCAGGGAGTGCGGAGAAGTAGGAATTCTGACACACTGAAACCAGAATCGCACATTTTCCCTGAAGGGTGATTTGGAAATATTGATTCATTTTACAAATGTCCATCACCTTTATTCCAGGAATTTCACTTCTAGCAATTTATCCGTTTCCCAAAAATCAGGTTGAACCAAATGACACTATTGCTTAGGTAAACCCAAAATGGTTCACTATCAGCAATTTCGTGCAATCCAAACCAATACCTGCAAATAGTCAAAATAATGAAGGAGAAAAGAATATACACAACAGAAATAACCTAACTGTCAGTCAGCAAGGAATTAGTTAGATCAGTTCTGGTACACCCTTTCAAGAGGAGACCAAGCAACTATTTTTTTAAATGAAGTATTTTCATTTATACTGATATGATAATAATTTCACATTATTGTTCAGTTAGCAAAATACTATTCATAGTAGGCCATATGAATATGAAAGGCCATATTAAAAAGAATATATTTATGCATATTTTCCTGTATATGCAAAAAGTGTCCCTGGTTTGAATGATACATAAGAAAATCATTATATTGTTGACTTTAAGGGAGGATAACTATACAAGTAGGGGCAGAGATATAAAAGCATTGTGTGATTTTTGCAAACAAAAAATTTCAAAAAAGAGATAACCTATGCTCTGAACTTTGGTGACATGGAAATTTTTTTTTTATTAAATTGATATTTATTGAGTAGTTACACTCTATGCTAGACATAGTTTAAGTTGTCAGGTGGTAGCCATGAACAAATTCGACGAATATCCTGCTTTTTTGGTGATTATATTCTGAGGTTGTTGTTGCTGTTTAATTGATAAGTTTTGTCTGACTCTTTTGCCCCCAATGGACTGTAGCCCACCAGGCACCTCTGTCCCTGGGATTTCCCAGGCAAGAATACTGGAGTGGGTTGCCATTTCCTTCTCCAGGGGATCTTCCCAACCCAGGGACTGAAGCCATGTCTCCTGCATTGGCAGGAGGATTGTTTACCGCTGAGCCACCTGGGAAACTGTACCTTCATATAGGGGGAGAGAAACAATAAATAAGTAAGTGTACACACTTTATAACCATATAGAGAGGTGATAAGTACCATTAAGTAAAGTAGAGCAAAGTTGGGGCCTAGGAAGTGTGCAAAAGTGGTCAGAGAGGGTCTGTCTAGTAATGTGACATGTGAGAAAAAGTCTCCAGGAGGTAAGGAAGCCATGGAAATCTGTGGGGGTAGACATTGGCAGGCAGTGATCCAAGAGCCCCGAGGCATGAGTTGCCTGGTATATTTCAAGAACAGGGAGAATAGCGAGCCTGGAGTAGGGGGCCTGGGGGAATGAAGCAGAGGTCTTAAGGGTAGATTGTTGGTGGGCACAAATCATGTCAACCTATGAGTGCCGAGGAAGGGCATTGAATTTAACAATCATTTACATCAGGGGCCCCCAACCTCAGAATCTAATGCCTGATGACCTGAGGTGGAGCTGATGGAATAACAGACATAAAGTGCACAATAAGTGTAACACGCCTGAATCATCCCCAAACAACCCCCGCTCCCTGCCAATCCTTGGAAAAATTGTCTTCCACGAAGCCAGTCCCTGGTGCCAAAAAGGTTGGGGACCACTGATTTACACCCCAATTTCAGCCCTTGATGAGGAAGCCCATTTGAAGGACAGCAAGGTGCAGAGAGGAGCCCAGGTACGAAGGGGAAGCAAAGCCGTGGGACAGAAGATGGGAAGAACTGGGACGGTGAACTGAGGGCCATGAGCCTCGGTGCATCTCTCAAAGAACGAGTGAAGCCCCTGATAATGGTCACCCAGGCAGCGAGAGCCTAAGTCAGGACTCAACTCAAACATCCCAGAGTGTTTCAGGTGAGCAAAGGAGGAGTTACACACCCTTGGGAAATCAGCCTCCACATAAACACTCGCTTTAATGCCATGTTTTCTAGAAAACAAACTTTCCTCCAGCAAAGAGACCCTTGATGTTGGCTTCCTCTGGATAATGCTGTAGCTCCTTGCAGACCCTGAGTATCGCAGTTGCACAAATACTGTCCACCCTGTTGTGAATCCTCCGTGTTTTATTGGATAGAGTTGTGATCTTCTCAAATGTTATCAGCCCACATGCAAGTTGCCTTTCTGAAGTTTGCTGATTTAAAATCCCAAACCTATGCCTTGTTGAGCACTGAAATGTCTTATCTTCCCCATCCTGGGACTTGAGGCCCCTTCTCCCTTACAGAAAACAGGCAAAGATGGGAGAGGTCTTGGATGAACCAGTGGCTCATCGGTAAAGGATCTGCGTGCAATGCAGAAGACACAGGAGGCAAGAGCTTGATCCCTGGGTTGAGAAAACCCCCTGGAGGAGGAAATGGTAACCTACTCCAGTATTCTTGCCTGGCAAAACTATGGACAGAGGAATCTGGTGGGCTATAGCCCATAGCAGGTCACAAAGAGTCAGACTCGACCAAAGCAACTGAGCACTCATTTTAGCATCATTAAGCTTTAGCATCATTCCTTCCAAAGAAATCCCAGGGCTGATCTCCTTCAGAATGAACTGGTTGGATCTCCTTGCAGTCCAAGGGACTCTCAAGAGTCTTCTCCAACACCACAGTTCAAAAGCATCAATTCTTCGGCACTCAGCCTTCTTCACAGTCCAACTCTCACATCCATACATGACCACAGGGAAAACCATAGGATTAAACTTAAGTATAAAAGAAAACATCTGAATTTTCATATTAAAGAATCGTGCTGTGGTGAGCCCAGTCCGTAGGACCACTGGAATCCTTCCTTTTGTGATGTAGTTTTTATAAACAGCAAAGACTTCTTAGTTTAAATGGGGAGAGTTCATAAGAGCATAGATCCACTCAGCATAAGATTAAACTTCATGACAGAACTGTTCAACAATAAGACTTGGTTCTTTAACAAGTACGCTGCTGCTGCTGCTGCGTCGCTTCAGTCGTGTCCGACTCTGTGCGACCCCATAGATGGCAGCCAACCAGGCTTCCTTTCCCTGGGATTCTCCAGGCAAGAACACTGGAGTGGGTTGCCATTTCCTTCTCCAATGCATGAAAGTGAAAAGTGAAAGTGAAGTCGCTCAGTCCTGTCCGACTCTTCGAGACCCCATGAACTGCAGCCTACCAGGCTCCTCTGTCCATGGGATTTTCTAGGCAAAAGTACTGGAGTGGGGTGCCATTGCCTTCTCCGTTAACAAGTATTGAATAGTCAAAAGGGATCTGAGTGACCATGTTCTAGAGAGGTTGAAAAAGGAATTCGTGAGTAGGTAGAACTTTGCATTAAATATCTTTCAGATCAGATCAGATCAGTCGCTCAGTCATGTCCGACTCTTTGCGACCCCATGAATCGCAGCACGCCAGGCCTCCCTGTTCATCACCAACTCCCGGAGTTCACTCAGACTCACGTCCATCGAGTCAGTGATGCCATCCAACCATCTCATCCTCTGTCGTCCCCTTCTCCTCCTGCCCCCAATCCCTCCCAGCATCAGAGTCTTTTCCAATGAGTCAACTCTTCGCATGAGGTGGCCAAAGTACTGGAGTTTCAGCTTTAGCATCATTCCTTCCAAAGAAATCCCAGGGCTGATCTCCTTCAGAATGAACTGGTTGGATCTCCTTGCAGTCCAAGGGACTCTCAAGAGTCTTCTCCAATACCACAGTTCAAAAGCATCAATTCTTCGGCACTCAGCCTTCTTCACAGTCCAACTCTCACATCCATACATGACCACAGGAAAAACCATAGCCTTGACTAGATGAACCTTTGTTGGCAAAGTAATGTCTCTGCTTTTGAATATGCTATCTAGGTTGGTCATAACTTTCCTTCCAAGGATTAAGCGTCTTTTAATTTCATAATAAATATCTTTAGGTCTTTCCAACTCTGAGATCCTGGGAATGTGTCATTTTGAAATTCTACCTTTGCTCTGCAGTCTGTAGTTAAGGTTTTGTCAGATCCATCCAGATTCTACTCATGGTACCAGAAACAACTCAAAACTGCCCTCCTCACTGATGTATCTGCTGACTTAGACCCAGGCGATCTGTTCAGGCTCTCCCAAGCTAACATAACTAGAATAAGAATCAGATCACAGGGCCTTCCCTGGCGGTCCAGTGGTTAACAGTCAGTGCTACCACTGCAAGTGGGGTGGTTTCTAGCTCGGGTCAGGGGAAAAATTTTTTTTTCTTGAACTGAATAAAAATGAAAATACAACATATCATCTTAAAAGTAATTTTAAAAATACAGTTTTTGTTGTTTTTTTTTTTTTAATCTGGATCACAGAGAAAGGAAGATGAAATGAGTGTCCTAGGCTGAGTTTACCAAAAATAAGCCTGGAGATAAGGAAGCATTTCTAGAAGATGCTGATGAGGCAGGGCAAAATCGGGACCAGAAATGCAGGAAATCAAGCAAGGATATTGTTTCAGGCGGAGTCCCAGCCTCAGTTGGATCCCATAGGGGACCTCTGGAGTGTAAATTACTTTTTTAGAGTTTGCCCCAGTTTAAAGCACAGGAATTGGACGTTTTTATTCCCACACCAGCTAGTCATTGGCTGAGAGCCACACAGCAAGATATCAACACCTAGGCTCCTGAGCTTGTGGAGAAAGAGACTTCAGTCACTCAAAGGAGGACCCCCAAAGAGGAGAGTTATATATATGGATCCTCACAAGTAAAAACACTCCACAATCCTGGGGAAGGACACACAGCAAATTTAAAAGGACCCAAGTGGATCTGGGCAGAAAGCAGACAGAGCCTCCTCAAAAAGGTCACAGCAAGGAATATGGAATCCAACTTCAAGTCCAAATCGTAAGACAGTAAAAGTAGTTAGGAGCAAATGTATCAGAAGCAAGTTTAGATTTTGGGTGCAGAAAAAATACAAGGGGTTCAGACTGTAGAAGTTAATTCTGTGATGGTGACGGAGGTTTAAATGCATGTAGTATATCAGGCAGGGTTCTCCAGAAAAGGAAATATAATATATAGCAAATATACACACAGCACACATAATATGTATTACACACATTGTTTGTACATATATTACCTATATATATCTATGCATTACATAGGTGTGTGTGTCTATATATTAAGAGATTTATTTTAAGGAATTGATTTCCATGATTGTTGGAGCTGGAAAGTCCAAAATTTACAGGGCAGGCTGGAAACATATGCAGAAAATGATGTTAGTCTGGAGGCAGAATTTCTTCATCTCTGAAGAACTTAAGTTTTTGCTTTTAAGGCCTTCAATCAATTGGCTCAAGCCTATCCACATTAGCAAGGGTATCTATTTTATTTAAGGTCTTCTGATTACAGATATTAGATATTAGCCACATCTACAAAGTATCTTCACGGCAAACATAGGTTCAGTTCAGTTTAGTTGCTCAGTCATGTCCAACTCTTTGTGACCTCATGAATCACAGCACGCCAGGCCTCCCTGTCCATCACCAACTTCCGGAGTCTACTCAAACTCATGTCCATCAAGTCGGTGATGCCATCCAGCCATCACATCCTCTGTTGTCCCCTCCCCTTCTTTTCCTACCCCCAATCCCTCCCAGCATCAGGGTCTTTTCCAGTGAGTCAACTCTTCACATGAGTTGGCCAAAGTTTTGGAGTTTCAGCTTCAGCATCAGTCCTTCCAATGAACACCCAGGACTGATCTCCTTTAGGATGGACTGGTTGGACCTCTTTGCAGTCCAAGAGACTCTCAAGAGTCTTCTCCAACACCACAGTTCAAAAGCATCAATTCTTCAGTGTTCAGCTTTCTTCACAGTCCAACTCTCACATCCATACATGACCACTGGAAAAACCATAGCCTTGACTAGACGGACCTTTGTTGGCAAAGCAATGTCTCTGCTTTTGAATATGCTATCTAGGTTGGTCATAACTTTTCTTCCAAGGAGTAAGCATCTTTAGGGAACATCAGCCTGGGGTCCCTCCCCACCCCCAGATAACACCTGCCCAGATCTATTCCCTGTTTAGTGTGGGGGAAAAAGAGAGAGTAGACCAGAGTTCCACTCTCTTGCCTTGTTTCCGCTTTCATTTAAAGAGAAACACCATAAAGTAAGAGATTAAGTTTTTTATGACCCCTTAACAATTTCTTCTCTGTGCTAACATATTATAAATAAACATCAGTACCTTGTTATACATGAGTTTCCCTGGTGGCTCAGAGGTTAAAGCATCTGCCTGCAATGCAGGAGACCTGGATTCGATCCCTGGGTCAGGAAGATTCCCTGGAGAAGGAAATGGCAACCCACTCCAGTATTCTTGCCTGGAGAATCCCATGGACGGAGGAGCCTGGTGGGCTACAGTCCACGGGGTCACAAAGAGACACGACTGAGCGATTTCACTTTCACCTTGTTGTACACGTGGTTTATCTTCAGTTCAGTTCAGTTCAGTCGCTCAGTCGTGTCTGACTCTTTGGGACCCCATGAATCGTAACACACCAGCCCTCCCTGTCCATTACCAACTCCCAGAGTTTACTCAAACTCATGTCCATAGTGTTGGTGATGCCATCCAACCATCTCATCCTCTGTCGTCACCTTCTCCTCCTGCCCCCAATCCCTCCCAGCATCAGGGTCTTTTTCAATGAGTCAACTCTTCATGTGAGGTGGCCAAAGTATTGGAGTTTCAGCTTTAGCATCAGTCCTTCCAATGAACACCCAGGACTGATCTCCTTCAGAATGAACTGGTTGGATCTCCTTGCAGTCCAAGGGACTCTCAAGAGTCTTCTCCAACACCACAGTTCAAAAGCATCAATTCTTTGGTGCTCAGCTTTCTTTACAGTCCAACTCTCACATCCATACATGACCACTGAAAAAATCATAGCCTTGACTAGACAGACCTTTGTTGGCAAAGTAGTGTCTCTGTATGCTATGTAGGTTGGTCATAACTTTCCTTCCAAGGACTAAGTGTCTTTTAATTTCATGGCTGCAATCACCATCTCCAGTGATTTTGGAGCCCCCAAAAATAAAGTCTGACACTGTTTCCACTGTTTCCCCATCTATTTGCCATGAAGTGATGGGACCGGATGCTATGATCTTCGTTTTCTGAATGTTGAGCTTTAAGCCAACTTTTTCACTCTCCTCTTTCACTTTCATCAAGAGGCTTTTTAGTTCCTCTTCACTTTCTGCCATAAGGGTGGTGTCATCTGCATATCTGAGGTTATTGATATTTCTCCCGGCAATCTTGATTCCAGCTTGTGCTTCTTCCAGCCCAGCATTTCTCATGATGTACTCTGCATATAAGTTAAATAAGCAGGGTGACAATATACTGTTTGGTTAAATCACTGGGTGTACTAGACTGGCCACACTGACACAGAAATCTGACCATCATAGAGAGGACTCTGCATCACGAACAGTCTTCCTAAAAGTTAAAGAGGGTTTGTGAATTTTAGCAGTGCAAGCTAGAAATTTGAGAAAGTGAGTGTTTTAGCCAACATTTTGGTTGCTAAACTACTCATAATCTTGTGCAAATTGAAGATTCAAATTTAGCCATCTGCTAATCCACACTTATTTTTCCAGGTGGCTCAGTGGTAAAGAATCTGCCTGCCAATGGATGAGGTGTGAGTCAATCCCTGAGTCAGAGGATCCCCTGGAGGAGGAAATGGCAACGCACTGCAGTACTCTTGCCTGGAAAATCCCGTGGACAGAGGAGCCTGGCAGGCTAATGTCTCAGTTCAGTTCAGTTGTTCAGTCGTGTCCAGCTCTTTTTGATCTCATGGACTGCACCACACCAGGCCTCCCTGCCCATCACCAACTCCCAGAGTTTATCCAAACTCATGTCCATTGAGTCAGTGATGCCATCCAACCATCTCATCCTCTGTCGTCCCCTTCTCCTCCTGCCTTCAATCTTTCCCAGCATCAGAGTCTTTTCCAATGAGTCAGTTCTTAACTTCAGGTGGCCAAAGTATTGGAGTTTCAGCTTCAACATCAGTCCTTCCAATGAATATTCAGGACTGATTTCCTTTAGGATGGACTGGTTAGCTCCCTTTGCAGTCCAAGGAACTCTCAAGAGTCTTCTCCAACACTACAGTTCAAAAGCTTCAATTCTTTGATGCTCAGCTTTCTTTATGGTTCAACTCTCACATCCACACATGACTACTGGAAAAAGCATAGCTTGGACTAGATGGACCATAAAGTAATGTCTCTGCTTTTTAATATGCTGCTAGGTTTGTCATAGCTTTTCTTCCAAGGAGAAAACGTCTTTTAATTTCATGGCTGCAGTCACCATCTGCAGTGATTTCAGAGCCCAAGAGAATTGTCTCTCAAGGAGTCTAAAAAGAATTGCACATGACTTAGCAGCTAAACAACACCTTCCACACTTGGGTTAAGAATCTTGCCATAGGGCTTGGTTTCAAGCATGGCATTGAATAAACAAACACCTGATGCCATGTTTCTATTAAGGAATTAAGAACAAATTAATTACTGAAAGCTCAGCTTTAGTGGTTTATGGAAGACCTCATACCTATCTGGGAGTTTTCATAGTGTAACAGCATTGACGGAGTGATTCTGCTGCAAAAAAAAGACTAGTACACCATGGGAACTCATGAGTACTGTCATTCTTTTCCTGACTGTCTGGCAGGTATGATTATAGTAGCACACAGGAGTCTTCCATTTCCAGCAAATAATGGTTATATTTGACAAGAGAAACTTAGCCCTGACTCTATTTAGGTTGATGGTCTTCAATTTTTCCCCACCTGACATCCCTGAAGGATATAACATTCTCTCATTAGCAGGAGAGGCTTTTTACAGAGTTCATGAGGGAACCATCACCCACAGCATCTCAGCATAGAGGGAAGAGGGAATTTACCTACCGCAGTCTCCCCGGTGTGTCTGTCCATTGAGAATCACTCCTACAAATCACAAAACTGTGCTTAGCAAGTTGTGCTTAGCAATATCTATACACAATAGCTATTCAGTATATGTGTCTAGTGTTACAGAAATGATTTTTCTGTCACTGCTTAAAATGGTACTGCTGCTGCTGCTAAGTCACTTCAGTCGTGTCCGACTCTGTGTGCCCCATGGACTGCAGCCTACCAGGCTCCTCCGTCCATGGGATTTTCCAGGCAAGAGTACCGGAGTGGGGTGCCATCGCCTTCTCTGTAAAATGGTACTGCAGACTGTATTTAGGACTATCATGATAGTTGTAGTGACTACTTCAGCGGGGTTGTAGTAGGTATGAGAGATCAGGTTCAAATTCAAATGCAATAAGGAAAAAAAAGGGGGGTGGTATTTAGAGCCAAGGAGCAGGATTTGGGTGAATGGGTAGAAAGTTACCAAGAGGAAACATGAGGAGCAGGGAGAAGCTTGCTAAACCAACTCAAGATGATTCTAGGTGAAAGCAGACCAGGGTGATCAGACCTCATCGGGAGATGGTAGAAAATGTCAACATTTGACTAGGCATTGACGCTGATCAGATATCAAGTGTGTATTTGTTATTCCCAAATTCCTAGTTTATCTCTCCCCCCTCCCCGACTCCCCTCTTTGGAAATCATATTTGTTTTCTATGTCTGTGATCCCTATGCCTTATTAAAATCATACTTTATTAGGAGAATTCCCCAGGCTTTGCAACTCCATGCCATTTCACAAGGGCTCAATAAACGGTAGCTATCATCATTATAGTGCATATATTCAGGATAAGGTGCTACATTTTGGAAAAAATCCAAAGTAAGTGAAGTACAAGAAGGGCCGTATTATAAGTCGGCCTGACCCATTAAGAGTGGTCTCCCAGACAGCGATGGAAGAGGCCTGGAGAAGCACTCCCTTGCAAAAGTTACCTGTTAGAAACGCCCCCCAGTCTTTAGTTGTGAGTGCTACATTCATGCATTTATGACGGTTCATTTTATTCAACTTTCACATCTCCACAAACTTCATTCAATGTCATTTTCCAACAGGACTCCTTTGAAAGCGGGAAGAGGGTACATTAAACAAATAAGAATTCCTAATTTTTTCCAGCCATTAGGCATTAATTTATCAGTGCTCTTGTACATAATTAATGGTCTCTCACAGCTTGTGACAGCTGGTTTGTTACAGCCAAAACCAACCTTACTAAGTTAAGATTTGGAGGTGTGCCACCAGAGGCTAGTTAAACCTGTCACTAACTCCTCATTTAATATTTTAATAGGCTTTTCTGGCACGGGAGCCATTTGCCTGGACTCGCTTTCCTCTCAATGAAAAAACGTGCGAGTTCAGCTTCATCACTCTGCATGTCCTCATCTTGTCTCAAACGCTCAGAGGACGGGGTTTGAAAGGTCACATCAACACAGAAGAGAAGTTTATGTAAAAGCTCAAATAAAAACACAATGGAAGTGCACAGAGAACCACGTCCAGCACTGGCAGCTCATAAAACAAAACCATGGTGTTAACATGACCAAACATCAACAAGTTCTATTCCCCAAACATGCCAAAGGGTCAAGGATTAGAAATAACGGGTAAGGGTATGGTTGTTTGTATGGACAGCAGGGTTAATCTGGTCTCCTCTGAGAAAAGAATGCCGATGTATTGAGTCCCTACTACACATTGCATCCGTATCAATGATCTCATTTGTTTCTGGCAAAAAACTGTTTGCTGGGCAAAGTTGTGAGTACTGGCTCCCCAGGAAAAGGAGAAACAGAGCCGATGACTGACAGGTCACACAGCACGGGCAGGGAGAGCCAGACTTTGAACTCAAGTGCCTCATTCCAAGGACTCTGGGTCTTCTTCACGCTATGAAAGTGGGTTATTCAGTCTACACAAGGAGATTTGAATCCAAGAGGTCTTTTATGTTTACATTAATGGCTGCAATTCTAGCTTCAACACCAATTCTACATACGAATGAGTTCCATTCCAAGAGTGTGCTTCTAAGTCCAATTTGCAAGTCCAGCAGAGGAGCCTAGTAGGCTACAGTCCATGGGATCACAAAGAGTCAGACATGACTGAGCAACTGAGTACACACACACCAACAAAGTTAGCCGAGGTACCCCCAACTCAATCAGCTACGTACCTTTGCTTTAATGGTTGCTTCCAGATGTCCTGGGCTTGCAATAAAGAGATTGTACTCTATACAGTACTGAACAATAAAGTAAAAACACACAACCGCTTGCAGAGGATGTATGCTTGTGACAGCATATGCCAGACGCATGAACTACCTTACATGATTGGAGATGCAAACACATGTTCACATCTTTGAAAGTTTACAACCTGAAGGTTATACGTACGGGACTTGCTGTATTTGCTGGGGATAGCATCAGATTCCCTCCTCCAGTGGATCATGTTTTGTCAGAACTCTCTGCTATGACCCGTCCATCTGGGATGGCTCTTATCTTCACTGAGTTATGCAAGCCCCTTCACCACGACAAGGCAGTGATCCAATGGAAACCACCCCAGTATATTTGCCGTGAGAACTTCATGAACTGTATAAAAGGCCAGAAAGATATGACAACGAAAGATGAGTCCCCCAGGTCTGAAGGTGTCCAATATGCTAACAAGAACTTGGGCAAATTCTGGGGGATGGTGAGGAACAGGGTCACCTGGGGCGCTGCAGTTCATGGGGTTGCAAAGAGTCAGGCATGACTGGGCGACTGAACAGCAACAGCAAGAGTCACAGGATCAATCAGATTCCACAGGTTAAGGCCTCTGTCCCATAATTCTGCACCCACTTCAGGCCAATCACAAGTCCAGTTGTTACTTGTACTTCTGGCCAACTGGGTACAAATAGAGGCTTCTGTGACCTTCTTCTTGGGTTTGATTAATTTTGTTGGGCAGCTCCTAGAATTCAGGAAACTGGTTATGTGAATCTGTAGCTGGATGAAAAGATTCCTAGGGCAAAGACTCAAAGATTTCAAATGTAGGAGTTTCTGTCTCCATGGATTTAGGGCCCCAGTCTGTCAACACAGTGATAGATATATTCTGCTTCACCAATCTGGAGGTCTCTGAACCATGAACTCTTGGGGTCTTATAGAGGCTTCTTTACTTAGGCATGATTGATTAAATCTTTGGCCTGTGGTGATAGAACTCAACCTCCAGCCTCACCTCCCTGGAGGTCTAAGGTAGGGCTTGAAAGTTCAAATTTATTCACCAAGGTTTTTGTACCCCTTGGTACAAAACTCAGCAGTGGCCCCAGGACTGGAAAAGATCAGTTTTCATTCCAATCCCAAAGAAAGGCAATGCCAAAGAATTCTCAAACTACCGCACAATTGTACTCATCTCACACACTAGTAAAATAATGCTCGGAATTCTCCAAGCCAGGCTTCAACAGTATCTGAACTTCCAGATGCTCAAGCTGGATTTAGAAAAGGTAGAGGAACCAGAGATCAAATTGCCAACATCCACTGTATCAGCGAAAAAGCAAGAGAATACAAGAAAAACATCTACTTCTGCTTTATTGACTATGTCAAACCCTTTGACTTTGTGGATCACCACAAACTGTGGAAAATTCTGAAAGAGTTGGGAATACCATACCACCTGAACTACCTCTTGAGAAATCTGTATGCAGGTCAGGAAACAACAGTTAGAACTGGACATGGAACAGACTGGTTCCAAATAGGGAGAGGAGTACATCAAGGCTGTGTATTGTCACCCTGCTTATTTAACCTATATGCAGAGTACATCATGAGCAACACTGGGCTGGATGAAGCACAAGCTGGAGTCAGGATTTCCAGGAGAAATATCAGTAACCTCAGATATGCAGATGACACCACCCTTATGGCAGAAAGTGAAGAACTAAAAAGCCTATTGATGAAAGTGAAAGAGGAGAGTGAAAAAGTTGGCTTAAAGCTCAACATTCAGAATACTAAGATTGTGGCATCCGGTCCCATCACTTCATGGGAAATAGATGGGGAAACGGTGGAAACAGTGTCAGACTTTATTTTTTTGGGCTCCAAAATCACTGCAGATAGTGACTGCAGCCATGAAATTAAAAGACGCTTGATCCTTGGAAGAAGAGTTGTAACTAACCTAGACAGCATATTAAAAAACAGAGACATTACTTTGCCAACAAAGGTCCCACTAGTCAAGGCTATGGTTTTTCCAGTGGTCATGTATGGATGTGAGAATTGGACTGTGAAGAAAGCTGAGCACTGAAGAATTGATGCTTTTGAACTGTGGTGTTGGAGAAGACTCTTGAGAGTCCCTTGGACTGCAAGGAGATCCAACCAGTTCATCCTAAAGAAATCAGTCCTGAATATTCACTGGAAGGACTGAACTGATGCTGAAGCTGAAACTCCAATACTTTGGCCACCTGATGAGAAGAACTGATTCATTAGAAAAGATCCTGATCCTGGGAAAGATTGAAGGCGGGAGGAGAAGGGGATGACAGAGGGTGAGATGGTTGGATGGCATCACTGATGGGATGGTCATGAGTTTGAGTAAACTCTGGGAGTTGGTGATGGACAAGGAGGCCTGGTGTGCTGCAGTCCATGTGGTCACAAAGAGCGGGAAGTGACTGAGCGACTGAATTGAACTGAAACTGAATGTGTACCCCTGGAAACCAGCCCTCATAGTTACCTTGGGAATTTCCCAAAGGCATCTCATTAACATAACAAAAGAGTTTTATTGCCCAATTCACTTAGAAAATTCCTTTTAATTCCACTGCTGCCTTCATGAAGTTTTCTTTGTGGTTGGGGTGATTAGTCTACTCAGAGCAAAAGATCAACAGGAGACAGGGGACTAGATTCCCACCTGTGGAACTTTGGAGTGAAGGGTCCTGATTGACAAGGAAGTGTTTGACAGACTGTTGAGATCCTAGTGTCTCTGTTGTAGCCATGTGTTCCCAGAAACAAACTCACTCAGAAGGACAGTGCAGATGGTGGAGTGCAGCTTATTACACCGGCGGCCCAAGGCAGAGTCTCCTCTTAGCCAAGGACCCCAACCAGTTTCTGTGAAAACCTTATATACCCTAAGTGTACATGCCCAAACCCACCTCCCCAAGTTCCCTGACAATCAAAGTTAACCCGTGAGTCATATGCCTGAAGCCTAGGTAGTTCCTAAGTCGCTTCAGTCGTGTCCGACTCTGTGCAACCCCATAGACGGCAGCCCACCAGGCTCCGCTGTCCCTGGGATTCTCCAGGCAAGAACACTGGAGTGGGTTGCTATTTCCTTCTCCAATGCATGAAAGTGAAAAGTGAAAGTGAAGTCGCTCAGTCGTGTCCGACTCTTAGCGACCCAATGGACTGCAGCATACCAGGCTCCTCTGTCCATGGGATTTGCAAGGCAAGAGTACTGGAGTGGGGTGCCATTGCCTTCTCCAAGCCTAGGTAGTTAACAGCGGACAATTATCAATAGGCCTGTGGTCATACCCCAATAAGCATAATAGAATGTAAGATTCTATTGGATTAGACAGACAATTAGGGTATTTTTTTAGTGGAGAGCCATGGGGCTCTTCCTTCCAGGGGCCTGGTTTTCCAGTTAGTATGTCATTTCCGTAGATCCTGGGCATAGAGCTCAAAGTCCACAGTCCAGCCCAAGATGGAGTCCTGCTTTCAAGATAGAACCTGTTCTGTTTCCTCCTTCATCTTCTGAGCAGCTCTGGCCTCAATGGGATTTGAATTTGTGTCAGCCTCTGTGTGAATCAGGGAAGAGGCAACTTTCCTGGATGGATGAACAACAAAACATGCTTCTTTTTCTAGATAGATGTCAACCTCAGTCAGGTTGCACAGTGTGGAGGGATATTTGGGTCCTGTTTAATTTCTTTTTTTGTTTTAATCTTTTTTTTTAATTTTATTTTATTTTTAAACTTTACAATATTGTATTGGTTTTGCCAAATATTGAAATGAATCAGCCACAGGTATACATGTGTTCCCCATCCTGAACCCTCCTCCCTCTTCCCTCCCCATACCATCCCTCTGGGTCGTCCCAGTGCACCAGCCCCAAGCATCCAGTATCATACATTGAACCTGGACTGGCGACTCGTTTCATACATGATATTATACATGTTTCAATGTCATTCTCCCAAATCTTCCCACCCTCTCCCTCTCCCGCAGAGTCCATAAGACTGATCTATACATCAGTGTCTCTTTTGCTACAGAGACATATTTGGGCAGTGCGAAAACTTGATTGCTGTTCATGTCAACCCAGCCTGGACAGGAATAGGAAAAAAAAGTAGAATCCTTCTGTATTATGAAGACTATAGTAATAATAATAACAGTTTTTAATGAGCATCAAAAGAGACTGATAATATAATATGTGCATGCTCAGTCTCTCAGTTGTGTCCAACTCTTTGCAACCCCACAGACTGAAGCCTGCCAGGCTCCTCCATCCATGGGATTCTCCAGGCAAGAATACTGGATGGGTTGCCATTTCCTCCTCCAGGGGATCTTCCTGACCCAGGAATTGAACCCCCATCTCTTACATCTCCTGCATTAGCAGGTGGGTTTTTTACCTAATATAATACTATGATTGATAGTTCTTAGCACATACTAAGTATTCAATCAGAGCTTGTTAGCTGAATAAATCCCAAACCTGGTCAGTTTGGCGTTTCCTTCTTTATCATACATACAAGACCCCTAGAGACAAGTTTTAATTTTTATGTCTGTAACTACTCAGAGTTCACTCTTGAGAGTACAGAGGTTTTCCTTAGCTTGAAAGTCCATCCGTGGCACTTAACTTTTCTTTATTACATATTGGTCCATTATCTAATTCTTTTTTGTACTAGTCTTACAATTTTATAAACCTGTGGCCATTTAGATTCAGAAGCCCATGTACAACACCCGTCGAGTTTGAGTCTCTCCTCAAGCTTCTCTCTCAGGAGATAAGAAAAGAATATGTAATGGTGTGATGTTGCTAGAAAAGCATCTGCCTTTTCGAATGCCTAATATCTAGGTATCTAAGCACGTTTATCTTCACAAGCCATTAGTGATGACCTTGCTTTCCATTGTGTCATCCGCCTCCTAAGTGGTCCTGGCTCCACTTCAAGCCAGGAATCTGCACGTGCTTACTTTCTACCTGTGCATCCAGGGAGCTTTATCAGATCTTCTCCCTACACTACATCATCCTTAGTTCTCACTTAAGCCGTTGAAATAGTCTCCTAAAAGATCTTTTGCTACCAAATCATATTTCTCTAATCTATTTTCCCAACTGCCAGAAGGAAGTTTCTTAAATTAAAATCTTATAAAATTATTCAATGTCTCTCCATTGCCTTAGGGAGACCAAAACACTCTTTACCTAATAAAGTACTTGCAGGTCTCTCCAGGGTCTGGCCCCAGTTTAGCTCCTTGACCTCATCACTACCTGCTTCCCCTGGAGAGTCTACACTAACCCTGATGAATATATAGTTTTCTATATTGTTTCAGACCTCTGTGTCTTGGCTGATTCAAAAATATTATCACTCCTTCTCCTGCTTAAATGATGATCTACTCGTGCTTCAAGGTAAGAAGCAAATGCTTCTCTCCTGGTGATGATTGATTTACTTCTGCCACCGAACTTAGTTTCTCCCTCTTGCTGTCTGTTGAAGATTGCATTCGACTCTGGGGTTGCACTTATGCATTTACACGGTTTTCTGTCCTGTTATCCACCCTAAGGGTTTGTGGAGACCAGAAGGGTGCAGAATATTTACAGCTTATCCCTCCAGATCTATTCCCCATGCTTTTCCACCCTGACCTCTGTCCAGGACTGTGTATGAACTACATCTGCAAGATCTCTTGTCCTAAGCATCATGGTAGTTTCAGCCAATGGGAAAAAGTGGTGAAAGAGCTGAGGGAGAAAGCAGAGTGAGATGGGGGGTTAGCTCCCCACCCAGGCTATACATTGGCTGTATCTGCATTCCCCTCCCAGAGACCAGAGGGCTTCCCTGGTGGCTCAGATGGTAAAGAATCTGCCTGCAATGCAGGAGACCTGGGTCTGATTCCTGGATCAGGAAGATCTCCTGGAGAACAAACCTAAACAGTGTATTAAAAAGCAAAGACATCATTTTGTCAACAAAGTTCTGTATAGTCAAGTCTATGGTTTTTCCAGTAGTCATGTATGGATGTGAGAGTTGGACCATGAAGAAGGCAGAGCACTGAAGAATTGATGCTTTTGAACTACAGTGCTGGAGAAGACTTTTGAGAGTCCCTTGGACTGCAAGGGGAACAAACCAGTCAACCCTAAGGGAAATCAACCCTGAATATTCACTGGAAGGCCTGATGTTGAAGCTGAAGCTCCAATACTTTGGCCACCTCATGTGAAGAGCTGACTCACTGGAAAAGCTTCTAATGCTGGGAAGGGTGGAGAAGGGCAAGAGGAGAAGAGGGTAATAGCTGGATGCATCACAGATTCAATGGACATGAGCTTGAGAGAACTCCGAGAGATGGTAAGGGACAGGGAGGCCAGGCTTGCTGCAGTCCCTGGGGTCTCAAAGAGTCAGACAGGACTTGGCGACTGAATAACAACAGCAACAAATGGCTGATTCATGCTAATGTGTGGCAGAAACCAACACAGTATTGTAGCACAATTATCCTTCAATTAAAAATATATAATTGAAATGTAAAAAAACAAACAAACAAACAAAAAAAAAAAACGGAGCCATAAGTAGTAGCTGACACCAAGAAGCTCAGAAGCCAACCCAACAATGCAATGAACGGCAGTCATTGCTGATTAAGTGGCCACTGGCCACCAGACATTCCTTTACTTCGTCTGTGTGATTTAATTCTCATGATGGTTCTGGGAGGTGGGTGTTACCATCCCTGTTTGAAAGGCTGAAGGTCAGAGAAGTTGCACTACCTGCCCAAATCATGCAGCTTGAGAGCTGGGATGCAAAGTCTTGCTTATTTGAGTGCAAACTCGTGCTTGGGATCCAAAAATATGCTAGGGAACCAGAGTAGAAGCAAGTGGACCCCAAGTCCTCTCTGGGAGCAGGGCAGCACAGCAGTTGTACAGGGCTGGAGTGAGTGGCCACCTGGTATAAAGGTCCATGCTGTGGGCAGGTACAGGACAAGGCTGCCTTTTTATGCGGGCTCCTTTAGCCCACCATGAAAGGCAAATCCCTAAGGCTTGATTTTGTCTGTCAGCATTTCTCATTCTGCCCACGCAACATTTCTTTCGAGTCTGGAGGGAAACCGGTGTTGGTTTCCACAATCAAGTTTCTCCCGTTACCCAGAATAGCCAACCTGGCTGGGTGTGCTTCCTCTGCTGTATTTCAGAGCTTTTGTGCTCCCCCTTGCCGGGCCTCGTTCCCTTCCCTCTGTAAGGTTGAATTCCCTGATGGTAATCATAATTATAAGCATATGTTGTTGCTCTCAGCTACCACTGGACTTGCAAGCTTTAGTTTTAAAGGCAAAAAAAAAAAAAAAAGTCATTTTAGGAATACATTTTCTGTCAAGGGGCAGTTTCTGCGGACAGAAAAGTGATTGTCAAATGCATTCTTGGAGCAGATTTGCATACTAAGCAGGAGTTGGAACCAGGTAGCCATGTCAGACAATTACTGCATCAGCAGAACAGTGTTTTATAGCTTCATGTGCTGGTCACAGGATTTGAATCTCAGGGACTTGTTGGCTTAAAAATGCTAATGGGGAATTGAAAACTCCAACAAGCATCTCAACAATCTTTGCAAATCGAGCCAGGAATTATTTAAAAAGTCAGGCATTTTTGTAAACAGTGTTGATCTGTTTCACTCATGGCAGCCCCCCTTTTACAAATTCCTCTCTCCTGCAATTGAGAAGCACGCATTCAGAGACAAGCTGTCCAGGTCTTGGTGTGGTTGACCCCAGGCATCTGTGTAGGGATGGAGCAGAATGAAGTGGGTGGGAGATGAGATGGTATGCATGTCTGTTTAGTGTGTGTGTGTTGAATGTGGTCAGCCTACCATCCCTTCTAAGGTCCCCCCACCATCGCAGAGGAAGAGTAGAGACTGCTGTTGCTGTTTAGTCCCTAAGTTATGCCCGACCGTTTGCAGCCTCAGGGACTGCAGCATGCCAGGCTCCCCTGTCCTCCACTATCTCCCGGAGTTTGCTCAAATTCATGTCCATTGTCTTGGTGATGCCATCTAACCATCTTATCTTCTGTCACCACCTTCTCCTTTTGCCTTCAAGCTCTCCCAGCATCAGAGTCTTTTCCAATGAGTTGGCCTTTCTCATCAGGTAGCCAAAGTATTGGTGCTTCAGCTTCAGCATCAGCACTTCCAAAGAATATTCTGGGCTGATTTCCTTTAGGGTTGACTGGTTTGATCTCCTTGCAGTTCAAGGGACTCTCAAGAGTATTCTCTAGCACCAAAATTTGAAAACATCAATTCTTCAGCACTCAGCTCTTTATTGCCCAACTTTCACATAATCCCAAATCTGCTTCCCTTGATTTGCCATTAAGAAGAACCCGAGAGATTAGGAAGGTTGAAGAGCAGAAACCATGATTCCCTTGGGGCAGTTTAAGTAGATGTCCTTTGGAAGATGAAATTTGCAGAAGTCTTCCTACAAATTCTTGAGAGCCACCTGCTTCTGTGCTTCACACCAAAGATGTCAGCAGCAGCTTCTTGTGACTTTCAGTGGTGGCTGCTCTGTCCTTCACGTCCCAGCTCTTCCAGTGGTTGTAAAACCTCCTAATTCCAATACCTGGAATCCGTAGAGTAGCTCCTGGTTTACTGAATGAGGCTTGGTTTTTACAGGATGTTTTTCAGAAAAGTATATCTCTTCATGAATCATCAACCTTCCAGTGTCTTCTTTCAATCACTTTGAACAGAATCATAGCTTGTCAACCCTCAGAGAGACCTTTGAGATCACGTAGGCTGAGTTCCTCAAAATTTGATTTCATCAACAAAATTTTTAAAGTTTGTGGAACTGATGTGGAAGTTGCAATTTTCATTTCGCTAAAAATACATTGATGTTTTTCAAGTTATCGACCACGGTCATTCTTAAAAGAAGGGTGTGTTTATCATCCTTTCCAACAAAGCACAGTATAACATCAGTGACAGGGACAAAACTTCTATATAAATAACTGTAGCTTTAGGAAAAGTGTGTTACAACTTTCCTTCACTCTGTGGCAGGCAATTCTAAGCCGATGTCTTCATTTTAGAGATAAGAAAACAGAAGCCCAGATAAGTTAAGTGCTTCTTTATCAGAGAGCATACTCACAGCAGAGTTGAGACCAGGATCCAGAGCTCCTCATTTAGGAACTAGGGTTTCACACCCTAAGCGCTATTGACATTTTGTGCTGAATAATTGCTTGCTCTTGTGGAAGACTCTTGAGAGTCCCTTGGACAGCAAGGAGATCCAACCAGTCCATCCTAAAGGAAGTCAGTCTTGAATATTCATTGGAAGGACTGATGATCAAGCTGAAACTTCAATACTTTGGCCACCTAATGTGAAGAACTGACTCATTTGAAAAGACCCTGATGCTGGGAAAGATTGAAGGCAGGAGGAGAAGGGGATGACAGAGGATGAGATGGTTGTATGGCATCACCGACTCAATGGACACGAATTTGAGTCAGCTCTGGGAGCTGGTGAAGGACAGGGAGGCCTGGTTTGCTGCAGTCCATGGGGTCGCAAAGTGTCGGACATGACAGAGTGACTGAACTGAACTGCTTGCTGTGTGTAGGGAGGGGGTGAGGCTGTCCTATGCATTGTAAGCTGCTTAGCAGGATCTTTGTGATCAACCCTCTAGATGCCATAGTGTCCCCCAGTGGTGACAACTAACATCTCCAGGCATGCCAAATGTCCCCTGATTGAGAACTACTGCTCTAATGTAAGATACTTATACCACCCTATCTTATTCTTTCTCTTCGCCAGTCCCTTCCTATCTGCAGATCATGAGAGGTCTCACTTCTGTACCTATCGAGAAAATGGTTCCATGGAAACACTGAACAGATGAAGGAATTGTAGCTCAGAGTAGTGAAAAGACTTGCTGAGGCTCATACAAAGGATGCTGGCAGTTAAGTAGGATCTTCCAGTCCTTCCTTCTCCCACTGAGTCCCTGGCCTGGTAGCCGATCCACACGGTGTGTGGGGGCACTGGTTGATGGCAGGCACCCAGCGAGACTCATTTGGTTGGTTTGGTGTCTGCACATGTATAAAACCATATTATAAATATTGTTATCCCCTTATTCAAATAAGAGCAGGTCTTCATTCAGTGTTGAGAGGGGACTGGGAGAGATACAAAATGTTTCTCCAAGATAGAGTTGTTGATTTCAGTACTGAAAAGCAGATGGTGCAAAATAGCTCCAAAGCTGTTGAAAATATGTGTCCGGTCAAAGGGCTCACTAAAGGCTCAGCATACAGCTGCGAGAGAAGGCGGAGGGAAGCAAGAGGAGGCTCCACAACCTCCCCCTCACCCTCAGAAGATGAATCCCATTTTTCTGGGGATGTGGAGGGAGGCTGAGGGGGTCAGAAGAGCCCTCTCCTTTAGGTTTGTTCAGGGCTTCTAGACAGCAGCTGAGAACAGGCACACTGGAAAGGAATTTAGGAGGGGCAGGATTCTTGTGAAAAAAGAAAAAAAAGCTGAGTACTCCTGAGGACTCTGGGAACGCCTCTCATGAAGGATGCTGCTGACAGCGGCGTGTGGCCCTGAGTCGGCACGGCAGTTTCAACATCACCAACCAGACGCAGAAATAGATTACCACCCCGTCAGCATGTGGTTCCTATTCTCCCCTCTCAGCAGGCCCATCCAGCCAAGGCTGTAGATTTGGGGTTGAATGAAGACATTTGGAAGCAGTAGATTCCTGCAGAAGAAGATCTTAAGAAAAGGAGGGCTTCTTTCACAGACTGATGAGATGTCAAAGTAGGGAAGGACTTCAGAGGTCATGGAGTTCAGGGTCTGCTCACAGATTGAACCCGGAATGGTGGTGCTGGATGATTTCCTAGAGCATGGCCTTGAAGGTGGTCTTGGGCATAGAGGAAAGTGGTGCTGTGATGGATTAGGAATGTCTGCCCAAGGATCAGGAGTAGGAAATGCTGTTGTGATGGATTAGCAACGTCTGGCCAGGAGAAGGAAATGATGGTGTGGATCAGGTAGACCATTTGTCCTCCCTAATGGTTCAACCAACACATTTTACAAGTGAGTGAACTGAGACCCAAGAAGAGAAGTGACATTTCCAAGAGGCTGATTCAAGGAACAGTGACAGAACAGGTCTTAACATTTTGATTAGTTTGCTACTCTCATCCTGAGCTCATTCATTTATTTATTCATTTAACAGATATTTGTTGGGTGTCTACTTTGTGACAGATGTTCTTATATCTTAGCACTTAGTCTTTAATGGAGCTATGGGCTTAGCTACTCATCTTTTGCAAGGCATCAATGTCTTTGGTTAAGTCCTGAGACAAATTTGTTTTAATATCCTGGACAGTGGCATCCTGTGCTTGCCCTGTAGCAAGAATTATCTTAGACACTTTGTGAGTCTGAAATAACATATGGACTCTGAAGAAAACATCATGGGCATCATGGACTCTGAAGAAAAACTTCCTGGGGATCCTAATTTTGCCTTTGACTTACTTGCTGCTGTTGCTAAGTCGCTTAAGTCATGTCTGACTCTGTGCGACCCCATAGACGGCAGCCCACCAGGCTCCCCTGTCCCTGGGATTCTCCAAGCAAGAATACTGGAGTGGATTGCCATTTCCTTCTCCAATGCATGAAAGTGAAAAGTGAAAGTGAAGTGGATCAGTCCTGTCCAACTCTTACTGACCCCATGGACTGCAGCCTACCAGGCTCCTCTATCCATGGGATTTTCCAGGCAAGAGTACTGGAGTGGGGTGCCACTGCCTTCTCCTTGAATTACTTAGATATAAGCAAATTATTGTCCATTTTCTCATCTGTAAAATGAGGATAACAGTACTGGTATTTAGCTCCTAACGTTGTAAGAATTCAATGAGTTAATCCATACAAAGCACGTAAAACAGTGTCTGGCATATAATACGTGCTTCATAAACCTAAGTTGGTATCATTTTTAAATGCAATCTTCACCACGACCTATGAGTGAAATATTATTAACATCCCACATTATGAAACACATTGTCTGGGTTTGGATCAAGTTTCTGCCACTGGTTGGCTATGTGATCTTGGACCTAAAATGAATTAGTAACAAAAAAGTAAAATACTGTACCAAAGTGCTTGTCGTTGATCTTTAGTTGCTAAGTTGTGTCCAACTCTTTGCAACCACATGGACTGTAACCCATCAAGCTGCTCTGTCCATGAGATTTTCCAGGCAAGAATACTGGAGTGGGTTGTCATTTTCTTCTTCAGGGGATCTTCCTAGACCAGCAATTGAACCCACATGTCCTGCATTGGTAGGTGGGTTCTTTACCACTGAGCCACCAGGGAAGCCCACCAAAGTGCTTAGAATGGAGTAATTATCAACGAGTGTTTCCTATCACCACCACCATCACCAACACCATCATCACCATTGCCATCACTATCATGTACAAGGGCTCAGAATGATACAGAAGAGTTAAAAACATGAAAATCTACATATATTTGTTTGGGTCTATACAGCTAATGGATATTCCTCTTTTGTATCCATACGTGCAGTCATTTATTTGGCCTCAGCTGATATGTCTCAGTGTCAGATTTTATTTTTCTGGGCTCCAAAATCATTATAGATGGTGACTGAAGCCATGAAATTAAAAGACGCTTACTCCTTGGAAGGAAAGTTATGACCAACCTAGATAGCATATTGAAAAGCAGAGACATTACTTTGCCAACAAAGGTCCGTCTAGTCAAGGCTATGGTTTTTCCTGTGGTCATGTATGGATGTGAGAGTTGGACTGTGAAGAAGGCTGAGTGCCGAAGAATTGATGCTTTTGAACTGTGGTGTTAGAGAAGACTCTTGAGAGTCCCTTGGACTGCAAGGAGATCCAACTAGTCCATTCTGAAGGAGATCAGCCCTGGAATTTCTTTGGAAGGAATGATGCTAAAGCTGAAACTCTAGTACTTTGGCCACCTCATGTGAAGAGTTGACTCATTGGAAAAGACTCTGATTCTGGGAGGGATTGGGGGCAGGAGGAGAAGGAGACGACAGAGGATGAGATGGCTGGATGGCATCACTGACTCGATGGACGTGAGTCTGAGTGAACTCCGGGAGTTGGTGATGGACAGGGAGGCGGGGCGTGCTGTGATTCATGGGGTCACAAGGAGTCGGACACGACTGAGCGACTGATCTGATCTGATATGTCTCAAACCACTTTTTTTTTCAGCATTATCATAATCAAACTCCTGATTTTACCCCCTCCCTTTCCTTTCTGTTTCTCCCTTATCTCAGGGGATGGTACTGCCTCAAGAAGTGCCATGTCACCATGCTTTCAAGGCAGTCTGACAGCTCACTCTGGGGATCTGAGTCCTCGTCCCTATTTGTTCCCTCTTTCTTGAGACCCCCACCCCCACCAGGGTTCACTGCATTGCTTCCTCTCTATCAGCATCACCTCTCACTGGACACTTGCAGTAGATTTCCCTAGAGCCTTCAACCTCTGCTTTGATCCTCCCCAGCACTCTCCCCATACTTCAGCCAAAGACATTTGTGTAAGATGCAGGTTGATCATCTTACACCCTTCTTTTCTGCTCACCCCTTCCTAAGCATACACTTAATGCCTAAACAGGGTTGTTGTGGGAAAGGTCACAGTCCTCAACATGGCACTCAGCAGTGTCACCAGGGTCCAGGCTCTTTTTCATCTTTCCAGTTGGCCAAACCCAGTGTGTCGGCAAGGCCTCCTCTTATGAAGACATGGAAAATGGCTGTAGCGATTCACACACCCAAATCTCCAACAAGGAGGAGAATGTTCTCTTTGTGTTGCCCCGGGGACCTGGGTCACATAGTAACTCTGAAACTAGTCTTTTGGGAGAGAGAGTACACTGGTTGTGTAAGATCAGTCATAAGTCATCCCGAGGAACAGATTGCCAACTCATGTCTGAAGTGATGCGAGTTCTCAGAGCAAGGAAGAATGAGGCAGTGGGTGCAAGTAGACAGATAATTCACTGTGTTGAGTGAGGTATGGAGACAGCATGGTGGAGGTGAGGGTGGGGGACCCAAGGAGCCAGAACTAGATGGCCATCCTTCGCTAGTGAAGTGGCTCAGTCTCTAACTGCTTCTAACGGGGCGTTTGTCCAGATGGGGCAAATCCCTTCTTGAGAGCAACATGGGGTAAATCATAGAGCAAAAACCCAGTGTTCTTGTAACCATCGATTATTAAATCTGAAGAATAGTAAGGACTCTTATGTTTTAAAATAAAGCTTTTTTTTCTGAAATCTTTTATATACATAAGGACCTGTGTTTGCATATAAATTTTCTAGAAATCTATACAATGGTGAGCAATGGTTGCCGCTGAGAAGAACTGGGAGACTGGGGGTAAGATAGAGGTCGTTATCCATGCATGTCCCTCTGTATGTTTCAGTTCTGAGTGTGTGATTGCCATATTTTTTCAGTTACAAAGAGGTTTATTTTAAAAAAAACATATTCAAGTAATTATCTCCCATTATAAAATTTTCTCTAGCAAGATATCCTCAATGCAGAAAATTTAGATGATATTTTTAAGTAGCTATTGCCAAATAATAAGCATTCATTTATTATTTTATTTAATCCTCACAACAACCCTGCTTATAACCCTGTATTATTTCTATTTTACAGATCATAAACTGAAGCCCAATGAGATTAACATCTCCCCCCATATCACACATATAACTTGTAGACCTGGGCTTAAATCCATATTCAACAATATTAGTTGCCTCTTAGTAGGTGGCAGCAGAAAGAAAAGCAGAAGAGAGATACAGTCAATGCTTATTCTTTGCTGAAGTAATGTTCTATGAAGTTGCCATTAACACCCAAATTGGTGAGTACTGAACCATTGCTCCTGGAGGAAGCATAAAGTTAGTGTCCTGTGAGGCTCAGTCTGCATTGTTTTGTCAGTTAATCATCATATGGCTTTGTTTTATCTGCATTTTTGTTTAAAAACACCTGATTTAATGTATTTGTTGATTCTTTACCACTAGACTCAGACCACAGCAAATGAACGAAGCTCATTCTAACATATATTTCCTCCATAAGGCATACTGCGCCTTCCTGAACTTAAGAGTACTACATCTCACTTCAACACTATGCTCCAGGGGCCATTCAAACACAAATCACCAAGAACAAGCACAAAAATGTGGAAAACATTGCACTAAATGGGCCTGAAAAAGGACATTTGTTTATGATATGGAGACTAAGACAGGAAGACAGCCCTGCCTCTTTGGACCTCAGCTGGAAATGTGCACACCAGGTGATTCAAAATTTCCTACATTGCAAAAATCCATGAATGACTGGGGAAGTGCCACCAGTGTCGATTTTGAAGTTACAGACACATTTTAGAAAGTAAGCGAATTCTCAGACACATTTAGGTCAATTATCTTTCAGAATTTCTGAAGTGGAAAAGACAACTGACACTCCCTCCTAACCACTTACGTCAAATGCAGCCTCTCCATTTGGTGGAAGCCGCTGGAATAATGGCTTCTATCCAATTCTGAACACAATTCAAACTTGATGCAGCACTTATCAGCTCTTGATCCATTATCTGTACAATGACATGTCTCTTGCACTAGAATCTAATCTCTATGAGGACAGGCTCTTTATTTTGTCCAGTCTCATATTCCCATGGCTTCTAAGAGTGCTTGTCCCAGAATAGGCCCTCAGTAATTTCATTGATTATGATAAATCCTTTGACTGTGTGGATTACAACTGTGAAAAATTCTTAAAGAGATGGGAATACCAGACCACCTTACCTGCCTCCTGAGAAACCTGTTTGAAGGCCAAGAAGCAACAGTTAGAACTGGACATGGAAAAATGGACTGGTTTCAAATTGGGAAAGAAGTATGTCAAGGCTGTATTCTTCACCCTGCTTGTTTAACTTATATGCAGAGTACATCATGAGAAATGCTGGGCTGGATGAAGCACAAGTTGGAATCAAGATTGCTGGGAGAAATATCAATAACTTCAAATACACAGATGACACCACCCTTCTGGCAAGAAGAACTAAAGAACCTCTTGATGAAGGTGAAAGAGGAGAGTGAAAAACCTGGCTTAAAACTCAACATTCAAAAAACTAAGATCATAGCATACAGTCCCATCACTTCATGGTAAATAGATGGGGAACAATGGAAACAGTGACAGACTTTATTTTCTTGGGCTCCAAATATCATTTTAGATGGTGACTGCAGTCATGAAATTAAAAGACACTTGCTTCTAGGAAGAAAACTATGACACATCTAGACAGTATACTAAAAAGCAGAGACATTACTTTGCCTACAAAGGCCCATCTAGTCAAAGCTATGGTTTTTCCAGCAGTCATGTATGGATGTGAGAGTTGGACCATAAAGAAGGCTGAATGCCAAAGAATTGATAATTTTTAACTGTGGTATTAGAGAAGACTTGTGGTGTTAGAGAAGACTCTTGACTCCCTTGGACTGCAAGGAGATCAAAACAGTCCATCCTAAAGGAAATCAGTCCTGAATAATCATTAGAAGGACTGATGCTGAAGCTGAAGTTCCAATACTTTGGCCACCTGATGTGAAGAGCTGACTCATTGGAAAGGGCCCTGATGCTGGAAAAGATTGAAGGCAGGAGGAGAAGGGGCTTACAGAGGATGAAATGGTTGGATGGCATTACTGACTCAATGGAACTGAGTTTGAGTAAACTCAGGAAGTTAGTGATGGATAGGGAAGCCTGGTGTGCTGCAGTCCATGGGGTTGCAAAGAGTCGGCCATGACTAAGCAACTGAACAACAATTTTTGCTGAATGAATGATAAATGAATGATTCTTATATACTTGGCATTGAATGCAATGGAGCCCCATTGCCTTATTGAAACTGCTCAAACATGTATGATGTCTTGAAGGCAATTCAATGGTGCTGCCAGAATTCTTGGCTTATCACTATGTGTATAAAACATTCCCACCCACCGCTGTGAAGAAAATCCAGCACAGGCTGTGTTTCTGAGACTCTGGTGAAAATACATAAAGGTTAAGCTCACTGCTAAAACCATTGACATTTGAACAGCCTCAAAGAGAAAGCAAAGTGGTTGTGAGACACATTCATGTGAGGTTTTATGATGGAAGTGTGAGCGCCCACGGTAATGACTCTTAGAGAACCCTGTAGACTTGCTGGGGATTCGGATGAGGGGCGGTGGTGGAAACGCTGTTCATTACAATAACAACACGCAGATGCTGGGGTCCTTTTAACTGAAGGTCGGTGGAGTGAAGCGAAGAGAGGGTCAAGTTTAATTACCAATGCACCATAAACAATGTTCTTTGCTGGGTAAGCTCTCTTTGCATGGAGGCACAGTTATAGCTTCTTGTCTTTACTTGGCTTCAAGAACACGCTCACACCATATCATTCTACAAGGAGGCTTCTCAGACTCCCTGGGTTGGAACCTTTTGTCCCCACGGCCTGCTGATGTTGAGGCATGCCTTACGCAGATCGACTGTAGATCACTGCATCTGCTTGTGCAGGGGCCCCATCCCCCACTGCGTTTTAAGTTTCCACCTACTTCCCAACAGCACCTTCTTCCTCGATATCCCCAAGTTCAGTCTTGCCCCTTTCTCATCCATCTTCAAAGATCAGAGTGGTCTTCCCTGGAAAGCAGATCCGACCGTGTCATTTCTGTGTTTGTAACCCATCTAGTGCTCCCTGCTGATCCTTCGGGCAAAATCCCAGCTCCACCCGACTTGGCTCCCCACTCCTAGGTCCCCAGAGCAAGCGACACTGGACATGAGACGACACTGTTGGGCCTGGTCGATGGATGGACGGGGTTCGTCACAGTATTCGTTCTCCTTTTATGTATGTTCAAAATCTTCAAAAAGAAGAAGAAAGCTTCCCCGAGGTAGTTGGGTTCTTAGCTGAAACTTGAGTTTGAGGTCTCCTGGGTCAAACAGGTTGGAGGCCCTGTGGCCTGAGGGAACAGCATTTACAAAGCCCTAAAGGTTACCCTGAAACTTTGTATGTGTTCATACACTTGCTGGAGCCCTGCTCCGAAAGGCATTTATGGCTCCCTTGTCAGACCCAGCTGTGACGGTGTGCACCTTTCATGCCTTCTCAAATTCATCAACTTGATCCCTTCATTTATCTGATTCAGAGGGTGCTGTGCTGTGCTTAGTTGCTCAATTGTGTCCAACCCTTTGAGACCCCATGGACTGCAGCCTGCCAGGCTCCTCTGTCCATGAGGATCCTCCAGTCAAGAGTACTAGAATGGGTTGCTGTTCCCTCCTCCAGGGGATCTTCCCAACCCAGGGATTGAACCCACCTTGCAGGCAGATTCTTTTACTGACTGAGCCACCAGGGAAGCCCAATTCAGAGCGTATCAACATTATATTTTGATACACGTTACAAAGACAGAAGGTTCTCTTGAGAGACACCAGCCTGTTGGGGGTCACAGAGGGCCGTGGTGGCTGGAGTGTGACATGGGAATTCTGGGAGCCGCATGTGGAGAAGGAATGGGCTGGGAGGTCTATGGTGAGCTTTTGGTGACTATTTGATGACTGAGTGAACAAGTGTAAAGATGGGAAAAGAAATGCACGTGACATGGAAAGACTTGAAATCAGAGTTCAGTGAGGTAGAAGGTGCTCAAACTGTTCAGTTCAGTTCAGTCGCTCAGTCGTGTCTGACTCTTTGTGACCCCATGAACTGCAGCACGCCAGGTTTCCCTGTCTGTCACCAGCTCCTGGAGTCCACCAGAACACATGTCCATTGAGTCAGTGCTACCATCCAACCATCTCATCCTCTGTCATCCCCTTCTCCTCCTGCCCTCAATCTTCCCCAGCATCAGGGTCTTTTCCAGTGAGTCAGCTCTTCACATCAGGTGGACAAAGTATTGGAGTTTCAGCTTCAACATCAGTCCTACCAATGAATACCCAGGACTGATCTCCCTTAGGATGGACTGGTTGGATCTCCTTGCAGTCCAAAGGACTCTCAAGAGTCTTCTCCAACACCACAGTTCAAAAGCATCAATTCTTCGGCACTCAGTTTTCTTCACAGTCCAACTCTCACATCCATACATGACCACAGGAAAAACCATAGCCTTAACTAGATGGATTGTTGACAAAGTAATGTCTCTGCTTTTTAATATGCTGTCTAGGTTGGTCATAACCTTCCTTCCAAGGAGTAAGTGTCTTTTAATTTCATGGCTGCAATCACCATCTGCAGTGATTTTGGAGCCCAGAAAGATAAAGTCAGCCACTGTTTCCACTGTTTCCCCATCTTAGAGATGACCATTAGGGTGTATCTGGCAGGAGTGATGAGGACAGTATGCTCAGAGAGGGTCACATTTGTTGGGTATCCTGTGATGTGCTGGGTGCAATCCTGAGGCCTTGACTTGAGTCTGTTCTTTCAATTTTAAGCTTAAGAAGAAGTGTTCAGTGGGCACCAGCATTGTAAATAATGCTTTGTGGAGTACCTGGAAACTCAGATGGTCTTAAAGCATTAATTTCCATGAATGAATGAATAGGGAGAGCATGTATAAACATCTGGTCTTCGCTCTCTGATTTAACCTTGACTTGACTTATCTCAAACTGAGTTCCCTCAGCCTATGTGAATGGTCAGGTTGTAGTGATTATTCCTGTTGCTCTAATAGTTCTGTTGATGATTTTTCAGTTGAAACATCCAGGGAGGAATTGGATTCCATGGCAAAATGTGAATCAATGGAAGATAAAATTTTCCAGAAGTTTAAAACTCAAATAATACTGGAACCAGTACAGGTAAGACAGAATTCACATCCCTCCTTACTGTGTTCTTTTCAGATCAAGTTTTGCAAATATGATCCCTGAAAAGAAACTCTTTATAATAAGCTGTTCTATTCCTTAGGAGCCTCTAAAAGCAGGCTCCTGTTTTCTTGTCATAGGAGTTCTTCACACAGGTGGCTTATGTAGGAATGAGCTTCTGCAATGCTGATCTATTTAGTAGCGATTTAAGCTAAAGGTTATACCATTTATCATATAGGATTTGTTTTCTAAAGGAAGCATCAGAGATGGGAGAAGAAAAAACTGTTGCCTGTGATATGCTGAGTTTGGAAAATAATAGCAAGAAAGAAAGAAAGCAAGAAAGTGGAGGAGGGAGGAAGAAGGAAGGAAGAAAGAGGGAGAGGAGGAAGAAAGAAAAAAGGTAATTTGCCTGTTTTCCAGCAGGAACCTTTAGTGTATGAGACCACATGACAGGTTAACACAGACACTGGTTTTCTGAAAACAGGATGGGATTTGGCATCTCAAAGACTCAGGTCTGAATCCTGGTTCCATGAGTTTGTAATGAGCTTCTGAGGTAATCTCACCTACAGTGTGTGAAAAAATTAGAGGGTGGCTGTGAAGTTGAAATGAGATTGTAGGCACATAGTAAGTATTCACCAGATGTGAAGAGCTGACTCACTGGAGAAGCCCCTGACGCTGGGAAAGATCAAAGGCGGGAGGAGAAGGGGAGGACAGAGGATCAGGTGGCTGGATGGCATCACCAATTCAGTGGACATGAGTTTGAGTAAACTCCGGGAGTTGGTGATGGACAGGGAGGCCTGGCATGCTGCAGTCCATGGGGTCGCAGAGTTGAACACGACTGAGCAACTGAACTGAACTGAACTGAGTAAGTATTCAGCAAATGTTTTCTTTCTCCATAGTCTGTTCTTCCATTCACATGATTCCCCCTAATGTGCCTCACAGGAATATGTAAATCACTAAGGAAAATTCAGCTGGATTCCCACCAAATAGTCACTGAATCAAATAAACATCCCAGGGCTTATAGGAAGAACAGATCTAGGTCTTAAATGTTAGAAGGTGGTTTTTAGCAATGCATGTGGTAGAATACAGGAAACCCATCAGCTGTTACTAAAAGCTTATCATAATTACCTGTGTTTGCAATACTTATCTAAACCCCATGTTTCACTTGGCATGTCTTAAAACTTATAAAATAACCTTCCTCATATCTGTGCGAAGGTCAACACTGACTGTGATTGTGCTTTAGATACCGAACATGATAATGTGGATGCTCTGTGTCTGAGCACTGACCCCTGCCTCCCAGAGCTCTGCTGCCCTCTGGCCGCTGGTTGACTTTGGCCAACGGAGGGGCTGGGTAGGGTGGAAGTCTACAGGAAACAGAGTTTAAGGCATGGCCTCCCATCTCCTCCCTGTTGCAGCGCCCGAGTTCCGGCTACGGCTTGGTCCCTGAAAAGCATCTCCTGGTGGGTGACCGTCCTCGCAGCCCCTGTCTCACTGTTTCCTCCCCTGGGAGTGGTCCTGGCCTCGTCTGGCTCCTGGTGCTTGCAGTCCACCGGCGTCACTGATCCCTTAACCCTGCTCTGTGAGTGGACCTTTGTCTGCACTTGTCAGGACCCTGATGGATGCACCACCTCCCCTGACGCTAAGGCCCCTCACCTCATGTCTCTAACTCTCAAGATGCTCCCTCCTTGCTCACCAGAAGGTACTTTGCTGCAGGCTTTGGAAGCTACTGTGGCTACAGGAGATCCCACACTGTCCCTTGATTTCTTGTCATCTTTCTCGCGGTCTGTGACCACTTCCCAGGTGTCTGATGATTTGTCTGGTCCCTCTTGTCTCAACTCAGGCTGTCCCCTCCTCCAGAGCATCCTCCCTGACACCCCAGGGAGGGCCAGGAGTCCCCACTGTCACTCCCGCAGCAGCTGGCCCTCCTGACTCCCTCAGTAATCGTGGTGACCTCTGGACAGGAAGAAGAACTCTTATGTCTCTGCATCCTTGTCACCAACTATAGGGACAGGTCTATACCAGAGGCTTAATAAACGTCTTTTGAATCACAAATAATGGTGCTGACAAGCTTTGCACACAATGGGTCCCTTCTAGGCACATCCAGAAAGACAGCAAGAGAAGCCAATAGCAGTCTTTGAAGAATAAACAAACACTATTTTCTGCCTGAAATCTTTGAGCAGAGTCACATTTTCCAGGCACCAAGAGTAAAGAGTTAGAGGGTAGTCTGTGCCCCAATCTGAAAAGATGCAGCTGTCAGCTTCTCCTAGCTGCCAGTTGCAAACCTCAGCTTTGGTCTTTAAAGACGCTGTAGTTAGAAAAGAAAAATAAAATTGGTCCATTTCCTCTCTTCACCTATTCTCCTAACTGCTTTTCAGTGAAAATGATTTACCCATGCGAAATTTTTTGCCAGGGAACCTAAAACCATCACAGATCTATTCAATTTAAAAATATTTCTAGTCTTCTTATGGGACACACACTCTGGGCAATCCCAACACAGCAAAGTGGGGATCGAGAGAGTGGTGACAATTTCTGCAAAAACCAAAATGAAAAAGCAACAACAAACCGCTTTAAAATAAATTCTATCCGGACACAGCATTAGAACTCTTTGTTCTTATCATTTTAGCCAAAAGAACAACAAAAAAGGTGCTCACTTCAGCAGCACATGTACTAAAAGTGGAACAATACAGGGAAGATTAGTGTGGCCTGTGCGCAAGGATGACATGCAGACTCGTGAAGCATTCCATATATTTTTTTGGTTACAGGGGAGAAGGATGGGGAGAAAGGATAGTCAGGGGGTTTGGGATGGACATGTACACACTGCTATATTTAAAATGATAACCAGCAAGGAGCTAGTGTATAGCACAGGGAACCGCTCGGTGCTACACGGCAGCCTAGATGAAGGGGAGTTTGGGAGAGAATGGATGCATGTGTGTGTGTGGCTGAATCACTTGGCTGCACACCTGAAACTATCACATTGTTAATCAGCTTTACTCTGATACGAAATGAGAGTTGTTTTTTTTTTTTAAAGGCACTTACTGATGCCCTCATTTGACATACAGATTTTTCCCAGCCATACTTCATTTGAACTTAAATCTCATTTTCCTCTCTCTGTGCTGACAGTAGAAAAGAGGAGCTGGTTAGCCTGATCCATACCTGGCCAGGTGCAGTTGACGGTGAATTCATCAGACGTGTTCGCTCTCAAAGCACTCTTGCAGTATAACGGAAAGTGTTAGTCTGAACCATTTCCTCAGGGATGCTGAGGCCATATGAGATTTTCAAGTCTTTCTCCTAAGAGCTTTTATACAGACAACATAAAGTTTTATATTAAAAATACCTAGGCTCCCTTCTATTTCCCCAAGAAGTGGAAGAAGCCCATTCCTCAGGCTGACAAATACCCGAAAGACAACTTCCTCAATACTCAAGTTTAAAGAATTATGTCCCAATGGATTAAAAATCAAAGCCTCAGACCTCTCTAGCCTTTGCAGCTATTTCTTTCTTTGCTTCTAACCTGACCTTGCACCTGAAGCTTTCTCTGAGCTTGGAGCAACCTCCCCCGACCCCTCATCGCCCTGGCATCCCTAACACTTTGCCCTGGAGCATTGGTTTGGTCATTAATCAGCAATCATCTTCTGACCATAGTGCCAATCACTATTTAGATCTGGGCTATCATTTCTCTTCCTTTTGGCCATTTCTTGTTTTCACGTCTCTGAGCATGCAGCTACTTCCACCTGCAACATTCTTCTTTCCTTTTCTCTGCAAACTTCAACTCAACCTCCAAAACCTACCCTAAATCTTACCTCTTCTATTGAGACCTCACCATTTTCCTCTCTACAGGATTAGGCAGCTTCTTACTCTAGATTCTGGAAGATTTTTTCTTCTCTTCATCCTTTGAACATATTTGCCACAGCAAAATTATAAACTCTATGCTTGCTCAGTCGCTCAGTCCTGTCTGACTCTGTGACCCCATGGACTGTAACCTGCCAGCCTCCTCTGTCCATGGAATTATCCCAGCAAGAATATTGGAGTGTGTTGCCATTTCCTCCTCCAATAAACCCTATGGGACGAGGGCCAAAGAACTGTGGAAATACATGAGGATTTGTAACCCCAGCAGTCATCAAATTGCAGGGACAAGTACCTCACATCATCTCTGCATGCTGGGCCCTGTGTCACTGTTACTTGAGTCTCTCTGAACAGAAACTCCTTCAAAGCAGACATTGTATTTCATCTTTTCATTCCCAGAACCAATTACAATAACAGGCACAAAATAGATGTTCAATAAATACTAAATGGATGTGTAAAGGAATGAATGAATGCAGTTCTGTCTCAGAAAGAATAGTGCTCTATTCCTTGACAGTTCTCGCATTTTAGTGAAACATAAGTGGGGATATTTATAGGTGTCAAAGGAGAGTAATGAATGATAGACATTAAAAAGGCTAGATTTGTTGAATCTAGAAAAATGGTACAGATTTGCAAGTAAAAGTAGAGACACAAACATACAGAACAAACCTAAGGACACCAAGGGGTGGAAATTGGGGGAGTGGATTGAATTGGGAGATTGGAATTGACATGCAAAATACTACATATAAAATAGATAGGGACTCTACCCAATGCCTTGTAGTGACCTAAATGGGAAGGAAATCCCAAAAGAGAGTGTATATATGTACATGTATAACTGATTCATTTTGCTGTACAGCAGAAAATAACACAATATTGTAAAGCAACTATAATCCAATAAAAAGTTATAATAAAAGAGTAAATCCATTAATAGAAAAGGAAGATTAATCACAAAAAAATAGGAGAGAGATGAGCTTACACACAGGATTCTGAAACCCATAGCCTGGATTAGAGCAGTACGTGAGCTCCTTTCTAATTGTGTAACTTGGTGTTGGAGAAGATTCTTGAGAGTCCCTTGGACGGTAAGGAGATCAACCCAGTCAATCCTAAAGAAAATTAACCCTGAATATTTATTGGAAAGACTGATCCTGAAGCTGAATACTTTGGCCACCTGCTGTGAAGATAAGACTCTTTGGAAAAGACCCTGATGCTAGAAAAGACCCTGGGCTTCACAGGTGGCTCAGTGCTGAAGAATCTGCCTGCCAGAGCAGGAGACACAGAAGGCGTGGGTCCAATCCCTGGGTCAGGAAGATTCCCCTGGAGAAGGCAATGGCAACCCACTCCAGTACTCTTGCCTGGAAAATCACATGGACAGAGAAGTCTGGTGGGCTGCAGTCCATGAGGTCGTGAAGAGTCAGACACGACTGAGCGACTTCACTTTCACTTTTCACTTTTCACTTTCATGCATTGGAGAAGGAAATGGCAACCCACTCAGTGTTCTTGCCTAGAGAATCCCAGGGACAATGGAGCCTGGTAGGCTGCCATCTATGGGGTCACACAGAGTCGGACACTACTGACGCAACTTAGCAGCAGCAGCAGGAAATCCTGTGGACTAGGAGCCTGACAAGCTACAGTCCATGGAGTTGCAAAGAGTCGGACACGACTGGGGGAGCATACACACATACAAGTGTGTGTATGTATGTGCATGTACTTGTGCTAATGCTGGGAAAGATTGAGGGCAGGAGAAAGGTGTGGCAGAGGACGAGATGGTTGGATGGCATCACTGACTCAATGGACATGAGTTTGAACAAACTCAGGGAGATGGTGAAGGACAGGGAAGCCTGTAGTCCATGGAGTCGCAAACAGTCAGACACAACTTAGCAACTGAACAGTAACTATATAAGAAATTGCTTCTGAGAATTCTTTGTTAATTCATTTAAAAATAATAGTAAATCATGGAAACGTTTTTAGGAAAGACAGCTATATTTTGGAAAAGAAAATGATCATGAGGAGAGCGTGTTGTTTTACATTCTGAACATCTCTTTAGTGCCTGGTTTAACAGAAGCCAACTTGATTGTTCTATTTACTTCTGTGATCCATTGTGACTTTACATGTCACGTTGTCTCTGGGAAACTCCACTTCACACTCACAAGAGAAAGAGGGTGAAAAGGCAAATACCATGTTAGTTTCATGATAAAAAGCACTGGGACCTTGCAGATCCACTGAAGTGTCTTGGGAGACCCAGAGGTCGCTCATCATGTATTGGGAATTGGTGATCTAGACTAAGATACATCCCATGGTATTGCAGCTGTTCGTTTTGTATCTTTGTCTCTTGTATGACTATGAGCTCCTACAGGGCCAGAACTCTAACTCAGTTCTCTTTCCCTGGAGGCAAACGCTCCATCAAGTCCTTGGTGCTGGTGCTGGTGCTGGTTTAGTCCCTCAGTCGTGTCTGACTCTTGCGACCCCATGGACCGTAGCCCATCAGGCTCCTCTGTCCATGAGATTCTCCAGGCAAGGACACTGGAGTGGGTTGCCATTTCCTTCTCCAGGGGATCTTCCTGACCCAGGCATCGAGCCCAGGTCTCCTGCATTGCAGGCAGATTCTTTACCTAAGTTGTACAATAAATAAAAGAGCCTCCTAAATGTTTTCTTTAGAACTTAGAAATGTGATCTTTTCTTTTATCTACTTTGTTTCACTTTTTCTATTTCCTATTTAATGCTCCCATTTATTTAGTTAATGATTTCCAATTTCTTCATCTCTTCTTTCTTTGATGTTCTTTTTAAAATCTTTATCAAGTGTAGTAGAAAAGCTTTTGTATACATACATATATATGCATAATATATATATATTTTAGAAAACTTGTGAATTTTTGCTAACTAAAAAATGTATGACATTTTGATTCCACTTGTTTAACATAGTATGAATAGAATGCTAGATTTCTAATTAAAAAAATAGATATGCACCAAACATCAAAGGTTTACTGTATGGCACAGGGACCTATAGTCAATATCTTGTAATAACCTATAATGGAAAATAGTATCAAAAATAATATGTGTGTATATGTATAGCTGAATCCCCTTGCTGCACACCTAGAACACTGTAAATCAACTATACTTCAATAAAAAAAATATATATATATATAGAAAGAAAGCAAAAGAAAAGAACTTAGAAATGCATATGGCATAAAGAACAAAGAGAAAGGAAACCATTTGTTGTTCTGTTTTTGTTCTTCTGTCTGTAAAAGTCTGTAGGTGATTACAGTTTTTTAAAATCTGAAGAGATAATTTGCCTCGAGAGATGAGCTGTCTGCAAGAAGAAAGTCAGTTGGTCCAGGGAGCAGCGGACAGAGGTTGAGAGACACAGGAGACAAGCCAAGCGATTTGCATTCATACTGTTCCACTGGACTCCCCCCTCCCCTTGTCTCCTGCCGTTTCTGATTTTTATGTTCCTTGTCAGGACACGGGAGAACATGCAGGATATATAGCATATGTTGCAAGGTCCAGGAGGGCTTCTTTCCAGGGCCAGGCACAGCCAGGATCAATTAAGTAACAAGGAAGGTAGAAAATATAGCTGCAGCTGGAACAAATCAGTTGCTCAAGCACTCAGGGTTGCAACCCATAAAAGGTCAGCAGGCAACTGGCGTGCGTAGCCACAAGTGAAGCTTTTGGCTCCACGGAACTGGAAGGAGCAAGCAATTGGGCATCCTCGCATCCTGCTTTCCAATCAGGCAAACTGTGGATGTCGAAGACGTTGCGAAGGATGGGTCAAGTTGTGCCCCGGTTACATTTCTCATCTGGCTTCTTCTCAGTTGATTTTTCCCCTGCCCCCCAGTAGGGGAGTTACTTCACCAAAGTGACAGGTTGATTTTATGGGTTGGAGGCGGGCTTCAACTACTAAATGTCAACGAGTGAGAGAAGCTAGACTCATGTATGAATTAGGAGAGTTCTTGGGAGGAGGAGCTGAACAGCAGTGATGCCTTAAAAAAAGAAAAGCCTCACGTTTCATCTTGCTGCACATGTGTTATAACTAGAGATCAAATTCCAGGTTAACTTGCAGCCATGGATAACTTCTTGGCAAATCAATTAGCTATCTGCTCTTCCTTAGTTCAGTAACAAGAGGTCATTATTTCTTAGCCTCACTCAGTCCCTTACCCTTTTTTCCTCAGAATAATTATTCCCTACACATACATATATTTATAATGCTTGTTGTTTTCATCAAGGGCAAAAGTCTTAACAGATGTGTGGAGATATTTTATTGAGTATCCTGAAAAATCAAGCTCACTCTTCCATTCTGATCAGAGCTCAGAACACAATTAGGGAAGGAGACCCCAATCCAAATGAAGAGTTTTAACTGAAAATGGATATGTAAACATGATCCCAATGACCCCATCTGCTAAAAGTTCATCCTTTTATTGAATAAATTATTGTTGAACAATGGCAAGGCACTAGACTCAGAGAACACAGAAATGAATAAGGAGCCTGTAGGTTAGATAAAGTCATTTTAACACTGCCTGCTTGGGAAATAAGATAATGCACAGTAGGACCACAGGAGAAAGTTGACACTTTACCAGGTGTAACTTCACAGAAGGTAGAGCCTTAGAGGCCTTTGGAGGCCATTGGCTTACAGTGTACTTCCACATATGTTCGGAAGCTTAAATACCCTTGAGGTAACATTATATTATCTTGATTAGATTCAGAGATTATGCCTGGTGTTGAAGTTCAGGAAGCTAGTAAGAAGTAAAGGGCGGGCTCGGAGTCAGATCTTTTGGTTGTAGAACTTTTCCTCTACTATTTTTGGGGTGAGAATTTAATGAGATCATATATGTGAAAGCACTTTGGAAAGTTATACATAAAGATCAGATATTGTCATCACTAAAGTGTTCTTTGTAAAATCATGGTAGTGAGGATTGAAACAGTATAACCCTTCCCCTTTTTCACATTTTCAAACCATTTCATGCATAAGTGCGTTCCTTCCAATTCAGTATTTAGAAAAAAAGGACATAATAAATTATCCCAGTTCATTTATGTTTGAGAATGAGCATAGCATCCAAAGAGGAGGACTTCGGGGGAAAAAAGGAATCTTACAAGGAAGCAAGTAGGTGAGGAGAGTTTTGAAATAGATTCTGGAGAGAAGTTGTTTCCCTTCAGGACATGGGGAACTGGAGGTGCCTGGGGTCCTTTGGAAGGAAACACTCAGGACATAGTAACTGAGAGCGGGGAGCTGGGGAAAGAGAGGTCCCGCTGGCAGATAGAGGAGGAGGTATCCTTCCCAAAAGAAAAGATAATTTTCTGAATTTGAAATAGCGCCAAGTATGTGGAAATGTGGATTCTCATGAAGCAGGAACTCGGAACATGTTCTGAAAACATGGCTGGATTTGCTAAGCTATGGGGTCTCTTCCCTGAATTATTTTTCTTGCTGGAGAGAAGGACCTTTGTAGGTCACTGGTAGTCTTCTCCCTTTGAAGTTTAAGTGTTCACCAAAATAACCAAAAGTCCAAAATAACCAAAGCTACAGCACATCTGGATATGATATCTAGGGCAGGAATATAAGAATGAGAGAGAGACAAAAGCCGAAGCTGATCATGGACAGAGCATCTGTTAACAGAGCAAGACCTTATTGGTTCTTCCCAGGACAGGCCCAGCCCCTGTATCCTGTGCTTTGGCTCCTCTCTGAAGTATCTAAATAATAGTATCTGGTGCATATTTGCTGAGTTGTTCAGATCCTGAAAAAAAAAACCCATCACCAAATGGAAGAAGCTGGACAGCAAGGAGGTCAAACCAGTCAATCCTAAAGGAAATCAACCCTGAATATTCATTGGAAGGACTGATGCTGAAGCTGCAATAGTTTGACCACCTGATGTGAAGAGCTGACTCATTGGAAAAGACCCTGATGCTGGGAAAGATTGAAGGCAGGGGAGAAGGGGACGACAGAGGAAGAGATGGTTGGATGGCATCACTGACTCGAAGGACATGAATTTGAGCAAGCTCCTGAGATAGTGAAGGACAGGGAAGCCTGGCGTGGTATAGTCCATGGAGTCGCAAAGAGCCAGACACGACTGAGTGACTGAACAACCACAACTCTGCTACCTGATGATCATGAGATGTAGCCCCCAGAGCTTCTGGTGCTAAGGATTGATCACCATCAACCAACCTGAGAACTGTGCACAAGTTGATCACACGTCCTGGGACGCCCCTCCCTCACCTTGCCTTTAAAAATGCTTTGCTGGAACTCTTCAGGGAATTCGGGGTTTTAGAGCACAAGCCACCTGTCCTCCTTGTAGGGTTGCCTTTACAATAAACGTTGCATTTTGCTTCACTGCAATCTGGCGTCGGTAGATCGAGTAAGTGGACCCAAGTTTAGCCACTAACACGTCCACACAGTGAAGTACTGATTCAGCTCTCCATCCCCAAAAGCTTTGATGATGAAAGAATTTAGAAACATTTCAACCTGGAATAAGGAGGTCTTTTCCATCATAGTTACTGTGAGGCATAAATATGGCCCTCCCTGGTGAAGACTTACTAAGTTTGTAAAAGCTGCTTTGTGGATCGATATGTACAAAGCTTAGATAAGGGGCTGAGTTTTACACTGCGTTACCTGAAGTGGAAGAAAAGAGTGAGGGCAAGTATTTTGTTGTGTGTATATAAAATTGAGAGCAGAACCACCAGTAAGAAAGGCTCTGTTTTACTCCTCAACACACACTCCTTTTAGAGTAGGGTAAAGAAATGAAAAGGGCCCCAATTAGTTCAGGAATGAAGAGGTGGCTGGGAAGAGAATGTGAGTCAGTGTTGAGTCATTGTTCTTATAAAATCAAGCTCAGGCACACCCGGAATGAAGGGAAAGGGAGAAAACCGAAGTTGGCTAAAGACAAAAAAACTCTCCCTGTGGACAAGAGCTAGTTATCACATGGCCTGGGTGTGACCTTGGATTTTCAGTTGTCTGAAGGGACCACTTGCTGATCTAGGAGTTCCAGGGCACCAGTCCATGGTCACGGCATGTCCCCTGGGAGCACATTAAAACTAATTTCCACCTCAGACCTGCAGAAATCCACTCTCCCCAAGGGGATCCAGGAAGCTAGTTATTTTGACAAGATCTCCAAGAAGCTTCTCTTTAACCAGAAATCTGTGATCATCCAGCAGCCCCCAGGAGCAAGGAACAGCCTTAACTCTTCTTGGAAAAGTACCAAACCTCGAGCCTCCTAATGTGGTTGGTTTTTTAAAAGAAAAAAAAATTTATTTTTAATTGGAGGATAATTGCTGTACAATACTGTGTTGCTTTCTGCCATACAACAACACGAATCAGCCGTAGGTATACATAAGTCCCTCCCTCTGGAATTTCTCTCCCACCTCCCACCCCCTCCCACCCCCTCCCACCGCTCTAGATGGTCACAGAGCACTGGGCTTGAGCGCTGTGTCTCAGGAAATTCCCACTGGTGTCCATTTTACAGACGGTAACGTTTATGTTTCAGTGCTAGTCTCTCTGTTCAACCCACCCTCTCCTTCCTCCACTGGGTCTACCAAGCATGGGCGCAGTGATCAGCGACACTGCAGACATGCTCCTGCTCTGTCAGACCTGGTCCATCATCTCTCGATGTTAAATAAAGTCCCTTTACTCCAATCATATTTAGGAAGACAGTAGAGCATGGTAGCTAAGAGCATGTAGGGTCAGCTCCTGAACTCCACTGTACCGAATGCCCTCTGCTGTAAAGTGGGAGAGATGCCAGTATCCAGCTGATAGATACAAGGTGAAGGGTAACATTTAAAAATTCAAAGGTGGGACTTCCCTGGGGGTCCAGTGGTTAAGACTTCACCTTCCAATGTAGGTGTGTGGGTTCCATCCCTGGTTGGGGAGCCACCTCAAGGTCAAAACACCAAACCAGGAAAAAAAAAAAACCTTGTAACAAATTCAATAAAAGCTTTTTTAAATGGTCCACATCAAAAAAAACCATCAAAAAATAGGTTAAAAATCAAAGGTGATTAGGATAGTGCCTGACTCAATAAACACTAGCTAACACTGTTACACATGCTATTTTGCCCCACACGATAGACAAAAAGTAGAATCAGACATTTGGGTCACATGAGAAGTCTGTGTGTAAAATCCTTCTGCAATTTACCCTTTCTCCTCCTGTCCTGCGAGGTGCAAAGCGGCACCCCTGGGCGCCCCAACCAAGACAGAGGACGGTCAGGGGATCATTCTCAGCTACCGACTGCTCATGGCCAGCCTTCCTGTAGGAGAGTTTTCCAACGGAAAAGATCTTGGCTTGGACAATTCAGTGCCCTCGTTTGCAGATGAGGATCCTGTGTGTGTGTACGTCTGTGTGCTCAGTCGTGTCTGACTCTTTGGAACCCCATGGACTGTAGGCCTCCAGGCTCTTCTGTCCTGATTTCCCAGGCAAGAATACAAGAGCGGGTAGCCATCTTTTCCAGCCTAGGAACTGAACTCGAGTCTCTTGCATCTCCTGCATTGACAGGCCGATTCTTCATCACTCACCACCTGGGAAACCCATGGATCCTAGGGTACAGGTCAGCCTGACACCAAACCACAGGAGCTGAAACGACGAGTCCTGAGCCCGTGAACCGTTCATGGCATCCCAACTGATGGAACCAGCCGCGAATGCTCCAGCTCACTGGCTTTCTAGACTTCAGGGCATATTCACTTTGATGCATTGTACAAATTAAATTTGTTTCTAAAATAGGAGTGGTAAATAAGAATGACTAGGGGCATTCATGCTTTTTATGTGCTCGGCATTTATGGAAGGATTTACAGTCTGGAGTGGCAGGATTGTTGGGGGGGGGGTGGATTGTGAGGCGGGGGAGAGTGCATTTGCCATGGCAACCGAAGCCAGCCTGTGCCTTGCTTCTTTTTATTTCTGTGTTCCTGGAGTGCTTTATCCAGTGGCCTTTCAGGACTTGAAGGCGTGTCCTATCACTTGTGAATCTGGCTCTGTCCTCTCCTCTGCATCTTCCATCTTTGGTCTGTCAAGTCGCTTCCCTGTAACCCCCATCCCTCCATGGGTTTCCCGGGTGGTGCTAGTGTTAAAGAATCTGCCTGCTAATGTAGGAGATGCAAGAGACATGGGTTCAATCCCTGGGTTGGGAAGATCTCTTGGAGAAGGAAATGGCAACCCACTCTAGTATTCTTGCCTGGGAAATTCCATGGACAGAGAAGCCTGGGCGGGGGTGGTGCAGTCCAGGTGGTTGCAGAGTCAGGCATGACTAAGCGCACACCCTGCATGGAAGGACCACCGACCCAAGACCTCTCTCCTTTGCTGATGTGCTGGTGAGCCACTGGGGCTCGCTCAGGGTTGGTGTGCTTGTGTTCTGGGCTGCATTTAAAAGTACCATAAGCAGACAGGCCTAAGCCAATTCCTAAGAGGGATTTCCTGATGGCTCAAGTGGTAAAAAATCTGCCTGTGATGCATGAGACATAGGAGACAACATTGGGGGAGGGTGGTCTGATCCCTGGGTCAGGAAGATTTCCTGGAGGAAGAGATGGCAACCCACTCCAGTATTCTTGCCTGAAGAATTCCATGGATAGAGCAGCCTGGTGAGCTACAGTCCATGGGGTCGCAAAGAGCCAGACACAACTGAACGCTCGCTCATTCACTCAAGCAACAGAATTTTATCCCTTTATAGTTCTGGAGGCCAGAATTTGAAATGAAGGTGTTGGTAGGGCTGTGCTCCCTCTGAGGGCTCCAGCCGAGGATTCTTCCTCACCTGTTCCAGTTTCTGCTGGTTGCTGACTGACCTTGCTTCATCTGTAGACCCTTCCTCCAACCTCTGCCTTCATCATCACATGATCTTTCCTGCTCATCTTTGTATACCTTTTCTCCTTCTTATAAAGACACCTCCCATATTGGATTTAGGGCTCACCCAAGTCCATCTTTACCGAATTGATCATACCTACAAAGGCTGTACTTCCAATTAAGGTCACACTCTTGGGTTTCAAGTGAATTTTGGGGGGACACGACTCAACCCAGTACTGCCTTGGTTTCAACAACGCTGTGGAGTGGGTTCTCCAACATCTAGCCCCCCATGTCCTGTAGCTCTCAAAGTTGTTATTTCCCAGGTTTAGAGGAGTTTGGGCTCAAAAACTTTCTAGGTTCAGTGCTTATGTATCACCTCTTGATCCAGCTCTTTGTTTCTTAATGACCAAAATCTATTAAGTTCATAAAGGACATTTAGAGCCAAGCAACTGGAATCGTGCTTGCCACTCGTTCCCTAAAGCAAATCCATCTGCAACAGATTTTCCCCCTCCACCCTCCACCTCTACCATTCTCTGCATCTTGTGACTTTCACCTCAAACAAGAAGCATCCCCCCAAACGTGTCTCCCATCCTCACCACTTAAGGCCCTTGCTCTGTTTTAAATGTCCCTTTCCCATTTCTGGCACCTCTGACATCACAGTATCTATGAATCCTGCCCCTCCTCTCTTCCTTCCATCCACATGTCATTGTTGTAAAGTCGTGAAGTCGTGTCTGACTCTTTTTTACCCCATGGACTGTAGCCCACCAGGATCCTCTGTCCATAGCATTTCCCAGGTAAGAATACTGGAGTGGGTTGCGTTTTCCTTCTCCAGGGGATCTTCCTGACCCAGGGATGGAATCCGAGTCTCCTGCATTGCAGGCAGATTCTTTACTATTTAGTCACCGCTCATACTGTGATGACAGCACTCAGCACGTAATATCCACATGATCCCTTCTGGAATCTGCTCCTTAATTAGTCAGGACTCTCCATGAACTAGGCTTCCCTGGTGGCTCAGGCAGTAAAGAGTCTGCCTGCAGGGTGGAACACCCAGGTTAGATCCCTGGGTTGAGGAAATCCCCTTAGAAGGAAATGGCTACCCACTCCAGTATTCTTGCCTGGAGAATCCCATGGACAGAGGAATCTGGCAGACTACAGTCCATGGGGTCACAAAGAGTCGGACACGACTGAGCGACTCCACTTCACTTCTCCATGCACTGCCTTGTGGACCTCTCCCTGGCGACATCCCACCACCCGTGACCGATCCCGCGACACTTTGCCCCTCGTCTTCCTTCTGCTTCGGGCATCTCGTGGAAGAGAGTAGACTGTAGGGTAAAGGAGTGCCTGGGCTCCTCTTCGTCCTCCCCCACCCCTGGCAAGAAAAAGTAGTGAGTGTGGAGGATGAGTCAGGTTCCAGAATGCTAATCAGATCATACTAGTGGGCGATACAATGTTGTAAAAGAATATAAAGAAATCTGAAAAAATAATGATGCCTCTCTCTCTCTCCCTTCTCAGTCTCTCTCTCCAATATTTAAATTAAAATGGTACCTGGAGCCAGTGTTCTTTAGCAAAATGTGCCATCTGCATCTCACTGTTTCATTGTCACCTTAAAAAATTCATCAGCAACTAGAGGAAGGCCTCAGGGACAGGACCAGGAAATGCTTTTCACCAGGCCAAGGACTCCTCCTGATTCTGCATCATATAGGTCGGACTGCCCAGGACAGAGGGTCCACAGGAGATTTACACATTGTGGCAGAGACTGCTGGAGGTCCCCCAGCATCTGTTCTCTTCCTGAATAAGACAGCATCCAACCTGAGCTGAACTGCCCTGAATAAAGAGGTTATTTCTGACATCCCATGCCACTGGGAAAGGTTATGTTGACTGAGTTATGGCAATGGGATGTAAACAGAAGTGATATGCACCAATTCTTGGAAGTGTCCTCAAAGGAAAGACATATGACTTCTTCTGCTTCTCCTTCTTACAGCTGCTTGGGCTTCAGACATGATGGCTGAGTTCAAGCAACCCTTTTTAGACCACGAGGAAGGAACCGGTGCTCAAGGTCATTGTGAAGCTGCCATGTCAGTCTTGGACTCCTTACTTCTGAGATTCATTTCTGTGACAGGAGAAGTAAGTTCTCTCCTACTGAACTTCTTTCTGGGGGGAATTTTCTGATTCTCACAACTTAGCTGGAATGACCAAAGTCTCAGTGAGTAACAAGCTTCCTTCTTTCATGTTGGTTTTCTATATGTCTCTCTTGAGAGCTCATGGTAGGTGACATTGGAAGGATCATGTCTGAGGATTTAGAATTCATGTTCCTGCTGTAAAAGAAAACCTTATCACTAACTGGCACTAACTCAATATTTCTCAGTCTATTTCTCACTGTAGACTCTTTTCAAATTTTATTTCATTTGTTTTATTTTTATTTATTTGGCCGCATGGAGTCTCAGTTGCAGTATGGGGGCTTAGCTGCCTCACAGCTTGTGGGACCTTAGTCCCTTGACCAGGGATTGAACCCACGTCCCCTGCATTGGAAAGAGGATTCTTAACCACTGGATCACTGGGAAAGTGCCTCACAATTGACTCTTTAAGGACCTTTTGAAGGTATTGGTTCCCTAATCAACTCCTCCCATGAAATTTTAATGTCACAGATACATGGTGTATTTGTAATGTATCATATATATATTTGTGCTTTAAACATAGAAACAGCAGAATCTTTTTGTGTCGCATAAAAAAAACCAGTCTTTGCTTTTTGAGGGCAATCTCACCCCTGTTTAGCATATGACCTAACTACAGACATTCTGCTAACCAAGGAGCAAGTTGTAAACAAACCTATACAGACCTGTAGATTGCAGGGAGAAATATCAATAAGCTGAGATATGCAGATGACACCACCCTTATGGCAGAAAGTGAAGAGGACCTGGGGAGACTTTTGAGGAAAGTGCAAGAGGAGAGTGAAAAGGCTGGCTTAAAACTCAACATTCAAAAAACTAAGATTATGGCATCTGGTTCCATCACTTCATGGCAAACAGACGGGGAAACAATGGAAACAGTGACAGACTTTATTTTCTTGGGCTTCAAATCACTGCAGGTAGTGACTGCAGCCACCAAATTAAAAGACGCTTGCTCCTTGGAAGAAAAGTAATGACCAACCTAGACAATGGCACCCACTCCAGTCCTCTTGCCTGGAAAATCCCATGGATGGAGGATCCTGATGGGCTGCAGTCCATGGGGTCGCTGAGGGTTGGGCACGACTGAGTGACTTCACTTTCACTTTTCACTTTCTTGCATTGGAGAAGGAAATGGCAACCCACTCCAGTGTTCTTGCCTGGAGAATCCCAGGGACAGGGGAGCCTGGTGGGCTGCCATCTATGGGGTTGCACAGAGTCGGACACGACTGAAATGACTTAGCAGCAGCAGACAGCTTATTAAAAAGCAGAGACATTACTTTGCCAACAAAGGTCCGTCTAGTCAAAGCTATGGTTTTTCCAGTGGTCATGTATGGATGTGAGAGTTGGACCATAAAGAAAACTGAGCACTGAAGAATTGATACTTTTGAACTGTGGTGTTAGAGAAGACTCTTGAAAGTCCCTTGGACTGCAAGGAGATCCAACCAGTCCATCCTAAAGGAAATCAGTCCTGAATATTCACTGGAAGGACTGATGCTGAAGCTGAAGCTCCAATACTTTGGCCACCACATGTGAAGAACTGATTTACTGGAAAAGACTTTGATGCTTGAAAAGACTGAAGGCAAGAGGAGAAAGGGACAACAGAGGATGAGATGGTTGGATAGCATCACCAACTTGATGGACATGAGTTTGAGCAAGCTCCAGGAGTTAGTGATGGACAGGGAAGCCTGGTGTGCTGCGGTCCATGGGGTCAGACATGACTGAGCGACTGCACTGATCCGATACAGACCTATGGGCTTGCTTCAGCCTCCCAGGCTCCTATAACACAATGTCACATTCTGAGTGACTTAACAGTAGAAATTTATTTTCTCTTAGCTCTGGAGGCTGGAAGTCCAAGATCAAGGTGCCAACAGGGCTGGGTTCTACTGAGAACTATCTTCTTGGCTTGCAGGTGGTCTCACATGACAGAGAAAGGAAGCTCTGTGGCTTTCTTCTTTTGTTATTATAAAATTTTTATTTTAAACTTTTAATTTTGGATAATTTTAAACATATACCAAAGTAGGGAGAAGGGTATGCTATATCAGTGATCCCTAAACTTTTTGGCACCAGAAACAGGTTCAATGGAAGACAATTTTTCCCTGTATTGGCTGGGGGGAGGTTTCAGATCAATTCAAATGCATCATATTTGTTGTACACTTTACTTCCACTATAATTCCACTTTACTTCTTTTACAGTTCCACCTCAGATCGTTAGGCATTAGATCCCAGAGGTTGAGGACCCATGTGCCATATTAACTATCAACCATCTTCATCAATTTTCAGCTCATGGTGACACATTATTTTTCTTTCATTATATTGGTTTCAGGTGTAGGAGTATGTGGTCAGTTTTGTCCGTCTCTGTAATGCTATGAACTGTACCCCACCAGGCTTCTCTGTCCGTGGGATTTTCCAAGCAAGCATACTGAACTGGGTACCATTACCTTCTCCAGGGGATCTTCCCCTCCCAGGGATTGAACCTGTGTCTCCTGCATTTCCTGTGTTGGCAAGTGGATTCTTTACCCCTGAGTCTCCTGTACACATGCTGGTTTCAGGTGTACGACAAAATGATTCAGTATATGTGTATACTACAAAATGATCGCAATAAATCTAGTTCATGGTGCCTCTCCTTAGAAGGACATAAATCCCACTCACAGAGCACCACCCTCATGACCCAATCATCTTCCAAATGTCCCACCTCCTAACGCCATCACACTCGGGATTAGGTTTCAACACAGGAACTTGGGGGAGCACACACTCGATCTACAGCGCCCTTCAAGGTTGTCCCCACTTCATGCGCTGGTCGTTTCTGTCCCTTTTCCTTGGAACAGCTTGCCTGATCTTCAGCTGGTTTGCCGCTGTCTGCCTTTCAGAACTCAACACAAGGTTGACACACCTGTTAGAGAGCCCCTGCTCACAGAAGAAAGCCCCGTCTTGGTTCTGCATCTCTATCGCGTCACTCCTTTATTTTCTCTTGGCACCGTTTTCTGAAGGTCTCTTGTTTATAACAGTGCTTGGCTCCACCTGGGCAGATGTAAAGTTCCATGAAAGGCCTTCTAGTTTTGTCCACTGGTGTATCCCAAGCATCTAAAATAGGACCTGACACACAGTAGGCACTCAATAAAAGTGGGATAAATGAAGAAATCCCCCCCTTTTCCATTAAGCAGAATGAGCAGGCACCCTTGCCATTTTTTCACCTTTATCAAGCATGGAAGGTCTTTAACCCTCATCAGGACACTTCACTAGAGATTACAAAGCACTTTCTTATCTATTTTCTCATCTATGGCTCTCAGCCTCCCAGGCAGGGCAGATATTATTGGCCCCATTTTGTCAGGAAGACCTCAGAGTCATATATTTGGCTGGTAGAACCGAAAGCCTTCTGACCCAAGGCCAACCTTCCTCCATTACCCTCCCTCCTTCAGGGGCAAAAACAATCCCAACCCCAACACCGGCAACCATCCATTACAGGCTCTCCACTTTCTAGCCTTGGACCCAAGGAAATGGCTCAATGCCTCAGCCAACCAGGGTCCAGGTCAGATATTGATTCACTCAATGGCCACTAAGCCTTAAGTTGCACTTAGGAGTAACTGCAAAGATCTTATCCAGCTTTGGTCTCTGAACTTTTCCCCAGCAGGCCCTTGGGCTGGTCCCAGCCTCCTTCTGGGCGTCACTAGCTCTCTGCTTCCATCACACTTGAAAGAATGGTCACGGCAGGGCTCGGGCAGAGGGGGCTGCATTCACAGCTCCGACAGTAAGAAGCCGGTCTGGTGCGAGGCAGACCGGGGCACACGGCCACTAGTCCTCTGCAGTTGCATCATTTACACGGTGCCTTTGGAAGAGCCCTCCCTCAGGTGATGAAATGAGCCTTGTTCTGGGGGTTTCACATAAGGGAACCATCCAAAATATGCAGTGATGCAGAGTTTATTTTTGAAAGATTATACAGCCTCCCTGTCCAACAATATGGGAATGATTAGATAAAAGTACAACAGATTCATGGAATGGTAACCAACACGGGATGTTACATAACCACTAGGGATGATGGGTAGAAATATCTGACAATGATCTAGGAAAACACTAAATACGAACAAAACTATTAAATAATACCAGAAAATGTCCTGAGAAAAACAGGACACAAAATTGTGTATATATTCCAACTGCTGTAATATAAAGTAACTAGAAAAATCCTGCAACAAAAGATACCCAGTTGTATAAGGATAAGAATGACTATATGCCCTTGATGGATTTATATATGGGGTCTTTCCTTTGGTTTTTATAATTTTTCTGTAATGCAATATTTATTTTTCCTTAAAAAACTTAAATGTTATTTTTGTAATTGTGATATTAAGCACATTTTTAAAATAAATATAACCACAAAGGAAAAAGTTTGAAATGTACCGATAATACACAGGGGGATACCCTCCTCATAATCTGTACAGGAATATAAATCTACATTCTCATAAGCAAAAGTGAAATTCCCAGGTGGCTCAGTGGTAAAGAATCCACCTGCCAGTGCAGGAGACCTGGGTTCAATCCCTGGGTCAGAAAGATCCCCTGGAGGAGGGTATGACAACCCACTCCAGTATTCTTGCCTGGAGAATCCCATGGACAGAGGAGCCTCAGGGTTACAGTTCATGGAGTCACAAAGAGTCACACACAATTAAGCAGCTAAAAACAAGCAAACAAAATCAATACGGTACCTATAATTCATAGTCTTTATTTTACTCAGTGGTATTCTATGAACATTTCGACAAGTCAATATTCTCCCACAGTATTATTTTAAATTCTGCTTGGTTTGTGCTGTGTGGATGTCTCATTATCTCTCTCCTATTTTTGGCTGCTTACCTTCAATTTTTTGATGTTATAAATTACAATTGTGGATGCTTCTTCTGACTAATTTGTGTCACACATTCTTGATTCTTTAGGATAAAAATTTTTAAGTGGAATTTTTGCATGCTAAAGTATATATACATTTTTAAGCTTATATATATAATGTGTATATATATACACACACACACACATATATATACATACATATATGTATATGCCAGTTTATATTTATGGAAGTTGTGTAGGAGAGAGCCTATTCCCCAGAATCTTGCCAAATTTTGATTATTTTTACAATTTTGCACATTTAGTAGCCATGAGAGGGTATGCTATTTAGGTGTCTTTCAATGGCCATTTTAAAAGACTCAACTCAAGTTGCTTAAAAGAAGGCAGAAGATAGAGGAGGGAGAGACTGATATCTCGGGTAACTGCAAAGTACCAGGAGTCGATTACAGTTTAAGAAAAGTTTGACTTAAGTTCAAAAACCTTGTTGTTGCTGTTGTTCAGTCACTCGGTAGCATCCTACTCTTTGTGACCCCGTGGACTGCCGCAAGCCAGGCTCGCCTGTCCTTCATAACTCCCGAGTTTGCTCAAACTCATGACCACTGAGTCGATGATGCTATCTAACCATCTCATCAGTCAAAAGCATTGCGAGGCCTCATTTCTGAACTCTGCTTCTTCTGCTCTCTGCGCGGTGTCATCTCAGCTTCTGTGATGGAGAAAAGGAGAGTGCAATAAAAACACGGGGAACCTGGGAGGCCAGCCTTGCTGGCCTTGGCTGGGACTCTCAGGACACGTGGCCGCCAGAGAACCAGCCAGAGGCATGGCCTGGACCCTGGCACCTGCTCCTTCCCAGAAGGTTCTGGGTTACTGGTAGGCAAGGGGTAACTTCCTCAAAAACAAACCAGGGTATGTTTCAGCAAGCAGAGCAGCTGATGTTGGACTAAATGTAATTGTATAGTGTAAGGGGAATTCAATGTTTCAAAAAGGGATCATCAGATCATACTCGAATGTGGGTTTTTTACTATTTAAATTTATTTTACTGAAATATAGTTCATTTATGATGTTGTGTTAGTTTCTGGTGTACAGCAAAGTGATTCAGATCTTGTTTTTTCATTAACATCTTACATATACACATATACATCATATATAGATATATGATATATGTGTGTGTATGTGTATATATATATAAAATGATTGGTAGTCCCTGGTGACTCAGATGGTAAAGACTCTGCCTGCAATGCAGGAGACCTGGGTTCGATCCTTGGAACAGGAAGATCCCCTGGAAAAGGAAACAGCAACCCACTCCAGTATTCTTGTCTGGAGAATTCCATGGAGAGAGGAGCCTGGTGGACTATAGTCTATGGGATCACAAAGAGTCGGACACGACTGAATGACTAACACAAACATATATATCGTGAAATATATGGCCTTCCCAGGTGGGCACAGTGTTAAAGAAACCAGCTGCCAATGCAGTATGCGGGAGACTCTGGTTTGATTCTTGTGTCAGGAAGATCCCCTGGAAGAGGAAATGGCAACCCACTCCAGTATTCTTGCCTGAGAAATCCCGTGGACAGAGGAACCTAGAGGGCTACAGTTCATGAGGTTGCAGAGTCAGACATGACTGAGCGACTGAACACTAGCACTCTCTCTCTCTCTCTATATATATATATATATATATAAGAATTTGCACTTGCTAATTCTAATCGCTTCCCCTGAATATTCTTAAAATGCATTTACCCTTTCAAATTGCTCATGGGATAAAATCTTCAAGGAGGGCTTTCCCTCCCCTTCTCCTCTCACTCTTTTTTTTTTTTTTCATTCTCAGCTTAATAATACTGTTCTTTGATCTAGGACAAATCATAATCTCTCTGTGCTTCAATTCTCTCATCTGTAAAATGGGGTTACTAATTCCCATGTTAACTTGATGGGATAGCAGTAAGTCATCCTAAATAAGTGGGAACATGGATGGAGTCAGTTCAGTTCAGTTCAGTTGCTCATTCATGTCTGACTCTCTGCAACCCCACGGACTGCAGCAAGCCAGGCCTCCCTGTCCATCACCAACTCCCAGGGTTTATTCAAACTTATGTCCATTGTGTCAGTGATGCCATCCAACCATCTCATCCTCTGTCACCCCCTTCTCCTCCCGCTTTCAATCTTTCCTAGCATCAGAGTCTTTTCCAATGAGTCAGTTCTTCACATCAGGTGGCCAAAGTATTGGAGCTTCAGCATCAGTCCTCCCATTGAATATTCAGGACTGATTTCCTTTAGAATGGACTGGTTAGATCTCCTTGCAGTCCAAGGAACTCTCAAAAGTCTTCTCCAAAACCACAGTTCAAAAGCATCAATTCTTCGGTGCTCAGCTTTCTTTATAGTCCAGCTCTCAAATCCATACATGACTACTGGAAAAACCATGGCTTTGACTAGATGGACCTTGGTTGGCAAAGTAATGTCTCTGCTTTTTAATAAGCTGTCTAGGTTGGTCATAACTTTTCTTCCAAGGAGCAAGCATCTTTTAATATCATGGCTGCAGTCACCATCTGCAGTGATTTTGGAGCCACAAAAATAAAGTCTGTCACTGTTTCCCCATCTATTTGCCATGACATGATGGGACCAGATGCCATGATCTTCGTTTTCTGAATGTTCAGTTTTAAGCCAACTTTTTCACTCTCCTCTTTCACTTTCATCAAGAGGCACTTTAGTTCTTCGCTTTCTGCCATAAGGGTGGTGTCATCTGCATATCTGAGGTTATTGATATTTGTCCCAGCAATCTTGATTCCAGCGTGTGCTTCCTCCAGTCCAGTGTTTCTCATGATGTACTCTGCATATAAGTTAAATAAGCAGGGTGACAATATAGCCTTGACATACTCCTTTCCCCACCAGATGGAGTCAGTGGGGATTAAATTTTTGAACCCTTTGTAACATGAGAATCAACTGTACTTAATGTGAAGGTAGGGGTCAGGTGTTGGAGAATCTGGTGTTTTTTGTAGAAGTGGAACTGACATGAAACAAATTTACTCAGAATCAGGAAGAGGACCTGGTTGGCAGGGAAGGTGGATAGTGAGCTTAATTTTTGACTTACTGAGCAGCAGGTGTCCAGCCCATGGAGGGAAGTCTGACAGGTCCCTGGAAATGGGTGTCCAGAACCCTGGAAGCAGATGGACTGTACCGGGTAGGTGTCTCTAAGGCATTGCCTCTTACCTGCATGCACCTAAGTTGCTTAAGTCCTGGCTGACTCTGTGCGATCCTCTGGTCCTCAGCCTGCCAGGCTCCTTTGTCCATGGAGATTCTCCAGGCATGAATACTGGAGTGGGTTGCCGTGCCCTCCTCCAGGGGATCTTTCCAACCCAGGAGTGGAACCTGCGTCTCTTATGTCTACATGCATTGGCAGGTAGGTTCTTTACCACTGGCCTCTTACCTACCCACCTACATTGGTAATAACCGATCAGGGCCTCCAGTGCTTGGAAAACTTAAATAAAGTCAATACCCCAAATGGGAACTTTCAGTAACTTTAATGCAGCTTGCGTGAAAAGCAAGCAGGCTCTTTGTCTCTCAGGCTGGAACTCATCAGATAGTGACAATTTGAAATTTACAACTCAGACATTTAACATGTTTCAAGGAGAACATTATCATTTGAAAACCTTGTAAAGAGAAATGTGTCTGTACTAAGAAGCGACACTATCTTCCTTTTGTAAAGAGACCCCCATCATTTACATTTTTACTTTTGCTTCCCTCTTGTGTTAAATAATTCTGACATTTTCTTCAAATGCAAATTATATTTCTGAAAATTTCTCAAATGTGAGGTTTTATTTTTCCAAAAAAAAAAAGGTGGGGAGAGAATTTTTTTCATGTGACAAGTATGTGACAACTCTGGCCATCTCCTGGGTCTCTAACTCCTTCCAGGTCTGGTTAAAAGAAGAAATGTACTAGTTTCATCTGGTTTTTCCTGCCTGGAAATGCAATTTGTATCAGAAAGTGGCTCCTTGCATCTTGAGGGGCTAAGGAGCTAACCATTCAGATAAACACTGAAGCATTCAATATCAATGTGTGAAACCTTAACCTTGGGGTGGGAAGGACCTTCAAGGTTGTCAGATGATAGCTACTCTCCTCCATTACTGAATTTCCCTTAAATTTCTCCATATACTGGTACTCAGCCAGAGCTTGCATATCTCCAAAAGTATTCTCCAACTAAGATAATCAAATTAAATTTCAATTACATATAAAAGCTTCCTCCTGTTGGACTTAGTTATCCCTGGAGCCTTATCCTAGGTGAGAGTCGGTACTAAGCAGTTGGTCAGGTTGGGCTTTGCAGACGGACATTTTAGGGTTCAAATCCTTCACCTGATCCATGGATCATATTTTGAGCATCATCTGTATCTCCTGCGAGGTCATCAGAAGTGAAGAACATCAGGCTCCACTTCAAGCTCACTGAATCATAATCTTTTTTTTTATTTACATTTTTATTGATGTTTAGTTGTTTTACAATGTTGTGTTAGTTTCTGCTGTACAGCAAAGTGTATCAGCTATATTCCTTCTTTCCTGGATTTCCTTCCAATCCAGTTCACTGCGGAGTGTAGAGTAGAGTTCCCTGTGCTATACAGAAGGTTCTCATTAGTTACCTGTTTTATAGACAGTGGTGTGTATACGTCAATCCCAATCTCCCAGTTCATTCCACCCCCTACCCCCTTGGTATCCATATGTTCATTCTCTATGTCTGTGTCTCTATTTTTGCTTTGCAAATAAGTTTCATCTACATGAATCACAATCTTTATTTTCATAAGATCCCCAGGTGATCCTCATACATGGTAACTGAGAACTGTAGCTCTAAGAACTCAGTTAATCACCCACACACTCAGTCTCTTGTCTGAAAATTGAGAGGGTCTCAAAAAGTTCCCTTCACCTATAAAACATTAAAATAACAAAGACAGAATTCATAAAAATCTACTGTCAGAATATTTTAAATAAGGGAAACTTGTTAATCTAGATAGAAAGTATGGGGCAATTTTGAAATAAACTGTTATTAGCCACTATTGAAAAATTACAACCAAATAGAAAATTCTGAAAAGAATATCAAGAAAAAGATCAGGATATGATTCCATTTAATAAACAGGAAAAAGTTAGATAAACACCAAAATGTCTGCAGTGCTATATATACGTGATGTGATTAGCAATGTTTGTTTACCTGTTAGTATCTCCTCCTCAACTCACATTTATTAAGTATATATGATTTAATAACAATGGGGAAAAAACAAAGCACATTACTTTTTGATCAACAAGGATCAAACAGAAGATGTAAAATTTTCAAGTCTTACAAGCAAGCACAGAATTCATTTTATAGTGAATGTACCAAATACGTTCTTCATCCCGCAGAATACATCCTTCAGCTATTGTCTTTCAAGGCCCAACTCAAGTCCCACTTCTTTCAAGCCAACATTTTATATACTCCGAGGTCAGGGATCTTATTTGAATAAACTGTGCATCCTCTTTAGATAAAGAAAGCAACACTGATTAGGTACAAAGGATATGCGAAAGGAAGGGAAGGAAGGAAGGAACTGGGGAGGGAAAGAGAGGGCGGGAGGAGGAAGGAAGGACAAAAGAATGAACGCACATGCAAGACTCAGGGCTGCTTGAGCTCCAGTCCGTTTGGACTCCTGAGGAACATTTCTATTAACAAATGGCCTTGCACTGCTCCTCTTGTGTCATGGTCTTGCTTCCCCAGTGAGATTTCAAATATTATAAAAAGAGGAAAACATGTGCCTTAAAAATATGTGTTTGAATAATTTTTTCTGAAGGCAGCATAGTTTGGGAGACATATTGTTTATTCCTAGTTGTGGAGAAACAGGGTGAGACCTCAGGACGGTTCTATTGGGCTTTGTAAATTTACCAACATACCAGAGAATCTTGAATCTATGTGCACAATAGCAGTGCTCTCAATGCATGAGGCAAATGCTGATAAACTGCATGGGGAACCAGACAAGTTCACATTAGATTAGGAAATTTCAATCCTCTTACAGTAGTTTATAGAACAACTGGATGACAAATTAAGACAGAGGAAGCTTGAACAACACGTATGGTCGCTTGACCTAACTGACCATGATAGTACACATTATGGCAGAATTAACGTTCGAGTGCAGTGCACTATTAATCAAAATAGACTGTACTCTAGGTCACAAAAACTCACAATAATTTAGATTCAATTCATGCAAAATATAATCTCTGAACATACTGTTTTTTTATTGAAAGCAGCTCTTTGCCCCTTTCCTGTTGGCACATACTTGTTCCCCTCTAACATTAAAAGAACCTAATTGTAAGAATCAGATCACCAAGCAATTTAACCTAGCTCTTAACTTATGCTCTTCTGAATGCACACCATGCCTTGCTTAACCTGTTGATTCTTTTTGTAGATAAAGAGAAGTAAGAATGCAGCAGCCCCCTCCTCAGTCCTGCAAGGACAAGATAACATCTGAAGAGTCAGCCAGTCTGCATGCAATGAAGAAGGATGCAGAGTCCACACTCCTGCCTCAGTGATTCACTGAGACAGCCCCCCCCACTCCACCTCCCGCCCTGCCTTGTATTCCCTTTGAAAGCTGTAATGGCTGAGCAGAACCTTTGGAGCTGGTCTTGGGACATAACTTTACTTTCTCCCCAGATTGCCAACTTTTCTAATTAAAGCAATTTCCCTTCTACTGATACTTGCCTCTTGATTTGTGGCTTTTGAGTGGTGAGCAGCCAAACCTGAGTTCAGTAATAGATTAGAAACCAGAAATAGAAATATATATGAAAAAATCCTAAATAACGATACTAAGTAACACACTCAAGTGTCAGTGAAAGTGAAAGTTGCTCAGTCCTATCCGACTTTTTGTGACCCCATGGACTATACAGTCCGTGGAATTCTCCAGGCCAGAGTAGTCGAGTGGGTAGCCTTTCCCTTCTCCAGCGGATCTTCCTGACCCAGGAATTGAACTGAGGTCTCCTGCATTGCAGGTGGATTCTTAACCAACTGAGCTATCAGGGAAGAGGAGGAGTAAAAAGGGAAATTAGATACTATTTTGAAATGAATGAAAATGTAAGCACCATATAATACAATTTGTGGGATGCAGCTAAAGCAGTAGTTAAATAAAAAATTTACAACACCAAACACCTATGTTAGAAAAGAAAATAGTCAAATCTTCTTATCTTAAGAAACTAAAAAGGGCAAATGATATTCAAAGTAAAATGAATAGTAAAAATTGACTGAAAAATCAATGAAATAAAAAACAGAAAAGCAATTTAAAAATCAATGCATTCAGAGTGTTCGTTTTTTTTTCTTTTCTAGAAGAGAGGTGAATGATGAGTAAAAAAAAAAAAAGAAACAGTCAATTAACAGTATTAGGAATGTGAAACATGACATAGAAATAGATTCTCCAGTAATTAGCATGATAATGAAGTAATTAGCATGATAATAAAGTTATATTAGGACCTCCCTGGTGGTTCAGCAGTAAAGAATCCACCTGCAATGCAGGAGGCTCAGGAGATGGTAGTTCAATCCCTGGGTCAGGAAGATGCCCCTGGAGGAGGAAATGGCAGCCCACTCCAGTATTCTTGCAGGAAAATCCCATGGACAGAAGAGCCCACTGAACACACACAGACACACACACAGTGACTTAAGAAAGAAAAAGAGAGAAAAAACTTTGTATTTGTTAAGAAAGTTGAATTTGTAGTTAAAATCCTTCCCACACAGAAAACAGGCCTGGATGGTTTCCATAATGAATCCTACCAAAGATTTAACAGAAAAATATAACAATTCTATTCAATCTCTTTCAGAAAACTGGCAACATGTCCAGCTACAATACATAGAAAATCTAAATGAGTCTATAGAAAATGTGTCTAAACTAATAAGTTAGTTTAGGAAGTTTGTAGGATACAAGATCAATACACAACAGTCGATTGCATCTCTATATACTAAGAATGACTACTGGAAACTGAAATTAAAAAATTAGCATCAGTAAATATGAAACATCCTGGAGAAGGGCATGGCAACCCACTCCACTATTCTTGCCTGGAGAATCCTGAGAACAGAGGAGCCTGAAGGCTACTGTTCATAGGGTCAAAAAGAGTCACACACGACTGAAGCGACAGCACGAATATGAAACAAGGATGAGCTGGAGCGAGGGTGGACTGTATGAAACACTCACCTCAGTCCCGGAACTTAAAGAAGCACCAAAAAAAAAAAAAAAAAAAAAAGACCAATGATATTATAGAGTAATCTCTTAAAATACCAAAATTAATGCAAAAGTTTGTCCTTAGTGAAGTATCAAACATTTTAAATGAAGAGACAGAATGCTGTTTGGTTTGGGATGCTACAGATTTGTGCAAGAGGAATAGTTTATCCCAATCAGTTGGTGGTTTCAAGACCTGTATACTGAAGATTACAAAACCGAGACAATTAAAGAGCACATAAACAAAACTGGAAATTTGTATTGTGTTTATGGGTCAGAGGACTTTGTTTTATTAAGCGATCAGTTTTTCCAAAATTGATCTATAGCTTTAACAATTATAATCAAAATCCCAATATAATTTTCTGGTAGAATTTAGGAAGTTGATTCTAAGTGAAAAAGAACAGAATAGCTAAACAAGTATGAAAAAGAAGAAACGAATTGGAGGACTTTTGCTACCTGACTTCTATGTCTTCTTGTTCTCAGTCGCTCAGTCATGTCTGACTCTTTGCGATGCCCCACGGACTGCAGCCCGCCAGGCTCCTCTGTCCATGGGGTTCTCCAGGCAAGAGCGCTGGAGCGGGTTGCCATGTCCTCCTCCAGGTCAATGCGTCTTATTAATCCACCACAGTAATAGAAACAATGTGGTAGTGCCTTCAGGACAGACAAATAGAGCATCGAGACAGGACAGAGAATCCAGAAACTGACCTATGCCTATAGAATCTATTAATTTTCAGCAAAGATGCAAAGACAGCTCAGTGGAGAAATGTTTTTAACATGATTAGATATCCATTTGACAAAAAATTGTGTTTTTTTAAGTTTTTTATTATTTCATAATGATTCTCAAATAGTTTGAGTAAAACTGCAAACTACAAAACTTATAGAAGAAAGTCTTATGATTTTGGGTAAGGCAAACATTTCTTAAACATAATATCTAAAGCATGATTTATAAAATAAAAATTATAAAATGGGCTTTCATCAACATTAAAAACGTTTGCTCTGTATAATATCCTGCTAAGAAAATGATAAGAGAAGCCAATGGGAGAAAATAATAGCAAATCACCTATCTAATTAAGGACTGTGTTTGGGATTATCTAGTCAGTCATGCCTGACTCTTTGTGACCCCGTGGACTGTAGCCCGCCAGGCTCCTCTGTCCATGGGATTTCCCAGGCAAGAAGAGTGGAGTGGATAGCCATTCCCTTCTCCAGGGGATCTTTCCAGTCCAAGGGTCAAACCTAGATCACCTACACTACAAGTGGGCTGTTTACTGTCGGAGCCACCAGGGAGACCCCCTACGCATATATTGAAATCGCTAAAAGTAAAAAGAATAAGTATTTTAGGTTTTGGCAAGGATATGCAGCAACTGGAATTCTAATGTACTGCTGATGGGGATGTAAAATAGTTCTACCACTGTGGAAAACAGTTTAGCCATTTCTACAAAAGACTAGCACTAACATACACCTATTTTATGTCTAATCACTAACTCCTAGAAATTTATATAAGAATGCAGGTTCAGGAACTGTCAGATAAGCATTTCAGGTGTTGTAATATTCCACATATTCCACTATTTTAATTTAAAAGCAACTGCAGATGATAAGCAAATAAACACATGTAAGAGCGTGGCTGAATTTGTGGCAAGTACAAAATAAGTCATTGTCTCTGGACCTCTGCAGATGTCCATGTAAAGACCTGTACAAGAATGTGACACCTCCAAACTGGAAACCACCCAGAGTTCCACCAGTAAATGAATGGATAAACAATTGGTAGTATAATCATGCGATGGACTAGTACTCAGGAATGAAAAATAATGAATTAAATTCATGTCCCACTAGAGTCATCAAAAATAATGAATTACTGATCAACACAATGTGATGAATCTCCAAATTATTATGATGTATGAAAACAGCCAGAACATCCTGCCCCTTAAAAAGACAATGTATGGAATGATTTGACTTATACATAATATTTCAGAAAATTCCAAGTAACATATAGCGACTAAACGCAGATCAATGGTGGCTGGCAGAAACAAACGAAAGGGAAATTGGAGGAATTTCCCTTTCCTCCAAAAGGGCACAAGGAATCTTCTCGGAGTGATGGGATATCTATTATCTGAATTGTGGTGTTGGCTTCTTGGAAGTACACATATGTCAAGACTTGTCAAATGGTACACTTTGAATATGCTTGGTCTGTTGTACATCAACTATACCTCCATAAAGATGGTAAAAATCAAGCACGTACCTGGTATGGAGGGGCAGGTGGAACTGGCCTCAGAGAGCATGGAAGCCAAGGCCTTGATGCCATTAGGACTCTCTCTCTCCTGATTTCTCTCTACAGATCAGCTTCTCGCTGTGTCTCTGTGGGGTGCAGGCCTCAAGCCCTAGAGGAAAGCCAAGTGATGTCCTTCAAAGGACATGGGCATAGGAGAAAGATAGAGCTGAGTGAATATGAGATCTACCACTTTCCTGCTTTGTGATTCTGGAAAAGATCAAAACCTCAGTTTTATAATCAGGAAAACAGAGGAATTGCTGACTTTGCAATTAAGAGATGAATGGGAAATCATGAGAAGGGCTTAGTGGACCTGCCAAACACTAGATCTCTTTCTTCTTCACATACCAACCCTGTTTGTCAGGGTTCTCCAGAGAAGCAGAACCAAGCAGGTGCATTTACATAGAGAGAGACTTATTTTATGAAACTGGCTCTTGGAGGTCAGTAAGTTTGAAATCTATAAGACAGGCCATGGGCAGGAGACCCAGGGAAGAACTGATGTTGAAGCCTTGAGTCTGAAGGCCATCTGTTGACAGAATTTCTTTTTCTTCAGGGGCACTCAATGTTTTCTCTTAAGGGCTTTGACTGACTGGGTGAGCCCCATCCACATTATGAAGGGTAATCTGCTTTACTCAATCTCCTGACTGAGTTATCATCAGGATATCTAACCCAGGGTATGGCTTATCATATGCAAAACATACTCCACAGCAGTAGCTAGACGGGTGTTTGGTCAAATAACTGGGCACCATCCCCTAGCCAAGTTGACTCATAAAATTAGCAATCACACCAACACTTCGAACTTCAACTACTTGAAGAGGGCAATTCTGATGATTTGCACTGTTCTCTCTCAAAAGTAAACATTTTTAGATGCTCTTTCCCATTCCGAGGCTAGTGCCTCTTCCTTTGCTTTCAGTCCTAAGCTCTTTCATGTCTTCCTTCCCAGAGACTTGGAAATTCACCCCCAACCCCACCCCACCCAGTGATATTAGATCCAAGCTCCAGCATTTACAGACTTCATTTCCTTTGCATCTCCAAGTGGCCTCGCTCTTAGAGTTCAACCAATTGCCTTGCTTAAAGAACTTGAGTTTGCAATGAAGTACCAACATTTTTTTAAGACGCAAAACTCTTTCCTTCCATTAGGCCTTGACAATTTTATGAGAGATCAGAAAACACAGGATGAGCCCTTGGGCTTCAGCTATGGGCCATATGCCATGAGCCAGACTGCATCAGAGCTAAAGAATTTTAATTCCTTCACAATAAGGTCTAGTCTTAGCTTGTAAGGCTGTGCCTGGGCTGGGAATTTAAACGTCTAAGAAAAGGCAAATAGGTTGCAATTTCATTGCTTCCAAACATGCGATTGCCTCAGGGGCTTCTGATTTATTTATTTTTTTAATGGGGTGCGAGGCTATAAACCCTTCCTGCTGGCAGGCTGGCAGGCCGTGCACATTTTTAGAGGTGCACCAAGAACGGGGCTGGGAAGCTGACGGAGCCCCTGTAATTAAAACCATGCTCAGCAAATGCTTCTGATTCCAGGGGTCACATCTGATTTCATCTAAAACATTCTTTTTGGTCGCCTCTTAACCCAGTCTTGACTTTTGAACATTCACATCATTACAGAGTGGAGGGTGGGAGGAAAAGGGGGGGCGGGGGTGGCAGAAGGATTCAGAACTGGGTTTTGCTGTAATTACAACTGGACATTTGCAGCACAGCATCCATGAGGGGTTCTTGTTGTGCTGTTTCTCTCACTAACAGTTTTGTTTTGTTTCTTTTTTTTTTTTTCTGGGTACTTTGAAAAAGGTAAGACTAAAAATGAACTGCTTTAGTGCAGCGAGTACCCCTGGTCACTCAACTCTCGTATCTAAGTCCTATCATTTTCTGATGGGAAAATATAGTGTCGTTCTTATTTGCTTTAGCCAACGCACATTTCCAAATGTCAGCAGATTTTTTTTTTAACTTGCTGGTATCATCTGTTGAAATTGGACTTGGCCTTTAGCTAAATATTTACCATGCAGAGTTTCACTCTGGATGAATGTTTTTGTTCAGCGCCTGAAAAGTCTATGTAGCGGATGAAATCTTTAACTGTTCAGACTAGGGAACCTTAGTCCAAAATAGCCCCGCAGTTCTTGGCCACACTTGGGAGATCTGGAAGGGCTCGTGTCCAGTATCTAATCTGATTAGAAAAAGAGGGCACACAGAGCGTCGCTAGGCAGAATATGTGAGCCATTTGTTTTCTCTGTAACAACCAGGATTACCTTTTCTAGGGTTTGGCACGTGTTTCTGTGACTTCGCTTTAGAATACGGTGAATCCCCTACATATGAACCTTCAAGTTGCTAACACGTTTGCGTGTCCAGCCACATAAGTTAGCTCACGTACCCAGTGAGCACTGTCACACGCGTGCACCCTCTATAAGAGGTTATGCTTCTGTGCACTTTACGGTACAGTACTGTAGAGTACAGTATCTTTATTTCAAGCCCAGGATGCCCAGAACAAGTGTAAAATCAGTGGTGATGTAGCTGACGTTTGCCTGTTCACCCAACAGCAGTCCCTGGACGCCAGCTGTTGCACTACACTCTACTTCTCAAGGTACTGTGCCATAAGAGGAGAAATGTTCTCTTTATATCTGTTTGCTTATGTCAAAAGTACTATAAACCTATAGTATGTCAAAAGTACTATAAACCTATTACAATACAATACTATATAGTCGATTCTGTAGGTTGGGTACCTAGGCTAATTTTGTCGGACTAACAAACAAATTGGGCTGAGGAACATGCTCTTGGAATGGAATTAGTAGGTATGTAGGGGAGTTGCTGTAACTGCATTTTCTTTTACACTTTTATGTACATTTTACCAACAATGTAGGAAGGAGGAGGTAACAAGTCTGAGGGTCCCTATTTTAGCTATTATAGTTGATATTTACTGGGCACCTATGGGGTGCTGATTGGCACGCTGGCACTAAAGAAGGCAGCATAAACTCCCTTCCTCTCCCTGCCTCAGGTTCTATCTGGAAAAAAGTGATGCCCCGCCAGTGTTAGGCAGGTAACTGTCTTACCACAGGGGTTGGGGAAGAAACTCTGATTGTGATGTCTGCTGAACACCCCTGGTAGCTTAGCTGTAAAGCATCCGCCTGCCAATGCAGGAGCTGCAAGAGACACGGGTTCGATCCTTGGGTTAGGAAGATCCCCTGGAAAAGGAAATGGCACCCCACTCCGGTATACTTGCCTGGGAAATCCCATCAACAGAGGAGCCTGGTGGGCTACAGTCCATGGTGCCGAAAAGAGTCAGACATGACTGAGCATGCACGCAAGACGTAAAGAATCCCACAGTGGCCAAATTCATTGAACAAAACAAGACCACACAAAGCTGGAAAGAGATGCTCACGGTCCCCAAGCAACCGTCTCCTGCCTCCAGGACCCTGATCCACCGGATCCAGCTCCTGCGCTGCCTTTGCTCCAGAGCCACCTCTGAGTCTTGCTGACCCTCTGCCCTCTCCCCCAACACCCATCAGAGTATCTGGGACCCCCTAGGGCAACTCATGTCTCTTTGAGGAATAAGTGAATATTCAGCAGGAAATGAACACCCTGAATTTTGAGCATTAGCTAAAGGCTAGGTAGGCAAACACACCCTTATCTATAAACTTGAGGAATCTCCTATGAAGTGGGTAGCGGCTCCCCTCTCTGCGGTTCATGTGCTTCCAGAAGAAGAGCAGCTCCATAATCACGCTGTCTTCCTGGAGTTTTCCTGGCAAACCCACAGGCTGCCATTGGTGGTGACATGGCCTGTGGCTTTCAGCCTTGCTCTGCGGTTTCCTTAACATGAAACCTTAAACCAAGCTCTTGAAAGAAGCTACGTGGGAAGTAATGAGCCTCAAAAATGAATGCATTGTACCAGCAAAGAAGACATTTAATTAGCCACCATAATAGCATCGTTTAGGCTTCTCTTTTTCTTTTCTTTCTTTTAAAAATAAGTTCAGTGACTAACAGTTGTAGGCACCACTGCCTTAGTCCCTTTAACGCAAAGCCTGGGACAGAGATGGGGCGTGGAGGGAGGGGGCAGGGTGAGTCTATTCTCTACATTCTAATTTTATACACTGCCTCATCGGATTCCTTTCACGGTAATAATAGTAATAATTTTCTGAAACAGCCCCTAAAGCAGAGAGGGGAGGGTTGTCAAGGCGCAGTGAAATAGTGTAGACCTACAGGAGTTTGGGCGCTGAGAAGTGTCTGGGAGGAGTTCCCTGGTGGTGCAGTGGTTACGACTCATTGCTTTCACTGTAGTGACCCAGGTTCAGTCCCTGATCGGGGAACTAAGATCACGCAATAAGGGGGGGAAGTCCCGCCCCCCACACACACCATCTGGGGTGCCTACCGCCAAGTCTTTTAACATGTTTGATTAATAGCTTCCTCTCTGTGTAGTGGGACTTCCAGAGCCACGGTGGGAGGAGGCAAGGATGAGTCTGGCCAGTGGTGACAGAGAATCTCTAACTCAGAGGGACTTACAAGTGGCCAAAGGGAGATCTAGCCAAGAGCGGTGTCTTTTCCTTGCAGCCCAAGTGATTTAGGGTGGTTTGGGGGGGACACACAAAAAAGTAACTCAGAGCCTCGCCACTCCCAGGAGCTGCCATTTGGATCAATGCTCTCTCTTCCCACAGACCCCCTCGTCTGCCCTGTTGTGACTTGTTTTCCCTTTGAGGCCACCCTTTGAGATCCATCTGTGATAAAGCAGCCTTGCTGGTACGTGTGAACACCGGGTGATTAGCAACTGCAACCTTGGGTAAGTTATCTAATCTAACTGGGACTCAGATTCTTCCTCTGTTACACGGGGCCAGGGAAGTCCTGACCTTAGATGTTGTGTGGACTGTGCCGAGTTTAGCCCTGAGGGTACATCAATTTAGCGTGTGGTTTTTCATTGAGAAACAATGGGGAAAGCTGCAGGCAAGAGTTCAGGGCAGGAGACTGAAGTCAGCCGTTCATGGATGATCCCATTTGAGAGGTGTTTACATGAGTAGGGGTGGAGGAGAGCAAGGGATTTGGTGAGAATAGGAGAAAGGGCAACATTTGTGGGGTTTACAGTGCTGTGGCCCCTCGTCCCCTTCAGGCTGGAAAGATTTATGGCCCCAGCTCTCAGATGCCAGCTGTCAGCAACCAAGAGCCGCTTCACCCAAGGTGGCCCCTCTCCCTTGGGACCCCATATCCTAAGACTGACTGCCCTGGGGAACTAGAGAGCCAGCTCCTTATGCCAATTGGGGATGACTCTGAAGGGCCATTCAGCCTCTGGCTTCTGCTGAGTTTACCAAGGTCTCATTAGACTGCACCTGTGGCATAGTAAGAACCGCATGTTTGGTCTCTGCCCTCCTCCCCCTTGGCTTCCCATGCGGCACTATGGGTAAAGAACCCTCCTACCAGTGCAAGAGCCGTAAGAGATGCGGGTTCGATTTCTGGATTGGAAAGATTCCCTGGAGGCGGGCATGGCAACTCACTCACTCCAGTCTTCTTGCCTGGAGAATCCCATGGACAGAGGAGCCTGGTGTGACCATCCATAGGGTCACACAGAGTGGGACATGACTGAAGTGACTTAGCACACACACGCACAGTCCTTCCCTCGCCTCCTGATACAAAGCTCCTGAAACCCCTGGAGTCCCTGAATAATAACTCTCTCCTGTATGCTAATGAGATGCTTGGAGACTGGAGTTTCTGCAATGAATCAGGAAGGGTGCTGGCGGCCAGGAGAACCAAGCATCAGAGCAGAGGGTTGGAATTTTCAGTCATTTTCTTTGACCTTCAGGGAGAGAAAAGAGACCAGAAGTTGAATTAATCAGTGGCCAATGATGTAATCATTCACTACTATATAATGAATCCTCCATAAAAATCCTCCGTGATGACATTTGGAGAGCTTCTGGGTTGATGAACACGTGGAGGTTCTGGGAAGACGGTGGATCTGGAGATGGTGGTGGAAGCTTTGTCTCCCATCCCCTATACCCAGCCCTGTGCATCCAGTCCAGCTGGCCGCTCCTGAGTTGTACTCTTTTATAACGAGTCAGTAAGCTAATAAGTGGGGCTTCTCTGGTGACTCAGACAGTAAAGAATCCACCTTCAATGCGGGAGACCCAGGTTTGATCCCTGGGTGGGGAAGATCCCCTGGAAAAGGGAATGGCTACCCACTCCAGCATTCTTGCCTGGAGAATCCCACGGACAGAGGAGTGAGGCAGACTACAGTCCATGAGGTGGCAAAGAGTCGGGCACAACTGAGGGACTCATATGTTCACACTTTAAGCTAATAGGTAAACTCTTGCCCGAGGGCCTCCCTGGTAGCTCAGTTGGTAAAGAATCTGCCTGCAACGCAGGAGCTCTGGGTTTGATCCCTGGGTCAGGAAGATCCCCTGGAGAAGGAAATGGCAACCCACACCAATATTCTTGCCTGAAGAGTCCCAGGGACAGAGGAGTCTGACGGGCTACAGTCCATGGGGTCGCAAGAGTTGGACACAAATGAGCAACTAAAGCACCTAAACCACCACAAACTGATGCCCTGCGTTCCGTGAACCATTTTAGCAAATTATTGGGCCTGAGGAGGAGGTCCGGGGAAACTCCGACTTACAGCTGGTTGGTCACAAGTGCAGGTGACAATCTGGACTTGCAGTTGGCATCTGAAATGTTTGGGGATGGGCAGTCTTGTAGGATGGAGCCCTCAACCTTGGAGAGTCAGTGCTAGCTCCAGGTAGATAGTGTCAGAATTGAATCAAATTGTAGGGACTCCAGCTTCTGCAGTTGGAGAATTGTTTGGTACCAAAATTTCACACATTTGGTGACCAGCAGTAAAGTAATGTGAGTAGTAAAATAGAAGAAAACCAAGATTTTCCCTCAGAGTTTGGAAAGCACAGAGATAAATAAGAGCTTTGACCCTCAGCACCACAGGCTGCCCTTCCCCTCTGCCCACTTCTATAAGAGTCCTCCCCCATGAACTTCCTTTGAAGATTGCAGGCAGGAGGAGAAGGGTGTGACAGAGGATGAGATGGTTGGATAGCATCACTGACTCAATGGACATGTGTTTGAGCAGGCTCTGGGAAGTGATGATGGACAGGGAAGCCTGGCGTGCTGCAGTCCGTGGGGTCGTAAAGAGTCAGACATGACTGAGCGACTGAACTGAACTGAGATGTTGTAAGAGGTTGGCTCTCGTTGTCTGCTCTGAAGCTGTGGGCACAGGGCTGATGAGAAAGGAAAAAACCGTGCCTGATTCTCCACTGGCTCCTCTGTGGAAGCCTGGAATATGAATGCCAAGGTTCTTCAGCTGCAAAAAAAAGGGGAGCTCTTTGTAAGAACATGTCTCCTCCTTCAGTAGCCCCTAGACCTCTGACAGAGACAGCTTAGCTGCCTGAGGTCAACCAAACATCAGGGTAAGCTGTTTGGATGAGCCTTAGCCTTCGTTGCCTCTGTCAATAAAACCTGAAGCCAATTGCTTTTTCCTGAATGACCATGGAGACCAGAAGCAGAGCCCGCAGAGGTTATGTGAAATGAGCTCATCTCTGCCTGCTGCAGAGAGGCAAGGTTGAGAGAAACCATGTCTGCTTGATTAGGAAACAAAGACAGTACCTTTCAAAGACTCTAGAAGATGGAAGGTGAGCTCTTGACTCTCTGGCCATTGTTAGGTGTCTCTGTGTCAATTTCTCCACCAATTCACCCCCACTCTCTCCAGTGAAGTGGGCGTCATCAGCTCTAGGATGGATATGCTGATGGTACACAGTGATACACCCCTCCTCCCCTATGGCTGACTTCTCTTTTAATTGCTGGGTGCCTGTACAAACCAGCTGCTAAATATTTCGCATATCACTTGTACTTATCCTTGTTTTATAGATAAGAAAACCAAGCCTCTAAAGCAACAGCCAGAAGGATGGAAACTGACCATGATTTGTGCATGGCCTCAAAGGTTATTTGTTGTCTACCATGCCCACTGCCTTTCTGCTGAAATAAATACTAACACTCAAATGCTTATGTAGTATGAAAGCAAAAGTTTCTCTGTCCGGTCTGACTCTTTGCAACCCCGTGGACTATAGAGTCCATGGAATTCTCCAGGCCAGAATACTGGAGTGGGTAGCCTTTCCCTTCTCCAGGGTATCTTCCCAACCCAGGGATCAAAAACCCAGGTGTCCCTCATTGCAGGTGGAGTCTTTACCAGCTGAGCCACCATGGAAGTATATGTAGGATGTCATAGTTTAATAAAGGCTCTGCTTTTAAAACACATTAAGACACATTTCTCAGCATCAGTTAACATATTTCCAAGAAATAAAATTAGGACACTCTGATGCCTGGGTTACCACTTGCCTCAATTGATTATGTTGGGTGTGTCTGTAAGGGTGTGTCTGGATGAGATTAGCATTTGAGCCCGTAGACTAAGAAGAGCAGACTGCCCTCCTCCATGTGGGCAGGCCTATCCAACCCTTAGAAGGACAGCCTGAATAGAACCTAAAGGCTGAGAAGAAAAAATTCACTCTTCTCTGTGACATTCTTTGAGCTGGTGGCAGGAGTCCCCAACCTCCTGGATCAAATGCCTGATGATCAAATGCCTGTGAGGTGGAGTTGTTGTAATAATAGAAATAAAGGGCACAATAAATGGGATAGTCTGAAACCACCCACCCTCCCATCCCGGGCACCGTCCATGGAAAAACTGTCTTCCACAAAACATGTCCCTGGTGCCAAAAAGGTTGGGGCTGGCTGGCTGGGGGGACACGGTCAGTCTTTTCTTGCCTTCAGACTCAAACCTGAACCTGTAATTTACTCTATTGGTTTTTCTGGCCTTTAGATTTGGACCGGAACTCTGCCATTGTTCTCCCGGGTCTCCAGCTTTCTCTCTGCAGATTCAGGACTTCTAACTTCCATGAATAAGAGAGCCAATTATTTATAATAAATGTCTTTATAAATATAGTATAATAATATAATTATATGCATAGTATAATGGCATACATATATAAAGACATTTGCAATTATATAACTTACAAATACATATAATATATACATATGTAATTATATATTATTATAATATAAACCCTATTGGTTCTGTTTCTCTGAACAACCCATACTGATACAACCACATTTAATAGCACATGGTCTGGCAGAGATGAGTTGGAAACTGACAGAAAAGTACAAGGTAAGTGATACTTTTCTTGATCTGATACCAACCCACTGCTCCACAGCCTCATCTCTGCTCCCAGCCCTTACATGCCATGCACTTACTGCCAGGGCTGCAGGCTTTTGCCTTTGCCCAGACTTCTACATTAGTGCATTTTTTTTTCCTGAAGGATGACATGTTTTGAAGCCAGTTCAAGAAGATACTTCTTCAAGGGAGGCTTTCCTGACATCCTCAAGAATTTTTTTTTACTTCTTATAATTGTATCTCTTGGAGGAGGAGACGGCAACTCACTCCAGCATTCTCACCTGGAAAATTTCACTAACAGAGACTGACGGGTTACACTCCATGGGGTCAGAAGGAGTAGGACACGACTGAGTACACGCACAGTTGTATCTCTGTCCTAACTTCTAAATAAAGGTATAAACATCTACTTTTCTTTCCCCCTTTACACTGTGAATTTTTTAAAAATGACATCTTCATCATTTTTAGCATCCCTGACATCTGGCATATAGCACACAAATTTAGAGGGTGTATGCATGGCAACCCATGCCTGTATTCTTGCCTGGAGAGTCCCATGGACAGAGGAGCCTGGCGGGCTATGGTCCACAGGGTCACAGAGTCCGACATGACTAAAGTGACTCAGCATGCACACACATGTGTATGTATATGTGGTTGCTTGCTTGCTTTTCCAAATGGGAGACCAAAATGGTGAAGTTCTCTGCGTTATCCATTTCCTTCACTGTACTCAAAACCTTATATTATGAAAATCAATATAGAGTCAACTATTCTAGAATCTTACACAGCTCCTTTCCGTGGAGCCAGTAAAGCAGGGCAGAGTGAGGGTGAGAGACAGATTTGGGATGAGAAGTGACTGGATCTGAATCTGGCCTCTACCCACTTGCTGCTCTTAGGACTTTGAAGGACTTGACCTCCTCAGCCCGCGTCTCTTCGTTGGTAGAACGGGGATGCTAAGTGTGCTCATCCCGTAGACCACTGTGCACAGTGATGAGATAGAGCACGCACGGCACTCACATGCAGTGCTCGGCGCTCTGTGCCATCTGCAGTGATAGCAGAAACAGGAGAAGAGGGAAATTAATAGCTTCTCAGTTTTGAGCATGGCTTTTTCACACTTCTTCCCCAGAAAAAGAAAGCATTAGGATTGCCTTCCAATTTTCAGTTATCTTAAAATACCAGAATTTGAGAATTATGCTTAATGAGAGTGAAAGGGTTAGCCGCTCATTTGCGTCCAAGTCTTTGTGACCCCATGGACTGTAGCCCGCCAGGCTCCTCTTTCCATGGAATTCTCAAGCAAGAGTACTGGAGTGCGTGGCCACCTTCCTGACCCAGGGATTGAACCCAGGTCGCCTGCATTGCAGGCAGATTCTTTACCGTCTGAGACACCAGGGAAACCCATGCTTAATGAGTAAACTTTATTGTTCTTATATTTGGATTAATCATTAGAAATGACCTTTTCAAGGGGGCACCAGCCACCTTCCATCTTGTGAAGGAGAGCTAAGCTGAGAGGCATGGGTGCCGATATTTTCGCTTACCTCTGCAGCAGCCTGTTGCTAGGGAGAGTTGCTCTAGGAGGTTAATATCTTCATCTTTGGATAAAATGAAGACATAATTCATAAGAAACAGGTTCATATGTGAAACCACAGCTGAGGAGGGAATAAGGAAAGGAACTTTCAAAAATAGAGAAAATTAGCAAAGTAGAGATACAAAAATTTAATGGCATCTTATGGGCTCTGAGCCAGGGGCCTAGGATAGAGTGGTGTTGACTGAAAAAATACACCCAATGTAAAAATTGAGAGTTATGTCTTATCCAGTGGAAATCTTAGGACTTAAACCAGGGAGGCAGCATCTCAAGTCACCCTGAGAGAACTCCTCTGAGGAGGTGAGGGGAAGAGCCAGGTTAAATAGAAGTTTTGCAACAAAGGGCAAGTAGTCTAATCATCAAAATTTTTTTTGTAAATTGAAGAAAACCAGATATTCCAAGTTAAGGAATTTAATGGTTTTCTATGTATCAGTTCAGTCCAGTCGCTCAGTCGTGTCTGACTCTTTGCGACCCCATGAACCGCAGCATGCCAGGCCTCCCTGTCCATCACCAACTCCCAGAGTCTACCCAAACCCATGTCCATTGAGTCGGTGATGCCATCCAACCATCTCATCCTCTGTCGTCCGCTTCTCCTCCTGCCTTCAATCTTTCCCAGCATCGGGGTCTTTTCCAATGAGTCAGCTCTTCGCATCAGGTGCCAAAGTATTAGAGTTTCAGCTTCAACATCAGTCCTTCCAATGAATACCCAGGACTGATCTTCTTGCTATATATAGGAAGATGCAAAAGTTTGAGCTCAGTGAGATCATTGCTTTGATATACACCTCAGCTATCTGGGGCCAGTATCCTGCGTTTTTCACGTCCTGGGTGCGTTTTTCACGTCCTGGGCTCCCTTGGGGCTCATGGTAGGGATTGGATACAGTTTGATGGCTACATTCTTTCTTTCCTGAGTTCCCTCAGGGCTCACCAGCTCAGCTTGCCTGGCGGCTGCAATAGTTAATATTTGCAGGGAGCTCAGTGATAAAGAAATCTGTCTGCAAATGTCAGAGATGTGGGTTCGATCTCTGGGTCAGGAAGATTCCCTGGAGAAGGGAATGGCAACCCACTCCAGTCTTCTTGCCTGGAGAATTCCATGCACAGAGGAACCTGATGGGCTACACTCTGTGGGGTTGCAAAGAGTCAGACACGACTGAATGACTAACTTTCACACACATTCCACAGGAAGTGGAGGTGACATATCATTCATATCTCTTTCAATACATTTACCCTGAAGTTTTTTTTTTAAGAGGTTTCTAAAATATAAACATATTCTCTTCAGAAATAGAAAAACAAATGCATATTAACACATATATGTGGAATCTAGAAAAATGGTACAGATGAATGTATTTGCAAAGCAGAAGTAGAGACACAGATGTCAACAATAAATATATAGATGTTGAGGAGGGAAAGCAGCTTGGGATGAACCGGGAGATTGGAATTGACATATATACACTAGTATGTATAGATAAAAATGCAAACCTACCGTATAGCACAGGGAGCTCCACTCAACAGGAACCTAAATGGGAAGGAAATCTAAAAAGAGGGAATGCATGTGGACATACAGTTGATTCACTTTGCTGTACAGCTGACACTAAGACAACATTGCAAAGCATCTATATACTCCAATAAATTTTTTTTAAAGTTCTTTTCCAAAAAAACAAAACCAAAGCAAAAAGCATATTTCCCAAACTGTAAATTTAAAAATGATTATATAATATTGCACATCTAGTTTTAATTGAAAATCATATTAGTTAAGTCTTTAATAGTTTTCATTTGAATTCTTTTTTTTGAAAAAATTTAATGTGTGTTTGAAGTGGGCAGGTGTACCACTGCAATCTTTTTTATGAAACAAGGGAGGCATACTTCCATATACTTAACTACCTTATTTAATCCTCACCAGAAACTTATCCCAGTGGCTCAGTGGTAAAGAATCCATCTTACAATGCAAGAGAGACAGGAGATGTGGGTTCGAGCCCCGGGTCAGGAAGATCCCCTGGAGGAGGAAATGACAATTCACTCCAATATCCTTGCCTACAGAATCCCATGGACAGAGACTGGTGGGCTATGGTCCATGGGGCTGCAAAGAATCAGACATGACTGAGCGACTAACACCATGCTTCCTAGAGGGCAAAGGGGACAGGGGTGACAAATTGGGAGACTGGGGTTGACACAAACACACTAGCTCAGTGCAGCTCAGTCGCTCAGTCGTGTCCAACTCTTTGTGACCCCGTGGACTGCAGCACGCCAGGCCTCCCTGTCCATCACCAAATCCCAGAGTCCACCCAAACCCATGTCCATTGAGTTGGTGATGCCATCCAACCATCTCATCCTCTGTTGTCCCCTTCTCCTCCTGCCCTCAATCTTTCCCAGCATCAGGGTCTTTTCAAATGAGTCAGCTCTTTGCATCAGGTGACCCAAGTATTGGAGTAGATAGCTAATAAGAACCACCTGTATAGCACAAGGCACTCTACTCAATACTCTGTAATGGCCTTATGGGAAAATAATATAAAAAAGTGGGATGTATATACATAAATATATATTTATATATACAAATATATGTGTGTATATATACATATATATGCTGTGCTCAGTCACTTCAGTCTTCCGACCCCATGGACTGTAACCCACCAAGCTCCTCTGTCCATGGAATTTTTCAGGCAAGAATACTGGAGTAGGTTGCCATTTCCTACTCCAGTGTGTGTGTGTGTGTGTGTGTGTGTGTGTGTGTGTGTGTGTAAAAACTGGCTGTACACCTGAAACAAGCACAACAGTGTAAATCAACTATACTTCAATAAAAATTTTAAAAAGAAAAGAATCATAGCCTTGAACTCCTAAGTTCCTGTTCTGTCTAAAAACAGCTGGACCTCTCAGTTGTTCAAGGTCCCCTGGGCCATTGGAGGGGCAGATTTCCACATCAGTTGCAGAGGACGTGGAAAACCCTTTCATCCTTGGCTTTAGTTCATGGAATCCACTCTCCAGACTGCAAATTTGCTTACTCCTTCCTTCTGCCCCCAAACACCAGGAAGTGAGGACCCTCCCTTGGTGCAAGTGTTGGCGATACTGTGTTCATGATAAACAAACTCTGTCTAGGTTTCTTGGAGAAGGTCTTTAAGAAAGAATCTTAGATTTCTGCATTTGAAGAATGGCTATTGAAATACAAACTATTGATTTTGGAGGGCCACTCCCAAGGAGCTTCAAACTTCCTTTTGATCTTTCTTCGCCTTCTTCTCTCCCAGTATGTATGTTAGTCATTCAGATTCCATCATGTTTGATTCTTTGGGACCCATGGACTGTACCTGCCAGGCTCCTCTGTCCTTGGGATTCTCCAGGCAAGAATACTGGAGTGGGTTACCATTTCCTTCTCCCAGGGATCTTTCCAACCCAGGGATCAAACCTGGGTCTCCTGCATTGCCGGCAGATTCTTTACCATCTGAGCCACCAGGGAAGCCTCCACCTCAAAATGCTCACTTTTCCTAGAAAGTGAGGTTCTTTTCCATCAAAGGCCAACAATTTATTTTCCTTCCTGATTTTCAATAAGGCTGGGAATTAGATGTTGGGATGTCAGGGCTTCTTGACATCATTTGTTGAGCTCTGTTGAGGGATATTTATGGAGAATTTAGTTAACATCACTGTGGGCACTGCCAAGGAGTTTTCAGAAATGTTTTCTCTCCTAACGACACATCCTCTAAGAAGATAGGCAGAACCTTTCCTATTTTCCCAAATATGAGGCTCTGCCATTAGATGAGACTGAGAAGAAGAAAAACAAGTCCCCAAGGTCATTGCAAATGGCTGTGACCGGAAAGCACACAATTTCACTTAATGATATTTAAACGAAACAGGGTCATAGAACATTTTAAAATATTCCTGATGCCTCATCTGAAAAGGGCAACTGCACGTACAAATTTAGCTTTTAAACCAGTGGAACCAAAGTATTCTTGGCAGAATAGATTATTTCTTCCGGAACTGGACATAGGTGATCCTTTTTAAGCTGGCTGTTTCCAAACAATTGTTGAAGCAGAGTCTGAGTTTGGGTTTCAGAGAGGGCGCTGAAAAATCACGGGAACATTTGAAGCAAATGCTGTGTGCACTTGGTGTTTTTCTGGGAACAAATTTCAGACCTTGCACCTAATTTTTATAATGGACTTTGGCCCTAGACATTTTACAATAAATGATCTAATGTAGCATTGGAAAGAATTTTCTAGAATGAACTTGGCCTGTGCCTTTGGATGAGACCTGAGGAAGGAGGAGGGCAGAGGAAGAGCCTCATTTAAGGATCTGCTATCAGTGGGATTCAGTCAGTCAACAAACATCCAGCCAGGAACTTGCTCAGTGAAGGGCAGGAGATGTGATCGCCTGTCTTTAAAGGAGCGCAATCATAAATGCAATTGTTACCTTGAAATTGCCCACTCCTTTCATGTCTCTGGCTGCAGAATTGAAGCCTAGAGCCTCCAAATCCCCAGGGGAGACTACATGCTGTGTGATTTGAAGTGTTCATTAGTTGATTTGAGTAAAGTGCTTCGAAATGTGAAACACCGAAGTGCTAGAAACTGTTATCAACCTCCTTAAACTTTCTTTGTCTCTCTTTTACCTAAGGCCAACGGACAGTACCCCAAATACAGACCGTGCCCCGAAGTCTCATCATTAATAAGAGGTCTATCTGAATAGGGGCGTGCCTTTTTTCCTACAGAGGAGAGGACTTGCCTCCTGTAAGAGACTAGTTTAGAACAGGTGCCTCCTCCGATGAGCAGAGTGGCAGGTTTATGGGAAGATGCTTAAGAAAAGTTAAAGCCTAGAGAGTTGGCAGTAAATTAAATAAGAGAATTTGCAGGCTGGATGTCCCAGTGCATTGGGAAGCCAGCTACCCACAGTGTGATCCACACAGGGAACAGAGGATCAGAATTTACAATCTAATTGGGGCAATTGTTAACAGATAAGGAAGTACACAGATGACTACAATTTAAATCAAGACGTGTTCGGAGCTACGTGAAAGACTCAAACAACAGAAAGGGGTTGCCAATTGGGAGTGTCGCCCTTCTTGGACTGAATCAAAAAATTTCAAGAAGAGACTGGTTTGGGAAGAGAAACACACTAGAAGCAACATTCACTGAGTCCTCTTCGTGTGTTCGTGAACTAAATCCTTTCCACGCATCATCTCATTAAATGAATCTTTTTTTAAAAATGTTGACCATTTTTACACTTTATTGAATTTGTTACAATGTTGTTTCTGTTTTATGTTTATGTTTTTTGTTTTTGTTTTTGTTTTTTTGGCTGAGAGGCATATGGAATCTCAGTTCCTGGACCAGGGATTGAACTCCTATCCACTGAAATGGAAGATAAAGTCTTAACCACTAGACCACCACCAGGGAAGTCCCCATTGAATGGACCTTGTCTGGCAGGCAGGGTTGTGCCTGGGGATGGTCGGGGTTGGAGGTGACATTGCTCAAGGGAGAAGCAAGGTAACACCCATAGCGTCTCAGGCTCTTCTCTATGGAAGCCTACTTCTGCCGTTCACCACCCTTTCCTTGATTGCTTATATACTGATAGTGATTTTGTGTGTGTGCTTCTACTTATCCTACTAGCCTGGGCCAAGACCATCAAAATTGTTATCTCAGTGTTTACCTAGATTTCTTGATTATAAGGGCCATGTGAGGTATCAGGGGAGCTCTCTAGAGGGTCCCTGTAAAATGGAATTGAAGAACTTTCTGTTTACAGGGCTGTTGGGGACTTGTCTCAGAGAGGCTTTCTCCTAGCCTCACACCGTATTTAATTTATTGGAATTTGCCAGGGTTAGATCCCAAACCAGAGAAAGGGCATGAATGGAACAATTGGCAGCATTTAAATAAGGGCTGTGGATTAGTATAGAGGATTGGATTAATGTCGATGTCCTAATTTTAATTATTGTATTGAATATTATGGCTACGTAAGACTGATATTTGGCAAAGCCGAATGTAAAGCATAAGACAATTCCTATTATTCTTTTGGCAACTTTTTTTACGAGTCATATTATTTCGAAGTGAAGAGTTAAAAATAAGAAAAATTGAGAATATTGAGGTGGATTCAAAGTGACTAGGGTGGAAGCTTGCTGGAGATGGGAGGGAAAATTGAGACAAAACCCGTCCCATCTTTTGGCTTTGAAGCTTCTGGAACACCTGTTGAAATCACTGTCCCTGGCCCCAGAAACTCAGGAAAGGAGCTTGAGTGTCCATTTTTTTTTTTGCAATTGAACAACAATCCACTTACTTTTTAAAAATTAATTAATTTATTTTAATTGGAGGCTAATTACTTTACAATATTGTAGTGGTTTTTGCCATACATTGACATGAATCCGCCACGGGTGTACATGTGTTCCCCATCCTGAACCCCCCTCCCACCTCCCTCCCCATCCCATCCCTCAGTTCATCCCAGTGCACCGGCCCTGAGCACCCTGTCTCACGCATTGAACCTGGCCTGGGGATCTGTTTCACATATGGTAATATACATGTTTCAATGCTATTCTCTCAAATCATCCCACCCTCGCCTTCTCCCACAGAGTACAAAAGACTCTTCTTTACATCCGTGTCTCTTTTGCTGTCTCACATATAGGGTCATCGTTACCATCTTTCTAAATTCCATATATATGTGTTAATTACCGTATTGGTGTTTTTCTTTGTGACTTACTTCGCTCAGTATAATAGGCTCCAGTGTCATCCACCTCATTAGAATGGATTCAAATGTATTCTTTTTAATGGCTGACTAATACTCCATTGTGTATATGTACCACAGCTTTCTTATCCATTCAGCTGCTGATGGACATCTAGGTTGCTTCTATGTCCTGGCTATTGTAAACAGTGCTGTGATGAACATTGGGGTACATATGTCTCTTTCAGTTCTGGTTTCCTCGGTGTGTATGCCCAGCAGTGGGATTGCTAGGTTGTATGGTGGTTCTATTTCCAGTTTTTTAAGGAATCTCCACACTGTTCTCCATAGTGGCTGTACTAGTTTGCATTCCCACCAACAGTGTAAGAGGGTTCCCTTTTCTCTGTACCCTCTCTGGCATTTATTGTTTGGAAACTTTTGGATAGCAGCCATTCTGACCGGCGTGACATGGTACCTCATTGTGGTTTTGATTTGCATTTCTGAGGGTCCATCTTTGGACAGACTCCTCCACTTGGTCCTTCTGAAAAGGGGAGTTTGAGAAACAGAATTATCTCATTTGTTTCTCTAGTTCCCCTGCAAGTGATAAGCGTTTTCCCAGTTGTTAGGAGGGCAGGAGGGGTAAACTGAGGTTCAGGGAGGTTATGTTGCCAGTATCACAGGTCCGATATGTGATAAAGCTGAAATCCAGTTTCTCCCTCTTTTGAACTCTCTGGCAAAGCTTTTCTTGGCACTCTCATCTAACCTCACTGGATTTGTATGCTCACCTTTTCTGAAACTCCTGGCAGGCATTCCATCCCTGCCCCTCCCGCTGACCCTGATTTTGCTCTTCTGCATCTTTCCACCACCCAACTCCATCCTAACACACACCTGGGCTGCCCTTTATAACCCCACTGACCTCTGCTTACCATCAAGGGTTTCTTTTTTTTTTTTTTAATCTCATTGGTCATTCGGTATGTGTGTCTCACCTACTGGATACAAACTATTTTTATTTGGGAAAACTTTTGGATTTATAGTCTTTAAATTCTGAGTAATGTTTCTGTTGCTTTGCAGTTAATTTGATGTACACAAGACACAAATAGGTGGAACTAGACCATTTCATTTAATGTCAAATATTAATGAAAAGGTTTGGAATATAATTTTAAGTGATTTGGGGAATGAAATAATGCCATTTGCAGCAACACAGAGGGACCCAGAAATAAACATACTAAGGGATATAAGTCAGAGAAGGACAAACATATGGTATCACTTATATGCTCAATCTAAGAAAATGATACAAATGAATTTATTTACAGAACAGAAATAGATTCATAGACACAGAAAACAAACTTATAGTTACCAAAGGGGAAGAAGGAATAGGAATAAATTAGGAGTTTGGTATTAATATATATATAATATATGAAATATTAGTATATATAAAATAGATAATCAGCCAAGATCTACTGTAGAGTGTAGGAATATACTCAATATCTTATAATAAGCTATAATCTATAATGGTAATATAGATTCTAAAAAGAATATATCAGTTCAGTTCACCCCCTCAGTCATGTCCGACTCTTTGCAACCCCATGAACCGTAGCACTCCAGGCCTCCTTGTCCATCACCAACTGCTGGAGTCTACCCAAACCTATGTCCATTGAGTCCATGATGCCATCCAACCATCTCATCCTCTGTCGTCCCCTTCTCCTCCTGCTCTCAGTCTTTCCCAGCATCAGGGTCTTTTCTAATGAGTCAGCTCTTCGCATCAGGTGGCCAAAGTATTGGAGTTTCAGCCTCAACATCAGACCTTCCAATCAACACCCAGGATATATGAATATATATACACATCTGAAATTAACACAGCATTATAAATGAACTATATTTCATTTAAATCTTAAAAAAATGTTAAAAAAGAAGCTGGTATTGGGGGCGGGCCTCTCTTCACAATGATTCCCACCTCTAAGTACTTCTGGCTGTTGTCTCTCTCCTTTTATAGAAGCGTCAGGATTCATCTCCCGGGAAGCTGGGCAGTAGGCCAGGGCTGTGCTGCTGCAGTATTGAGACGTTGATCACTGGGACGATCAGGCAGGATCTAACATTCTGGGCCTTTATACTCCCAGGCACTGCTTTGTCTCACCCTCACTCGATCACAGGAACCGGAGAGGAAAGAGGAGCTGTGAGACTCAACTGATGGGTGCAGGAAGAGGAAGAACCCATTTCATCCCTTAAAAGGGTGTTTGATAATAAACTAGCATTGTGTTCTGCCTGAAAGGGCCTTGTTATCCTTTCCATGATAGTTTAGAAGATATCCACAGACATCATTTTCCGGTCTTATATTCCAAGATTAAAATGATGGAAGACATGGGGTTTAGAGACAGGCAGGCCTAAGTTTAGGTCTAAGCTCCATCACTCACCAGCTATGGAGTGGGATCGAGTCACTTCCCTCCTTCTGACTCGGTTTCCTCACTGGATAAGTGGTGCCCATGGCACTGGATGGGATCTACTAGGTCCCAGGCCTCTGCGTGGTGATCAGCAGGAAGGCTCCCTCCACGCCCCGCAGTCCTTGCCCTCCTCCCTTTCAGCATCTGAACCAAGCACCCAACAGTCTCCTGGTGGGTCTCTGGCTAATTTGAGAGACCTCAGTTCCAAGTGTTCTCAGCTGCCAGGAGACCTTCCCACTCTCTCTCCCATCACATCAAAATGTACCAGCCTCCCATCCCCTTCCCTGGGGACACAGCCCTCTGCTCATCCCTCGCTCCAAGAAGAGTCACATGCTAGAGTATTCGTGGTTAATGATGGCTTCATGGGTTATCTTTGTGGTTACAAGATTCGTCTGATGTCATGCAGTTGTGTAGCAGTACAGGGAAGACTGGAACTCGGTTCTCCTCATTTCTAAAGCCAGGGTGGGCAGTTGTATTCCCTCCTTTCCATTCCTTGTGGGGCCCTGGGATACTGTCCTTCAGCCTCTGTGTTTTGTTTGGGGTCCCTGCAGTGCTGGGGCCCTCTTTGACACTTTGCTATTGTGAACATGCACTAGGTTCGAGTTTCAGCTCAGAGAGACTTATGGGATCGACATTTGAGGGCCTTGGGAGATTTTTTGTTTGTTTTTTGCTTTTTATTTTTCCTTTTCCCTAAGCCAGCAGAATGGTTTGAAAGGGACAGCATGTCAACAGTAGCCTGGACCTCATACCTTTAGTTTGCTCTTAGCAATGCTTTGAGAAATTGGAAAAAATGCCAATTCCTGCACTGCAATGCAGCATATTGTGATAGATGCTTCTTCTGAGATCCCATATGCTTCATACTGCCATGGAAAAAGCACTGGCATAGCAAGATTTTTTTTTCTATAAATTTCCCCCGAGATTGAATTGGATTTCTGTTGGTTGCTTTTACAGCAACATTGTCTCAGCAACAGAGAGAGAGGTGGGGGGTAGGGAGAGAGACTGCACAATTAACAAAGGGTGTGGATTTTAATGCATACATGCTTAAGATGGCAGCTTGGAGGCCACAGCCCCAGAATGTTCCTGGTTCTCATTGCATGAGCTACTATTCAGAGATTAGTACAGGAATGATGGAGAAACTGTGAATTTAGGAGAAAAAAGCCACAAGGCTTGACTTGGTCACTCACCAGCTCTCCATCTGAAATAAGCGTATCAATTAAGTTTTGCTCAGACGATTTTGAGATTCAAGTACATTGTTTTTGATTTCTCACCACCTAGTCTGGGCTGGGTCTGATAGGGTTGGATGGTCTAAGGTGACCTCAGTAATATCAGCTAGGGTGATGGGGTGAAATGTGTCTCACCTTCCAACAGTTTACCCCAGCTCATCCCCATGGTGGAGGTCCTGGTCTAGGCAACATGACTTTCTAAACCTCCACTTTTTGTCATATTTGCTGACACCTGACTTGGTAAAGCAAGTCACATAACTAAGCCCACATCCAAAGAGTGGAGAAATAGACTCCTGTCTTGATGATAAGTGTCTCAAGGTCACATTGCAAGTGAGGAGACATAGACAATCTACTTCAGCAAATAAATTATACTCTGAGAGCCTGAATGTCCTCAAAGTAAAAATGGGTGACTGCTGTATACCTAACAGTTCAAATTTACCAGGTCAGATATGAACTCTTGAGCCAGGGTGTTTTTTCTCCATCCCTCTAAAGGCCACTGTCATTCACTGATTAGCTAAAAGCAGAAAGCTGAGAGCCACCTCTTCTTCTTTTTCCATATCCCTGCTGTCTCTCATATCTGATCCATCTGCAAGAAAGATCTGTGGACTTGAAAAATGATCTTGAGCCTGACTGCTTCTCTCCCTGTTTCTGCCCTCACTCCATTAGCAAGGAGCCTCTTTCCTTTCTTTGTAACAATTTTCCTGCGTGTATTCATGTGGTTCCTTCTGATCTTGACTCAAACTCACATTCTGCATGAGGTACTCCTTGACCGCTAGATGATATTGTCAAGCCTACTCTTCATATTTCACATCCTCTCTGGCCTTATTTTTCTCTTGTATACTTATCATTGCATCATTTATTTTTTAATCATCTGTCTGCCCCACCATGGGTAGGGAGATATCTGGTTGTTTTGTTCACCACTGAATCCCCTGTGCATGTAACAGCAGAGGGAATGTGATTAGCTGAATAAATAAGGTAGGAAGGTACTTAATGCCACTGTCTTGATCAGTGTCGACAAGTAGGCTCATCTTGAAATATCATGGCCTGTTTTCTTGTGCAAAGACCCTGAGGCATCTGATCAGTCCTGGAGAGTCAGAGAAACTCACCAGAGCAGCTAAGATCTAAAACCTTAGTAAGTAGAATGCACTTAGTCATGTCCGACTCTTTGCAATCCCTTGGACTATACAGTCCATGAAATTCTCAGGGCCAGAATACTGGAGTGGGTAACCATTTCCTTCTCCAGGGGACTTTCCCAAACCAGTGATTGAACCCAGGTCTCCCGCTTTACAGGCAGATTCTTTACCAGTTGAGCCACCAAGGAAGCCTAAGAATACTGGAATCGGTAGCCTATCCCTTCTCCAGCTAATCTTCCAGACCCAGTAATTGAACTGGAGTCTCCTGAATTGTAGGCGGATTCTTTACCAGCTGAGCTACCAGGGAAGTCCCCAAGACCTAAATAGAAAGTCACCATAAAAATCAAGGTAAGTGAATACAAGATTCATTCTTTTTTTTTTTAATTTAATAAATGGATTTATTTTTCAAATATTATATTTTCCAGTGCAAAAGTCATAACTCAGGAAGAAAAATCTATATATTGGGAGAAAATAGCCTTTATTCTACAAAAGAAAATCACTCTTACTAATGTTTTAAATCTTTTTTACTATGTTGATTATGATATATTCCTGAGAATATCATAAAATATTCTGTAGCTTTTCTTTTGCTTAATATTACAAATAAGCATTATACAGTTTATAAACTATTAAGGCCAGGAATAACCTTAATTTGTATTTCAGTAAAGATATTTCTATACAAAGGGAAGAAGGACTCTGTGGGAGAGGGCGAGGGTCAGATGATTTGGGAGAATGGCATTGAAACATGTATATTATTGTATGTGAAATAGATCGCTAGTCCAGGTTCGACACATGAGACAGGATGTTCGGGGCTGGTGCACTGGGATGACCCAGAGGGATGGGATGGGGAGGGAGGTGTGAGAGGGGTTCAGGATGGGGAACACATGTACACCCATGGCGGATTCATGTCAATGTGTGGCAAAACCACTACAATATTGTAATGTAATTAGCCTCCAATCAAAATAAATAAATTTATTTAAAAAAAGAAAAAAAAAATCAAGGTAGGTGATAAACAGAGTGAAGTGAACGCATAAGTGCCCTGCTGGATATGAATCAATCCCTCATTTGTGTTCATTCTTTTTCAGAATAAAATGAACTTTACTCATTTTTAATATACTGACTAGCACTGAGGTCCTTCATAAGTCCCCACGTGAAACAGCCAGGGGCTCTAACTGTCACTAACACGTGGAGAGGAGTCCTAATGGGGAGATCCAGGGCCCTGTAGCATGCAGAACTTACTCTTTATTCATTTGTTTTAACCATATTTTGAACATTGAGGGATTCCTGTACCTTGTTGTATCAAGAAATTATAACTAAACTAACCTTTGCAAAATGGACAAGGCACTTGGAAAAACTCCTGTAAAGAAACCAACTTGTATTAAAGATAATATTATCCAAGCCAGCCTAAAGGAAGACCCAGGAGGAAGAGATGATATCTCATCTCCTCCTAAAACAAGGACAATCTAAGCAGACCACATAAGAAACTTGGGATGGGGGAAGATAAAATTGCAGTGTTGAGACAACTTGAGAAATCACTTTTCATCAATTTTTGCTAATAATTCTGAACAGATTATACTTAAGCTATTAGCAAATCAGTGATATGAAACATGTTGAAGAAGATATGAAATATTTTTCATTGAAATTGTAATCTTATTTTAGCTTCTTTTGTATTGAGGTTTTACTTACAGACAATAAATTGCACAAATCTTAAGTATTTGGTTCAATTAGTTTTGAGTAATTTTTATAATTGTATAATAAACACCCCAAATAAAATATGGGATCTTTTGATCAACCCAGAAAATTTCCTTATGCTCCACATTGAGTCATTCATTTTCTAACTTCTGTCACCACAGATTAATTTTGTCTCTTGTAGTCATGTGTGTGTAGCTTTTTTTCTGTTTCTGCTTGATATAATGTCTATAAAATTCATCTGTGTTATTTCTATCAGTAGTCTGTTCTTTTTTATTGATAAATTGTATTTTATTATATAAGTTTACCACAAATTTAAAATCCATTCTCCCACTGATGGGTTTTGGGGTTGGTTCAAATTTCTAGCAATTATGAATACAAGTGCTAGGAATATCCATGCACTGGTTTTAGTGAACATTTATTTTAATTTCTTTTGTGTAAATTCCCAGGAGAGATATTGTTGGATCAATGGCGAGGTGAGTTTTTACTTTGTAAATGGTGGCAGCATTTTGCATTGCCATCAGAAATGTTAACATTGTAGTTACTCTTCATCCTCAACAGCATTTCATGTTACCATCTATCTAATTTTGGTTTTCCTTGTGTGGTGGTAGGTCATTATAGTTTTTATTTTCATTTATATGCTTCACAGTGTTGGTGAAGCATTTTTTCAAATACTGGTCATTCCTATATCTTTTTTTAGTTAAGCATTTATTCATATCTTTTGCCTATTTTAAAACTATTTTTAAATCATTGAGTTTATACATATAGTCTGAAAGAACTCCTTTATCAGATACTCATATGCAAATATTTTTCCCTTGTCTCTGGCTTGACTGTTATCTTAATGATACCTTCTGGTGAATTTGTTGTTCAGTCACTCAGTCATGTCTGACTCTTTGCAACCCCATGGACTATAGCATGCCAGGCTTCCCTGTCCTTCAGCATCTCCTGGAGCTTGCTCAAATTCATGTTCATTGAGTCAATGATGCTTTCCAACCGTCTCATCCCCTTTTCCTCCTGCCTTCAATCTTTCCCAGCATCAGGGTCTTTTCTAATGAGTTGGCTCTTTGAATCAGGTGGCCAAAGTATTGGAGCTTCAGCTTCAGCATCAGTCCACCAAATGAATATTCAGGACTGATTTCCTTTAGGATTGACTGGTTTGGTCTCTTTGCAGTTGAGACTCTCAAGAGTTTTCTGCAACACCACGTTCAAAAGCATCAATTCTGCGGCACTCACTTTCTTTATGGCCCAACTCTCACATCCATACATGACGACTGGTACAACCATAGCTTTGACTAGATGGACCTTTGTTGGCAAAGTAATGTCTCTGCTTTTTATTTTTTTAATATAAATTTATTTATTTTAATTGGAGGCTAATTACTTTACAATATCGTACTGGTTTTGCCATACATCAACATGAATCCGCCATGGGTTCATGTTCCCCATGAACCCCACATTCAGGTGTTCCCCATCCTGAACCTCCCTCCCTGTACCATCCCTCTGGGTCATCCCAGTGCCCCAGCCCCAAGAATCCTATATCATGCATCAAACCTGGACTGGCAATTCGTTTCACGTATGATATTATACATGTTTCAATGTCATTCTCCCAAATTATCCCACCCTCTCCCTCTCCCACAGAGTCCAAAAGACTGTTCTATACATCTGTGTCTCTTTTGCTGTCTCGCATACAAGGTTATCATTACCATCTTTCTAAATTCCATATGTATGCATTAGTATACTGTATTGGTATTTTCCTTTCTGGCTTACTTCACTCTGAATAATAGGCTCCAGTTTCATCCACCTCATTGGAACTGATTCAAATGTGTTCTTTTTAATGGCTGAGTGATACTCCATTGTGTTTATGTACCACAGCTTTCTTATCCATTCATCTGCTGATGGACATCTAGGTTGCTTCCATGTCCTGGCTATTATAAACAGTGCTGCGATGAACATTGGGGTACACGTGTCTCTTTCAATTCTGGTTCCCTTGGTGAGTATGCCCAGCAGTGGGATTGCTGGATCATAAGGCAGTTCTATTTCCAGTTTTTTAAGGAATCTCCACACTGTTCTCCATAGTGGCTGTACTAGTTTGCATTCCCACCAACAGTGTAAGAGGGTTCCCTTTTCTCCACACCCTCTCCAGCATTTATTGCTTGAGACTTTTGGATAGCAGCCGTTCTGACTGGCATGAAATGGTACCTCATTGTAGTTTTGATTTGCATTTCTCTGATAATGAGTGATGTTGAGCATCTTTTCATGTGTTTGTTAGCCATCTGTATGTCTTCTTTGGAGAAATGTCTGTTTAGTTCTTTGGCCCACTTTTTGATTAGGTCATTTATTTTTCTGGAGTTGAGCTGCAGGAGTTGCTTGTATATTTTTGAGATTAGTTGTTTGTCAGTTGCTTCATTTGCTATTATTTTCTCCTATTCTGAAGGCTGTCTTTTCACCTTGCTTCTAGTTTCCTTTGTTGTGCAGAAGCTTTTAATTTTAATTAGGTCCCATTTGTTTATTTTTGCTGTTATTTCCAATATTCTGGGAGGTGGATCATAGAGGATCCTGTTGTGATTTATGTCGGAGAGTTTTGCCTATGTTCTCCCCTAGGAGTTTTATAGTTCCTGGTCTTACATTTAGATATTTAATCCATTTTGAGTTTATTTTTGTATATGGTGTTAGGAAGTGTTCTAGTTTCATTCTTTTACAAGTGGTTGACCAGTTTTCCCAGCACCACTTGTTAAAGAGATTGTCTTTTCTCCATTGTATATTCTTGCCTCCTTTGTCAAAGATAAGGTGTACATAGATGCATGGATTTATCTCTGGGCTTTCTATTTTGTTCCACTGATCTATATCGCTGTCTTTGTGCCAGCACGATACTGTCTTGATGACTGTGGCTTTGTAGTAGAGCCTGAAGTCAGGCAGGTTGATTCCTCTAGTTCCATTCTTCTTTCTCAAGATTGTTTTGGCTATTTGAGATTTTTTGTATATCCATACAAATTGTGAAATTATTTGTTTTAGCTCTGTGAAAAATACCGTTGGTAACTTGATAGGGCTTGCATTGAATCTATAGTTTGCTCTGGGTAGTATACTCATATTCACTATACTGATTCTTCTGATCCATGAGTATGGTATATTTCTCCATCTGTTAGTGTCCTCTTTGATTTCTTTCACCAGTGTTTTATAGTTTTCTATATATAGGTCTTATGACCAACTTAGATAGCATATTCAAAAGCAGAGACATTACTTTGCCAACAAAGGTCTGTCTAGTCAAGGCTCTGGTTTTTCCTGTGGTCATGTATGGATGTGAGAGGTGGACTGTGAAGAAGGCTGAGCGCCAAAGAATTGATGCTTTTGAACTGTGGTATTGGAGAAGACTTTTGAAAGTCCCTTGGACTGCAAGGAGATCCAACCAGTCCATTCTGAAGGAGATCAGCCCTGGGATTTCTTTGGAAGGAATGATGCTAAAGCTGAAGCTCCAGTACTTTGGCCACTTCATGCGAAGAGTTGACTCATTGGAAAAGACTCTGATGCTGAGAGGGATTGGGGGCAGGAGGAGAAGGGGACGACAGAGGATGAGATGGCTGGATGGCATCGCTGACTCAATGGATGTGAGTCTCAGTGAACTCCGGGAGTTGGTGATGGACAGGGAGGCCTGGCGTGCTGCGATTCATGGGGTCGAAAAGAGTCGGACACGACTGAGTGACTGATCTGATCTGATCTAATATATAGGTCTTTAGTTTCTTTAGGTATATATATTCTTAAGTATTTTATTCTTTTCATTGCAATGGTGAGTGGAATTGTTTCCTTAATTTCTCCTTCTATTTTCTCATTGTTAGTGTATAGGAATGAAAGGGATTTCTGTGTGTTGATTTTATATCCTCCAACTTTACTATATTCATTGATTAGCTCTAGTAGTTTTCTGGTGGAATCTTTAGGGTTTTCTATGTAGAGGATCTGGAGAAGGCAATGGCACCCCACTCCAGTACTCTTGCCTGGAAAATTCCATGGATGGAGGAGCCTGGTAGGCTGCAGTCCATGGGGTCGCTAGGAGTCGGACACGGCTGAGTGACTTCACTTTCACTTTCACTTCACTATGTAGAGGATCATGTCATCTGCAAACAGTGAGAGTTTTACTTCTTCTTTTCCAATTCGGATTCCTTTTATTTCTTTGTCTGCTCTGATTGCTGTGGCTAAAACTTCCAAAACTGTGTTGAATAGTAGTAGTGAAAGTGGGCACCCTTGTCTTGTTCCTGATTTTAGGGGAAATGCTTTCAATTTTTCACCATTGAGGATAATGTTTGCTGTGGGTTTGTCATATATAACTTTTATTATATTGAGGTATGTTCCTTCTATGCCTGCTTTCTGGAGAGTTTTTATCATAAATGGATGTTGAATTTTGTCAAAGGCTTTCTCTGCATCTATTGAGATAATCATATGGCTTTTATTTTTCAATTTGTTAATGTGGTGTATTACATTGATTGATTTGTGGATATTGAAGAATACTTGCATCCTTGGGATAAAGCCCACTTGGTCATGATATATGATCTTTTTAATGGGTTGTTGGCTTCTGATTGGTAGAATTTTGTTTAGGATTTTTGCATCTATGTTTATCAGTGATATTGGCCTGTAGTTTTCTTTCTTTCTTTTCTTTTCTTTTCTTTTTTTTTTTTGTGGCATCCTTGTCAGGTTTTGGTATTAGGGAGATGGTGGCCTCATAAAATGAGTTTGGAAGTTTGCTTTCCTCTGCAATTTTCTGGAAGAGTTTGAGTAGGATAGGTGTTAGCTCTTCCCTAAATTTTTGGTAGAATTAAGTTGTGAAGCCGTCTGGACCTGGGCTTTTGTTTGCTGGAAGATTTCTGATTACAGTTTCAATTTCCATGCTTGTGATAGATCTGTTAAGATATTCTATTGCATCCTGGTCCAGTTTTGGAAAGTTGTACTTTTCTAAGAATTTGTCCATTTCTTCCAAGTTGTCCATCTTATTGGCATATAATTGCTGATAGTAGTCTCTTATGATACTTTGTATTTCTGTGTTGTCTGTTGTGATCTCTCCATTTTCATTTCTAATTTTGTTGATTTGATTTTTCTCCCTTTGTTTCTTGATGAGTCTGGCTAATGGTTTGTCAATTTTATTTATCCTCTAAAAGAACCAGCTTTTGGCTTTGTTGATTTTTGCTATGGTCTCTTTTGTTTCTTTTGCATTTATTTATGCCCTAATTTTTAAGATTTCTTTCCTTCTAGTAACCCTGGGGTTCTTAATTTCTTCCTTTTCTAGTTGCTCTAGGTGTAGAGTTAGGTTATTTATTTGACTTTTTTCTTGTTTCTTGAGGTATGCCTGTATTGCTGTGAACCTTACCCTTAGCACTGCTTTTACAGTGTCCCATAGGTTTTGGGTTGTTGTGTTTTAATTTTCATTTATTTCTATGCATATTTTGATTTCTTTTTTGATTTCTTCTGTGATTTGTTGGTTATTCAGCAGCGTGTTGTTCAGCCTCCATATGTTGGAATTTTTAAGTTTTTCTCCTGTAATTGAAATCTAATCTTACTGCATTGTGGTCAGAAAAGATGCTTGGAATGATTTCAATTTTTTTCAATTTACCAAGGCTAGATTTATGGCCCAGGATGTGATCTATCCTGGAGAAGGTTACATGTGCACTTGAGAAAACGGTGAAGTTCATTGTTTTGGGGGTGAAATGTCCTATAGATATCAATTAGGTCATCAAAACCATCCCCATGGAAAAGAAATGCAAAAAAGAAAAATGGCTGTCTGGGTAGATCTTCAAATAGCTGTGAAAAGAAGGGAAGCGAAAAGCAAAGGAGAAAAGGATAGATATAAACATCTGAATGCAGAGTTCCAAAGAATACCAAGAAGAGATAAGAAAGCCTTCCTCAGTGATCAATGCAAAGAAATAGAGGAAAACAACAGAATGGGAAAGACTAGACATCTCTTCAAGAAAATTAGAGATACCAAGGGAACATTTCATGCAAAGATGGGCTCAATAAAGGACAGAAATGGTATGGACCTAACAGAAGCAGAAGATATTAAGAAGAGATGGCAAGAATACACAGAAGAACTGTACAAAAAAGATCTTCATGACCCAGATAATCACGATGGTGTGATCACTGACCTAGAGCCAGACATCCTGGAATGTGAAGTCAAGTGGGCCTTAGAAAGCATCACTATGAACAAAGATAGTGGAGGTGATGGAATTCCAGTGGAGCTCTTTCAAATCCTGAAAGATGATGCTGTGAAAGTGCTGCACTCAATATGCCAGCAAATTTGGAAAACTCAGCAGTGGCCACAGGACTAGAAAAGGTCAGTTTTCATTCCAATCCCAAAGAAAGGCAATGCCAAAGAATGCTCAAACTACCACACAATTGCACTCATCTCACACGCTAGTAAAGTAATGCTCAAAATTCTCCAAGCCAGGTTTCGACAATGCGTGAACCATGAACTTCCAGATGTTCAAGCTGGTTTTAGAAAAGACAGAGGAACCAGAGATCAAATTGCCAACATCTTCTGGATCATGGAAAAAGCAAGAGAGTTCCAGAAAAACATCTATTTCTGCTTTATTGACTATGCCAAAGCCTTTGCCTGTGTGGATCACAATAAACTGTGGAAAATTCTGAAAGAGATGGAATACCAGACCACCTGATCTGCCTCTTGAGAAATTTGTATGCAGGTCAGGAGGCAATAGTTAGAACTGGACATGGAACAACAGGCTGGTTCCAAATAGGAAAAGGAGTACGTTAAGGCTGTATATTGTCACCCTGCTTAATTAACTTCTATGCAGAGTACATCATGAGAAACACTGGACTGGAAGAAGCACAAGCTGGAATCAAGATTGCCAGGAGAAATATCAGTCACCTCAGATATGCAGATGACACCACCCTTATGGAAGAAAGTGAAGAGGAACTAAAAAGCCTCTTGATGAAAGTGAAAGAGGAGAGTGAAAAAGTTGGCTTAAAGCTCAACATTCAGAAAACGAAGATCATGGCATCTGGTCCCATCACTTCATGGGAAATAGATGGGGAAACAGTGGAAACAGTGTCAGACTTTATTTTTGGGGGCTCCAAAATCACTGCAGATGGTGATTGCAGCCATGAAATTAAAAGACGCTTACTCCTTGGAAGGAAAGTTATGACCAACCTAGATAGCATATTCAAAAGCAGAGACATTACTTTGCCGACAAAGGTTCGTCTAGTCAAGGCTATGGTTTTTCCTGTGGTCATGTATGGATGTGAGAGTTGGACTGTGAAGAAGGCTGAGTGCCGAAGAATTGATGCTTTTGAACTGTGGTGTTGGAGAAGACTCTTGAGAGTCCCTTGGACTGCAAGGAGATCCAACCAGTCCATTCTGAAGGAGATCAGCCCTGGGATTTCTTTGGAAGGGATGATGCTAAGCTGAAACTCCAGTACTTTGGCCACCTCATGTGAAGAGTTGACTCATTGGAAAAGACTCTGATGCTGGGAGGGATTGGGGGCAAGAGGAGAAGGGGACGACAGAGGATGAGATGGCTGGATGGCATCACTGACTCGACGGGTGTGAGTCTGGGTGAACTCCAGGAGTTGATGATGGACAGGGAGGCCTGGCCTGCTGTGATTCATGGGGTTGCAAAGAGTTGGACAGGACTGAGTGACTATACTGAACTGAACAAGTTTATCTAATACCATTATCCTCTTGAGAGTCCCTTGGACTGCAAGGAGATCCAACCAGTCCATTCTGAAGGAGATCAGCTCTGGGATTTCTTGGAGGGAATGATGCTGAAGCTGAAACTCCAGTACTTTGCCCACCTCATGGGAAGAGTTTACTCACTGGAAAAGACTTTGATGCTGGGAGGGATTGGGGGCAGGAGGAGAAGGGGATGACAGTGGATGAGATGGCTGGATGGCATCACTGACTCGATAGATGTGAGTCTGAGTGAACTCCAGGAGTTGGTGATGGACAGGGAGGCCTGGCGTGCTGTGATTCATGGGGTCGCAAAGAGTTGGACAGGACTAAGTGACTGAACTGAACTGATGATCCCATTGCCATTTACTTTATTGTTTTGGGTTTGAGTTTATAGTCTCTTTTTGTGTTTTCAGTCTAGAGAAGATCCTTTAGCATTTGTTGGAGAGCTGGTTTGGTGGTGCTGAATTGTCTCAGCTTTTGCTTGTCTGTAAAGCTTTTGATTTCTCCTTCATATTTGAATGAGATCCTTGCTGGGTACAGTAATCTGGGCTGTAGGTTATTTTCTTTCATCACTTTAAATATGTCCTGCCATTTCCTCCTGGTCTGAAGAGTTTCTATTGAAAGATCAGCTGTTATCCTTATGGGAATCCCCTTGTGTGTTATTTGTTCTTCCCTTGCTGCTTTTAATATTTGTTCTTTGTGTTTAATCTTTGTTAATTTGCTTAATATGTGTCTTAGGTTGTTTTGCCTATCCTGTTTGGGACTCTCTGTGTTTCTTGGACTTGAGTGATTATTTCCTTCCCCATTTTAGGGAAGTTTTCAACTATTATCTCCTCAAGTATTTTCTCATGGTCTTTCTTTTTGTCTTCTTCTTTAGGGACTCCTATGATTCGAATGTTGGCACATTTAACATTGTCCCAGAGGTCTCTGAGATTGTCCTTATTTCTTTTAATTCATTTTTCTTTTTTCCTCTCTTACTCATTTATTTCTACCATTCTATCTTCTACCTCACTAATCCTATCTTCTGCCTCCATTATTCTACTATTTGTTCCCTCCAGAGTGTTTTTGATCTCATTTATGGCATTATTCATTATATATTGACTCTTTTTTATTTTTTCTAGGTCCTTGTTAAACCTTTTTTGCATCTTCTCAATCCTTGTCTCCAGGCTATTTATCTGTGATTCCATTTTGTTTTCAAGATTTTGGATCATTTTCACTATCATTATTTGGAATTCTTTATCAGGTAGATTTCCTATCTCTTCCTCTTTTGTTTGGTTTGGTGAGCATTTATCCTGTTCCTTTACCTGCTGGGTATTCCTCTGTCTCTTCATCTTGTTTATATTGCTATGTTTGGGTTGGCCTTTCTGTATTCTGGCAGTTTGTGGAGTTCTCTTTATTGTGGAGTTTCCTTGCTGTGGGTGGGGTTGTACAGGTGGCTTGTCAAGGATTCCTGGTTAGGGAAGCTTGTGTCGGTGTTCTGGTGGGTGGAGCTGGATTTCTTCTCTCTGGAGTGCAATGAAGTGTCCAGTAATGAGTTATGAGATGTCAGTGGGTTTGGAGTGACTTTGGGCAGCCTGTATATTGAAGCTCAGGGCTGTGTTCCTGTGTTGCTGGAGAATTTGCATGGTATGTCTTGCTCTGGAACTTGTTGGCCCTTGGGTGGTGCTTGGTTTCAGTATAGGTATGGAGGCGTTTGATGAGCTCCTGTCAACTAATGTTCCCTAGAGTGAGGAGTTCTCAGGATTTGGACTTAAGCCTCCTGCTTCTGGTTTTCAGTCTTATTTTTACAGTAGCCTCAAGACTTCTCCATCTGTCACTTCCATGGAGGTTCCCTCTGTTTTAGCTTCTTCTGTTTGCTGATCTCTTCAGTGTCTAATTTCTGCCCTGGCACAAGGGGGTGGTGGTGGACACTTTTTTAGGCTCACTTGCTCAGTCGTGCTGTGGGGAGGGAGGGACACTGAAAGCAAACAACCCTGGCATGTGTTCGCAGTGTCTCGGCCACACTGGGTTTGCCCCCGCTCACGGCATGTGTGCTTTCCGTGTCTACACTGCTTAGGCTCTAGGTTGCTCTGCCGGGAACTGTCTGAGGCTGGCCCTGGGCTGTACACACTTCCCAGGTCTAAGCCGCTCAGGTTCAGGTACTCGGGTAGTCCTCAGAGGTGCAGATACGGCTGGGCCTGCGTTTTGTGCCCTTCCCAGGTCCGAGCAGCTTAGGTGACCACGTGTTTGGCGAGCGCAGTTGCTGCGACTTATCACACCCCCCCCCCCGCCCCCCGCCCCTGCCCCATCCCTGACGCTCAGTTTTCTGGGTGTACAACCAGCACACCTTCTTAGGCAGATGTTGACTGTCCAGAATCCCAAGAAGTCTTAGTTAGCAACGAAGCCTGCTTGCAGTTTGGTAGATAATGCCTCTTTGGGGCCACGATTGCCCCCTTCTGGCTCTGGTTGCCTGTCACTGGAGGGGGTTGGTCTGCAGCCGGCCAGCTCTGCTCAGTCTTTTGTTGTGTGAGCGAGCCTGGCGGTGTCTTCCGTTAGGGCTTTTCACGTGGTAGCTATCCCACAGTCTGGTTTGCTAGCCCGTTAGTTCCCTCAGATTGCATTCAGGGGCACTGGGGACTTGGGGCATTCAGGCCCAGTCCTTACTCTAAGCCATGCAGCCCGCGCCTCCCTGCCCAGCCCCAGCTTGCTAGTGATAGGTACAGGCATCTGCGCTGCTTCTCTGCTGAGGGAGTTACCGTTGGGCACGTAGTCTGTGGGTTTTAATTATTTATTAATTTTTCCTCCCGGTTATGTTGCCCTCTGTGGTTCCAAGGCTCACCACAGACTTGACAGTGAGGCTGTTTACTGGTGTTTGGAAACTTCTCTCTTTTTAAGACTCCCTTCCCGAGACAGAGCTCCGTCCCTACCTCTTTTGTCTCTCTTTTTGTCTTTTATATTTTTTCCTACCTCCTTTCGAAGACAATGGGCTGCTTTTCTGGATGCCTGATGTCCTCTGCTGGCATTCAGAAGTTTTTCTGTGGAATTTACTCAGTGTTCAAATGTTCTTTTGATGAATTTGTGGGGGAGAAAGTGATCTCCCTGTCCTATTCCTCTGCCATCTTAGGACCGCCTCCTGCTTTTTAATATGCTGTCTAAGTTAGTCATAGCTTTTCTTCCAAGGAGCAAGTGTCTTTTAATTTCATGGCTACAGTCACCATCTGCAGTGATTTTTGAGCCCAAGAAAATAAAGTTTGTCACTGCTTCCATCATTTCCCCATATATTTGCCATGAAGTGATGAGACTGGATGCCATGCTCTTCGTTTTTCAAATGTTGAGTTTTAAGCCAGCTTTTTCACTCTCCTCTTTGACCTTCATCAAGAGACTCTTCAGTTCTTCTTCACTTTCTTCCATAAGGGTGGTGTCATCTGCATATCTGAGGTTACTGATATTTCTCCCGGCAACATAGATTCCAGCTTGTGCTTCATCCAGCCCAGCATTTCTCATGATGTACTCTGCACATAAGTTAAATAAACAGGGTGACAATATACAGCATTGATGTACTCCTTTCCTGATTTGGAACCAGTTCCATGTCTGGTTCTAACTGTTGCTTCTTGATCTGCATACAGGTTTCTCAGGAGGCAGTTGAGATGGTTTGGTATTCCCATTTCTTGAAGAATTTCCCACAGTTTGTTGTGATCCACACAAAAGTTTTGCCATAGTCAATGAAGCAGAAGTAGATGTTTTTCTGGAATTCTCTTGCTTTTCCTATGATCCAATGGATGATGGCAATTTGATCTCTGGTCCCTCTGCCTTTTCTAAATCCAGCTTGAATGTCTGGGAGTTCTTGGTTCACAAACTGGTGGATAAAAGACTTTAATTTGATGAAGTACAACTTAACTTTTTTTTTTTTCCTTTTTATGACTCATGATTTCCACGTCCTCTCAAGGAAATGTTTTCTTACCTAAAGGCTGTGAACAGTTTCTTTTGTGTTTTCTTCTAGAAGACTTACCTTTCTGATATTTATATTTAGATTTACAATCTTTCTCAAATTAACTTTGTGTATACTAGTATAAGGGTCTTCCCTGGTAGCTCAGCTAGTAAAGAATCTGCCTGCAATGCAGGAGACCCTGGTTCGATTCCTGGGTTGGGAAGATCCCCTGGAGAAAGGATAGACTACCCACTCCAGTATTCTTGCCTGGATAATTCCATGGACAGAGGAGCCTGGCAGGCTACAGTCCATGGGGTTGCAAAGAGTTGGACTTGACTGAGTAACTAAGCACAGGACAGCATACAGGTATAAAGTAAGAATGTAAGCATTTCTTTTTCTATATGGATATCTCTTCATTCCAGTGCCATTTGTTGAATAAACTTTTCTTTCTGTATTGAATTGCTTTGCACCTTTGGGGGAAATTAAACAACCACATGAAAGGATCAATTTCTGAATTTCATTCTGGTCCATTGATTGATTTGTCTATCCTTTTGGAAATCCTATACTCTCCTGATGAATATAGCAGTTTGGTAGACTTAGAAAACATGGCATGAATCCTTTAGTTGTATTCTTCTTGAGGACTGATTTGGTTATTCTAGGTCATTTATGGTTCTGTATAAATATTATGTATAAAAGAAAGTGAAAGTGAAAGTCACTCAGTCGTGTCTGACTCTTTGGGACACCGTGGACTGTACAGTCCATGGAATTCTCCAGGCCAGAATACTGGAGTGGGTAGCCTTTCCCTTCTCCAGGGGATCTTCCCAACCCAGGGATTGAACCCAGGTCTCCCGCATTGCAGGTGGTTTCTTTACCAGCTGAGCCACAAGGGAAGCCCAAATATTACGTATAGCTTGCAAATTTCTGTTTTAGAAATCTGCTGAAATCGTGATTTGGACTGTGTTGAATTATTGGGGAACTATTGTTAATATCTTAAAAATATTAAGCATTTTAATCTGTAGACAGGACATATCTTCTCATTTCTTTAGATCATTTGAAATTTCTCTCTGTGGGGCTTTTCTGGTCCTCAGTGGTGAAGAGTCACTCAGCCCATAAAGGGGACACAGGTTGGATCCTTGGTCAGGGAAGATCCCGCATACTGCACATCAACTAATCCATGGGCCACAACTATTGAGCCAGTGCTCTAGAGCCCATGAGCTGCAAATACTGAGCCCATGCATGTAGAGCCCCGTGCTCTGCAACAAGAGCAACAGTGGCAGTGAGAGCCTGTGCCACAGTGAAGGGTAGCCCCCCAACGGCCAGTCACCTCAACTAGAGAAAGCCCATCACAGCAACAAAGATCCAGTGCAGTCATTAATAAAACAAATAAATAAGTCTTAAAAATTTTTTCTCTCTGTAGTTTTGAGAAAGGAGTTCTTGTCTATCTGATTAAATTAATTCCAAAACATCTGAAGTATTTATGATGACTAGTAACTGGAATAAAAAAATTTTTAATAAAAAACTTTTTTGGCAGAATAAAAAAAGACACTTTTTTGGCTTTCTAAATATTTGTTAATAGTACATAGGAAAAAAGTAGTGATTGGATGTTGAACTTGCTTGTATTATAAGATCTTGCTAAACTCACTTACTAGTTCTAGTTTTTTTGAGAGGGAAAGGGGTTGATTACTTATTTTCCACATAAAAATTAAAATAAGGAAGTTTTATTTCTTAATTCTTAACCTTTGTGTTGTTTATTTCTTCTTGCTGCATTGAATTGGCTAGGACCTCTAGTACAATGTTCAGTGGAAAAGGTGAGAATGAGTAACTTTACATTGCTTTTGAACTTATGATAAATTAGTTTAATACTTCACTATTAAATATGATGGTAGCTCTAGATTTTTCATATTTGCCTTTTAACATATTGAGGAATTTCTCTTCTGATTTTAATTTACCAAGAGTTAGTATTATGACTGAATATAAAATCTTATGCGTTCATTGAGTTTACCATGCTTTTCTCTATTCTGTAGTGTAAATTACTTTCATTTTTAAGTGTTAAATCAATCTTGCTTAAGCCCCACTTAGTATAATATATTATCCTTTTAATGTGTTTATATTTTTATATTATTTACAATTTCTAAGTATGTTTGCATCTATGTTATAAGGGATATTGATGTATATTTTTTTTCTTGTACATTTTTTGTCAGCTTTTGGTATCAAAATAAATATGTGTTCCATCCTCTTCTTCTCATTTGAATGAGTTTGCCTAGAATTGCTATCATTTCTCCTTTAAAGTAGAGCCCTTTTCTTGTTTGATAGAAATTACCTGCTCCTAGATATTTTAGTATAAAAAGATTTTTCATAACAAAGTAACTACTCTAATAAAAATATCTATTCAGATTTGTAATTCACCTTTTGTCAGTTTTCTTAAGTTGTATTTTTTAAGGTATTTGTCTTTTTATCAACATTGCTACATTTATTGGCACTGTGCTATTCATAATGTTCTATTTTCCTTTTCATGTGTATAGAATTTTCAGAAGATCCTTCTCTTTCATAGTAGATTGGTTATCTATATATTTTCCTTTTCACTGTACAGCATCCATAGGGATTTATCAATTTTATTCATCTTCTTAAGAAACTCATGTTTTAATCTTTTAATATTCTCTACTCCTTGTTTGTTTTCTATTTCATTGATATCAACCATGATCTATCCATTCTTACACTTTCTTAGGGTTTCAGTTTTTCCTCTTCTTGTTTATTTCAGCTTTTTAAGATTGGAAGCTAGATAGTTGATTTGAGTTTTTTTCTTACATAAGAATTTCAGATATATTTTTACCACAAATTGCCTCACATAATTTTTGATATATTCTTAAACTTATTTGACTAAAAACATTTTGTATTCATTATTTGACTCATGGACCACTTAAAAATATATGGTTTAATTTCCAAGTGTGACAGTCTTACAAGTATTAATTTCTAATTAGGTATTATTGTGGTTAGAAGACACACCTCCCAGAATATTGGAAATAAAAGCAAAAATAAACAAATGGGACCTAATTAAAATTAAAAGCTTCTGCACAACAAAGGAAACTAGAAGCAAGGTGAAAAGACAGCCTTCAGAATGGGAGAAAATAATAGCAAATGAAGCAACTGACAAACAACTAATCTCAAAAATATACAAGAAACTCCTGCAGCTCAATTCCAGAAAAATAAATGATGCAATCAAAAAGTGGGCCAAAGAACTAAACAGACATTTCTCCAAAGAAGACATACAGATGGCTAACAAACACATGAAAAGATGCTCAGCATCACTCATTATCAGAGAAATGCAAATCAAAACCACAATGAGGTACCATTTCACGCCAGTCAGAATGGCTGCTATCCAAAAGTCTACAAGCAATAAATGCTGGAGAGGGTGTGGAGAAAAGGGAACCCTCTTACACTGTTGGTGGGAATGCAAACTAGTACAGCCACTATGGAGAACAGTGTGGAGATTCCTTAAAAAACTGGAAATAGAACTGCCTTATGATCCAGCAATCCCACTGCTGGGCATACACACCGAGGAAACCAGAATTGAAAGAGACACGTGTACCCCAATGTTCATCGCAGCACTGTTTATAATAGCCAGGACATGGAAGCAACCTAGATGTCCATCAGCGGATGAATGGATAAGAAAGCTGTGGTACATAAACACAATGGAGTATTACTCAGCCATTAAAAAGAATACATTTGAGTCAGTTCTAATGAGGTGGATGAAACTGGAGCCTATTATTCAGAGTGAAGTAAGCCAGAAAGAAAAACACCAATACAGTATACTAACGCATATATATGGAATTTAGAAAGATGGTAACGATAACCCTGTATGCGAGACAGCAAAAGAGACACAGATGTATAGAACAGTCATTTGGACTCTATGGGAGAGGGAGAAGGTGGGATGATTTGGGAGAATGACATTGAAACATGTATAATATCATACATGAAATGAATCGCGAGTCCAGGTTTGATGCATGATATAGGATTCTTGGGGCTGGTGCACTGGGATGACCCAGAGGGATGGTACAGGGAGGGAGGTTCAGGATGGGGAACACCTGAACACGGGGTTCATGGGGAACATGAACCCATTGCGGATTCATGTTGATGTATGGCAAAACCAGTACAATATTGTAAAGTAATTAGCCTCCAATTAAAATAAGTAAATTTATAATAAAAAAATAATAAAATATATCCACAGTAAAAAAAATAAAATAAAACATTTTGTAGATATCAGTGTTTGAAATATATTTAACTCATTTCATAGTGATTTTAAAGAACATTTTGTCTAGGTCTTATAATTGTTGTCTGAAGCAAGGATATTCCAATCAATCAAGTTTCTACCTGCATTACTTATCTATTATTGTATAACAAATTACCACAACTTAATACATTAAAAGAACACATTATTATCTCAAGGTTTCTGTATGTTAGGAATCTGGCCATGGCTAAGCTAAGCTGACCAAGCCAGTCAATCCTAAAGGAAATCAACCCTGAATATTCTTTGGAAGGACTGATGCTAAAACTCCAATACTTTGGCCACCTGATGCAAAAAACAATGAAAAAAATGGGGAAAAAAATGAATCGACTCATTGTAAAAGAAACCGATGCTGGGAAAGATTGAGGGCAGGAAGAGAAAGGGACGACAGAGGATGAGATGATTGGATGGCATCACCTACTCAGTGGGCATGAGTGTGAGCAAGCTCTGGGAGACAGATGGTAAAGGACAGGGGAGCCTGGCATGCTGCAGTCCATGGGGTCACAAAGCATCAGACACGATCAACACATCTCTTCTCGTGAATGTTCCTTCATGTATCCTGCCCATTTGAAACTGGATTGTACACTTTCTTCATGTGTGTGTATCAAGCTTGAGAGGTTTTGTATATTCTCAATGCTAGTCCCTCTTCAGATATATGGCTTGCAAATATTTTCTTTCAAATGTGGCTGGCCTTTTCATTCTGTAAACAGGGTCTTTCATACAGCTAAAGTTTTTAAGTTTGATGAAGTCCAAGTTAATCAGTTTTCCTTCTAGCCTTAAATTCCAAATATTTTCTCTTAATTTTTTTCTATACGTTTTATGGTTTTACATGTAATTCCACAACCATCTTTGAGTTCATTTTCTGTATAAGATCTGAAATTTAGGTAGAGGTTAATTTTTATCCCTATACATTTTCAACTGCTCCAGAATCATCTGTTAGAGAGGCTATTTTTCCTCTGGCATTTTTTTCCCCCTAAAGATCAGTTGATTATAACGTGTAGGTCGATTTCTGGATTTTCTGTTCTGTTCTATTGACCTTTCTGTCCATTTTCACGCCCACCCTTATCACATAGTCATGATTACTATAGCTCTATAGTTGTCTTGAAATCAAGTCTACTGTTTCCTTCTATTTTTCAAACTTATTTCAGCTATTGTAGTTCCTTTATTTTTCCATATACATTTTAGAATGATCTGCATCTATATCTACAAACACCTTCCTGAAATTTTGACAAGAATTCTGTTAAGCCTATATGTGAGTTTGAGAAGAACTGACATCTTTACTATGTTTTTTTCCAATCTGTGAATATAGGATGTCTCTGTATTTATTTAGTGCTTTGATTTTGTTCATCAGCCGTGTAATTTTCATCACACGAATTTTGCCCATGCTTTGTTAGATTTACATCTAAATATTTCCTTAATTTTATATTTAATATAAGTGGAATTGTATTTTTTATTTTGGTATCCACATGTTCATTGGTATTATATAGCTACACAATTGGTTTTGTATGCTTATTTTTTATTCTGTGATCAGACTGATCACTTATTGGTTCTAGGAAATTTTTAAATTAATTCCTGGGGTTCTTCTATATAGAAAATTATATCATTTTCAAATAGAAAGTTTTATTGCTTTCCAAATAAACCATGTGCCCTTTATTTTATATTTCTGTGACACTGAGTAACTTCTACCATTTTGTTGAAAAGAGTAGTGAGAACAAAGATCCTTGCCTTCCTGATTTTAAGGACAAATCATTCAGCCTTTCACCTTTAAGTATAATGATAATAGTTTTGTTTTTTTTCCCCCACCTAAGATGTTCTTTATCAGCTGAGGAAGTTCCCCTCTATCCTAACTTTATAAGTGTATTATCATAAAAAGATGTTGAAATTTGTTGAATATTTTTCCTGCATCAACAGATAGGATCATGTGATTTTTTTTTCTTCTTTGACTTGTTAGTGTGGTAGATTACATTGATTGATTTGAAAGTATTGAATCAACCTTGTATCACTGGAAGAAACCCCAATTTAGTCATGCTGTATAATTATTTTTATATATTGCTTAATTCTCTTTGCTAATATTTTGTTAAGAATTTGTGTGCTTGTGTGCATGAGGAATACTGATCGGCAGTTTTCTGCTTTGTACTGTCTCTGGTTTTGTTAATACTAGCTTTATACAATAAATTGAGAATTATTTCTTCCTCTTTTATGTTTGAAAAAAATTGTGTACAATTGTTGTTTATTCATCTTTAAACATTTGGAAGAGTTTTACAATAAAACTGTCTGGGCTTGGAGATTTCTTTTTTTGGTAGTTTTTAAATTAAAAATTCAATTTTCTTGAAGTAAACCTATGCACTTATGGTCAACTAATCTACAACAAAGAAGCAAAAATATACAATGGAAAAAAGACAGTCTTTTCAATAAATGGTGCTGGAAAAACTGGACAGCTACATATTTAAAAAATGAAATTGAACATTCCCTAACATCCTATACAAAAATAAACTCAAAATGGAATAAAGATGTAAATATAAGACCAGATACTGTAAAACTCCTAGAGGAAAGCACTGACAGAAAACTACTTTCATAGTAATTAAAAATAAAGTCATGTGAAAATATTAATTTTCTTTTCACATTTGGACTGCTTTGTAAGTGGGTGAAATTACCATTCTGTATTTTAGGATAGAATTTGTGAGGATGGGCTTCTTAGGCGGTGCTTGTGCTGAAGAATCCACCTGCCAATGCAGGAGATGCAAGAGATGCTGAGTTCCATCCCTGGGTTGGGAAGATTCCCTGGAAAAAGAAATGGCAACTCACTCCAGTATTCTTGCCTGGAAAACTCCATAGACAGAAGAGCCTGATGGGCTACAGTCCATGGGGTTGCAAAGTCTGACATGACTAAGCATGCAGCTTCTAGCCTTGAGTGGATGAAGGGGAAAAGAAGGATAATTCAGATACGGCAGCAATCAAACAGCTGGACCTCTTTGCATGGCCAGCTTCCTTTCACATCTAGGTCTCCACCAAACAGTTCCCTCCTCATAGGCCTTCCTTGAATCTATAAAAGGGCCTCATCATGCTGTCCTTTATCACTACACCTGGGTTGACAGTTGCCCTCATTGCATTTATCACAGTATGAAATTCTATCTTTATTGATTTGCTTTCTTATTTCTTACCTATCTCCTTGCTGTGAATCCAGGAGGCAAGAATGATGCTATCTTTCTTTCCCACTGTCTTCCCAACAGCGCTCCCAAGCACCTAGTTAGTGCTCAATAAAGATTTTTGAATGAACAAATAAAAGAATTAATAAAACGTCCCTGGGGTCCTTAATCTGTGATGAATTCATATACTCCCACTTCCCTGACTCAGTGCAGAAAAAGTTACAGCTTTCATCAGATTCTAAGACATAATCCATGGAGTCAAACTATTTAGATCCCCTGATTTGGAAAACAGGATGTAAGAGAGGATCCAAAAAAGGTCAGAAAGAAAAATTCTGAGGACATGAAGATGTTCTATATGTTGGTTGCAATGGAGTTATTAAGGGTATACATAGACATTTGTAAAACTCATAAAACTGCATTTTTTAAGGGCCTTTCCTGGCGGTCCAGTGGTTGAAAATTCGCCTTCCAATGCAGGGGATGCAGGTTTGATCCCTGATCAAGGAAGTAAGGTCCCATATGCTGCAGCTGGAAAGCCCGCCTGCTGCAACTGTGGAGTCTGCACGCTCTGGAGTCCGTGCTCGTTTACAAGAGAATCTCCTGGCGCACCACAAGTAGAGAAAGTCCATGTGCTGCAACAAAGACCCAGAACAGCCAAAATTTAAAAAAAAAACAAAAAACTGCACTTACAATTCTGTGCATTTCATTAAACTAACATTAATGATATTAATGAGAAAGTCCATTTACCTTGCTACATCGCATTCTTTTTTTAAGTTAAAACAAAGAAAAGGACTCTGAAAAAATTACACATTAATTTTAAACCTTGAAATCTGCTCTGGCCTTCAGCGTGAAGCATTTAGATCCAGTTGAAACTCTGAATTCCTTTTGAGACCTTTTTTTTTTTTTTTTGTCCTATTCATTCTCTTCCCATAAATCCTCTTACTTTTTCTTTTTTCTGTGCACACATAAGGGAAGCCAGTTCATAACTCTTAAAATCTTCACAAATACATAGAAAATGAAACAATTTCTGCTGTAAAGTTATAATTGATGACAGGAATCAAAAACCAAAAGTTGTGGGAGGAAATGTAGTTTTTGACATCAGTTAGGAGTCAGGGCACCACTCTTCTACTCTTCCTTTCTGTAAAGGAAGGAAGAAACACATAGATATGGCAGTTCCTATATGCATGAGACTCTTCTTGGGTGATTGTACATCATAGACAATCAGCAAAACCTGCCCAGGTGAGGTAAGTTGTAAACACATCCGGGGATTGTAGAGTGCAAATCCAAGGTGCCATATGTGCCAGGGCTTCGGAAAGTAAAAGGCTTACCCAGTGTGAGAGAGAGGTTTTACAATAGGAATGATAATGACGTCTTCATTTTCTGAGTTAGTTAGGTCTGGAGATTTTGATGACATTTATTCATTCATTGTGCAAATATTTGGAAAGACTGCCTTTGTGTAAGAGGCCATCTCAGGTCTAGGGGTTCATGAATGAATATGGGTCGGTGACTGTCATGGAGGAATTTCTAGCCTAGTAAGAGACAAGGACATGGACAAAAAATAGTAAAGCATGGTCGGTGTTGTGATGGTGTCATGTGTGTGCCTGGGAAAACTTCACTCTGCTGCTTCATGTAGGTTTCCAGAGTGATTTGACTGACATTTTATGTAATCTCTGTTCTAGACTTTTTGTATACATATTCTCTTGGTCAGTCCTGTAAGTTACCATCTTGGGAAGTAGTCATGTTCTCCTGAAGGAGAAACATAAGATTTGGAACAGCAAGAAAAACATTTTGTCTCAGTATCATAGGTGGTCAGTGGCAGAGCCAGGATTGGAATCCAGGATTTAGATAGCAAATGTGTAGTCCTTCTTGCCTCTCTCTCTCCCTTTCATCTTTCCTTCTTTGCTTCCTTATTATCACTTTTTTTCTTCCAGTGTCCTTCCCACCATTTCATGTTAGATATTAAAATATTAAAAGAAGGATAGAAAATATGCAGCTGGAAAAGCTGGCCAAGAGCATCTCAGTCCCCACCTCACCTCCATTCCCCAACGGCCATTATGGACCAAAGACCCAGAGGTATCATAATTGATTCAGGGAACAACCCAGAGATGGCAGAAAATTTTCAAATCCATGTTCATTTTCTTATAATTCTCCATACTCTACTAGAATGTCCTTCCATTCCAACTCAACACCTTCCAATCACCATGTTGAAGTTTCAGCCCTGGTAACATTCTTACAGTCAACAAATATTTTTGATTTCTTATTTTTATCATATCTGTGATGTGATACCTCACAAATTTGGAAAGAAGGTAAATAAAATGGTCCTTAGGGCTCAAATAGGAAAGTAACAGCTGAAAAAAGCAGAGCAGAGATGTTCCAAGTCTCTTTGAGGAAATAGAAGGAGATTTAAGCCATAAGCCCCGAGAGTAACTTGAAAACTATTAAAAGCTGTTAAAACTATTCTGTATTTCTTTGCATTGAAAACTGAGGAAGGCTGTCTTATTGCTTCTGACTATTCTCTGGAACTCTGCGTTCAAATGGATATATCTTTCTTTTTCTCCTTTGCCTTTAGCTTCTCTTCTTTTCTCAGCTATTTTAAGACCTTCTCCAACAACCATTTTGCCTTTTTGCATTCTTTTTCTTGGGGATGGTCTTGATCACTGCCTCCTGTACAATGTCATGAACCTCTGTTCATAGTTCTTCAGGCACTCTGTCTAATCCCTTGAATCTATTTGTCACTTCCACTGTATAATCATAAGGGATTTGATTTAGGTCATACCTGAATGGTGTTGGGGTTGCAAAGAGTTGGACATGACTGAGCGACTGAACTGAACTGAACTGAATGGTGTGGTGGTTTCCCCTACTTTCTTCCATTTAAGTCTGAAATTGGCAATAATGAGTTCATGATCTGAGCTATAGTCAGCTCCCAGTCTTGTTTTTGCTGACTGTATAGAGCTTCTCCATCTTTGGCTGCAAATAATATAAACAATCTGATTTTGGAATTGACCATCTGGTGATGTCCACGTGTAGAATCTTCTCTTGTGTCGTTGGAAGAGGGTGTTTGCTATGACCAGTGCATTCTCTTGGCAAAACTCTGTTAGCCTTTGCCCTGCTTAATTTTGGACTCCAAGGCCAAATTTGCCTGTTATTCCAGGTATTTCTTGACTTTCTACTTTTGCGTTCCAGTCCCCTATAATGAAAAGGACATCTTTTTTGAGGTGTTAGTTCTAGAAGGTCTTGTAGGTCTTCATAGAACCGGTCAACTTCAGCTTCTCCAGCATTCCTGGTTGAGGCATAGACTTGGATTACTGTGATATTGAACTGTTTGCCTTGGAAATGAACAGAGATCATTCTGTCATTTTTGAGACTGTATCCAAGTACTGCATTTCAGGCTCTTTTGCTGATTATGAGGGCTATTCCATTTGTTCTAAGGGATTCTTGCCCACAGCAGTAGATATAATGGTCATCTGAGTTAAATTCACCCATTCCAGTCCATTTTAGCTCACTGATTCCTAAAATGTCAATGTTCACTCTTGCCATCTCCTGTCTGACCACTTCCAATTTGCCTTGATTCATAGACCTAACATTCCGGGTCCCTATGCAGTATTTCTCTTTACAGAAATGGACTTTACTTCCATCACCAGTCACATCCACAACTGGGTGTTGTTTTTGCTTTGACTCCATCTCTTCATTCTTTCTGAGTTATTTCTGCACTGACCTCCAGTAGCATATTGCACACCTACCAACCTGGGGAGTTCATCTTTCAGTGTGCTGTATTTTTGCCTTTTCATACTGTTCATGGGGTTCTCAAGGCAAAAATACTGAAGTGGTTTGCCATTCCCTTCTCCAGTGGACCACGTTTTGTCAGAACTCTCCACCATGACCTCCATGCCACACAGCATGGCTCATAGTTTCATCGAGTTAGACAAGGCTGGTCCATGTGATCAGTTTGGTTAATTTTCTGTGATTGTGGTTTTCATTCTGCCTGCCCTCTGATGGATAAGGATAAGAGGCTTATGGAAGCATCCTGATGACAGAGACTGACTTGAGGGGCAAACTGGGTCTTGTTCTGATGGGTGGGGCCATGCTCAGTAAATCTTCTATCCGATTTTCTATTGATGGGAGGGGCTGTGTTCCCTCCCTGTTGTTTGATCTGAGGCCAAACTGTTGTGGAGGTGATGAAGATAATGGTAACCTCCTTCAAAACGTCCCGTGCAAGCAAGCACTGCTGCACTCAGTGCCCCCACCCTGCCACGGGCCACCTCCAACCCACGCCTCCACCAGAGACTCCTGGACACTCATGGGCAAGTCTGGGTCAGCCTCTTGTGGGGCCACTGCTCCTTTCTCCTGGGTCCTGGTGTGCACAAGATTTTGTCTGTGCCCTCCAAGAGTCTGTTTCACCACTCCTGTGTAAGTTCTGGCTGCTCTATGGTGAGGTTCATGGTGACCCCCTGAGGTGTGCTGCACCCAGAGCCCCTGCCCCTGCAGCAGTCCACTGCTGACCCGTGTCTCCACAGGAGACAGTGAAACACAGTTCTGGCTCAGTCTCTGGGTCCTGGTGCACACAAAGTTTGTTTGAGCCCTCTGAGCATCTCTGGTGGGTATGGGGCTTGATTCTAAATGTGATTTTACCCCTCCCACCATCTTTCTGGGGCTTCTCCTTTGCCCTTGGACGTGGGATATCTTTTTTGGGTGGGATCCAACATTGTCCTGTCAATGGCTGTTCAGCAGCCAGTTGTAATTTTGGAGTTCTCACAGAAGATGAGTGCATGTCCAGAAATAAGAAAGTCTTCCTCAATGATTAATGCAAAGAAATACAGGAAAACAATAGAATGGGAAAGACTAGAGATCTCTTCAAGAAAATGAGAGATACCAAGGGAACATTTGATGCAAATATGGGCTCAAGAAAGGACAGAAATGGTATGGACCTAACAGAAGCAAAAGATTTCAAGAAGAGGAGGCAAGAATACACAGAAGAACTATACAAAAAGATCTTCATGACCCAGATAACCATGATGATGTGATCAATCACTTAGAGCCAGACATCCTGGAATGCAAAGTCAAGTGGGTCTTAGGGAGCATCACTACAAACAAAGCTAGTGAAGGTTATGGAATCTCAGTTGAGCTATTTCATATCCTAAAAGATGATGCTGTGAAAATGCTGCACTCAATATGCCAGGAAATTTGGAAAACTCAGCAGTGGCAACAGGAGTGGAAAAGGTCAATTTTCATTCCAATCCCAAAGAAAGGCAATGCCAAAGAATGTTCAAACTGCCATATAATTGCACTCATCTCGCACACTAGTAAAAGTAATGCTCAAAGTTCTCCAAGCCAGGCTTCAACAGTATCTGAACTTCCAGATGTTCAAGCTGGATTTAGAAAAGGCAGAGGAATCAGAGGTCAAATTGCTAACATCCATTGAATCATCAAAAAAACAAGGAAGTTCCAGAAAAGCATGTACTTCTGCTTTATTGACTATGCCAAAGCCTTTGACTGTGTGGATCACAACACATGTGGAAAATTCTTCAAGAGATGGGAATACCAGACCACGTGACCTGGCTCATGAGAAATCTGCATGCAGGCCAAGAAGCAACATTTAGGATTGAACATGGAACACCGGTTCCAAATCGGGAAAGGAGTATGTCAAGGCTGTATATTGTTACCTTGCTTATTTAACTTATATGCAGAGTACATCATGTGAAATGATGGGCTGGATGAAGCACAAGCTGGAATAAAGATTGCTGGGAAAAATATCAATAATGTCCAATATGCAGATGACACCACCTTTATGGCAGAAAACAAAGAAGAACTAAAGAACCTCTTAATGAAAGTGAAAGAGGAGAGTGAAAAAGTTGACTTAAAACTCAACATTCAAGAAACTAAGATCATGACATCTGGTCCCATCACTTCATGGCAGATAGATGGGGAAACAATGGAAACAGTGAGAGACTTTAGTTTTTTGGGCTCTAAAATCACTGCAGATGGTGACTGAAGCCATGAAATTAAAAAATGCATGCTCCTTGGAAGAAAAGACCAACCTAGACAGCATATTAAAAAGCAGAGACATTACTTTGCCAACAAATGTCCATCTAGTCAAAGCTATGGTTTTTCCTATAGTCGTGTATGGATGTGAGAGTTGAACTATAAAAAAGGCTGAGAGGTGAAGAATTGATGCTTTTGAACTGTGGCATTGGAGAAAACTCTTGAGAGTCCTTTGGACCTCAAAGAGATCTAATCAGTCAATCCTAAAGGAAATAAGTCCTGAGTGTTCATTGGAAGGACTGATGTTGAAGCTGAAACTCCAATAATTTGGCCACCTGATGCGAAGAGCTGACTCATTGGAAAAGACTCTGATTCTGGGAAAGATTGAAGGCGGGAGGAGAAGGGGATGACAGAGGATGAGAGGGTTGGATGGCATCACTGACTCAATGGACATGAGTTTGAGTAAGCTCCTGAAGTTGCTGACGGACAGGGAGGCCTGGCGTGCTGCAGTCCATGGGGTTGCAAAAAGTTGGACAAGACTGAATGATTGAACTGAGCTGAAAACTAGTCTGTGCAAGTCATGGGGCTGAATGTTCTCAGTGATAAAGACATGAGTAAAGCAAGCTTCCTAAACCTTAAGAAAGAGCTAGTGGCTGATACAGACTTGAAAATAATTTGTTTCCACACAAGACAGGATGATGTTAATGCCAAATAGCTCTTTTTCCTGGGAACACCAAGTAGCAGATGATTCCTTTTGTCTAAGGGCTCAGAATCCTTCATGGAAGAGGTGGCATTTGAGCTGTGATGATTGGTGGGTAAAAGTCTAAGAGGTAAGGCTTGGCATAGAGTAAATTTCCAGTAAGTGTTGGCTGACAACTTCTACATTTTGACTGTTTCTCCCCTAAACTCCTGCTACCTTTATGTCAGTATTGCAAAATATGATACTGCTCCACCAAACACACATTTTTGGCTTGCTTTTATTCTTGCTTGCTACCTCCTTAATTCCCCATATTGAATCCTTGCAGCTGGTGTACTGCCTGGTCCTTATCAAGCATTCCAATGAACTTGATTCTGTAGTTAGGTTGTTTAGAGGTTCATTAGCAGCATCTATAATACTCCTCCAGGGTACCCTTCAAGACTTAATGTAGAGTTGCTTCATACAGTTGGCATATAATAAATGTTGTTGATTGAAGAAAAGAAATTCACCTTTCTTGAGAGTCTGAGCCTCTGTCTCTTTGAGCTAAGGCAATTACACAGATAATTAAGGCTAAAGAAACTTGTTGTTTTCATTTTCACTGAACTACCAGGAGTCTAGGTCTGTAGTGATCAAATTCTCTAGCTGATGGTTTAACTCTCTGCCTCCCCAAGTTTTACAGACAAAGCCAGAACATGGAACCATCCTGGAGAGCCCCAAAGAGCTTGAGTTAAAATAATGGACAAGCATCACCTTTAAGAGAGAGAAAAAGAGAAGAGAGAAATGTCATTTTTATCTTCAGAAAAATGATCACCCCACTTAACTGCATTTTGGTAAATGACGGGTAGATGCCTATTAAGATAATGACTGAAAAGCTGAATGAAATTGCAGACAGAGGTCAAGAGCAGATTGTGGGAGACAGGTATTTGGTACTCTGTGAGATAAAGGATGGCACCCACCCCCACTTTCCCCATTTATCTCTTAGGATGAGGTCTTTTCTTGTTGTTCTTGTTAGGGAACCCCTATCTACCAGACACTCAGAAGAAAATTGAAACCCGGGGGGTGGGGTGATGCTGTTAGCTTTTGCCAGGCATGTCAGAGGAAAGGCCATCTAGAGAGGCTCACAGAAGCGTGAGGAACAGAGAATGAGGGATGTGTTGTGATCAAGCTTTCAGGGAACCAGGGGTGTCCCTGGAGCTGCAAGGGGGTGAAGATGGGCCACTGCCGTGGAGACCGCCTGTCCTCTCCAGGGGCTCCTCAATGAACTCATACACTGAGTGAAGGAACCAAGGGGAGAAGTGATGTATTTAAGCAGGGCACAGAACTAAATTCTGCAAAGACCTTTCTGCCTGTAGAATGGATAAGGGGTGCAATGGCAAGAAGCCTTGACAACAGTGCTGGGACTTGGGGGAGGCTGCTAAGGTGCCCAGGACATAAAAATGTAAGGAGGTGCTCCCTTTCAGGGTCTTGCAAGTGCCAATATTGAAAGACCTACAGCAGCTACAAGCGAGGACACAAAAGGTGACGGGGAAATCTGGGCGGAAGAGGATGGGGGATGCTATTCAGCCTGGGGTGGGTTTGGAGCGAGTCTCCTTGAGGTTGACATCTGGCCCCTTCATGCACTCTCCTGGAGCCCTGCTGCAGGTCTCTAGAACTCTCTGAACCCCAGTCCCTCTAGTAAACAAAGATGAGCATTTACTCTGAAGTTAGAGTGGGTAGCCATTCCCTTCTCCAGATGATCTTCCTGACCCACAGATTGCAGGCAGATTCATTGCCGTCTGAGCCACCAGGGAAGCCCGATCAAGAGAAATGGGATCTTGTCATCTGGAGGGAGGGGGATTTATACCTCCTCACTGGAGGAGGGGGCTACTTTTTCTAGGAAGCTGAGTCTGGAAATTCTCGAATCTGAGAGACCCAAGCTGAGTCAGGACACCAGATCCTGGCCTGGCCCTTTTCTAGCTGAGTGACCTTGGGTAAGTCTCTGGGCTTAATTCCTTCTGCAAAATATTATGAATGGTTTACATTTCTAAGGTTCTTTTCAACTCTGAAGGGAAAAAAAATACATCTGTGATTCCATGAACAGAGAAAAAAAAAGGGAGACTAGACTAAAATGCTAGTCTTTAACCAAAGGTTCTTTCACGAGAAAAAACTTCCCTAGTCTGAGCTCATTACAATTCTGATGAGGTGTTTTCCTTCTTGACCATAGGTATATCCTTATCTTCTTCAATCTTCATTGGTCTTTATTGTTAAGAAACTGGGTTGAGTCTAAGGGCCATGATGGTGTGATTTTATTTATTAGTTAATGACTTTTAAAAATTGAAATGTAGTTGACTTGCAGTGTTTCAGGTATATAGCAAAGTAACTCAGATATACATATATGTATGTATATCTATTCTCTTTCAGATTCTTTTCCATTATAGGTTATTACAAACTATTGAATATAGTGGTTTAGTGGTTTAGTCACTAAGTCATATCCAAGTCTTGCAACCCCATGGACTATAACCCACCATACTTCTCTGTCCATGAGATTCCCCAAGCAAGAATACTAGGGTGCGTTGCCATTTCCTTCTCCAGGGGATCTTCCCGACCCAAGAATCGAACCCAGGTCTCCTGCATTGCAGGCAGATTCTTTCCCAACTAAGCTACAAGGGAAGCCATAAGGGAAGTTACTATATTGAATTTAGTAACCTATGCTAAACAGTAAATCCTTATTGTTTATTTTTACATATATTCGTGTGTATCTGTAAATCCCATTTTCCTAATTTATCACCCTCTTTCCCCTTTGATAACCGTAAGGTTGCTTTCTATGTCTGTGAATCTGTTTCTGGTTTGTAAATAAATTCATTTGTATCATTTTTTTGTAGATTCCACATACAAATGATATCACGTTTACCTTCCTCTGTCTGGCTTACTTCACTTAGTATGGTAATTTCCAGGTCCATCCTGTTGCTGCAGCAGCATTCTTTCATCCTTTTTATGGCTGAGTAATAGTCCATGGATGTGAGTCTGAGTGAACTCCGGGAATTGGTGATGGACAGGGAGGCCTGGCGTGCTGCGATTCATGGGGTCACGAAGAGTCGGACACGACTGAGCGACTGAACTGAACTGAACTGAATAGCCCATGATATATATACAGGTGGCATGGTTTTAAGAGTCCTGGCTGAATCCTTCTGTTAAAGACCTCCACTGAAGATACTGTCCTTCACCTTCACTGTCTACTGTTCCATGGGAAGGCAGGCTTCCTTGGCCCTGGAGAAGGGCATGGCAACTACAGTCTATGCGGTGGCAGGGTCAGACATGACTGAAGCGACTTAGCACGCACGCATGCACGCACAGGCTCCCTCGGAAGCCCCTCTTAGATGTAGACTCCAGTTGACATCTTTCCGGGGTGGCGGGCGGAGAGGGTGGCTCAGCTCTTGTTTTGCCATCTCCTCCCTGGGCACTGCCCCCCACACTGTCCTGCTGGTCACTGTGCCTGGCAGATGGCACCCTGGCTTCTATGAGAAGCTCTGGCTGGCCTTCCAGATGCAGCCACAGCCCCAGCTCGTCTGCGTTTCCAGAAAAGGAAGGAGCGATTTAGATCAGATTCCCAAGATGAACCCGTTTGATCTTTCTTCTGAGAGTTAGAGCTGAAGCCAAGGTTCATGTAACAAAGCAGATAACATTCACATGCAAATAGCCGTTGTAAAAGTTCTTGCGGAGCAGGTGGACACACACGGGATTAGAACAGCTGGCGTTGGAATTCATCTTAAGGGAGACTGATTTATTGGGGAAAATGCCTTTGATTAACTTCTTGGGGATGAAATCCTGAGAGCCTGGATTAGCAGGAGAGAGAAACAGGGAGGGAGAGAGAGCAGTCTGCCTTCCTAAACGGAAGGGGAAAATGGGACGTGGTAAATAGGCAAAGTGAGCACGGTGGGAGTTTAGGGCCAAGTGAAGGGAGCTGGGGAACATTTTTCACACTTAACAGCAGTGATGGTCACAGCTCATTCTCCTGAGGAGCTTGTGAACAGCGGGCTCCCTCGTTTCATGGGCAAGTCAGAGGTCTTTGCTGCTTCCCTTGGCTTGTATGCGAAGACCACGCTCTGTCGTCACCTCCCAGTAGAGACAGCTACTCTCCTCTCGCTGGTGCGATGCCCAGTTGCTGTTTGCTAGCCTTTTAGTATGTTTGTTATTCACTCAGAAAAGCTGCCTTTAGGCTCTGCTGTCTGATATCTGTTGCCTCTTTCGTCTGGCACTTTTTGGCCACCTTGCAATGGAGGGACAGTGGCAGGAGGGACAGCAAGGACAATGAGCTGCCGGTAGGTCCTGCAGGCTGTACTTATGAACCCACTGGCCTGAGTTCAAATCCCAGCCCTCCTGTATCCTGCTGTGTGACCTTGAGCAAGCCATTTGACCTCTCAGGGACTCCGTTTTCCTTTGTAGTTTGAGGGTCTGCCTCCCAGGACTGATGCAAGACTTAGAGCGGCCCCTGGCTCAGGGTCTGTGCAGGAGGTGAGTTACCTGTTGTTTCATTTCTTCCCTGCCCAGCACCACGCAGGAAAGCCAGAGGTCATACAATCATGCCCAGTTCTCAGATGCGGTGACTCAGGTTTCCAAGGAAGGGGCTGATCCTCCCTTTTTGGGAAGATGCAGGCATGTGGGCTCCCTGAACTCGTTCCTTGGACATGCACCCTGACTCTCTAGGGCCAGCACCATTTTTCTGCAGGGTTCTGGAACTGTACAGATGAAGCAAAGATTGACATTTTCCCAAGAGCTTTCTCAGGTAGCTCACCCTGTACTTCTGACCTAAATGAAGACTCAAGTGTAGGTATCTTTGGTGTTGTTTAATAACTCAGTCATGTTCTACTCTCCGCAGCCCCACAGACTGCAACGCACCAGGCTTCCCTGTCCTTCATATCTCCTGGAGTTTGCTCAAACTCATGTCCATTGATTCAGTGATGTCATCCAACCATCTCATCCTCTGTCGTTCCCTTCTCCTCCTGCCTCAATCTTTCCTGGCATCAGGGTCTTTTCCAGTGAGTCAGTTCTTCGCATCAGGTGGCCACACTATTGGAGCTTCAGCTTCAGCATCAGTCCTTCCAGGGAATATTCAAGGTTGATTTCCTTTAGGATGGACTGGTTTGATCTCCTTGCTGTCCAAGGGATTCTTAAGGGTCTTCTCCAACACCACAGTTTGAAAGCATCAATTCTTCAGTGCTCAGTCTTCTTTATGGTCCAACTAACTCAGTTACAATAACATGAACATTACTCATTGATCTACTCAACAAACACAGTTTGAACACTTTATGAGATTGCTAGGGCTGCTATAGCGAAATACTACAGACCAATGGAAGTTTATTTCCTCACAAGTCTGGAGGCTATAAGTCCATGATCAAGGTGTGGGAAGGGTTGCTTCCTCCTGAGGCCCCTTTCCTTGGCATGTAGGGGGTCATCTTCTCCCTGTGTCCTAATCTCCTCTTCATATAAGGACACCAGTCAGATTGTTTTAGGGTCTCTCTTGATGAGCTTATTTGTCCTTAATAACCTTGATAAAGGTCCTATCTCCAAGTACTTTCTGCCACCTTGAGGGGTTAAGACTTCATCAGGGCTTCCCGGGTGGTGATAGTGGTAAAGAACCTGCCTGCCAGTGCAGGAGACACAAGACACATGGGTTTGATCCCTGGGTCAGGAAGATACCCTGAAGAAGGGAATAGCTACCCACTGCAGTATTCTTGCCTGGGGAATTCCATGGACAGAGGAGTCTGGCGGGCTACAGTCTCTGGGGTCACAAAAGAGCCAGACACGACTTAGCAATTGAGCACACAGCACACAAGATTTCAACATGTGATTTGGGGATGCGGCAGGGAGAGACACAATTCAGACCATGACAAGCATCTGCATGTGCCAGACATTGTTCTAAGATGCTAAAGATATGGCAGTGAATGTAAGAAAGTAGGGGGAGTGATAACTGACGAGAACAAAGGAGAGAGAAAAAACAGGGGGCATTTTCTTGGGACTGTCCTTGCCTGAGGGGAGAGGTTTCTGGCAAGTCTTGCTCCTCCGATGAGTCACATCATGTGCTCCGTCCTAAAGCCTCTTTCCTACTGACCCTCCCCCATCCTTTGAAGAGCATCATCTGTTGCCCTCCCCTCTCGGCTTCCTGATAAACAATCACTGCATCTTCTTCATTGTGTTTTTTACATGTCTGACTCCCCTGCCCGCTGTGAGAATACAAATGTTGTCTTATCCACTGCTGGTCTGGAGCCTAACGTGGAGCCTGGCATGTAGAAGATGCTCAATAAATGTTTGATGAACAAATGAATAAAGCCAGAGCGGGCTCGGCTCGGCAGGCTTTGCCGTCAGGGGCCTGCGGGATCAGGCGATGGGTGAGATGGAATCCTAATGAGCAGCAGAAAATTCAAGAACCTGAGACATCTAAAGGCGGCTCTGCTGACTTCCCTGCCATCAGCTGCAGGGTTTCTGAAAAGCAAAGATGGATAAAAAATTTTGTGGGCTGGTTAAAATAAAATCTGGAGTGTGAACGTTTTATTTTAGGTTTTAATTGTGAGGCTTTCTGTGAGAATCCTGGAGAGATTAGCTCTGCTCACCCACAAATGGAAGCCTGAGACTATGATTTGTCATTTCTTTAATCTTAAAAGTGCAAGGCAGGAGGTATGGGGGAAGGGGTATTAGGGGAAATAATAAAACTGCAAATTGTTGAGTTCTCACTTACGTCCCTGGCACTTTGCTTGTTATGTCACATATATGATCCTATTTAACCCTTGTATCGCCGGACAATGAATACTTTCATTTCAAAGATGGGAAAGCTGCTCAGAGGGTGTGAATAACCAACTCAAGGACACACAGCCTTCAGGTCTCAGAGCCAGGATTTATCCCAGACACTCCTGATGCTCTTGATATCAATGGCCCTGCTCTTACCTTCTCTTCTTTTTTAAAGAAGATGGCTTTAATTTATTTTTTTAATGTTCGTTTATTTGTGGCTGTGTCACAAGGAATCTTTCTTTTCGGCACATGGGTTCTTTGTTGCTGTGTGTGGGCTCCATGGTTGTGGCATGGGGGCTTGGTTGCCCCGAGGCACGTGGGGTCTAGGTTCCCTGACCGGGGATGGAACCCATGTCCCCTGTATTGGAAGATGGAGTCTTAACCACTGGACCACCAGGGAAATCCCTTACCTTCTCTTCTTAGAAATTCTTTCTCCTAAGATGCCCCTGTCCCTTCAATTCTTTCCTCTTCACAATTCCTTCCTTGTATTTAAACCAAGCCCTGGGGCTCACATATTCTGAGTCAAAAGAAAACTAACCAATCCGGAGACCCATTGGTGGAGCTAAGAGGTAATATTCAGTTGCTTGCTTGTTTTCTAGTTTTTGCAAAGTTTGGCATCAAAGAAAAAAACAAGGCAATTAGCTCTCAAGAAGTCATATCACCAAATTTTGCTCTGGGAAAAGTCAGCATGTGAATCCTTTTCTGAAGGCACAGACCCCTGTCTCAGTCAACTTGAGTTTCTCCAACAGAAATCCATAAACTGGTTGGCTTAAAAAATAAACCTTCTTTCTCCTAATTCTTGAGTCCAGGAAATCCAAGATTAAGAGACTGATTGATCTGGTTCCTAGTAAGAGCTCTCTTGCTAAGGGCTGCTTTTTTGCCCTCACATGATGAAAAAAGAGGATTCTGTCTCTCCTCCCTCCTTTTCCTATAGGGGCACTAATCCCATTATGGGAGCCCCACCCTTATAACCTCAGCTAAACTAGGCCCTGCCTTCAAATGACATTACTATGGGGGTTAGAATTTCAATATAAGAATTTTGAGGAGACATTAACATTCAGCTCATAATAATCCCCTTGGCTGATTTTTAATAATTTAAACTGGATCTTTACTTACTGTTATCTTGACTTACAGAAGGCTCATTGAGGTAAGCAGGAGGCCAGTCCTGGCTTGATCTGTGACTGAATATTACTTTGATGGGTGGTCTGATAGGACAAAATGCCCAGGAATTTGCTCAATTTCATTAAAGATGTCAACTGCAAGATGAATGCCTACTTCTCCTTGAACAGCCTGTTCTATATTGGTACCACCTCAGAAACATCTTTCTTCTACTACATTATTTGTGTTGCAAGGTTAGAAAAATAAATATTTGATAAAAGAGACTCATTTACCCAAGTTAGGAGGCTTAAAGTGATTTTGCTTTTTGATCTGTGATCTGGCATCCTAGTGAATGTAATCACCTGGAATGTTTATGAAGGTTAGAGCACCCATCTATAAAAATACACTCAACTCTGTCATCCTCTATGTGTATCAACACCTTGAAAAATATCACCAATCAAAGCAAAGCATATTTAAAGCAAGAACATAGGAGGGCAGTTCCGATTTGAAAGGCAGGGCTGTGTTCTGAGCAAAGATAGAAAACAAGTGGTGTATTCATCTGACAATTATTTTCCACTGGTCTTAAAATTTCGCTTTGTTCACAGAAGTTCTCCCCCTAGGTCCCATCCTCCCAAGACGGTGCATCATTTTTCTTCAACAAGTCCAATATCATGTGTGGCATGAGGAATATCCTTAGCAGAAAAGTCGAGAGAGAGAACGGAAGGTACCTGATGGAGCTACGTTCTCTTGTCAGGTTTAAAGAGCATTGAACCCTGGTGGCTCAGACAGTGAAGAATCCGCCTGCAATGCAGGAGGCCAGGTTCAGGAAGATCCCCTGGAGAAGGAAATGACTTCCCACTCCAGTATTCTTGCCTGGAGAATCCCATACACGGAGGAGCCTGGCAGGCTACAGTCCATGGAGTCTCAAAAGAGTCAGACATGACTTAGCAACTAAACAACAAGCAAATGATAACAGCAGAAGTTATGAGGACTTAGTATCCTAACCTGACTATTTCTGCAGGGAAACATACTAATAACCACCCTGAGTGGGGTGAAGACCCTCAGTATTGGTTAGATATGCAGCCATATGAGTTTTAAAGAAGTCTTCCAAATTTTCAGAGTACTTGGGATTTCAGAGTTCTGAAGAAAAGATTATGAAGCTGCAGTGTGTAATTAAAAGAAAAAAGACTCTATAATCTCATTTTCAGGCCATCGGCTGTCTTGGAGAAAAATCCTGGGGAAAATTTCCAAGACTTTCTCTCCCCATCACAACATTGCTCAATTAAACACCTTAGGAATCTGTGAATTTTGGTTTAAATCTCAGGGAAATTTCTCTCCCACCCACAGTTCCACATCCTGTTTCCTTCCTCAATTTGAAATTGTAGGAATTTAGGACATGGGGAAAAGGAGCAGATTTCTTCTTTGTGTGTTTTTTTTTAATTTATTTAGGTTATTGTTCTTTATTTTTTTTATGAAAGTCATACAAATTCATGGAAAAATTAGGTACAACAACCAAAAATAAATAAATAAATAAAAGACTTTCAAGCTCCTGAATACCCAGAGAAAACGTCTACAACATGCTATATATCTTTCTGGAGCTTTATTTTTCTAAGTGTTGAAACAATGATATTTTAGAAAAATGAGCAAATGCTATTTATACACAGTTCTCTGATGGAAGACATTTAGAAAAAGTAAGGTTTTACAAATGCAGTATGTGTTTTTTCAGCAGACAGAAATTAAGAATGAAAACATCTGTAATCTCACCATGCATAATGTCAGCTGGCACTGGGCACTTTTCTTAATCCTACATTTTGCTTGGGATTTGTGTTAACGTCTTGGGCTTGAGAATATATACATAAAACCTCTGGGAACTTCACTGCAGACCCTGAGCGTGGAGCTGTTTCTCACGAAGCATGACTAGATCTTTGGCTTCTTCTTTAAAATCTGACTTAAAACTAGAGAGAGAATTTCACAAGCACGTGTGTTAGTTGTTCAGTCATGTCTGACTGTTTGCAGCCAGATGGACTGCAGCCCTCCAGGACCCTCTGTTCATGGCGTCGGTTGCCATCTCCTCCTCTAGGGGATCTTCCCAACCCAGGGATCGAACCTAGGTCTCTTGCATTGCAGTTGGATTCTTTACCATATGAGCCACCAGGGAAGCCCTCTAAAAAGTAACTTAAAACTAGAGAGAGCATTTTACAGACTCTTAGAGCTGCCAGGAAATGTGGAAATGAGGTTGAATGGTCAACATTCTCATTTCACAGACAGACACTGGGGCTGGTGAGGTCCGCTTGCAGGCAGCAGCATTGGGTCCTGATGCCTGGTTTCAAGTCTCCGAGACTCCCTTGAGAAAATCTGAGACTCCGTTTCCTGGTCGGTTATGGAGTTAGTACCCGTATCCACCCCATGAAGCATCCTAGGACTGCAAAGAACTGATGCCCTTGAGGTCTAAGCCTTGTGTAGAGTTGCTCTTGAGGTCCCAGTAAGTTTAATTCTGCCTGTTGGTGACAGAACAGGACGTCGGACTTAATTCTCTTTAGTCCCAGTGCAGGGCTCCTCCCCTGATATCATCCAGGGTGGACTTAGGCCAGTAGCCTGTGATGGATGGGCTTTCGGAATGGTGATATGGGTGGAGAGGTGTAAAGGCAGGAAAAAACCACATGATTCTTCTCTCCCCTCTCTCTTACTTTAAAATAATCAATAAATACTATTGATCATATTTACTATTGGCTTGGGGGGAGGAGACGGGAACGAGAGCAGCTATAGGGACAAACCTCCTTTTGTAAGTGAAGCTGGAACTGTAAGCAGAAGGCGGCGACAGATCTTGATGAAACTTTCAACAGAAAAATGGGGAGGGGCGGGGCCTGGAATGCTGGGAAATGGAATGAAGATGATCCCTGAAAGCAATCATTGCAGAGGGTGGGGGACTATCCATAAAGTAGGTTTTCCACCTAAACTAGTAAAAAAAATTTTCTGAAATTAAGAGAAAATGTAAAATATGTAGTCTCCATGCTGGGCAGTAATGTATAGATTCCTCAGTAGTGCATGAATACTGGAGTTTAATATCAACTTGCTACTTGGGCGATGTAGAAAACACAATAAAATTGGGCTTAAACCTGATTACTGAAGAAATAGACAGAACATTAATATGAATGCGTCTGGCTGGAGGAAATATTAACTGCCTTTGGATTGCTTGAATTGAGTGTGCACGCACGCGCGCACACACACACACACACACACACACTATTCTCCTAAATTTCCTGGTGACCTGATGGATTAGGGAATTGGTGGTGGGCTCTTGATGCATAATTCGCTGACCATATGATCTCTTTTCTTTGCTGAAAATCCTTTGGTTATAAGATTCATCATCTCATTTCTATTATTTTTTTTAAAGTGAGGCTGCCACAAAAAGGAAGCTGTGTTTGTAACATCCATGTCTTTGAATCATATTTACTATTGGATTTCAGGAAATCTTGAAAATTCTCTTAACTTGGAAGATTCAAAGCACCTAAACCTCTTGGAAGATGGTGATATATAACCTTAATTTACTTAAAAGAAAACTCTAATAGGGTCAAATAATTTGTGGCCTGATACTAATTTTCATGCAATGCTGAGATGGCCATTCATCCTTTTCCCCAGGGGGGTTCTAGGGGGAAGGTGCCAAGTCTCTCTAAATCACAAATGGAATTAGTTTGCTGGCTGGAATGGTATTTTTTTTTTAAAGAAGAAAAAATTCCACCCCATTTCTCTTCATTGCCTTCGTGTTGTTTAGAGGAGGCTGTTTGGTGATCCCTGGGGAATAGAGAAAAGAATTTAGGGTTTAAATATAGCTTGGAATCAGTAAAAAGAGGAAAAGGAATCTAAGACTCAAGTTCTATTTATTAGAAAATTGGAGGGGGGATACTGAAAACATAGGAGTGAAGGGAGAGACTGAATTTATCTATTTAAAGAAATGGCATCTGCATTTAACAATTAAAACTATCATACAATCTTTGCGAGAATTAATCCATTAGGACATTTAGAAATTCCCTCCTATCAGGAGTAAGTGCTAGTGTAAAAGGGAATTTATGGGGAAAAAATAAAAAATTAAATAAAAATGCAGTATTAACAATGTTTCAAACTTCAACAAATCAAATCTCAAAAAAAGATACAGGAAAATGTTCCTTTTCTTTTTGCAAGAAAGATCCGGCAGACAAACTCAGTTCCTCGTCTGCTGAAAAGGAAGAAAGCCCGTTCACCACATTTCAGGTCCTGTCAGAAGGGTGCTGGGACAGAGCAACGCCGCGTGTGCTTCTGAGCTGTTGGTTTCAATGCCCCACGTGCCCTGACGGCTGGTTTTCTGCCTGCCTTTCAGAGCCGTGCACGCACATCTAATCCGCCCGTGAAAGTTGCCGGAGCCCTGCCCCCAGGAGGCTCTGAGCTCCTGGCAGAATCTTAGCTTCTCTGAATAAGATGGAAATTTATTAGGAGGAAATTATTCTGGTGTCTTCAGAAATACAACATTCCTGATAAGAATCTTGCTCCTGACAGCAGACTAACAAGATACATTTGTTAGTGGTTTCTGTTCCCGGGAATCCGCGGTGAACGCTCTGCCCTTTCATTGCACCATCGGAAGGAGAGGCGTGCAGTGACAGGCATGATTCAAGGTTTTCATTTCACAAACATTTGAGTTGGGTATTACGGTCCATGCACTCTCCTGAATACGCTCCAAGAGAGATGAGGTTGGAGTCATGCAGCGTGTTCATCTCCAACACCATTTGCTGAGCGCCTACTAAGTGCTAGGAATTGTATTTTTCACAGGGACCCCAGTGTGGGGTAGTGCCCACAACAAGGAATCATTTCCCTATTAGTTCTGGATGGGTCACTTCATCTCTTGATCTCAGTTTCCATTTCTGTCAAATAAGAATGGGATAACTACTGTAGGAAGTGTGTGTGTGCGTGTGTGTGTGTGTGTGTGTGTATTAAATGAGATTTCTAAGCATTTTATACAATGCTTGATACATAGTTGCTGTTCTTTAGTCTCTAAGTCATGTCCAACTCTTTGCAATCCCATAGACTGTAGCCCACCAAGCTCTTCTGTCCATGTAATTCTCCAGGCAAGAATACTGGAGTGGGTTGCCATTCCCTTCTGGAGGGGATCTTACTGACCCAGGAATCGAACCTGAGTTTCCTGTATTAGCAGGCGGATTCTTTACCATGGAGCCACCTGGGAAGCCCCTAATACCTAGTAGGAACCTATTAAATATTTACTACTTTATATTGTAAAGTAATTAGCCTCCAATTAAAATAAATAAATTTATATTAAAAAAATAAATATGTACTACTTGAAGATTTATTGCTGGTACAACTCTTGCCTTCAGAGTGCTTGTAGTCTGGCAGACAGACAAACAGATCATTTCAGATACTGGTAATTGGTCCACTGGACCTTTGCATAACCAAGCACATGTTTTCTACTCGATAGAAGCACTGTACTCACAGACAGCATCTTAGAAAGCTGAGTTCTTATTTATTTCAGAAAATACCATTAGAAGCTTGGTTTTCTGATTTCCTGTTTTGTTGTACATTGGAAATAGCAATTAAAAAGTGCTGGCTATAGCTAACCACACCATAGAAGCAGGAGTGTGGTGATTTCAAGAGAAAAGAAGAAGACAAAACAATTGGAATAATCTGGACAGAGAATTAAGACACCGTAGAGGTTCTGGGGGGATTTGAAATAGTTGATAATTGATAGTTGATAGATGTAATAGTTGATATTACATCTCAATACATTATGGACATTTGAGCACACAGGTTCTACTTTACACAGTCACATGTGTGAGCCTCAATTACAAACAAAATGAAGACTCCAATCTGTGCAGGGTGATATATTGAAGAAGACTTAGAGTATATGATTCTTTTAAGAGACGCTTAGAGCAACATAGTAAAATGTTCAACTTCGGGGGTTTATAGTATCTGGATAACTTATTGATATGTTCTTTCCATTATCCACTTGGTCAGGTAAATATCTCACTGTATTTGAGAGAAGGAAATCCCTTCTTTAAGCATAAGGAATATTTGTAAGAAAGAGACAGGATGTTGATTATTTTATGCCAAATTACAGTGACAGAGTTCCCTGAATACTTTTGGTCATTATGCAAACATGGTTACTGAGTTTTTTGTTTTTAATTTTTAGCATGTATCAGTTTCCTGTTGCCACTGTAACAACACAGGCTTAAGTGACTTAAACACCACAGACATGTTGGCTTACAGTTCTGGGAGTCAGAAGTCTGCTCGGCACAAGTCAAGTGTTGGCAGGGCTGGATCCTTGAGAAGGATCTGAGGGGAGAATCCGTTGCCTTGGCTTTTCCAGCTTCCAGGGGCCTCTGCAGTCCTGGACCCCAGGCTGCGTACTTGGTCCTTAAAGCCTGCTATACCCCATCCTCAGACCACTGTACCCCATCCCCAGATTGCAGTACCCCATCCTCAGACCACTGTACCCCATCCTCAGACCACTGTACCCCATCCTCAGATCGTAGTACCCCATCCTCAGACCACTGTACCCCATCCTCAGACCACTGTACCCCATCCTCAGATCACTGTACCCCATCTTAAGATCACTGTACCCCATCCTCAGATCGTAGTACCCCATCCTCAGACCACTGTACCCCATCCTCAGACCCCTGTACCCCATCCTCAGATCACTGTTCCCCATCCTCAGACCACTGACCCCATCTTCAGATCACTGTACCCCATCCTCAGATCGCAGTACCCCATCCTCAGACCACTGTACCCCATCCTCAGATCACTGTTCCCCATCTTCAGATCACTGTCCCCCATCCTCAGATCACTGTACCTCATCCTCAGATCACAGTACCCCATCCTCAGACCACTGTACCCCATGCTCAGATCGCTCTGTCTCTCTCCCACTGTGTCTGTTGGCACGTGGTTTTTTCTGTCTCTAACCTCCCTCTGCCTCCCCAGGACATGTGATTACATTTAAGGCACATTTGGGGATGTTCTAGGATCATCTCCCCATCTCAAGATCCTTAACTTAATTGTATCTGAAAAGCCCTTTTATAGGTTCTGGGAATTTAAGATTTGAGTTTATCTGGGGACACTTACTCAGCCCACCCTAGGCAGGTAATCTTTGGAAGAGGGGGACACTTCTCCACCTGATCTTACTTGCCCATCATCACCTTGATCTCATTCTGGCCCCTTACTCTTTCTATCCCAACTCAGGGCAAAAAATGACTTAGTCTGGTTGGTAAATATGAAAGGAGAAAGATGTGATCTTGGATTAACTCCTCACATGCAATAATCCTAGCCTTAAAACCTGTGTCCCAGGGTTGGGGGATGGAGAAGGCTGGAGCCTCTGATACAAACTTCATAGTAATGGTGATGTTATTTTGGGCCCTGTTTTCATTACTGTTTTGTCATATTCCACAATTGGTATAGGACTCAGAGAGAGGGGCTTTTCTTCCAGGAGAATATCAGTAGTATCACATACTATTTATTGTAATTAAAATAATACACATTTTATGAAGTACATTTCATAATCTTTCCCCTTAAAGATAATTGTAGTGAATAGTTTGAAGTACATAAATGAAATGCTTATGTATATTAAACAAATACATAGTGTCTGTAATCTTTTTACACTCAATAATGTATTATGGTTCCCTCTTCATGTCAATATATAGATATCCACTTCATTCTTTTCAGTTCAGTTCAGTCACTCAGTCGTGTCCAACTCTTTTCGACCCCATGAATTGCAGCACACCAGGCCTCCCTGAACATCACTAACTCCAGGAGTTCACTCAGAATCACATCCATCGAGTCAGTGATGCCATCCAGCCATCTCATCCTCTGTCGTCCCCTTCTCCTCCTGCCCCCAATCCCTCCCAGCATCAGAGTCTTTTCCAATGAGTCAACTCTTTGCATGAGGTGGCCAAAGTACTGGAGTTTCAGCTTTAGCATCATTCCTTCTAAAGAAATCCCAGGGCTGATCTCCTTCAGAATGGACTGGTTGGATCTCTTTGCAGTCCAAGGGACTCTCAAGAGTCTTCTCCAACACCACAGTTCAAAAGCATCAATTCTTCGGTGCTCAGCCTTCTTCACATCCAACTCTCATATCCATACATGACCACAGGAAAAACCATAGCCTTGACTAGATGAACCTTTGTTGGCAAAGTAATGTCTCTGCTTTTGAATATGCTATCTAGGTTGGTCATAACTTTTCTTCCAAGGAGTAAGCGTCTTTTAATTTCATGGCTGCAGTCATCATCTGCAGTGATTTTGGAACCCAAAAAAATAAAGTCTGACACTGTTTCCACATCTATTTCCCATGAAGTGATGGGACCAGATGCCATGTTCTTCGTTTTTTGAATGTTGAGCTTTAAGCCAACTTTTTCACTCTCCTCTTTTACCTTCATCAAGAGGCTCTTTAGTTCCTCTTCACTTTCTGCCATAAGGGTGGTGTCATCTGCATATCTGAGGTTATTGATATTTCTCCTGGCAATCTTGATTCCAGCTTGTGCTTCTTCCAGCCCAGCATTTCTCATGATGTACTCTGCATATAAGTTAAATAAGCAGGGTGACAATATACAGCCTTGACGAACTCCTTTTCCTATTTGGAACCAGTCTGTTGTTCCATGTCCAGTTCTAACTGTTGCTTCCTGACCTGCATACAGGTTTCTCAAGAGGCAGATCAGGTGGTCTGGTATTCCCATCTCTTTCAGAATTTTCCACAGTTTATTGTGATCCACACAGTCAAAGGCTTTGGCATAGTCAATAAAGCAGAAATAGATGTTTTTCTGGAACTCTCTTGCTTTTTCCGTGATCCAGCAGATGTTGGCAGTTTGACCTCTGGTTCCTCTGCCTTTTCTAAAACCAGCTTGAACAACTGGAAGTTCACGGTTCATGTATTGCTGAAGCCTGGCTTGGAGAATTTTGAGCATTACTTTACTAGCGTGTGAGATGAGTGTAATTGTGCAGTAGTTTGAGCATTCTTTGGCTTTGCCTTTCTTTGGGATTGGAATGAAAACTGACCTTTCCCAGTCCTGTGGCCACTGCTGAGTTTTCCAAATTTGCTGGCATATTGAGTGCAGCACTTTCACAGCATCATCTTTCAGGATTTGGAATAGCTCAACTGGAATTCCATCACCTCCACTAGCTTTGTTCGTAGTGATGCTTTCTAAGGCCCACTTGACTTCACATTCCAGGATGTCTGGCTCTAGGTCAGTGATCACACCAACGTGATTATCTGGGTCGTGAAGAGCTTTTTTGTACATTTCTTCTGTGTATTCTTGCCATCTCTTCTTAATATCTTCTGCTTCTGTTAGGTCCATACCATTTCTGTCCTTTATCGAGCCCATCTTTGCATGAAATGTTCCCTTGGTATCTCTAATTTTCTTGAAGAGATGTCTAGTCTTTCCCATTCTGTTGTTTTCCTCTATTTCTTTGCATTGATCACTGAGGAAGGCTTTCTTATCTCTTTTTGCTATTCTTTGGAACTCTGCATTCAGATGCTTATATCTTTTCTTTTCTCCTTTGCTTTTCACTTCTCTTCTTTTCACAGCTATTTGTAAGCCCTCTCCAGACAGTCCTTTTGCTTTTTTGCATTTCTTTTCCGTGGGGATGGTCTTGATCCCTGTCTCCTGTACAATGTCACGAACCTCATTCCATAGTTCATCAGGTACTCTATCTATCAGATCTAGGCCCTTAAATCTATTTCTCACTTCCACTGTATAATCATAAGGGATTTGATTTAGGTCATACCTGAATGGTCTAGTGGTTTTCCCTACTTTCTTCAATTTAAGTCTGAATTTGACAATAAGGAGCTCATGATCTGAGCCATAGTCAGCTCCTGGTCTTGTTTTTGCTGACTGTATAGAGCTTCTCCATCTTTGGCTGCAAAGAATATAATCAATCTGATTTCAGTGTTGACCATCTGGTGATGTCCATGTGTAGAGTCTTCTCTTGTGTTGTTGGAAGAGGGTGTTTGCTATGATCAGTGCATTTTCTTGGCAAAATTCTTAGTCTTTGCCCTGCTCCATTCTGTATTCCAAGGCCAAATTTGCCTGTTACTCTGGGTGTTTCTTGACTTCCTACTTTTGCATTCCAATCCCCTATAATGAAAAGGACATCTTTTTTGGGTGTTAGTTCTAAATGGTCTTGTAGGTCTTCATAGAACCATTCAACTTCAGCTTCTTTTCAGTAGTATCATCCTATTGTGTAAATGTACTTGAATTTATTAAACTAACCATCAAATATTTTAGGTTGTGCTCAAGTTTCTGCCATTATAAAGAATGGTGCAATGACTTTTTGTTCACAGTCCCCCAGGAAGTTTGTTAAATTTCTTAACTTCTCTAAGAAACAGTTTTCTCAATTATAAAATGGGGATAATACCAATATCCATCTCAAAGATGTTTAGGAACTAAAATAGGTCATGAATGGAAACTGAATATCATAGTGACTAGTAGCTAGTTCAACATATATTAGCTATTGTTTCATTATTATTTTCACAATTACTACTAAGCATCTTTTCACATAATCTTTATTGATTCCTTTGGATAACTTCTTAGAAGTGAAGTTATTGGATCAAAGAGTTTGCACATTTAAAGTTTGATACCTGTTGCCATATCCCTCAGGTATGTGAAATGGTGTCTCCATACCCCTTTATCAACATGTGAGAATTTTCAATCTTTGAAAATCTGATTAGATTAAAAGTACATCTCATTGTTTTATTTCCATTTAGTTGATTAATACAGAAATGACGTTCCTTTTATGACCATGGCCTTTTCTGTTTTTTCATTTATGATTTTCACACTTTTTAGGGGAAAAAACGTATCTTTTTTCTTATTGATTTATAGAAGCTGTTTATGTATTAAGATTTTTTAATCTTTGTAGTTCATTCATTTAATAAATACTGTCTCACACTTTTCTTTGGTCATCAAAACATATTTATATTGTATTTTCAACACTTGTAAGGCTTCAAAACTTTATAATGGCATATCCTTAGAAATTCTATAGTAATAGGAATATTCTAAATAATATTTTAAAACCAATAAGTAATTAAAGTAAATGTTGAGTTATTATACTGCCAAAAGTGAATGAATAGTCTTTTCTCATTCATAAAGGATAAGAAATAAGTTAGTGTAAAGATTTTCTTAATTTTTGATTATTTTTCTTTAACTCACTAATTTATTTGTTAGTAAGGACAAACAAATTAACAGCAAACACTAAGAAAATTGGAAAACAATCATGCTTAGTTTGATAGTAGTTACTCTTTTTCATGAATATACATGCTTATTGTAGTGTTTTTATTTTGGATATTTATCTTGCAGCCTAAATACATAATATATATTCTTATAGATTATATCCTTTTTAATATTCCTTTACTGGCTTATTCAGCTGGTGTTCCTTGAACACCTATTGATGAGCTAGACTCATATTTGTAGTACGCATTTTTCACAATATAGTGGGTTGATCCTTGGGCTTCTGAATTCTTTTGATCACAATTAGTTTTTTTTCCTCTTTCCGATGTTCTCTCATTACACGTCATTTTTTTTTCTACGTGATTTTATTACCTTCTGTCATGCATCAAAGACTCCCTTGGGTACACTGTAAACTTCTCCAGGGCAGACAAATGCCATATTCACTGAGGCAGCTCCACAAGGCCTAAGACAGCAATTTGCTCATGCAGAGGGCTCAGTAAAAGCATTGTCCCTGGGTGAACTGAAGATTTGGCATCTTGTTCTGTTATCAAGACTCCCCTGGTGGCTCAGATGGTAAAGAAACTGCCTGCAATACGGGAGACCTGGGTTCGATCCCTGGGTCAGGAAGATCCTCTGGAGAAAGAAACGGCTACCCATTCTAGTATTCTTGCCTGGGAATTCCTGTGGAGAGAGGGGTCATGGGGTCAGAAAGAGTCGGACAGGACTGAGCCACTAACACTTTCACTTTCTGCTGTCAGCGGTGGGACTCCCGAAACCACTTAACAGACTCTTGCCTGTTTCCTCATCCGTGAGCGCAGGGGCTCAGTCGCTGGAGAGATGGGCTCACAGTGCGTTTGGTCCTGCCGCGGCTGGTCAGTGTACTGTGCCTTCCTGGACTGCGGGATGGGAGCGGGACAGACGTTGGCATTGAAAGAGACAACTATCAATTCCCAAGGTCTGCCGCAGGGAAACAGGCAAGGAACGGCCCAGGGCTTCCATCCAAACTAGAGCAGCTCTAAGTTTCTTTCTAGTTAGATGGTCCTACATTTTCATGGGCTCTGTTTATTAATCACCCTCTTCCTTCTCTTTTATTTGACACATACTGAGCATGTAGAATTATTCAGATTTTGAAGTAGCTTTCTTTTCCCTCTTGACTGTTCTGAAACTCAAAGGGATGTAAGGCCTGTGGAAACTTGCCCATTGCAAGTCAGTGACACCAGATGGTCCCCAACCAAATATACAATTGCTTCTGACTTGAGCTAACAAACCAGGCGATGAGCTCATGAAAAGGTAATTGTGAAACAGTTGTGTTTTGATGATTTTGAGAATGGCTTCTATTTTTTAGGAATTAAATAACTCTGGCACTTTTAATCAATAAAATAGGAATATACTTTTATTGCAGACTTCTTAAAAGTACATGTAATCTAAAAAAAGAGTATTTTAAAAACATTCATTATTCTTCCACTCCAGGATAAATGATATTGAAGGTTCGTGCTGCGGTTTCAGGCTTTGATCCACTGTGAAATGTTACAAGCAAGTAAATGTAGGTACTTTAAACAAAACCAAAATCTCAGCACACATTCTACTTCGTATTTTTTTCCTATCACAGAGTATAATGATGTCATTCTATCATTCTGGATCTATTAACATGTATAAATAAACACATACCTATTGCTTTAAGCTTCTTGCATGTTATTCCAGGGTATTACGTTGGAGCTTTGGGAACACCTGCAAAAGAGACAATACCCTTCCTATCTGAGCTGTGAGCTACTTGAGACAGAAGTGTCACCTTCATCCCCATGGGGCTGCTGTCAGGCGAGGTGGCCAACAGTTGAAGACTGGTAGAGAATCCCAGGGGCGGGGGAGCCTGGTGGGCTGCCGTCTATGGGGCCGCACAGAGTCGGACACGACTGAAGCGACTTAGCAGCAGCAGCAGCAGCAGCCTTCCTTAAGGGTTTCCCGGGTGGCACTGGTGTTAAAGAACCTGCCGGTCAATGCAGGAGATGCGGGTTCGATCCCAGGTCAGGAAGAGCCCCTGGAGGAGGGCATGGCTACCCACTCCTCTATTCTTGCCTGGAGAATCCCATGAACAGAGGAGCCTGGTGGGCCACAGTCCATAGGGTCACAAAGAATTGGGCATTACTGAAGCAACTTAGCAAGCACACACACAGCCTTCATGACACTGAACCCCAGAACAATGCAGAGTCTCCTACCCAGCCCCAGGCAGTGCTGGACAGGCAGGTTCTGCGCCTCTTGGAGATGGACTCCTATGAACATCTCATTCCTAAGAGAGGGCGGCTCGGGCTGAGAATCATTCCTCCTTTCCCACGGAAGCATGAAAAGAGGACCAAGAAGGATAGAGATTGTCCTTGTGAGCACCCTCCACAGCAAAGGAAAAATCAGAAATGGAGAAGACGCTCCCCAGGTGTGGGTGCACCATAGTTTTTATACTCAGCCCTTGTGGGACATTTGGCTTGTTTCCAATCATTCCGTTATATCACAAATTATTTTGTCTGGACATAATTGAGGAGGGCATGGCAACCCACTCCAGTAGTCTTGCCTGGAGTATCCCATGGACACAGGAACCTGGCAGGCTACCGTCCATAGGGTCAAAAAGAGTCGGACACGACAGGCAACTCAGCACGAAGGCGTGGACAAGACGATTCCCCGTCCTCCTTGTCCCCTGCCCCAGGAAGGGATGCTCAGCCAGTTCCCACATGTTAGGCAGCTCAGTCGTTACTGTTGGACCTGCACTTTGAATTCAAGTTCTCCAAGATCTGAAATCCCACAGGGACAAGTAATTCAGAGGTCTCCCAGACTGATACTTCAGGCTGCTATGCGAAAGCCTGGATGGCAGAGAGAGGACTTGCTGGGTCTTAACTACAGAGTCAGAGCAGCTAGAAGGTTACCCAGGTATGTGACAGTCTGCCATGCAAACGTGGCAGGTGAATGAACCCAGCTCCGGGACAAAGTTCGGTAGGTAGGACTGTATACAGAGGGACGCGTTCTGTGTGCTGCCAGCCAGCCTGGAAACAGCAACGTGTGTCCTTGGAGCGTCTTTCTAAAGGACTGCCCTGATACAGTTCCCCTGACGGTGACCACACCTAACCTTCACTTCCCGAAAGATGGCAAGAGAAATTACAGACATGTGTCTTCAGAGCCCAAGTCCCAGAGACTAGTTATTAGAGACTTGGTCGTAAATGTAAAGTGGAGAAAGCAGCACCCAGGTGTCAGCAATGAGACTCAGATGGCAGGGCTGGCAGCCTTCCTCATAGCCTAGGAGCTGGGTCTGAAGACGGGTGTTCCACGGACAGCAGGCACTCCTGGTGTGACACATCCCTCATTAACAGATCACTCTCGTTTTCTAGTTTCTGGCCTAATGATCTGCAGTGTGTAAGTATCACATATTTTTTTTTCTCCTCTTCTTCATGTCTCAAGGCCCTTCTATTCACTCCAACTTGAGAGATAGACACAATCTTGCATTTTTGTCAAATGTATGATGTGCTTTATTTAGCTGGGATCTGCTAAGATGCTGGAGATAATTCTTTGCCCAAGTGTCGCCTGGCTGCATCGTTTTGTAGAAAGTGTTGATTCAATGCTGGTAGGAGAAAAACAAAACTGCCCAGTAGAAGACAGAAGCAGATGGTTAAAGGGAAGGGAGGAGGCTTGGTACGTGAGACCACAGGCAGACGCACAGGAGATGAGGCTAGAGAAGGACGGCACGGGAATGGAGATGCTGTGGGTCTCATTCACTCATTTATTTATTCCTCCTTCTAGACTATAAGCAATAGGTGCTTAGCATATGGGAGGCTCTGTATTAAGAGCGGCTTTATGTAATATGCTTGGATAATACAAAAAGGAACACAACATATTTCCTGTTCTCAAAGGGCTTAAAAATAAGGCAAGTACACAGCTACAAAGTGAAACAATGAGGGATTGCAGTGTGTAATGGGACAGCTTGTTGAGATGTTAATTTGCATCTTGCTTTCTCTCTCTTTCCCCTCTTCTCCCAGAGTAGCTCCAGGAAAGGGTTCTGCTGAGAAGAGAAGTAACCTGCTGGCCAAGTACTGACCAACTTTGCCTGAGATCCTATGTGTCACAGGGGATGAGACTAAGCCTAGGGAACTCATTAAATAAACTGAAGGATGTTCAGTTTCAGCGCTACTTACTGGGCTGCACTCAAAGCCAAGTATTTCATTCCCAGTTCCTGTAACCTCATTCTTGGGCTTTCCCGATGGCTCAGCAGGCAGAATCTGCGGGCAGTGCAGGTGACAGAGGAGTCTTGGGTTCAATCCCTGCGACAGGAAGATTCCCTTGGAGGAGGAAATGGCAATCCATCCCAGTATTCTTGCCTGGAGAAGCCCATGGAGAGAGGAGCCTGGCGGGCTACATTCCAAAGGGTTGCAAAGAGTCAGACACCACTGAGCGACTAAGCAAGCGCTCACAACCTCATTATTATTGCAGAAGTTGTCAGTCGTTTTGTCCCCATTCAAGAGGTGAGTAAACTGAGGCCCAGGGTTTAAGGACCTTGTCCCATTCACACAGTTTAGCTTGTGGCAGAGATGGGATTTAAAGCATGCTTGTTTCCATTCCAGCCACTTTCTGTGGATTGAAGTTTTGGGTGTTGGGACTACAAGCAAGTCTTCACATTCTACCAAGAATCTTTCAGGCTCTAGGGATGTGGACTCTATAACCTGAAGATTTGAGTTAAGCCATTGAGAGCTCAGAGTGGATGGAGCAAAGGGAAGGCCAGGCTGGTGGAGTGAGAATAAGGAGGGTGATTAGCCTTAAGCTGGAGCCCACCTGCCTCTGTAACTGCTCTGTAATTCTGGATCAGGCTTTCTCCTCTGTCTCACTGTTCTCATTTACACTGAGGATACTGAGTTGACAGATTCTCAGATCTCTGTCCAGTAGAAATTGCACTGAAAAGAGAGTTCAAATTATATAATAAGAAAGAAATATTGCAATTCTTGAATGTAAAATTCAGAAGGGTGAGTGAACATGAGACTTCAGCGTAAGAAAGGACACGTTTATTTCGACATACACGCTGACGTGTACCTTCAGAAGCTTGCTAGCTAGAACTGCCCAGTTTTGCAAAGTAAGTTCTCAATAAATACTTATTGACTGATATAGCTTACACTGTAAGAGCTGAAATTCAAGTCACTTTTAAAAACATGTGACTGGTATTAAAGTCAAATATAAAAATCATATCTTGAAGTAAATAAGAATTTGAGTCTATTGATTCTCAAAATTAGGCAAATATACATCTATTTTGATTACAAGATTATCATTTCCCAAAGTATATCTTATAATATGCTTGTCTTCAGGATCTTATGTGATGAAAGAACTTGATGATCACCCAAGTTTAGTATACAGTCATTCATACCTCCTCTTAGAGGTTTTGGCTACATATTTGCATATCACAGGCCCTGAGAAGCTCCACAGTGAGTAGATGCATTTATCTTTCTCCAAGGCTTCCCATCATCACCTCCTCTTTTCTAAAAATATAATATTTATTTACATATACAAGCTTTGTGAAGCACTGAATTAAACAGCTAATTCAGGGAAAAGAAAGACAAATTAAGTAATTCCTCAAAGCCCTCTTTATAGTTGATGAAATGGCTGGATGGCATCACCGATGCAATGGACATGAACATGGGCAAACTTCAGGAGGTAGTTGAGGGACAGGGAGGCCTGGCGTGCTGCAGTCCACGGGGTCGAAAAGAGCCAGACACGACTGGGTGGCTGACTGGGTGGCTGAAAAACAAACATAGTTGATTTACAGTATTGTATTAGCTTCAGTGATGCTTTCGAACTGTGGTGCTGGAGAAGACTCTTGAGAGTCCCTTGGACTGCAAAGAGATCAAACCAGTCAATCATAAAGGAAATCAACCCTGAATATTCATTGGAAGGACAGATACTAAACCAGTACTTTGGCAAAGTGATGAAAAAAGCTGACTCATTGGAAAAGACCCTGATGCTGGGAAAGATTGAAGGCAGGAGGGGAAAGGGATGACAGAGGATGAGATGGTTAGATTGTATCACTGACTCAATGGACATGAATTTGAGCAAACCCTAGAGATAGTGAAGGACATGGGAGCCTGCAGTCCATGGAACTGCAAACAGTTGGACATGACTTAGCAACTGAACAATGACAGGTATACTACAAATGATTTGGAGGTATATATATACATATATATCAGATTCTTTTATATATATATATTCTTATTTCTGATATATATATTCTTATTTCTGATATATATGTAAGAATCTGATTATATATAGGTATATATCCAATTTTTTCCATTATAGATTATTACAAGACATTTGTTATAATTCCATGTGCTCTGTAGTAAATTCTTGTTACTTATCTATTTCGTGTATAATAGTCTGTATCTATTAATGCTATACTCCTACTAATTTATCCATAAGGTTACACATCTTTAAATTTGCCTTCTGAGTTGATCATCTCTATGCAACCTAAAGACATGGGTATTGTTCATGTATTTCTGTACGATGCTTTACTAAAGCCTAGATAACAAAGTTCAAGTTCTGACATCTCTTAACATCACTTAATAAGTTCCTACCATTCACCAGGTGCTATGAGAGATGTTGGACATATGAGCGGTCAAAACCAAGCATTGACCTCAGGAGCTTGTCTTCTGAGAGAAGAGATGGGCAAGCAGATGAAAATACTGCAGTTCAGTGTTCTTAATGCAATTGTGGATCCATCTCCAAGACAGAGAGGTGGTCCCAGGAGGGTTGGATGCACTCAGTGTGGGAAAGGGGACCCAGGAAAAAGCTTCTGGCTGGTGAGTTGTTAAAGAGGAAAGAGGATTTACCAGTGGGGAAGAGTAAAAACTTGCCAAATAGTACACTGTTTCCTCTTTCATTTTTTATTTAATTCTACGTGGATTAGTGATATGAGGACAAAACAAAGAGGGCAGAGATTAGAGGAGAAAAAGGCCTGGAGCCAGAAAATAGTGGGATATCAGTATCATTTTACGGAACTTGAATTCTGTTGTGGTGGTGATATAATTACTGAAGGATTTAAAGAAGAGGAGAGACACGAAGACCTTTGGCTTTAAAAAGACAGAGTGGGTGGCCTCCTTATATTACAAAGCACATTTTATGTTTATATCACACACATATGCCTGTTTTTTCTGTGCATGCATTTTTATGTGGTTATTTACATTATCTGCTATACAAACACCCGCACTTGATTCCTTGAACTGCATAATATTGTCATTTTTATAGGTCAAAAATGGTCAAATTACACAGTTCCAAGTAGCTTGACCTGTAATTTATAGTGCAAATCCCATGGACGGAGATTTGCCTGGCAAATCCCATGGATGGAGGAGCCTAGTAGGCTGCAGTCCATGGGGTCGCTAGGAGTCAGACACGACTGAGCGACTTCACTTTCACTTTTCACTTTCATGCATTGGAGAAGGAGATGGCAACCCACTCCAGTGTTCTTGGCTGGAGAATCCCAGGAACGGCAGAGCCTGATGGGCTGCCGTCTATGGGGTCGCACAGAGTCAGACACGACTGAAGCGACTTAGCAGCAGCAGCAGCAGAACAGATCTTGAAATAGAAAGATTTAGATTTGAAACTCAAGGTCTTAGCTTGAGTTCCCTAGAGCCAGATTCTGACACAAAGACTCAAGGTCAAGGAATTTACTTGGCAGGTAAAGGATACACTCGTTGGGAAGGTGCCGCAGAGAAAGGAAGGCAGCCAACTCTGTTATGCCAGCAAGCCAGCCACCACAGAGACCAGCAAAAGCTGAATCTCTCTGAGCAAATGAGAAAGGCTGCATCAGTGCTTATCTCAGAGGTTACCATTCAAGGGTGAGGGGGCTGGGGTATTTATACACCTGCTCCCGTCAGTAGTGGATTGAGGACTACACCTTGGGGTTGCTAATTTCGGGTGCCTCTTTCTCAGAGTCAGACAAAGTGGCCTTCAAAGCTTCAGAGAGAGTCCCCTGTGGATGAGGTTCAGGAATCAGTAGTTTGAGGTCAGTCTGGCAGCATTCAAATGATAAGGCCCAAGGGACGTTGTCCACCACACTGTCCTTCCTACTTACCAGTCTGACCTCATCCCTTAATTTCTTGAGATTTGCCTTTCTTATGAGCAAGGTGGGGCAAATGCCTACTTCCTCTGATTTTATAGGCTAAATTGATGCCCCAAAATTCATATGCTGAATTCCTAACTCTCAGTATAAAGGTGATGATAGGTAGAGATAGGGTCTTTAAAGAGCTAATGAAGTTAACATTAGGCAGTATGGGTGGGCTTTAATCCAATGTGAATGGTGTCCTTATAAGAAGAGGAGATTAAGAAATAGACACACACCGCAGGAAGACCACGTGAGTACACAGGGAGAAGACAGCCGCATTTAAGTCAAGGAGAGAGGCCTCAGAAGAAATCAGACCTGCTAACATCTTGATTTTGGACTTCCAGCCTCCAGAACTGTGAGAAAATAAGTTTCTGTTATTTAAGCCCCGATTCTGAGGTCCCTTGATACGGCAGGCCCAGCAATCCTAGGAAGGATTAACACATTTTGCTGTGTTCTAAACAAATGTTACTAATGTCATATATTTCTAGGGCATTAAACCCCCGAATATATAGCCATCTCAAAATTGAGGAAACAATCCCAGTTCTCGCCTAGCCGTTCTCGTTAATGACCTCTCGTCCCTGTTCCCAGAGGAATCTCACAGGTACATCGACGTGAGAAAGTGAGAACCTTGAACTTAGTGGGATAAGCCCTTAGTATTGTGAAGTAACGTGGGCTTCCCAGGTGGCACCAGTGGTAAAGAACCCACCTGCTGATGCAGGAGACATAAGAGATACACCGTGATGCCTGGGTAGGGAAGATCCCCTGAAGGAGGGCAGAGCAACCCACTCCAGTATTCTTGCCTGGAGAATCCCATGGACAGGGGAGCCTACTGGCTCCCGATAGTCTGCTGCTGCTGCTAAGTCGCTTCAGTCATGTCCGACTCTGTGCGACCCCATAGACGGCAGCCCACCAGGCTCCCCGTCCCTGGGATTCTCCAGGCAAGAACACTGGAGTGGGTTGCCATTTCCTTCTCCAATGAATGAAAGTGAAAAGTGAAAGTGAAGTCACTCAGTCGTGTCCGACTCCTAGTGATCCCATGGACTGCAGCCCACCAGGCCCCTCGGTCTATGGGATTTTCCAGGCAAGAGTACTGGAGTGGGTTGCCATTGCCTTCTCCCCTTATAGTCAATAGGATTGCAAAGAGTCTGATACAACTCAAGTGACTTAGCACATTGAGAACTAACATATGCCTGTTTACTGTGATCCTTGCAGTCAAATACAGCCCACTTATAGCTAATAGTATCTCTGCTGGTGACATCAATGGACAGGTCACTTGTGCAGCCTACAGAGAAAGCTTGTGTGGTTTCCATGGTATTAGAGTAAGAATTTTGGGTCATGACTGCATCAAGAAGGGTTCAGATCTCATTCAGATCTCAGAGGTGGCCTGCTGCTCTGCACTGATGCCTAAGCAAAGCAGAACTCAGATTTCTAAGGGGGTCCCACGTTCTTCCATACCAGACACACACCTGGCAGAGAGACCTGGAAGGTGTGGCCTTCCAACATAAAATGCCTCTCTTGCTAATCTCTGAAATTCTACTACTAGCAACACATTCCTTTGTGTTGGATATTTTTTTCTCTCTCTTTCTTGAAATTGAGGTATAATTATACAGGGTAAAGCACACAGATCTTAAAGGTAGAATTAGAGGAGTTTTGACAAATGTATACACCTGTGTAACCAATAGCCCACACAAGATAATAGAACACTGCTATCACCTTAGGAAGTTCCCTCCTACCCTTGTTCATTCATCTCCCCTGACAACCATTGTTCTCACTCCTATACCTACAGACTAATTTTGCCTGAACTCGAAATTCTTAACAAAATTACTCAATATGCATCCTTTTGTATCTGACTTCTTTCATTCAATACAGGGCTTTTAAGACTCATTTATTAATATGTTGCATATTAATGATAGCTTGTTCTTTTTCAATGCTGAGTAATATTCCATCATCTAATATGCCACTATTTCTTTATTTGTGGGTAGACTTTGGGTGGCTTATTTTATTTTATTTTATTGGGAGGCTAATTATTTACAATATTGTAGTGGTTTTTGCCATACATTGACATGAATCAGCCATGGGTGTACATGTGTTCCCCATCCTGAACCCCTCTCCCACCTCCCTCTCCATCCCATCCCTCAGGGTCATCCCAGTGCACCAGCCCTGAGCACCCTGTCTCATGCATCAAATCTGGACTGGCGATCTGTTTCCCATATGATAATATACATGTTTCAATGCTATTCTCTCAAATCATCCCACCCTCGCCTTCTCCAAAAGTCTGTTCTTTACATCTGCGTTTCTTTTTCTGTCTCACATATAGGGTTATCATTACCGTCTTTCTAAGTTCCATATATATGTGTTAGTATACTGCTTGGTGGTTTTCTTTCTGGCTTACTTCACTCTGTATAATAGGCTCCAGTTTCAACCACCTCATTAGAACTGATTCAAATGTATTCTTTTTAATGGCTAAGTAATATTCCATTTGTATATGTACCACTGCTTTCTTATCCATTTGTCTGCCGATTAAACAAATTTTTTTGCTATTGTGGATGAAGCTGCCATGAACTTTCTTCCATAAGACCATTTGTGAACAGAGGTTCTCATTTCCTACAGGAAAATGCCTTGGAATGTTGCTTTGAAAAAGTAGATACACAAATGCCCACATAAAGATGTTCAACATCATCAGTCATAAACAGATGCAAATTATAATCATTACAAGATAACATCATGTCATACTAGGATGTCTACATTGTACAAATACTCTCTTTGAACAGATAAATGAATCTAGAAAGAGCATTCTTTTAATTTTTTAATGCTCTTGTTAGAAAAGTTTGAAACACACAAGAGTAGAAGAAAAGTGTAATGAACTACCATGAGATATTGCTGTTTTTCAGTCACTAAGTTGTGTCCCACTATTTGTGACCCCATGGACTGAAGCACACCAGGCTCCTCTGTCCTCTACTATCTCCCAGAGTTTGCTCAAACTCAAGTCCATTGAGTCAGTGATACTATCTAACCATCTCATCCTCTGCCACCTCTTTCTCTTTTTGCCTTCCACCTTACCCAGCATCAAGGGCTTTTCCAACGAGTAGGCTCTTTGCATCAAGTAGTCAAAGTATTAGAGCTTCAGCTTCAGCAGTCGACCTTTGAATGAATATTCAGAGTTGATTTTCTTTAGGATTTACTGGTTTGATCTCCTTGCAGTCCAAGGCACTCCCAAGAGTCTTCTCCAGCACCACAATTCAAAAACATCAGTTCTTCAGTGCTCGGCCTTCTTTATGATCTGACTTTCACATTCATACATGACTACTGGAAAAAACATAGCCTTGACTATAAGATTCTCTATTGGCAAAGAGATGTCTCTGCTTTCTAATACACTGTCTAGGTTTGTCATCGCTTTTCTTCCAAGGAGCAAGAATTTTTAAATTTCATGTCTGCAGTCATTACCTGCAGTGATTTTGGAGTGCAACAAAATAAAATCTGTCACTGCTTCCAATTTTTCCCCTGCTATTTGCTATGAGGTGTTGGAACCAGATACCATGATCTTAGTTTTTTGAATGTTGAGTTTTAAGCCAGCTTTTTCACTCTCCTCTTTCACCCTCATCAATAGGCTCTTTAGTTCCTCTTCACTTTCTGCCATTAGAATGGTATCATCTGCATATCTGAGGTTGTTGATATTTCTCCTGGAATTCTGGATTCCAGCTTGTGCTTCACCAGCCTGGCATTTCACATGATGTATTCTGCATGTAAGTTAAATAAGCAGGGTGACAATATACAGCCTCAACGTACTCCTTTCCCAATTTTGAAACAGTCAGTTGTCCCATGTCTGGTTCTAACTGCTGTTCTTTGACCTGCATATGGGTTTCTCAGGAGAGAGGTAAGGTGGTCTGATATTCCCATTTATCTAAAAATTTTCCACAGTTTGCTGTGATTCTCACTGTCAAAGGCTTTAGTGTAATCAATGAAGCAGACATAGATTTTTTTTTCTGGTATTCCCTTGCTTTCGTCATGATCTAACAAATGTTGGCAAGTTGATCTCTGGTTCCTCTGCCTCTTTGAAACCCAGCTTGTACATCCGGAAGTTCTTGGTTCACATACTGCTGAAGCCTATCTTGAAGGATCTTGAGCATAGCCTTACTAGTATGCAAAATGAGGGCAATTTTATGGTAGTTTAACCATCCTTTGGTATTGCAGTCTTAGGAGCTGAAATGAAAACTGCCCTTTTTCAGTCCTGTGGCCACTGCTGAGTTTTCCAAATTTGCCGACATATTGAGTGCAGCATTTTAACAGCATCATTTTTTAGGATTTGAAATAGCTCAGCTGGAATTCCATCACCTCCACTAGCTTTGTTTGCAGTAATGCTTCCTAAGGGCCACTTGACTTTACACTCCAGGGTGTCTGGCTCTAGGTGACTGATGACACCATCATGGTTATCCAAATCATTAAGACCTTTTGTGTATAGTTCTTCTGTGTGTTCTTGCCACCTCTTCTTAATCTCTTCTGTGTCTGTTAGGTCCTTACTGTTTCTGTCCTTTATTATACCCATCTTTGCATGAAGTTCCCTTGATACCTCCAATTTTCTTGAAGAGCTCTCTAGTCTTTCTCATTCTACTATTTCCTCTATTTCTTTGAATTATTCATTTAAGAAGGCCTCCTCATCTCTCCTTGCTATTCTCTGGAAGTCTGCATTCAGTTGTGTATATCTTCCCCTTTCTCCCTTGCCTTTTTCTTCTCTTCTTTCCTCGGCTACTTGTAAAGCCTCCTCAGTCAACCACTTTGGAACAGCCATGGAATTACCAGGTACCCACAAAGTCAACCATTATCAACATCTTGCCATAAGTACCCTGTGACACTTTTCAGCCACAACCAGTTCTCTAACACCAACTGGGTGTCCTACAATTCCGTTCTGACACTAACTCCCAGGAGTTAGCTCAGACCTCACAAGTCTAGGGCTCAGTCCATGGCACTGCCCCTATTTCACATGCCAGCTGCCAATGGGATCCCTAATTCTTAAACTTTTGCCTATCTGACTGCAGCCTCAGAGATTCCCACACCAGCCCCCATCAGGTCTGAGAAGTCACCAAAATGACAAACAGAACAGGAAGGTGCCAGTTATTATGATGAATGAAGCCAGTGACATCCAGATGGAAGTGGGACATGGGACCAAGTGGGAGGAAACGGGTGGTGCAAGCAGCCCTGCCCACTCCAGGTGTGCCACCCTCCCTGCCCAGCAGGATGCTCACCAGCCTGGAAGCTGCCTATGCTCTGATGTTCTCGGGTTTTACATGGAGTTTCACTGGGTAAACAGGATTGATCAACTCAATGGCTATTGGGAACTGAACTCAATTTCCAACGCTTTCCCCTCCCCAGAGTTTGAGGGTGGGGTGGAAAGTTCCAACTTTCTAATCATACGGTTAGTTCCTTAGGTGACATACCCCCATCCTGAGGCCAGCTAGGGTACCACCATGAACCACCTCATTAATATAAACCCAGGTGCAGCTGAAAGGGGCTCTTTATGAAAACAAAAAACAGTCCCATCACTCAGGAAGTCCGACATGTTCTAGGTGCTCAGTGCCAGGAACAGAGGACAAAGATTAAACATATATTTTATTATATCACACAGCCCAAGGATGCTTTATTTGCATGTCTACACCTATGTGTTTATTTTGCTGTAGTATTTTAAAGAAAATCCTTTACACCTCTTTGGCCTGCCCTTGTTGCTGTTGTTCACTCACTAAGTCTTGTTGGACTCTTTACAACCCCATGGACGGCAGCACACCAGGCTCCTCTGTCATTCACCCACTATCTCCCAGAGTTTGCTCAAACTCATGTCCACTGAGTTGGTGATGCTATCTAACCATCTCATGCTCTGTCCCCCCTTCTCCTCCTGCCTTCAGTCTTTCCCAGCATCAGGGTCTTTTCCAGAGTTGGCTCTTTGCATCAAGTGACCAAAGTATTGGAGCTTCAGCATCAGTCCTTCAGCTTCAGCATGAATCTGCCCTTAAACAACAATGTTTCACACATAATCAAAATAATGCTTTCATATCTAACAATAATAACTTAATATTATCTAATGTTCCCTATGCTCAGATTTCCCAGTCATCTCATAGATACATTTATAATAGGCTTACACAATGCATTTAATTGCAATATACATTTAAGTCTCTTTTATTCAAAGAGAACCCTATGCTATCCCTGACTTATTAAAGAAACCAGATCAGAGAAAGACAAATATCATATTATATCACATATATGTATAGCCTAAAAGAAATAATACAAATGAACATATTTACAAAATAGAAATAGACTCTCACATATAAAAAAATGAACTTAAGATAACCAATGGGGAAAGTGGTAGGGTGGCAGAGCAGGAGAGATAAATTGGGAGTTTGAGACTAACAGATATATACCACTACATATAAATAGATAACAACAAGGACCCACTTATAGCACAGGGAACTATATTCAGTATTTTATAATAATATATAATGGAAAAGGATTTGAAAATTGGGGTTTTCCCCGGTGGCAAGACAGTAAAGAATCTACCTGCAAAGCAGGGGACGTGAGTTCCATCCCTGGGTCAGGAAGATCCCCTGGAGAAGGGATTGGCTACCCACTCCAGTATTCTTGCCTAGAGAATTTCATGGACAAAGGAGCCTGGTGGGCTACAGTCCATGGGGTCACAAAGATTTGGACATGACTGAGTGATGCTGGGAGGGATTGGGGGCAGGAGGAGAAGGGGACGACAGAGGATGAGATGGCTGGATGGCATTACTGACTCGATGGACGTGAGTCTGGGTGAACTCCAGGAGTTGGTGATGGACAGGGAGGCCTGGGGTGCTGCGATTCATGGGGTCGCAAAGAGTCGGACACGACTGAGCAACTGAACTGAACTGAACTGAGTGACTAACACTTTCACTTCATATACATATATCTATATCTACATATAGATATAAAACTGAATCACCGTGCTCTACACCCGAAACTAACACAACATTGTCAATCAGCTACACTCCAATTAAAAACAAAGAAGAAACCAAGCCAACTGCCCACAGAATCTACATTACGATTGTTTCCTGATACTGTAATTTTCCTTATTCCTCCAATGCTGAATTTTTCCTTATTCCTCCAATGCTGAATTTTATTTATTTATTTTTTAACTGAAGGATAATTGCTTTATAGAATTTTGCTGTTTTCTGTCAAACCTCAACATGAATCAGCCATAGGTATACATATATCCCCTCCCTCTTGAGCCTCCCTCCCGAGCCTCCCTCCCATCTCCCTCACCATCCCATGCCTCTAGGTTGATACAGAGCCCCTGTCTGAGTTTCCTGAGAAATTCAAATTATTGTTGTTAATAATAAGAAGCTATTAATAGATCTAGAAGGCTTAGGTTCACATTCAACACTTCGTAGGTAGTGCCATTTATTTTGAAAAGTTTTTTTTTTTTTTAAGTATCTATGACGACAGAGGATGAGATGGTTAGATGGCATCACCGACTCAATGAACATGAGTTTGGGTAAACTCCAGGAGTTGGTGATGGACAGGGAGGCCTGGCGTGCTGTGGTTCATGGGGTCACAAAGAGTCGGACATGACTGAGCGACTGAACTGAACTGAGCTGAACCATGTTTTTAGCTCTGGGAGTTGCAAAGGTAAATACTATATGTCATAACCTTGCCATTAAAGATCTTACAGCCTCACAGGAGAGAAAGACATGTAAACCAATCAATGGAATGGTATAGGGGTCATGGAGGATTTGTGTGGGGATGTAAATTCTGATGGGGAATCAAGGCGGCATGAGGAAGAGATGAACGAGCTGGCTCTGGAGGGAACGGTAGTGTCTGTCAACCAAAAGACGGAGAGTGAGGCAGGCATAGTGAACCCAGAACCCACGTGTCTAAAGGCAGGGACACAAACGCACGGGGACAGGTTGTGCGGGGCCTTAGCTGCCAAATCAAGGAATTTGGACTTTGTCTTTTGAGCAATGGCAAGCCCAGAAAGGATTTAATTGAGGGAGATTTTCATCTCTGTGTGTAGTTCTTAGCTTCTTAGCATGAAAAGTTATTCCAGAAACTGCCCTCCCAGCCCAAGGTGGACTCCGTAAGTCCTGTTTCAAGTCCACGGCATGTGGTTCCAGACAAAAGCTTGACATTTGTCCTTTGAGAGGTCCTGATGCCATGTTTATTCTGCTCTTTGGTCCATTAAGTGGCCTTCAAACCATGGAAACAGGGTTTAGGTTCTCCATCTAGCAGCCAACAAAGAACAGATACATAATAAGCAGTTGTTATGTGCACTCTGTTTCTTCTCCTGCTCTGCCCAGCGAGGCTAACCAAGTTGCAGTGGAAGCAGACCTTCAGATAGTGCCAGTTGCCTCCTCTTCAGGCCCTTTTTGCTCATTAATGGTTGAAAGAGTAATTGTGGTACCTGCTCAGAGGAACCAATAAATAAAAGGCAGGTTCCTGCCTCTGGGAAACTGTGCAATAGGCTCGAAGAAAGAAACCAACTGGAAGTGCTAAAACGGAGACAAGACCATCATCTGTTGCATCCGTACAAAGCGGTGACCTCAGATTCACTCATCTTGTTTGCACACAGAGGCCAGAAGCCAGATGTAAGATCTTGACAAAGTATTACCTTCCAGCCCCTACCTACATACATTTCCATCAAGGTGAGACTTAGGCACTAATTTTTCAAAATTTCCAGGAGATTCCAATGCAAATAAGTTTGCAAATATAAGACAGGGGAGGAAAAAAAAACTCACCTTTTCTGTATTAGGTACAGTGTCTGGGGTCTGTGGATTAAATGGAAAAAAAGGAGATTGACAGGGGAAAAGGTTAATTTTAGGTGTATATGGAGACTTCAAAGAGAAGAAGTGAAAACCCCAAAGAGTGGCTGGACCCAGGAACATATATACCATTTTAACAAAAAGTAATAAAGAGTTAAAAAGAGCCCAGACAAAGGAAAAGGAAATTTGGGGCTTCCAGAGAAATGGTGTTGTTCATTGTTGCTAAGTTGCTAAGTCGTGACCAACTCTGCAACCCCATGGACTGCAGCACACCAGGCTTCCCTGTCCTTCACTATCTCAGGGAGTTTGGTCAAACTCATGTTCACTGAGTCAATGATGTCATCCAACCATCTCATCCTCTGTCGCCCCCTTCTCCTTTTGCCCTCAATCTTTCCCAGCATCAGGGTCTTTTCCAATGAGCCAGCTCCTTGCATCAGGTGGCCAAAATATTGGAGCTTCAGCTTCAGCATCGGTCCTTCCAGTGAATATTCAGGGTTGATTTCGCTTAAGAAGTGTAGCCAACAATTTACCAGTAATAGTCAAAGATAAAGAAACCAATCAATAAATATTACTAAACACCGTGTTTGTATTTCTCTGCTCTTTGATTTTTTTTTCCCAGGGCACATTTCACCATCTAACATAATTCATTCATTGATTAAGTAGATTATTCACTGTTTGTCTGCTCATGCTGGAATATAAGTTCCTTTGTGTCTGTGTTTTGTGATTGTCCCGAGTCCTAGCTCAATGCCTTGCACATAGTAAGCAGTCAGAACTAATTACTGAAGGAAATGCATGAGTGAAAGATGAATGGTACCTGTCTTCTGGGGATCAGGTCGCATTAACAAAATGTGCTAGGGCTTGACTTACAAATCCAAATTGCAGTTTATGAATTAATCCAACCCCTTTTGGATTACTAGGAAGCACCAGAAGTTTGTTGAAAGCAGGTCCCTTCAGAGAGCAAATCAACATCGGCAGTTGGCATGGTGAGCCAAGAAGAAAACTTAGCACTTCGATATCCTTTAAAGCTAGTTTCATCTAAATGGATGCTGCAAACAGATTTTTTTCCCCCCACTTTGGGGATTTTTCTGTTTAGATCCTTGGAACCTATTTTACTTCATTTGCAAACTAATTCAGTGAAAGTATTATGATCCATGCTTATTGCAACAGCAATTTTAGCAATTTTGAAGAAATCGTTACTTTAGACTGCAGATTTTTAACTCCTTAAGAGCAGTGTCCTAGTTTTGGGGGGATAGCACACAGAAGAAATTTTCTATTAAATACTCTCTCTCTCTCTCTCTCTCTATATATATATATATATACATGTAATGTATGTATATATAAAATATATACACTTGTTAAAATGGAACCAAATAATGAATCCCCAGTTCATAAATGGAGAGGTCAAAATTTGAACTAGGTCCTTTCTCTTTCCATGGCCCAGGCTGATGATAATCATGATTCCTAAATTTTCTGAGTGTTACCCACGTGCCAGGCATTGTTCTAAATACTTTGTATTTTTTAAATCAGGTTCCTGGTGAGAAGGAATTCAACTTCAAGTTGCCTTCTTCCAGGGCACAGCTTATCTGTGTATTTTCATGTCCCTGAGATTGGCTCTTTCGCATAGAAAACACTACTCAAGAGTTGTATTTTGCCTTAAATAATTCATATTCAATTTATTAAAGTGACAGATTCACAAAATCTAATTGTCCCTTAGGATTTTAGCTTCATTCTTATAAATTTATGCTTCCTTTATAAATCAAGCAAATTCATTTATTTATTTCTGCAAAGTAATGATGACTTAATTCTTTTTATTTGGGGAAAATTTTAAACGTACACAAAAATTGAATGGATAAAATAATAAATTTGCAGGAATTCATCCCTCAGTTTCAAAGATCATCAGCTAATGGCCAATTTATTTCATCCATACTTCTACCCACTTCCCCCTCTGTTATTATTATGAGCTAATCCTCAGTGTCAAAGCATTTTACATACAAATATGCCCATATATACGTTAAAATGGTAAAAGCTCATAAACACTCAGAATTTGAAATGTGTTGAATACTGCATAGTTTATTGCTAAGAATTCATACTTCATGACTTTCATTTTAACGTCTTATTAGTCATAAATTTAGACATGTTTTCATATGCTTATCCACCAGTAGGGATCCTCTAGCATTAATAATTTGTTTATGTCTCTTATTTATACACCGCCATTAATATTTGCATTGATTTGAGGAAGCTTTTTGAAAGTTTCGTTCTTTGAAACCCCATGGACTGTATGTAGCCTGCCAGGTTCTTCTGTCCATGGGATCTCCAGGCAAGAACACTGGAGTGGGTAGCAATTCCTTTCTTCAGGGGATCTTCCCGACGCAGCTCTTGAGCCCAGGTCTCCCGCATTGCAAGCAGGCTGCTTACAGTCTGAGCCATCAAGAAAGCCCTTCAACTCCTATTGCTCTAAAATAAATCATTCTAAAACTGAAAAAAAAAGGTTAAAAGCACCTTTAAAAACATAACCCTATTTTATTATTATACATGAACAAATTAGCAATAAATCACTAATATCAAGTGTCCAGTCTTATTAAATTTCAGATTGTCTCATAAAATCATCTCTTTAAAAACATTTTGTTAGCCTGAGTCAGAATTTAATAATATTCATATATTGCTATAGTTTGATAAGTATTTTAAACTTATTGTAACCTAAAGATTGCTTTCCTCTCTCTTTTCTATTAGTTTATTTTGAATAAAATGAGTCATTTGTTCCATAGTCCTTTCTTCACAGTTATGATAAAATTACAATTCACATAATTACTCAATTGCATTATTTCTCAAAGCAAATACAACAGTGTCAAAATAATGTTGCCATAGGCAACGGGGGTGGGAGGTGCAGTTCTTTATCTCCTTAGGGATGAAAAGTCAAATTACTGTGTTTTACAATCACTTGGAATACTTTCTCTCTTGTGGATTTGACACAAACTGGATACACAGTGAAGTTCATCTGTTTCATTTTACTATGTGTTCTTCCTTACTGATTTTTAAAAATTAAATTTTGTCTTAAATTATGTAAGTTATTTGCATGGCTTGAGAGTCAAATCTACAAAAACCCCTCGTAGGTCCCCATTTTCTTTTATTTCTTCTTCCAGCATTTCCTCTTTATTAATATAAGGAGATATATCCATCTATTCATATTCCCTCTGATTAAAAATAGAGCACTATTCACATACTTTGCCTACCTTGCCTTTTCCCATGGTGTATCCTGGCTCTCACTCTGTATAGCATGCAGATAGATTATTCCTTGTGAGTCTATAAAGCTGCATGTTACTGCATTGTATGAATACATACAAATTTCTTCAATCAGTATCCTGTTGATGGACATTGGGTCTTTTTCCTGTTTTTGCTATTACAATTAGTTCTGCAATAAATACCCTTGAAGTTATAATATTGTCTTTCCTTCCTTTATTTTGCCAGTGTATCTATGGGATACATTTCTGAAAATTGGGTTGTTAAAGTCAAAGTTTAAATGCACACAAAATTTTCTTAGATGTTGCCAAATTCTCTTCTCTAAGAACAGTAGCATTTCCTATTTTCATAAGCAGTATATGAAAGTGCTTATTTGCCTGAAAAGGCTTGTCTACAGATTCTTCCCTGGTAGCTCAGTCCAGGAAAGAATTTGCCTGCAGTACAGGAGACCTGGGTTCAATTTCTGGGTTGGGAAGATCCCCTGGAGAAGGGAATGACAACTCATTCCAGTATTCCTGCCTAGGAAACTCATGGACAGAGGAGCCTGGTGGGCTACAGTCCTGGGATCACAAGAGTCAGACACAACTTAGCTACTAAACCACCACCATAGGATTTTTACCAAAAACTCAGAAGAAAGTTTGAATTTGCTGCCTAGTAGTTAAGAAAAGACATCTCAGTCAATCTGAAGCAGATCTCTTTTTTCATGAGTGAAATTGAACATTCACATGATCGAGTCAATCCTAAAGAAAAGCAACCCTGAATATTCATTGGAAGGACTGATGCTGAAGCTAAAGCTCCAATACTTTGGATCACCTGATGTGAAGAGGCGACTCATTGGAAAACACTCTGATGCTGGGAGAGACTAAGGGCAGGAAAGGAAAGGGATGGCAGAGGATGAGATAATTAGATAGCATCACCAACTCAATGGACATGAATATAAGCTAACTCTGGGATATAGCAGAGGACAGAGAAGCCTGGCATGTTGCAGTTCACTGGGTCACAAAGAGTCGGATGTGACTTTGTAACTGAACAGCAACATAATCAAGTCATTTATATTTATTTTTCTGTGAGTCATTTGTTTATTCTCTAGCTTGTTTTCTGTAAACTGTAGGTATTTACAAATTTTTTTTTTGTAATTCTATGTATGTTAGCTGACGTTCAAAATTGGGAAAGGAGTATGTCAAGCCTATATATTGTCACCCTGCTTATTTAACTTATATGCAGAGTACACCATGCAAAATGCTGGGCTGGATGAAGCACAAGCTGGAATCAAGATTGCCAGGAGAAATATCAATAACCTCAGATATGCAGATGACACCACCCTTATGGCAGAAAGTGAAGAGGAACTCAAAAGCCTCTTGATGAAAGTGAAAGAGGAGAGTGAAAAAGTTGGTTTAAAGCTCAACATTCAGAAAATGAAGATTATGGCAGAAAGTGAAGAGGAACTGAAGAACCTCTTGATGACGGTGAAAGAGGAGAGTGAAAACGCTGGCTTAAAACCCAACATTCAAAAAATGAAGATCATGGCATCCGGTCCCATCACTTCATGGCAAATAGATGGGGAAACAATGGAAACAGTGACAGACTTTACTTTCTTGAGCTCTAAAATCACTGCAGATGGTGACTACAGCCATGAAATTAAAAGACTCTTGCTCCTTGGAAGAAAAATTTTGACCAACCTAGACGGCATATTAAAAAGCAGAGACGTTACTTTGCTGATATAGGTCCATAGGTCAAAGCTATGGCTTTTCTAGTAGTCATGTATGGATGTGAGAATTCTACCATAAATAAGGTTGAGCACCGGAAAACTGATGCTTTTGTTTTTTTTTTTTAATTTTTATTTTTTTAAATTTTATTTTTAAACTTTACATAATTGTATTAGTTTTGCCAAATATCAAAATGAATCCACCACAGGATGCTTTTGAACTGTGGTGTTGGAGAAGACTCTTGAGAGTCTCTTGGACTGCAAGAAGATCAAACCAGTCCATCCTAAAGGAAATCAATTCTGAATATTCATTGGAAGGACTCATGCTGAAGCTGAAGCTCCAGTACTTTGGCCACCTAATGTAAAGAGCTGACTTATTGGAAAGGACCCTGATGTTGGGAAAGATTGGAGGCAGGAGGAGAAGGGGACAACAGAAAATGAGATGATTGGATGGCATCATGGACTCAATGCACATGAATTTGAGCAAACTCGGGGAGATGGTGAAGGGCAGGGAAGCCTAGCATGTGGCAGTCCATGGGGTTGCAAGGAGTCAGACATGACTGAGCAACTCAACAACAACAAATGTATGTTAGCAATGTTTATAAATATATATTTGTTGTTCTACAAGGAGTTAATGATTCTTCCCTGGTAGCTCAAATGGTAAAGAATCTGCCTGCAGTGTAGTAGACATGGGTTCATTTCCTGAGTCGGGAAGATCCCCTGGAGAAGGAAATGGAAAACCACTCCAATATTCCTGCCTGGAAAATCCCATGGACAGAGGAGCCTGGCAGGCTACAGTCCATGAAATCTCAACAGTCGGACATGACTTAGCAACTAAACCATCACAACCAAGGAGTTAATATTTTCCCAATTTGACTTTTCCCCCTTTGCTTTTGGCATCTTTAACATGAAAACTTTTTTTTCTTTTTATAGTTTGACATTTATTTATAGTTCTTTTGGATTTTGAATAATAAGAATATTTTTCTAACCCTAAATTGTAGTGGAATTCACTCATGGTTTTGTTCAGTGCTTGTGTTTTAATTTTTTCACACTTAAATATCTTATCCATCTGAAATCCATTCTGGTGTATGGTGGAAGAAATTGATACATGTTTATCTTTTTCATCTGATTATCCAATGATCCTGATGTTACTTATCAAAAAGTCAATCTCTCCTCCACTCATTTGAGAAGCTATCTGTATCACATACTAAATTTGCAGCTGTAATTTTTGTCTGTTTCTTTGTTTTCTCTTTGCTTCATTGATGTGCCTGTCTATTCACCAATTTTAGATATACCAAAGCTTGGTAGTAGGTTTCCATATATGATAGGATTACCATCCATGGAGTTCCTCAGTGTCAGGGTTTTTCTGGCTATTCTTGCTTGTTTATAGTTTCAAATGGAATTTGTAATCCACTTGTATGGTTTCAGAAAAAAAATCAACTGATATTTCTACTGGGGTTGTATTATCTTTGTAAGTTGACAGGCAAAAATAGCCTCTCTATATAGGAACAGTAGAGTTTAAGTCTACTTTGGGAGTTTTATTTAAGATATTAAAGGATATTAATTATATAAAGCCATTCCCCTAGAGAAAGGAATGGCTATTCACCCCAGTATTCTTGCCTGGAGAATTCCATGGACAGAGGAGCCTGGCGGGCTGCAGTCCTTGGTGTTGCAAAAGAATCAGACAGGACTGAGTAACTAACACTTTACTCTCACATATTATCTTAATGCCTCTGTTATATTAATATTCTGTTTTATTATATAACTAATATAAAAATAGCACACACAACCTTAGCAACAAAATCAGGTTCTTCCACTCCTCAGGAATCTGGAACAAGAAGAGTGAAATTCATTGCTATGTAACACTTTGTTGGAAGTATTAGTCATTGCAAATGTTACATACAATGGATTACATGAAGGTATTTATATGAAGATGATGGATATCACTCTTTTCAAGGCTAATTTTAGTGAAAATCTCTGGCTTTATTATTAAGGTTATGTATGTAATTTTTGCTTCCCTGGTGACTCAGTGGTAAAGAATCTGCCTCCCAATTCAGGAGACGTGGGTTTGATCCCTGGGTTGGGAAGAACCCCTGGAGAAGGAAATGGCAACCCACTCCAGAGTTCTTGCTTGGGAAATACAGTCTTTGGGGTCGTAAGGAGTTGGGCATGACTGAGCAACTAAATAACAACAAAAACATTAATTTTTACATATGATAAGGGAATATCTAATAATTCTTACTTTATCATTTTTTTAAATTTAATATATCAATGTTTAAAATCTGTAAATGGATTTCGGCAATGTTCTTTCTGCATCTCTGGTATATAATCATGATTTTTCTCTCAGGTGTTTTAATTTGATGAATTTTATAAAGATAACGCTTAATAATGAGCCACTTTTACATTCCTCAAAAAAAGGACACATGCTTTTAATGTATAGTTCTAGTGGACTGTTTGCTAATATTTCATTGAAAATTTTTAGTGTGAATACTTATTTTTCTTTTTTTAACTTTTTGAATAATTTTATGAATTTTCAGTATCAATGTCATACTTACTTTATAAAGTGCATTTAGGACTTTTCCTTTTTATATTTAATTCTTAGTATCACTGGGATTGAAAAATACATATTCATTGAAGAGGAGTTTTACCATTCCAATTAACTAAGGCTGCCTATCCATTAAGGAAGGCAGAAAACATTCCAGTTAACTGTATAAGAGGCTTTGGCTATGAACGAGGCTGAAAGCTTCAGGCAGCCATGTGTCATGCTCTCAAAGCTATTTTTTCTCATTTCAGATTGGATAGACATAGTAAGTGCTCAAAACTATTAGATATTGTGATAAGATGACCAAAAATTCATGAGCCTAATGAAAATCATGAATCTGAAATAAAAACCAACAAACATTGTCTGACGATAGGATGGAATATTTGAAACTGGGACTATTCTGGAAACTCCTGGGTGTATTGTTATGGCTTTTAGAGACCCTAATGTTTATAGGACTTTAACATTTGCCATGTAAGAGAAGCAGAAAAAAAGGAAATGAACTAACACTGAGAATATTTACTAAACCTGAAGCTTTGTTCTAAGGGCTTTTCCTACTTGATACTATTGAATTCAAGCTTAAGAGTCCATGGGAGTAGTTTTTACTTACTGGGACTTCCCAGGTGGCACTTACTGGTAAAGAAACTGACTGCCAAAGCAGGAGATGTAAGACATCAGGGTTTGATCCCTGGGTGGGTAAGATCCCCTGGAGGAGGGCATGGCAACCCACTCCAGTATTCTTGCCTGGAGAATCCCACGGACAGAGGAGCCTGGCGGGCTGCAGTCTATGGTCTCAAAGTGTTGGACACAACTGAAGCAACTTAGCACACACACATGCATTACTTATTATTGCTCTTTTCAAGTGAAGAAACTAAGGCTTAGAGTAGCTAAGAGACTTTACATAAAATTATGGATTTTAAACATAAAAATTATGAATTATAATTATGAATTACAATTCATAATTTTAGGAAGTGACAAAGAATTTTAAGAAAACAACATTTTTAATAGAACTCACTTTTAACTACTCATGCTCATGATAAGGGATTTTTTTTTAATTTCTGAGATTATTGGGGTACTCTGTATTGGTAGCAGAAATTTAGAAAACCAAAATAATAAAAAGAGAAATGAAAGTAAGTAGTCTGAACTGCCACCATTTAAGAAAATTAATTTGGGGTATCCAGAACATTTTCTGGTCAGATTCAGTCCTATAAATATGCATATATATTCATAAATATGTATAAAAGTCCATATATATTTATACTTTTTATCAAAAGTGGAAACATTCTACACATTGCATCTTGTTAATTTTTATTTTCTTAACTGAACAATACATGAAGGATTTTAGAGTTTTTGAGGTTCTGCTTTAAAAATGTTTAATAACAGAAGTTTCCTTCTGGCTCAGATGTCACTGCATGCTCACTCAGGCATCTTTTTTGTGGTCCCTGATCACTCACCTCCGTTTATTGCCTCTGAAGGACTTGTACATGTTTTATAAGAGAGAGCAAAAGGGCTGAAGAAGGATGGTTAAATCAGTACCTGGCACAGGTAAAGAAAGTGAAAGTGTTAGTCACTCGGATGTATCTGACTCTTTGTGATCCCATGGACTGTAGCCCACCAGGCTCTTCTCTCCAGGGGATTCTCCAGGCCAGAACACTGGAGTGGATTGCCATTCCCTTCTCCAGGGGATCTTTTTGACTCAGGGATTGAACCCAGGTCTCCTGCATTGTAGGCACACTCTTCACCAACTGAGCCAGCAAGGAAGCCCTGTCAATAAATATTTACTCATTGAATTAAAACATGCATGATGGATTACAATTCTTGAGCATGTGACTGCAATCATTTTATCCTTTTTAAAGTTATGAGGGATGCAAGCTTCTAGGATGGGGCCACTGCTGAGAAACAATTGTCATTATGTGATTGTTTCAGTACAACTGGCTCCAGTACTGAAAGGGAAAAGGTAAAGGAGTTCAGTGATCAGTGTGTGAAGAAGTAAATTTTTATGCCCTTTTTGTGTTTCTCTGAACCTTCAAATCTTTCTCAGCTAACAATCTGATGGTAGCAAAGCAGGTCACGGCCATAAACTAGCAGGTTCAGAACAGAATAATATAGAGATGAGTAATTAACATGAAAAGTACTTAATCTCAGTCTCATTCAAAGAAATGTCAATTATTATAAATTCACAAGTATGAAATTATTGTCACATGCAGTATATATTTTGGTTCAGTTCAGTTCAGTTGCTCAGTCATGTCCAACTCTTTGCGACCCCATGAATCGCAGCACGCCAGGCCTCCCTGTCCATCACCAAATTCCAGAGTTCACTCAGACTCACGTCCATAGAGTCAGTGATGCCATCCAGCCATCTCATCCTCTGTCGTCACCTTCTCCTCCTGCCCCTAATCCCTCCAAGCATCAGAGTCTTTTCCAATGAGTCAACTCTTTGCATGAGGTGGCCAAAGTACTGGAGTTTCAGCTTTAGCATCATTCCTTCCAAAGAAATCCCAGGGCTGATCTCCTTCAGAATGGACTGGTTGGATCTCCTTGCAATCCAAGGGACTTTCAAGAGTCTTCTCTAGCACCACAGTTCAAAAGCATCAGTTCTTCGGTGCTCAGCCTTCTTCACAGTCCAACTCTCACATCCACACATGACCACAGGAAAAACCATAGCCTTGACTAGACGTACCTTAGTTGGCAAAGTAATGTCTCTGCTTTTGAATATGCTATTTAGGTTGGTCATAACTTTTCTTCCAAGGAGTAAGCGTCTTTTAATTTCATGGCTGCAGTCACCATCTGCAGTGATTTTGGAGCCCAGAAAAATAAAGTCTGACACTGTTTCCACTGTTTCCCCATCTATTTCCCATGAAGTGATGGGACCAGATGTAGGTACCAACAAATTGCCTTTCAAAAGGCAGTACACATTTATACTCTTTTCCATGATGGCTTCCCTGGTTACTCAGATAGTGAAGAATGCAGAAAACCTGGGTTTGATCCCTGGGTCAGGAAGACCCCCTGGAGAAGGAAATGTCACCCACTTCAATATTCCTGCCTGGGAAATCCCATGGAGAGAGGAGCCTGGCGGGCCACAGTCCATGGGGTTGCAAAGAGTTGGACACGACTGAGCGACTCACACTTTCACTCTTTTTTACCTCATAACTTTGGCCATTTCTCCACATTCACAAGAGCACTGAATCTTTTTTGTTTCACTAATCTAGTAGGAAAAACAAATTCTATGCTCATTTCCATTTTCTTGCTTTTAGGTAAGGTTAAATGCCTTTCCCCATTATCATTGGCCATCTGTATCATGTGAATTGTTTGTGAAAATCTAATCTCTATTTTCTATATTGTTTTCTTTTTCTTATTGATTTGTGAGAATTAAAATTTAAGGTTATTAGTCCTTCATTATTTATTTTGCAAATATTTTCATCGAATGTTTCACTTACTGTTTATCTTGGTTTACTGTGCCATGCAAACTTTTAACATTTTATCACCAGACTTGACAATCCCTTCTGTACCAGCTTCTGAGTCTTATATTTGACTCTGGAATACTTTAGTCATTGAAATATTTTTTCCTATTGCCATGTTATAAGAATTTTCACCTTTAAATATCATCTCTATATTTCTTGACATGTAGCTCTTTATCTGGAATTTACCTCTGCATCTGGGGTGAACTCAGAATCTCTAGCAAACTGTCGTTTTGATGCTATAATATGCAGTGGGGAAAAAAAAATCACCACAATTGATTAATTCTCTGCTGCAGATATTGGATGGAGAGTAGCAAGATTGATTCATTAATAAATGCATACTGGAGCCTTTCTCTGCTCTGTTCCAGGTACTACTATAAATTCTGGGAACACAGAGGTAAAAAAAATAATCACTGTGCTTGTATGAAGCTTACATTTAAGTTGCAAAAGAGGTAAACACAAGACTGAACAAGAAAATGTCAAGTATCAATGACTACCATGAAAATTCAGCTTAATAAAATATGACCACATGATGAAGAAAGACTGGGTAACCAATTAGGGGAGATTTCTCTGAGGTTGTTGTATCTAAGCTGAAATCCGAGTGATGAGAAGAAGCTGGGCTTAAAGAATAGGAGAAAGATACCCCCAGAGAGTAAAAAGCAAGTAGAACAAAAATTCTAAGGGTGGCTTTGTGGTTTGCTGATTCTTTTGCAACCCCAGCAAGAATACTGGAATGGGTTGCCATTTCCTCCTCCAGGAGATCTTCCCATCTCAGGGATCAAACCCACATCTTATATCTGCTGCATTGACAGGCAGATTCTTTACCACTAGCACCACACGCCACCCTTAGAGGGAAGGCCTCCAAGGGTAGCTGTTGTTGCATTCAGTCACTAAGTCATGTCTGACTCTCTGCGACCCCGTGAACTGCGGCATGCTCACCTTCCCGGTCCTCCACTACTTCCCAGAGTTTACTCAAACCCATGTCCGTTGAGTTGGTGATGCCATCCAACTATCTCATTCCTGTATCTTCCCCTTCTCCTCCCGCCTTCAATCTTTCCCAGCATCAGGGTCTTTTCCAGTGAGTCAGCTCTTCGCATCAGGTGGCCAAAGTATTGGAGCTTCAGCTTCAGCATCAGTCCTTCCAATGAATATACAGGACTGATTTCCTTTAGGATGGACTAGTTTGATCACCTTGCAGTCCAAGTGACTCTCAAGAGTCTTCTCCAACACCACAGTTCAAAAGCATCAATTCTTTGATGCTCAGCCTTTTTAATGGTCCAGTTCTCACATCCACACATGACTACTGGACAAACCATAGCTTTGACTATACAGACCTTTACTGGCAATGTGGTGTCTCTGGTTTTGAATATGCTACCTAGGTTTCTTATAGCTTTTCTTCCAAGGAGCAAGCATCTTTTAATTTCATGGCTGTGATCACTGTCCATACTGATTTTGCAGCCCAAGAAAATAAAGTCTGTCACTTTCCATTTTTTCCCCATCTGTTTGCCATGAAATGATGGGGCTAGATGACATGATCTTTGTTTTTTGAATGTTGAGTTTGAAGTCAGTTTTTTCACTCTCCTCTTTCACCCTCATCAAGAGGCTCTTTAGTTCCTCTTCACTGTCTGCCATTAGAGTGGTATCATCTGCATATCTGAGGCTGTTGATATTTCTCCCAGCAATCTTGATTCCAGCTGGTGCTTCATCCAGCCAGCTTTTTGCATGATGTATTCTGCGCTGCTGCGGCTGCTGCTGCTGCTGCTGTCACTTCAGTCTTGTCCGACTCTGTGCGACCCCATAGACAGAAGCCCACCAGGCCTTGCCGTCCCTGGGATTCTCCAGGCAAGAACACGAGTGGGTTGCCATTTCCTTCTCCAATGCATGAAAGTGAAAAGTGAAAGTGAAGTCGCTCAGTCGTGTCCGACTCTTAGCGACCCCATGGACTGCAGCCTACCAGGCTCCTCCATCCATGGGGTTTTCCAGGCAAGAGTACTGGAGTGGGGTGCCATTGCCTGTGCTAGTTTGTAATATTTGAAGTTAGAATGAAGGCGGAAGTATTGAGAGAACCAAAAAAGTAAAAGTGGTCATTGAGGTAAATGGAATCCAGATGGTGCTTAGCCTTGCTCAGTCTGGTAAATAATGAGGTTTTCTTCTAAGTGATGGAAAGATTGGAAGATTTTACACAAGGGCACTGTGTGGTGGGAATTGTAATTTGCATTTGTGTACCTGCCATTCCCAAAGCTGCCACTAGAGGGAGGCAGGCAGAGTTGGGGCAGTCACAGTGCAAGCGGCCCAGTTCACACCCTTTCCCGTGAAGAACACCTTCAACTGAACCATGAACTGCTTACAGAGGAGGAAATGTCCAGAAGGAGAAGAGACTGTGTCTGGTAAAAGAAAGAGGCCAGAAATGTCTCGTTTTTAAAAGGTGGCTCTTACATGGAATTTTATAGATGACTTTCAGAGATTGTTTCCCATAGCAAGTGAGAAAAGCTGTGTCCCCAGTCCTGGGCTCCCAAGTGGTAAAGAACCTGCTTGCCAGTGCAAGTTCGATGTAACAGATATGGGTTCAATCCCTTGATCCCCTGCAGGAGGGCACGGCAGGCCACTCCAGTATTCTTGCCTAGAGAATCCCATGGACAGAGGAGCCTGGAGAGCTGCAGTCCGTAGAATTGCACAAGAGTTGGACATGACTGAAGCGACTTAGCACATACGCGGGACTGGGGTGCCATGTGAAGCTCACAAGGTGGCAGGGACCCTGTGAGGAGCTTCTGGTGACTTCTTCAAGGCTCTGGCCCAGCAAGTCTAGGCTTTTAGCATTTTTTCAGTGCTCCCAAGGCAATGGAATGAGAAAGGCTGAGCTTCAGCCACCTTAGGAGAGACTGGCACATAAAAGCCAGAGGAACCATAGATCCGAGAGCAATCAGAACCCCATCTGCCAGGCAGGCTTGCCCTGGCACGTCCTTCCCTTAATAAAATAAAATGTTGTGTTAGTTGTTCAGTCACGACTGATACTTTGCAACCCCATGGACTGTAGCCTTCCACACTCCCCTGTCCATGGAATTCTCCAGGCAAGAATACTGGAGTGGGCAGCCATTCCCTTCTCCAAGGGGATCTTTCTGATCCAGGGATCAAACCCAGGTCTTCCATATTGGAGGCAGGTTCTTTACCAGCTGAACCACCAGGGACCTGGGAGTCAAGTTGCTGCCAGCCACATGCTCATGAGCAGAGTGTAAGGAAAAGGGAGGTGAGTGAAGAAAACAGAAAAAGTTTCATGACATAAGGCTTTGGTTTTTCTTTTTTAAAAACTTGTTTATTTCTTTTTGGTTGCACTGGGTCTTCACTGCTACAGGCAGGCTCTCTCTAGTTGCAGTGAGCAGAGGCTACTCCTCATTGCCGAGCACGGGTTTCCCTTGCGGTGGCTTCTTTTGCTGCAGACCACACTGTAGGCACGCAGGCTCCAGTAGCTGCAGCATCAGAATCAGTGGTTGTTCCGCACTGGCTTAGTTGCCGGGTGGTAGGTGGAATCTTCCCGGGCCAGGGATCAAAATCATTTCCTCTTCACTGGCAGGTGGATTCTTAAATGTTGTACCGCCAGGGAAGCCCCAAACCCTTTGATCTTGAATTATTCAACTTGACCGTTACCTTAAGCTGAATCCTCTAAATAGCAAAATTGTATGGCTTCAACCTCTTTATAAGAACCATGTTAGGGGGGGAAAAAAAGAGTAATCAAATTAGGTTCCAGTAGACAATGAACTTATTTTTAAAGCTCCTGAAACTGATGCATTAAAATTCCCATCAAGCAAAATAATTGGGATTCTTAGATCATAATGTAGCAGAAGCTGAAACAAAGAATTTGGTAAGAGGACCTTAATGGTGAAAGAAAAATGTCTTTAAGATTTTAAGCTCAGAAGAATATACGCCTCTCAAGGGGATGTGATCTGAGATCTGGGTCACTGACCACGTTGACTATTGAAGCTTGACACAAAGGGGAATTCTAAGAAAACACTGTTACCATTTATGGGGGGACTAAAAAGGGCTGCCAAAATTTCTTAATTGTCTTAGGAAATACACTGCTGCAGTAAATACACCACAGGCAAAAGTAAAATTATTCCATGACCGGGAGAGAAGAAGTAACCCATACCCATCCTGGGAGTGGAAAAGTAAGTGACAACCTACAGTTTCTTTCCTATTTTTGTTAAACGTTGCTAGTGCTAACTGGATGTTTAGCCAATAAATGACCAGTAGACCAGGAGGAGTCTACATTTAAAGCACATTAGTCAATATTTCAGCCATTTCCTTGCATGTAGAAATGTATTTTCCATTTTCAAAGCGGAAGCTTCAAAGTTAATCAATGGAATGTGTACCAGTATCATGAGGTAATTATAGATAAACTTGGAGATACCCCAACTATACTGCCCTCTGGCCTCTCCCCCAAATGACTGTGGTGGGCAAGAGGCAAACGACCAGGGAACCCATTTATATAAAGAACACTTAGGATGGACTTCCCTGGTGGTGCGGTGGTTAAGACTCTATGGTTCCACTGCAGGGGGCACAAGTTTGATCCCTGGTTGGGGACCTAAGATCCCACATACGACACAGCACACCACAAAAAAGAGAAAACAAACGAGAACACACAGGACAAGTCTATTAGCCTCTATCAGAACTCTGGTTCTCCAGAGAGCCAGTGGGACATCTACAGCTATAGACAGATGTAGAGTTAGAGATGGGGTTCCCAGGTGGTGCTAGTGGTAAAGAACCTGCCTGCCAGTGTAGGAGACCTAAGAGACATGCGGTTCAGTTTCGATCCTTGGGTTGGAAAGATCCCCTGGAGGAGGGCATGGCTATCCATTCCACTACTCTTGCCTGGAGAATCCCATGGACAGAGGAGCCTGGTGGGCTGCAGTCATTAGGATTGCAAAGAGTCAGACACAGCTGAAGTGACAAAGCACATACACACGCAGAGATAGAGATAGATATAGATCCCTCTCAGGCAAAAAGAGATGGTGTTGCAGATGTCGTCCAAAGGCAGCAAGTCTACTGGAGAATTCTTTCTCACTTGCACACATGTGTGCTAAGTCACTTCAGATGCGTCCAACTCTTTTGCGGCTCCATGAATTGTAGCCCACCAGGCTCCTCTGTCCATGGGGTTCTCCAGGCAAGAATACTGGAGTGGGTTGCCATGTCCTCCTCCAGCAGATTTTCCCCACCCAGGGACTGAACCCATGTCTCCTGCACTGACAAGTGGGTTCTTTACCGCTGAGCCACCTGGGCCAATCTCTTGTTCTGTTGAGGTCTTCAACTGATTGGACAGGGCCCACTCTGTCATCACAGAGGGCAATCTGCCTTACTCAAAGTCCACCAACGTAAACGTTAATCTCAATTAAAAACAGCCTTACAAAAACACAGAGAATAAAGTTTAATTATATATCTGGGTATACTGTCTCCTAGGCAAGCTGAAAGATAAAATTAACCATCACAATGACCTACTTAAAAAGAACACTCTTGAGTACGAACACAGTCAGCCCAGTCTTCTGCACAGACTTTAGCATTGATGCTGATTTAGACAACTCAGCTTGGGCACCATGATGAATATGTTGAAGAAAGATACTTTTATAGCTACTAAATTTAGGGATGTGGCTAAGGAGAAGAGCCAGAGCAAATGTTCCTTTAGTGTGAAACAGACAAGCCTGAGTCAGTTACTCAAAAGGGTGCAAATTATTTGACGTCTTGGAATATATTTCTTCAACTTCAAAAGAAATGTCAGAATACAGGACCTGTCCTTCGTCTATGGGTTTTTGGCAAGTTTAATTAGGGCTCACCATACATCTGAGAGAACATTTTAGAAGAAGTTCAACTTCCATAAGCCTCATATTCTTCTACATCAGAAGACAGAATGAAAACCACAATCACAGAAAACTAACCAATCTGATCACATGGACCACAGCCTTGTCTAACTCAATGTGATTATGAGCCATTCTGTTTAGGGCCACCCAAGATGAAAGAGTCATGGTGGAGAGTTCTGACAAAACGTGGTCCACTGGAGAAGGGGATGGCAAACCACTTCAGTATTCTTGCCTTGAGAGCCCCAGGAACAGTATGAAAAGGCAAAAAGATAGGACACTGAAAGATGAACTCCCCAGGTCGGTAGGTGCCCAATATGCTTCTGGAGATCAGTGGAGAAATAACTCCAGAAAGATTGAAGAGATAGAGCCAAAGCAAAAGCAACAACGAGTAGTGTATGTGACTTGTGATGGAAGCAAGGTCCGATGCTGTAAAGAGCAATATTGCACAGGAACCTTGAATTTTAGGTCCATGAATCAAGGCAAATTGGAAGTGGTCAAACAGAAGATGGCAAGAGTGAACATTGACATTTTAGGAATCAATGAACTAAAATGGACTGGAATGGGTGAATTTAACTCAGATGACCTTTAGAAAGATGACCTTAGAAGAAATGGCGTAGCATTCATAGTCAACAAAAGAGTCTGAAATGCAGTACTTGGATGCAATCTCAGAAACGACAGAATGATCTCTGTTCGTTTCCAAGGGAAACTATTCAATATCATGGTAATCCAAGTCTATGCCCCAACCAGTAATGCTGGAGAAGCTGAAGTTGACCGGTTCTATGAAGACCTACAAGACCTTCTAGAACTAACACCTAAAAAAAGATGTCCTTTTCATTATAGGGGACTGGAACGCAAAAGTAGAAAGTCAAGAAATACCTGGAATAACAGGTATTTTGGCCTTGGAGTCCAAAATTAAGCAGGGCAAAGGCTAATAGAGTTTTGCCAAGAGAACACAGTGGTCATAGCAAACACCCTCTTCCAAAAACACAAGAGAAGACTCCACACATGGACATCACCAGATGGTCAACACTGAAATCAGATTGATTATGTTCTTTGCAGCCAAAGATGGAGAAGCTCTATACAGTCAGCAAGAACAAGACTGGGAGCTTACTGTGGCTCAGATCATGAACTCCTTATTGCCAAATTCAGATTTAAATTGAAAAGTAGACCACTAGACCATTCAGGATGACCTGAATCAAATCCCTTATGTTTATACAGTGGAAGTGACAAATAGATTCAAGGAATTAGATCTGATAGACAGAGTGCATGAAGAACTATGAACAGAGGACATTGTACAGGAGGCAGGGATCAAGACCATCCCCCAAAAAAAGAAAGGCAAAAAGGCAAAATGGTTGTCTGAGGAGGCCTTACAAATAGCTGTGAAAAGAAGAGAAGCCAGAAGCAAAGGAGAAAAGGAAAAATATACCCATTTGAATGCAGAGATCCTGAGAATAGCAAGGAGAGATAAGAAAGCCTTCCTCAGTGATCAGGGCAAAAAAATAGAGGAAGACAATAGAATGGGAAAGATTGGAGATCTCCTCAAGAAAATTAGAGATACCAAGGGAACATTTCATGCAAAAGCGGGCAAAATAAAGGACAGAAATCATATGGACCTAACAGAAGCAGACGATATTAAGAAGAGGTAGCAAGAATACACAGAAGAACTATACAAAAAAGATCTTCATGACCCAGATAATCACGATGGTGTGATCACTCACCTAGAGCCAGACATCCTGGAATGCAAAGTCAAGTGGGCCTTAGGAAGCATCACTACAAACAAAGCTAGTGGAGGTGATGGAATTCTAGTTGAGCTGTTTCAAATCCTAAAAGGTGATGCTGTGAAAGTGTTCGTCATGTATCGATGTGAGAGTTGGACTATAAGAAAACTGAGCACCAAAGCATTGATTCTTTTGAACTGTGGTGTTGGATAAAACTCTTGAGAGTCCCTTGGACTGCAAGGAGATCCAGCCAGTCCATCCTAAAGGAAATCAGTCCTGAGTTTTCATTGGAAAGACGGGTGCTGAAGCTGAAACTCCAATACTTTGGCCACCTGATGCAAAGTACTTGCTCATTTGAAAAGACACTGATGCTGGGAAAGATTGAAAGTGGGAGGAGAAGGGGACCACAGAAGATGAGATGATTGGATGGCATCACCGACTCAATAGACATGAATTTCAGTAAGCTCTGGGAGTTGGTGATGAACAGGGAAGCTGGCGTGCTACAGTCCATGGGGATGCAAAGAGTCAGACATGACTGAGCAACTGAACTGAACTGAACTCAATCACCTAGAAGGAGAGGTAGGTTGGTAATGATGGCATTCAGTTCAACAACTGTGAGCATCAGTTGCCTTTACACCCAGGATGCAGTCAAATGTGCTGGAGTGAACTCCTGATGGTAAAAGTAGCTGATGTAAAAGCATAGGTGCACAGAAGCATAGTTTGGAGCAGAAAATACAGCTTGAGAATTTTACATAGCAAGATCTCTTTCATGGATGAGGCAAAAGTTCCTCCAGGTATTGGAAAGTAATGATTCAAATTCTATTATTATATTTATTCTTTTTAATTAAAAAAATACACTTAGAGAAAAGGTGCAAAAATAATGCAGAGAATTCTTATATATGCTCTACCTAGCTTCACCTAATATTAACACTTACAGAATCATATTGCAGTGATCTAAACCAGGACACTACACTGTTAAAATACCATCACCTATTCTACAGCCCTAATCTGAATTTTTCCAGTTTCACTACTAAAGAATTTTTTTTTAATATATCCAAATCCAGTTATTAATTTAGTTGTTATGTCTCCTTAGTCTTCTTCAATCTCTAATGGTTTCCAGTCTTTGTTTTTCAGCTTTAAAGACTAGTGATCACTCATTTGGTAGACTGTCCTTCAGTTTAAGTCTATCTAATATTTTCTCGTGATCTGTCTAAGGTTTTCCACTTTTGGGCAAGAACTTTGTAGAAGTGATATGCCCTTCTCAGTACATCGTATCACGTGGTACACCATGTCAGTGTGTCTTATTACTCGTAACGCAGACTGTGATCCCTTGATTAACATGACACGCGCCAGGTCCACTGTAAAAATGGCTTTTTTTTTCACCAGCAATTAAAATGCTCATGGTGCAGAGAGATTTTGCAAATATGCAAATGACCTGTTCTCCTCCCACCTTTGCCACTGAGTTTATCTTCCACCACTGGTCCCTTCCGTGATTTTCTAATTTTAACCAAAAATACGAAAGGAATTTAGCTTTAGTAATATTTCATGGAATTTACACTGTCACCTTATTGAATCCACAAATCAAGATAAATACATAGGGTTTAAAAATAATAAGATGGCTCATCTGCCCAACTCCAAATATGACATTATCAAGAATGCTATTTAAAATATGAATTTGTGTATCTGTTATCGATAACCATAAACATCTTCCCAAATACATATTGCACGATATGTGCTTTTCCAAAGCAATTTTTCAGTCCTGACAACTATGATAATCAAGTCTTGAAATAATTTGAACTTAGAACCTAGTTTTCAAAAGCTATGTCTACGTGTTACAAAATGATTCCCCAAAATAGTAAAGATTTCTCAAGCCCATCATTATCACTAAAAATTTGTATATAATAATTTTAGGAAGATTTTTCCAAAATTATATTACTAAGAAATAAATGAGATAATTATTTGTTTTATCTTTAATCCTTTAAAACTCCTACTTTGGCATTAGTTAATGTTCAGGTATAAATTAAACACAGAGAATACATTTTTCTTAGACACCAAGGCAATTTGTTTTCCTAATAAGGTCATGTAAGCAGCAGATTTTGGAGTTAATTCTTTTTTGAATATGTAGAATTTCAAACATGTTTGTAAAATTGGCCAGCATTTCATTTCTTTCCTCTGAAAAAAAAGTCCTATATTATTTATTCTATCATTTACTAAACAAATAATGTTTTAATACTGAAAGGATAGGGAGACATAATCTTAGAATAAACAATACTTTAAATGGAATACATTTAGCTTTTACTTAAAACTAATGTTATTATCTTCTTCCTGTTCACTGGGGAAATTTTCTACAGTATCCCAACATTACAGGTTGAATGGTGTGCCCCGCCTCCACCTCCCAAAAGAGAGAAGTTGAAGTCCTGACGGGCAGTACTTCAGAATGTGAACCTGGAAACATTAACAAAATGTCTAGAAGCAGAGAGAACGGTCAGAAGATGGCAAGGACTTTGCTAAGAGGTGTCAAGAATCCAGCCATAAAGGGCGTCTCTGAGAAGGAAGACGTGGTCCTAAAATTAGAGACGTTGTGGAGGTGTTTTTATATATATATAATATTTGGTATTCATAATGCAGAATGTTTATCAAATAGGAAAATAATTTTTAATATTATGCAGAAAGCTCGAAAGTGGGTTTACTTTTAGACTGCTCATGGGACTGTCTCCCATGGCAGCCACGACGAGGTCCCTCTCAGCCTCTCAGCTCTCTGAATGCCAGGAGCAGAATTGATTGACAGCCCCAGCGGCGGTGCTCTTGAGCCACCGTTGCTGCCCAGCCAGGGCCCCGCCCCCGGCCGTGGGCGGCGCCAGCCAATGGCTGAGAGCAGCAGAGATACATACGGAGGATGCTCCTGCAAGGAGATGGGGGGACTTCTCTGCTGGCAACTTTGGTTTCAGTTGGGTTCATTGAGGGGCTTACCAGGTGGCTCACTGGTAAAGAATCCACTGGCCAATGCAGGCATGGCTTTGAATATAGTTCCCTGTACTATATAGTAGGTCCTTGCTATTTATCGCTGGGTCGGGAAGATTCCTTAGAGGAGGAAATGGCAACCCACTCCCCTATTCTTTCCTGGAGAATCCCACGGACAGAGGAGCCTGGCAGGCTACAATCCTTGGGGCCGCAAGAGTCGGAGACGACTTAGCGACGAAACCACTACCACCACCACCACCCATACTCTTGCCTGGAAAATCCCATGGACAGAGGAGCCTCCAGGCTACACAGTCTATGGGGTCACAAAGAGTTGGATACTACTGAGCACGTTCGCAGGCAAGGTCCAATGAACTTGTTGGCATAGCTCTTCCCTGCCTCCTGCCAGCTCCCTCCTCATTTTCCCTCAGGCGCTTCCCCTAATAAATCTCCTACATTTCTAATCCTGTCTTGTGTCTGTATCTCAGAGGACCTAGCCTAAAGGAAACCATATAAAGGTTGAAGATTTACAATGAATACTTGTCTCAGTGTTACTCAAAAAGCAAGTGATTGGAAATTTCCTAAAAATCCAGTAATAAGAAAATGTTTCAATCAATCATGATAACCTCATAAACTAGAATATTGTAAGATTAGTGAATAAGAAAATACATTAATATTAATGATATACAAAAATGGTCATATATATGTGAAAAAGATACAAACTTTTATACATAATCTCAGTTGTGCTGTGCTCTGCTGTGCTTAGTTGCTCAGTCAGATCTGACTCTTTGAGACCACATAGATTGTAGCTCACCAGTGTTCAGTCTGTCCCTGGGCTCCTCTGGCCATGGAGATTCTCCAGGCAAGAATACTGGAGTGGGTTGCCATGCCCTTCTCCAGGGGATCTTCCCAACCCAGCAATCAGACTGAGGTCTCCTGCATTGCAGGAGGATTCTTTACCAGCTGAGCTACCAGGGAAGCCCTATCTCAGTCATATATAAAGATAATCTACATATGCATAAACACTAGCAGGAAAAAATATGTCAAAGTGTTAGTGATGATTTCTCTGGGTGGTAGAATTACTGGTTTCCAATTTCCTCTTTATTGTCTTCTAATTTTCTTAATATTTAAAATGTTCTATGTGAGATGATAAATGGCAAGGACCTACTATATAGTACAGGGAACTATATTCAGTATCTTGTAATGACCTATAATGGAGAAAATCTGAAAAAGAACGTATGTATTTGTTATGTACATGTAACTGAACCGCTTTGCTGTATTCCTGAAACTAGCACAGCGAATCAACTATACTTCAAAACGAAAGCCGTATAATACAGAGAAGAGTATACAACCCTTTAAACAAAAACAAAAAAAAATCCTGTAATGACCATTACTACAATTATAATTAGAAAACTATTAAATAACTTGAAAAGGATCCTTCAGTCTTATTTAGATATAGTGTATGTAATATAAGGCTTCCCAGGTGGCACTAGTGGTAAAGAATCTGCCTGCCAATGCAGGAGACATAAGAGACGTGGGTTTGATCCCTGGGTCAGGAAGACCCCCTGGAGGAGGACATGGTGACCCACACCAGTATTGTTGCCTGGAGCAGCCCATGGACAGAGGAGCCTGGTGGGCTACAGTCCCTAAGGTTGCAATGAGTCAGACGTGACCCAAATGACTTAGCACACATGCACGCGTGCATAATATGAGAAACAGCTATGAGATTTTTGTCTACTTTTTCAGGTGATATCTCACTTGATTCCTTTCTGCAACGCTTGGCCAGTTCTTGAGCAACTCTTCCAGGGAAAGGGAGCTGGCGTTTCAGTACAAGAAATGAGTAAGAGTGTATATGATGCTTCCAATATGAAAGGACCCATAGAGTTGTGCTCACTGTTATGGGAAGACTCCCTAGTTCCCAGGGACTGGAATGAATTACTCCATCCTCCCAGTGCCCTCCAATGCTATCCTGACCATTCAGTAATTCCATTGTGCATCACACAGCAACCTTGTAAGTTCCTTGAGGGCATTCATCTTGCGACCCTCGGTGCTCAACCCTAAACACTGAAAAGTGAAAGCGAAAGTCGCTCAGTCGTGTCCCACTCTTTGTAACCCCATGGACAGTCCATGGGATTCTCCAGGCCAGAATACTGGATTGGGTAGCCTTTCCCTTCTCCAGGGGATATCCCCAACCCAGGGATCGAACCCATGTCTCCCGCATTGCAGGTGGATTCTTTCCCAGCTGAAACACCAGGGAAGCCCAGGTATACTGGAGTGGGTAGCCTATCCCTTTTCCAGTGGATTTTCCCAACCCAGGAATCAAACCAGGGTCTCCTGCATTGCTCCCGAATTCTTTACCAACTGGGATATGAGGGAAGCCCCTAAACACTGTAGGCGTCTGACTATAGCCTGGATCATTGAATTGAATCATCCATCACCAATAAGACATCCTGTATTTTTTTTTTTAATCAATGGAACCAGAAAGCAGTATATGGTTTAAAATAATATCATTTTCATACCATTTCTGTTATTTCATGCCAGAAACTGTATGTGAATAATGTTGTCTCCTCTGCCTCCTTAATTTTTTGCTTGTGTTCTTTTGCTGTGCTCATTCTTTAGGCATTTGAAGTTTCTCATTGCCCTCTGCCTTCTTCTGTGACTTTGCATATGTCCTTCTCTCAGGCTTGAGAGTTAGACAGCTCCTCAGTCCATGGGATTTTTCAAGTAAGAATACCAGAGCGGGCTGCCTTTTCCTACTCCAAGGGACCTTCTTGATCCAGGGATCAAACCCACGTCTCTTGCACTGTAGGCTTCTTTACCCTCTGAGCCACCAGGGAAGCCCCATCCACCTGCCAATGCAGGAGATGCCAGAGACAAAGCTTTGATTCCTGAGTCAGGAAGATCCCCTGAAGGAGGAAATGGCAACCCATTCCAGTATTCCAGCTGGGAGAATCCCATGGACAGAGGAGCCTGGTGGGTTACAGCCTATGGGGTCACAAAAGAGTTGGACTGAGCGACTGCGCGACTGCACATACATGCACACAAGACCCAGTAGCAGGCCAAGAGCTGCTCCTCAAAAGGAGGGTAGTTATTCACAGAAGGTGGCAGGTTTTGCTCCGCAGTCCTAAAGGCTTGTGCTGCAATTCACCTCGAGAGTCCTGCCAAAGGCTCCAAACAACATCCCTACCTGCTGCTGACCCTTCGAGCATCGTTGGATCTGCTGGACCATGTGGCCCTAGTGGCAGGGCAGCTTGAATGGCAGTCCGGACCTGTTGTAGAGCCTTCTTTCCTTCTGGGTCTCACTCAAAACTAGTAGCTTCAAGAGTCACTTGGTACACTGGCCACGGTAACACACCCAAATGAGGAACACGTGGCCTCCAAAGGCCCTATTGGCACTGTATCTTTTCCTTTGTAGCAAATGCAAGAACTCAGTCTTCACCTTGGAAAAGATACCTCCACATGCCCCATCCCACTGGGACCCTAGAAATCTCTAGAAATCTTAACAATAAGTTTAGAGAAGTTGCTGCCCATGCTTCACAAGAATGAATCATCATGTCACTAACATAATGGGCTGGATTACTATCGTGTGGGGGAAGGTGAGGACGATCCCTGTGAACCATGGCTCAGGACTGGAGAGTGCACATACTTCTAGGGTAGAACAGTGTAGGTGCCTTGCTGGCCTTGCCAACCGGAAGTAAACTGGTTTCGGTGATGCTTATTGTTAGGTATAGAAAAAAATTTTTTTGCCAGATCAATAGTGCAAACAAGGTACCAGGGGATGTGTTAATTTGCCCCAGCAATGAAACGACATCTGGTTTGTGTGTGCATGCTCAGTCGCCTCAGTCCTGTCTGACTCTTTGCAACCCTTTGGACCATAGCCCACCAGGCTCCTCTGTCCATAGAATTCTCCAGGCAAGAATACTGGAGTGGGTTGTCATGCCCTCCTCCAGGGGATCTTCCCAATGTGGGGATCGAACCTGAATCTCTCGTCTCCTGCATTGGCAGGCGGTTTCTTTACCACGACTGCTACCTGGGAAGCCCAGCATCTAGTGCAGCAGTTACAACTGCAGCCACCACCCAGGGAACTTTACAATAAGCCATTGTTATTCCCCAAGACCCATCTGTCTTCTGCACTGACCAAATAAGCAAGTGCAATGGGGATGTGGTTGGAATCCCCATCCTTATTTCTTTCTGGTCCTTGATGATGACTCTAATCTCCAAGAATGTACCATTTCTTTCATTTTTACTGTCTTCCTAGGCAGAGGCTGTTCTATGACTTCCACTTGGTCTTTCCCATTATGCTAGCCCTCCATCCACAAGTCAGGGAAATGATGTAGGAATTTTGCTGGTAGCTGAGCAAGTCTATTTCAATTATGCATTCCAAAACTGAGGTATGGACTGGGGACCCATGGCTCCACCATGAGATGAACCTGAGCTAAAATTTCATTGATCACATGACCTAAATAAGAATCTACTCTAACTGGTATAGTCAAAGCTATGGTTTTTCTAGTAGTCATGTACAGATGTGAGAGTTGGACCACAGAGAAGGCTGAGCACGAAAGATTTGATGCTTTTGAATTATGGTGCTGAAGAAGACTCTTGAGAGTCCCTTGGACAGCAAGGAGATTAAACTAGTCAATCCTAAAGTAAATCAACCCTGAATATTCATTGGAAGGACTGATGCTGAAGCTCCAATACTTTGGCCACTTGATGAGAGAAGCCGACTCATATTGGGAAAGGTGGAAGGCAAAAGGAGAAGGGGACGACAGAGGATGAGATGATTAGATTGCATCACTGACTCAATGGACGTGAATTTGCGCAAACTCCGGGAGACAGTGGCTTACATGGTAGCTCAGCTGGAAAAGAATCCATGACAGTAAATGACAGGGAAGCCTGGCATGCTGCAGTGCATGGGTCACAAAGAGTTGGACACAACTCAACAACAACAGCAGCCACTAGCTACTGGAGTTTGGTAATGTTTTGGGTTCCTTGTAATTAGTTCAGTTCAGTATCCCCTAAAAGTCTGGTTATTTCCTCTTCTATAATACACACTTACCATGATAAAAACTCACAGATCCCTTTGGGGAGGGGTGGGAGAATGATTAACAATATAAATTTTGGCAGTGTACTGGGAGCCTTCCTCAAAAGGATCAATCTTAGCGATTCCAGGTCTGTCAACTGGCTCAAGTCTGGGAATTAATGAAGAGGCTGTGAGTCTCTATCTTTATGACTCAATTGAAGTTCTGTTCATTTCACCTTGAACTTTGCTATTTATTCAGGGCAAGTAAGAATTTAGTAGGTTTCCCACGTCACTGCTAGGAACCACGTGATCAATAGCCAACATCACAGGTTGGGTGAGTTAAACTCTTCTGATTGGTGTTTTGACGCCTCTGCCCATGATGGTAACCAGACCCATCTCGCCTCTGGTAGTTGAATGTTTCCATTTGGCCATAGGATCCTGGAGTCCAGTTACCCTCAGTGCATTTAGATTTCCCGATTCAGGGACTGTGGTTCACATTGTGAGGGCTAGACTAAATAGAAAAGTGATCAGAGATCTTACAGGATGCTAGAGCCCCCCCCCCAAAAAAAAAACAAAACAACTTTACTTCTTACAGTAATTGTGAAATGTATGTCTTCTGGACCCTCACAAGGTGAGTGGGTAGGTCTTAAGTGACAAATCCACTTTAACACACCAGTCCCTAAAACTACATATCTCTTTACCTACATTAAATTCAGGAAGATCCAGCATTTCTAGTTTGCCCACCATTGATCACCTTTTCCAAGTCCACGTTTCAGCCAGCCAACCAAGCAACAAAACTCTTAGAGTCCCTTCTAACTCCCTGAGCTACAATACGAAGCACAGAATCTCAGATCCGTGAGCCCATATCAATGCCTGGCCTGATCTAACTTTATGATTCTTCCACCAATAGTCCACACCCTTAATACCCATTCCCACTCATATCCCTCAGATTGTGTCTATATAAGTTAGAGAACTCAAGCAGTGCTATTTACAATAGCCAGGACATGAAGGCAAGCTAAATGTGCATCAATAGAGGAATGGATAAAGAAGATGTGGTATATATATATACAGTGGAATATTACTCAGCCATAAAAAAGGAATGGAGTTGTGTCATTTGCAGAGATGTGGGTGGACCTTGAGACTGTCATACAGAGTGAAGTAAGTCAGAAAGAGAAAAATATCATGTATTAACACATTTATGTGGAATCTAGAAAAATGGTATAGGTGATCCTATTTGTAAAACAGAAACAGATACAGATGCAGAGAACAATCATATAGACACCAAGAGGGAAAAGGGGGATGGGATGAATTGGGAGATTGGTACTGACATACATACACCACTGATCCTATGTATAAAATAGATAACTAATGAGAATCTAAGCAGCACAGGGAACTCCACTCAGTGCTCTGTGATGACCTAAATGAGAAGTAAATCCAAAAAAAAGAGGGGAAATAGGTATATGTATAGCTGATTCCCTTTGCTTACAGTTGAAACTAACACAACACTGTAAAGCAACTATAGTCCAATAAAAATTAATAGAAGAAAGAACACTCAAGTAGGTCTTTTCCATTTTGTGTGCTTCTTCATGGGTCGTGCTTTGCACCTCACCTTGAGGACTTGCGGACTTGAGTCTAGTTATGGGTCTAGAAGCATGCCATAGGGTTGGGGGTTGGTCCTGAGGAGAATCAGGGCTGTCTCACATAACTGCCTCAGAGCTGGTCATTACTGTTTCCCCAGACCATGCAGGGTTACCCCCTCAGCCAGGGATGGAGAAGCAGTCCTCACTGGGGATGAAGAAACCTCTTGAACTAGTGAAGAAGACTCATCAGAATTTAGGGGCACAAAGTCCCCAGCATCCTCAAGGTCTTCACACACATCCCCAACCCAAGTTTCAGGGTTCCATTTCTTCCCAGTCAGGGTCCTCACTTTAACAGTAATCCATCTACAAGGCTGAACCTCTCTTCAGATTGTAATTGGCTGGTTGGATGAGACTTTGGGTTTGGTTTTCTGCAATCTCAGTCCTGCAGCTATAGGAGATAAGCCTCTCCTTTGGGACACATATAGAAGGGTTTAAGTCATTTACATGGCACTTGAATGGAGAATCTGAGGCTCTGAGCTCATCTTTTTCTTTCTTCCGTTTGTCCAGTAACACTGGAAGCAACCAACCAATCTCACTTTAATTGTTAGTTTGAAGAAAAAAAAAAGATTTAAAAGTATTATATGCATAGTCACCCAGATACTTAAGTGGGTGGTTAGGGGCATCCAGGGCTTCCCAGGTGGCACAAATGGGAAAGAACGTGCCTACCAAATGGGAGACATAAGAGACACAGGTTCAATCCCTGGGTCAGGAAGATCCCTTGGAGGAGGGCATGGCAACCCACTCCAGTATTCTAGCCTGGAGAATCCCATGGACAGAGGAGCCTGGCGAGCTACACTCCTCGGGGTCACAAAGAGTCGGACACGACTGAAGCAACTTAGCACGGATGCACAGGAGCATCCAAAGGTGATGTTGCAAATCTCTCTTGAAAGATCATGTCATGGACCATCATTATTCTCTAGGTTATTGGAAATAGAGTCATAATATATTTAAGCTTAATGACTTGATGCTTTCAATTTGTGGTGCTGGAAAAGACTCTTGAAAGTCCCTTGGACTGCAAGGAGATCAGACCAGTCAATCCTAAAAGAAACCAACTCTGAATATTCATTGGAAAGACTGATGCCGAAGCTGAAGCTCCTCTACCTCGGCCACCTGATGCAAAGAGCTGACTCATTGAAAAAGACCCTGATGCTGGGGAAGATTGAGGGCAAGAGGAGAAAGGGACGATAGAGGATAAGATGGTTGGATGGCATCACTGACTCAGTGCACATAAATTTGAGCAAACTCCAGGAGATAGTGAAGGAGAGGAAAGCATAGCATGCTGCAGCTCATGGGGTCACAAAGAGTCTGACATGACTTAGCAACAACCACAACAGTGACTTTATTTGCAGTCATTAGGATAGCTCGAGGAATCATGGTCCCAAAATTCAGACTATACTACAAAGCTACAGTAGTTAAAACAGTGTGGTATTGGCACAAAAGCAGACACGTAAATCAGTGTCAATCCGCTTCACTCGGTCTTTGAATTCAAATGCTAATCTCATCCAGAAACACCTTTACTGACACACCCAGAATAATGTTTGACCAAATATCTGTGCACCCCTTAGTCCAGTCAAGTTGACATAAAATTAAGCATCCCAGTCTTTGATACTTGACTAGTACCTGATGCATTGTGGTGCCAACAGAGGTTTATTCAACTGAACTGAGCATACGGTTCATCATGTATATAAAACATCGATTCACTTTGAAATTAGTTTGTAAATGATGACACCTCTCACAATATGCTATCAGTTCAGCTCAGTTCAGTCATTCAGTTGTGTCCAACTCTTTGTGACCCCATGGACTGCAGCACGCCAGGCCTTCCTGTCCATTACCAACTCCCAGAGCCTACTCAAACTCATGTCCATTGAGTCAGTGATGCCATCCAACCATCTCATCCTCTGTCATCCCCTTCTCCTCCTGCTTTTAATATTTCCCAGCATCAGGGTCTTTTCAAATGAGTCAGTTCTTTGCATTAGATGGCCAGAGTATTAGAGTTTCAGCTTCAGCATCAGTACTTCCAATGAATACTCAGGACTGATTTCCTTTAGGATTGACTGGTTGGATCTCCTTGCTGTCCAAGGGACTCTCAAGATCAATTCACTTTGAAATTAGTTTGTAAATGATAACACTTCTCATGATATGCTATAGATTTTGAAATATTTACAACATACCAATAATCAATTGGGCTTCCCAATTGGCTCAGTGGATAAAGAATCTGCCTACAATGCAGGAAATGCAGGAGACATGGGTTTGATCTCTGGGTCAAGAAGATCCCCTGCAGCAGAAAGTGGCAACACAGTCCAGCATTCTTGCCTGGAAAATTCCATGGACAGAGGAGCCTGGCAGACTACAGTCCATGGTGCACAGAGTTGGACATGACCAAGCTACTGAGCACAGTCATTGTACCCAGACCTGGTTTGTCGTGATGTGTTAAGTACAAAGTACTCTGAGGGTGCTAGTTCCTATGCAGAGCACTCAGGGCCTCTGAATCTTATTAATGAGAGCATTAAAAAGCTGAAATATAGATTGGGGAGTTGAGAAATTCCCTCTAAAGGGGTGACATTTACAACCAAGCCTGAAGGATGAATGCCAGATAGTCACTGTTCTGTATTCTTATGATTGTGAAAGAGTCAGGGATTTGTCTGCCAGCCACAGTCCTGTATAGAGGATGCCCTGTTACCAGCATCCAGTAGATGTGTGACAGCTGGGGGGGCTGACCCAGAGGTGACCTGCTGGGTCCTTCTGTAGAATATAAGCAACAGAGAAAGCCAGGTACATGTCTCTTTTTCCTTTGTACTTTGAAGACCTGTATGAATTTTCTTCACAAGCATCTATCATGCTCACCTCCATAGTAAGTCAAAATTAGAAACTGCTGGTAGCACTCCATCCCTCCTATTCATTTATAGGGCAATTTGGTAGTGAAATGAAAGTCACTCAGTCTTTGCGACCCCATGGACTATAGAGTCCATGGGATTCTCCAGGCCAGAACCCTGCAGTGAGCAGCCTTTCCCTTCTCCAGGGGATTTCCCAATCCAGGGATTGAACCCAGGTCTTCCGCATTGCAGCAGATTCTTTACCAGCTGGCCACAAGGGAAGCCCAAGAATACGGGAGTGGATAGCCTTCCCTTCTCCAGCAGGTCTTCCTGACCCAGGAATCGAACCGGGGTCTCTTGCCTTGCAGGTGGATTCTTTACCAACTGAGCTACTAACATGTCACTAATGGTTTATAAAGTCCATACCCTTTGCCTTAAGACAATTTTATTTTAGAATTTTGTTGTGGATAAATGTGGGTGTGCAAAAAGGTCTACAATCATTACACCAACCAAAAGGTGTGAGGTGACAAATGTGTTAATTAACTTGATTGTGGGAATAATTTCACAATGTATACACACGTCCAATTATCACATTGCACTGCTTAAAGAGATATGATTATTATTGATCAGTTATACCTTCATAGGCCTGGGGGAGGGGGAAAGAATGAGAATATTCATGCAGGGATTGTTACATTAGAGAAAAATGAGAAATAATGCAAATACCAAGTCTGGGGGAACAGTGGGATGAGTTAAAGGCCATTCACATAAGAAGGTCCTCCCCAGCCCTTAGAAACGAAGGGCACAAGACTAGGCGACGACAATTCACTTGGGAAACGAAACAGGGAGAAGAAAAAGAGTGATGATAAAAGCAGGGGCAAGTGACGCGTCCCCAGCAAACAGCAGAGACACCCATGCCACTGTCAGGAGCCCAGGTGCCACCCCAAGTTACCTCGGCTGTTAAGCACTTCAAAGGCGATGGCAAATGACAGGGAGACCTGGCCGGGGCTGGAAAATGTACCATTGTGTACAGTTATTTTCCAAAATAAATTGTTTGATCTTGGATTAGGGTAGGGCTTTTATAAAAGAAAAACGTACTCACACTTCAAATGTCAGTCCCAATAATAGAAGGACGCAGAAGTCAATTCTGAGTAAGTTCAGGCCTCTGGGGTTCCTTTGTTCGAGAATGACTCTCTGGGTCCACGTTGCAGGTAGAATCTGTCCTTGGCAGGCCTTGGGGGACTGGGCAGCCTTGCTGTCTTCAGGGTGTTGGCAGCCAATCTGCGGTCTCTCTGGGAAGCCCATGGGTTGGGAGCACAAGGTCTGTGGCTGAGATCTAGAGAAGCAAAGGGGGTTCTGGCAGATAGGGTGGTGAAGGGGGGCGCAGATGCTGTGGGGGGCAGGGAAGTGGCACTGAAAGTAAGGTCTGGGAAAACAGAGGGCAATAATAATTCTGGATAATAATTCCTAGTATGTTAGAAAAGAGTCTGTGTAATAGAGATTGCACCAGTGCAGGCTGTCATTCAGGCTCGTGTGAAATACTTGCCACCCAGGTGGCACCAGTGGTAAAGAATCCGCCTGCAATGCAGGAGAAGCAAGAGATGCAAATTTGATCCTTGGGTTGGGAAGACCTCTTGGGGTAGGAAGTGGCAGCCTGCTCTAGTATTCTTGCCTGGAAAATTCCATGGACACAGAGGCCTGGCAGGGTACAGTCCACGGGGTCACAGAGAGTCAGACAGGACGTAGCGACTGAACAATGACAAAGAGTCCCAAACGATGCACGGCGTTCGTGTTCACATTTACGTTTCCTCTTTTCGCGGCAAAGGATGTTGCGTGTCTGTGCTGCCATATACTGAAAGTGAAAGTGAAGCCACTCAGTTGTGTCCAACTCTCTGTGACCCCATGGAATGTAGCCCACCAGGCTCCTCCATCTATGGGATTTTCCAGGCAAGAGCACTGGAGTGGGCTGCCATTTCCTTCTCCAGGGGATCTTCCTGACCCAGGGATCGAACCCAGGTGTTCTGCATTGCAGACAGATGCTTTACTGTCTGAGCCACCAGCGAAACCTTACCATATATTAGAAAAGGCCTGTTCTCTGTTTTCAAACAGTTCACAACCTAGGGGGCAGATGGACAAGAGGCTGTGGACGATATTGACTGAGAGCCTCAACAGCGAACACCGGAATGCCAGGGTTCAGTTCCACCCCACCCACCACCATGTGGGTTACCCTGGACTAGTTACTCAGCCTCTCTATGTCTATGCTTTCTCATCTATCAAATAAGAGTGATCCTTGTTGCAAGGATTGAATTAGTTAGTACTCATAAAGCACATGGAACAATGTCTCAAGCTTCGTAAAACTTGTGTAAGGGTTAGTTACTGAGTAGCAAGTATTCTTCCTAAATTCCCATAATGGCCCCATGAAATTAGTGCTGTTATTTCTACTTTACAAATAAAGAAAACTAAAGCTAACTTCAGAGATTTAATAATTGTGTGAAATCTAATTCACACAATGAGGAAGTGACAAAACTGAATTCAGAGTGCAACGTCTTTGACATTTGACCACACGGTCTGGCGTGGGTCAGTAGTAGATTACAGAAGCCTCAACAGCAGCTCTGAGGTCTTTTGGACAATTTAAGATGATGACAGAGAACCTTATGGGGTAGAGGCTTCTGAAAATGGAGTTTCTTCAGTTATCAAATTTGCCCATTTTTGTTTGGCTGGGACCTAGCATAGTAACTGACTTGTAATAAATGCCCACTAGATGCTTTCTGAGTGAGTAAATGAATGAATGAATAATAGCTTTTACACATCCGTCTATAATAGCTTTTTATCTATATATTATGGACAGACTGGCCTAGAATTAAGGGATGTAAATTGCTAGGATAGCTCATCGAATTCATTCTGATAAGTGTTTACCTATTTATTTTACAAAAATATACTGAGCACCCACACGTGCCAGGCAGCATGCTAAATTCTGAGTGCACATGCGTGGCTAAAACCAACATATCAGCAGCATTCATGGAATTTATGATTTCATGGCAGACGCAAGCAAGAGGAAAGGAAATAGCCAATACAGACATCATTACAAATAATGACAGAGACCAGACCAACAGAATTCAGTGATAGAAAGTGATGGCCCATGGATAGGACATTTCGATAATTGGTCATGGATGTCATTCCATGGACTTACGGAGTGACGAAATGAATACTGGGTGGTCGATGCTGTGGGGCTGGGTTTTACCATTGAGCTGTTCTCAGCAGCTACAGCCTTCTTGCGCTATGTTCTGCTGTGCTTAGCAGCTCAGTCCTGTCCAGCTCTTCCTGACCCCATGAACTGTAGCCCACCAGGCTCCTCTGGCTATGGGATTCTCCAGGCAAGAATACTGGAGTGGGTTGCCATTTCCTTCTGCAGGGGATCTTCCCAACCCAGGGATCAAACCCAGGTCTCCTGTATTGCAGGCAGATTCTTTACTGTCTGAGGCACCAGGGAAGCCCAAGCTACCAGGGAAGCCTTCTTGGCCACGACAAATACTTAGTGAATTTAGTTTAGGCAAGAGAACGGTAGAGAATGACTGTAGACATCACTAAAAAAGGAAATTCAAGATGTCTCCAAAGTTTCGAGGTTGAGACAGATTTCCAAGTTCTTTGGGACCGTCAGCAAGGCTCTCCTGAGCTGCAGACTGACTCCACTTATAAATTTTAAATGCCTGAATCAGGACAACTGATCCAGATGAGAAGTCAGCCTTCAGGAGTTCTAGAAAGTCATCACTCATCTTATTTTCAGGTGATAGCCAAAAGCAAGGAGAGAAGTTTTCAGCATCCCCTTGGGGTCTTGTTTCCTCTGTTCCAGAGAGAAGTTACTTAGTAACTGTTTGAGGGATTCCTGGGGCTGAAATTAGCCTCCCAGAGCCTCCTTCCAGTCTCTGGTCTGTCTGAGTCCCAGCCACCCTCTTCATATCTGTATGTCCTCTCACTCAAACCAAGGGCTTATCTTGTCATTGATTGGCTCCCCAGGATCCATGCAACAGACTGCAAACTTCTTAAAATGGTACCTAAGGCCTTCTAGAGGCATCAACAATTTTCACTATTTCTACTTTTGCAAAGTTTCTTGACTTTTCTTGATGTCAAATATCTTCATTTCTTTAGTGTCCCCTCTGCCTGTCATGACTTTCTGCAGACTCTCACCTTTGTCTCTCTGACACATCCTTCAAGGATAAACACAGATGCCAACTTCTCTATGAAGCCTTCTTTAACTTTACTAGTTTGAATACATTCCTCCTTCCTTGAAGGCTCTTTGTACATTATTTAGCTTTCCTTTGATAGAGTTTGAAGATACCTACCTTAAGATGCCTTGGATTTATTTCTGCCTTATCTCTAGTGTTAATGCCTACTTCCTATCTGAGCCTGTCCTTCACACTCCACAGTGTCATTTTACATGTATTTCTGAGGTTGAGTAATCCCTGGTACTTTTTCTAATAGTAGCAGTAGCAACTATGAATACTTACCAAGTGCAAGCACTGTTCCAGTCAATTTATTGCATCCTCAATGTCTGTTCAGAGAACTTTTAGGGGTGATTCAATACTCAACCTGCAAAATTATATGCAAACTAGTATGGTTTAATTTTGAACTTTTATTGACTTATTTAATTCTCATAAAAAACATAGGATTGCTATTAGCCCATTTCACAGGTTAGGAAACCGAGGCACAGAGAAGTTAAGTGACTAGGATCACACAGCTAAATGCAAGATTCAAGCCAAGTCACTGAAGTTCCAAAGTGCATCCTCTAAGAGAATATTCATGTCTGTTTATTTTATCTGCCCGTCACATTTCAGCTGTATCTTGCATGTATATGTTAGCTAAATGCTTATGGAATGAAGAGGCAGAAAGAAAAAATAAAAGGCACAGATATAGACAAGGAAAGGCAGAGAGACAACAAAAGAGTGGTAAGAAAGCCAGCTTTCTAAAGCAAACACAGCTTAGCAGAAGGAACTGAAGCCCTTGCAATTGGATGACTCCAATACCTAGACGAGTCAGACAGGCAAATGGAAATTAGGGACACAAGCTGGTGAAGACTGTGGTGATGGAAACCATGGAGGACGGACAGGTACTAACGGGTCCTACTGCATGCTGCCGTGCCGGCAGAGATGGCGCCAAGGGGTGCCAGAGCTTCTTTTCAAGAGAAGAGGAAAATCTGGATTTTACATGAAAGTCTTTGTTTTTGTAAGCTGTTGGCAAGTATTTCAAGTGAAGGGAAAAACAAACTCTCTGTGGGTTAGACCCAGGGTGACTATAGTAAGATGAAGCCGCCAACTCAAAGGTCAGACCAGGTTTTAGGGCATCTTGAATGTCTGTGGAGAGGACTTTGGGGGCATATTCAACACAGCGTGCAAAATTATATGCAAACTAGCATGGTTCAATTTGGGGGGTAATAGAAGTGTTGCACCGGGGTTAGACGTGTTCACTCTTACGGTATACAAACATTGCTTCTTGAATTTCTTTATGGTTTCCCAAAAGAGTTGATTTACAGGCTTCAAATGAGCACATTTCTTTCACTTCTCAGGCTTAACGCTGTGATAGAATAAGATGAGTCATAGCTGGTCCCTTAGTGGTGGGGGAGGGATAAGGAGGTTGGGATTAACATAGACACACAAATATATTCATATATGTATAACAGATACTCAATGAGGACCTACTGGACAACATGTGGAACTCTGCTCAGTACTCTGTAATAACCTATATGGAAAAAGATTCTGAAAAAGAACAGAGATATGCACATGTGGGAACCCCTGGCGGCTCAGTGGTAAAGAACCCGCTTGCCAAGCAGGAGATGAGGGTTCGATCCTTGTGTAGAACCACTTCCAGTATTCTTGCCTGGGAAATCCCATGGACAGAGGAGCCTGGTGGGCTGCAGTCCTTGGGGTTGCAAAAAGAGTTGGACGCAACTTAGTAACTAAACAATGACAACATATGCATATGTATAGCTAAATCCCTCTGCTGTACATCTGAAACTAACACCACATTGTAAATCAAATATACCCCAATATCAAATAAAAATTTTAAGAAAAGGGTAAGAAAAGCCAGAAAAACAAAAGAAGCAGGGAAGTGGTAAAACCAAGTAGGTAACTTGATCATGCAAAGGATTAAATATCTAACGGTGTGACTTTGAGAGTACGTGCTAGAAGATTCGGACGATGAAAAAAGCAGAAGTAGTTTGGCAAGGCTTCAGGGTAGAAGTGGGGACAATGGGTGTCTGACACTGAGCAGGACGAAAACTAAAATCCAGGTGATGAGAGCCATTTCATGCTCTTGCCTTTTTTTCTAATTAATTCTGTACGCATGGCTTGGGTACCTACCCAAGGGCTCAGTACCCTGCTGGCTACCGGGGATAAAGAACAGCGAGGCTCTAAAGATGAGCAGGATGGACCTAGGTTCAAAGTAGCAAAATGCGTAAGACTCAGGCAGATGGGTATGAATCTTGTCACTGTCCTTATTTGATCTTGAAGGTATTTCTTAGCCTCTCCAAGTCCTGGTCTCCATATCTGTAAAATAGGGACAGTAATTCCATCAATCACAGGTTTGTTGTGAGATTAGTAAAGAATGTTTGCGTAAACCAGTCAGCACAGTGCCTGCCACATAGTAAGGACTTCATAAAAAAATAGCAATTACTACATCTATGTATAAATTCTCCAATAGAAGAATATAGAAAATACCCTTTATGCAAAGGGGGACATTATTGAATATTTCTTATCTCTTTCATTTTTTTTCTTTCATAGCATACACTACAATTTGAAATTATGTTTCCTAGCACCTACCTATGCATATATTAGGTACCTAATAGTAACATTTTTGAGCAGTCATATGTGTGGGCTCTAATCCATTCTGGTGCATCATCTCATCTAATCCATTGCAGCAATCTTATGGATTGTTACGATTATTTTTCCAAATTTAAAAATAAGGTTCCCAAGGCATACAGAGATGAAGGCACTTGGTCAAGTTCACAAGACAGGTAAGTGGTGGAACCGGGGTTGAGATGTTCTCTGGCCAGTGTTCCAGTTGTGCCGTCTTCCGATGCCAATGAAGTATGTGTGGAATGAACGCATCAGTGAATGGGTAATGAAAAAAGAAACAAGGTTCACAGAGCAGGAGCCACTTTAATTGGAGAGGAGGGTGAGTAGGGGTTTGTAGGTAAGCAAGGGACCAAAGGGCCAATGCTTGCCAGCATGAAATGAGATTGTAACTATAGGCAGATTGAGTATAGCAAATGAATAAACAAATTGTGTGTGTGTGTGTGTGTGTGTGTGTGTGTGTGTGTGACAGAGACACAGAGACAGGCAGAAGGAGATGGAGAGGCAGAGAGAGGAAAGTTTTAATGAGCTTGGGCATTACCCCGCTGACAGTGGAGAAAACACTGAAGGGAAAACGTGGGCAAGCTTACTTCCCTTTCTATAATCAACCTTCGGCTTGTAATAAGGATGAACCCCAAGTCAGAAGAGAATTGTGGATGTGTGAACAGTATCAGGTATTTCCAAACTTGGAATCTTTAGGTATTAACAGAAAGAAATATTTCCAATAACCGTTTGGAACGGTCTATAAGAAATATGAGAGCAAAACTCCACCTTATTCAGAAAGGGATTCCCTAAATGGATTGCTGAGCTTTTCCCAGTTTTGATCAGTATGGGACTGCACCGGCCTGCTCGGTGTTACTTTAATTCTCCAACGTAAACACAAACTTGGGCGGCACTGAACTCTTGGGCCGAGTTGAGTTGGGGAATTTAAACACAGGCAACGGCTAGGTTTTGCAGTGGCCATCATTCCAAAACATAAATCAAGCCAAATTTGTTTGAAATCCTGTCTTTAGAAGGTTGTGTGTTTTGACAAACCTTGCAGCAAATTTGGTCCAGCTTTTGGATTTGTAATGAAACCTGAAACCCAGTGTGCTGGCCTGCCCTGGGGTCCTCTGGAAGGAAGCCTTCCAACCAGCCTTAGTGTATGTAAGGCCTTCCCTAATCTCATCCTGGCAAGAGACAGTTACTGTATTGGGTTGCATTGTAAGTTTGAGGTGGACTCTGCAAAAATTTCATGCAGTTATGGAGGACAAATCAAGACCACAATTTGGAGGCATTTTGATGCCTGAGTATTCTTAACAGTGTAAATTGCAGAATTAGCAATACCTTATCCCCTGTTGGCTAGTGACTTGCAGATACCCCAAGCCATGGTTGGGGCAGAAAGTTAATTAACCTGCTTATTAAAAAGAAGAAATGTCTCATTTGCATGCATTTACATTCAAGTCTTACATGCATCAAGCTTTTTGGTAGTCTCTGCTTTCTTTCTTTAATACCACTGACCTAGCTAGATACTGGCTCAAAACATTTACACTTTCTGTGCTTTTATACCTGGGCTTTGTTTAAGGGGTAGATGTCTGGTTATCATTGGTTCCAGCAGAATTTGATTGTCATATAGATCATTTCATCACTATAGACATTCTCTCCCCTCTTCTGGGTGGTGCAGGCTTTCTTCCAGTTATCATATACCATGATTGAGAAAAGATTCATGGACATAACCCATCTTAGAAAATAAAGGCCTTGTCTCCATCAGAGTTGGGCATGTTATTTGGGGATAAACCATTCAATTATTCGCAATTTCCTACTCAACTGAATTTTCCATGGACATGTTTTGCAGGAGTTTTCTCTGTCTTGCTTTTCCCATCTTACTTGGAGGTCTGCTTTGGGAGATTTTATTTCCTTTATTCTGTCTCCTAGGGAAAGAAGACCATTGCACCATGGGTGTTTCTTGGGCATTCCACATTCCAAATAATCATTATTTTTAACCTGAAAATGTTTCAGTGACCTGAATCTAGGCCCCCTTAAAGCAGCCTGAGTGAAGCTTTGGGAGAAGGAGAGGGAGTGGGCTGGGAAGAAAGTGCCAGACAGGGGAGGAAGGGGCTCCAAGGGAGGGACTGAAATGCAAAGACTCCACCAAGCTCTCAAACTGCAAGGAAAACCAAAACTACAGAGGGAGCTTAGTGCAGAGGGAAGCCTGCCTGGGAGTGAACCACCAGCTCAGCTTTGGGGGACCCGGACACCCACTGTTCTGTGTTTTATAGCCCTCACCTCTCTGATCCATGACAATGGCTGTGGTTGTCTGGGGCTGAGGGCTCAGCTGGGAGCGGTTAAACCACCTATATGCTAACAAGCTCTGCCATCAGGTCGTGAAGGGTCCTGGCTGGAGGGGAAAGCAAAAAATAAAACCCCACCAAACCTTAGACCTCTGTCAGATTGCGAGGGGAAGGATATTTTTTGAACTAGTCTACGGTGCGGACAGGAAATGACCTCTCCACAAACTGCTTCTTTAAAAACAAGCAGTGATGCCTAAAGCCATCCAACTCCCCTCTCCCTCCCTCCCTTCCTCTCTCCCAGCCTCCCTCCCTCTCTGAAGCTCCAGCTCTCCGGCTTTCCCTCCCCTCCCTCTTCCCCCCATCCTCCTCCCCCCTCCCTCCTCCCTGCCGCCCGCTCTCCGGTCTCTCTCGCTATAGAGGCTCCCACGGCAGTTCCCAGCCACTGTGTTCAGCCTGCCTGCCTGCCTCTGTGTGTGAGAGAGAGTGTGTGTGTGTGTGTGCGTGCGTGTGTGTATGCGCGCGCGCGCGTGTGTGCGAGCGTGTGCGTGCGGCTACTTTGTAGTGGGAAGAACACAGCCCATGTGCTCTGCATGGACGTTACTGATACTCTGTTTGGCTTGATTTTCGACAAGCAGGCAAGATGTCCAGCACACCACATGACCCCTTCTATTCTTCTCCTTTCGGACCGTTCTATAGGAGACACACACCCTATATGGTACAACCAGAGTACCGAATCTATGAGATGAACAAGAGGCTGCAGTCCCGCACAGAGGTAAGGACTTCAACCTTGGGTGTGTGTTGCTGTCTTTTTTTTTTTTTTTTCCTGCCCCCAAACTGTGCCCGAGCTTTTCCTGCGTGGCTGGCTGCATCCTGCGGGAAGTGTCCCACTAGACCCTACCGCGTACGTGGAAATGAGCGCCAGGATGAAGCCACGAGTTTGAACGCTGGGTTTCTTGCACAGCAACTCTTGGAAGGTGGGGACAGTTTCTGGTGGAATCTTGAGATAGACAACCCAGCACTTGATTCGCCTGTCGGGTCTCCAGAAATGCTGCTTTCCCAGAACTCTGGCGTCTTGCAGGCTCCGCGTCGGTCCCCTCTTAGTGTTTCTTGAGATAGAGTTCTAAGAGATTCCATGCTCATTGGCATCCAGCAAAATCATTTTTTTTTTTAAAAAAGCAAATCCCAGAGGAAGTCTGCTTTGACCTGCATTTGCTTTTCAAAGTCATCAGGATCGAGGTGAAAAGGGCAGTAGAGCCACCCGTGGTACTTTTCAGAACTGGCCCTGGAGGGACGTGATCGTCTATTTCCCTGTTAGATTCAGAAACCACTTGCTGGGGGCGAGGGGTTCTTGACTCTCTCCCATGGAGGGTAGGGATGTCTCCTGGGCTCTCCCTTCCACCAGAGCTGGCTCAGAAATCAAATCAGCTTGAGTTTTTGGCAAATTTTGTGATCTGGTGCCTGAGAGAGGAGCTTCACCTTGCAAGCAACTCTGGGAGCCAGGGGAGACAGGACTTTGAGAACTTTGTAAATGCAAAAACTCCAGGCTGCCTCCTGCAATTTAAATATTTAATGCCGCTGACTTCTCCTCAGTGCTGACTGAGCTGACAGGTCCTACAGCTGGGCCGCCCCTTTGCCTATAAGTTGGGGCTTTGTGTTGAAGTGTTCTGAGAAGGAGTTTGTCACAGAGTCTCTTTAGAAAGTAGAAATCACTGGGAATTTTGTCCTTTCTGCAGAGTATGGATACCTGGAGGGTCGCTGGCAAAGAGCTTTTGGGGACTAGCATTGGTAGAATTTTAGGTAGAAGACTGACTCTCAGTTCCAAAGAGGGACTCAGTTAAGGTTGTATGATTAGATGGGAGCCCAAAATACACTTGCTTGAATTGTCAATAGAGCCATGGAGAACTCCTGATGTTTAATGTATTTAATGTAGCTAACAAGATGTGACCCGCTTTCTGACTGGCTAACTGCTGGACTAGGACTGATTTAAGAAAAAAAAAAAAAAAGTAGCTGAGCTGTCTTTATCACTGCTGTTTTCTTTATGTGTTAATACATCATAGATGTTACATATACTTGATACTATTGCTCTTCCCAAGAGCCAGTAGCTTTGACACAAGTGTAAACTCTTGTGCAAAGGGTGGTGAGCCTTTGGATATAAATGATATATGTGTGTTGTTGAAATTGTATGTTACAGTTTGTATATTTCAATGTCATTCTGATCTTTGCAACTGTGTATTGGAATCTTCGACTCTTACCCAAACTGTTGGTTGTCACAGCCTGCTTTCTAAATTAGGAGGATAGAGAATGTCTTCTAGTTCAGGCACACATAATTGCAACACAGATTTGGGGTAAAAAAATGTCTTGAAATATGATTAGTTTTTTTAAAAAAAGAGACCAGGGGCCTTGATGGATTGATTGTTGAAGAGTAGCAGGATTTAAAAACAAACCGTGTTCACCTTATATCTTAGAAAGTTTTTGTGGAGTTGTAGGAGGTGGTTTTCCTCCCAACAACCTTCTCTGTTAGGGGAGCAGGCAGATTTCTCAGACATGTGTGTTCTCCTGTGTCCCTTAATTATCACCTGGCCAGTTCTGAGCTAGCATACTCATCTGGAAGACTTCTCTACGCTGGTCCTCATAAAAATCTGTAGGATGCAATAAGGTGCCTACATTTGTTTCACATGTGAGAGAAAACCTTTGAAAGCCCCTCATTCATGGCATGTTTCTTAAAAATGGCACATTATCTTTTGTGAGAGCTAAAGTCAGGAATTCCTAACTTTTGGATCCTGGGGTATTACTTTTAAGTAGAAAAGCTGCTTCGTAGCTCGAGAAACTAGAAAAGAAAATCTTCCTATGACAGATCTTAAAGATGTTTTAAAACCTCTCTGGCTGACAAAAAAGCATGGAAAACTGTTTCTAGAACTGAATGTTCTAGAGCCTACCTTAAACATTTCTTCCCTTAGTTAGATTTTTAAAGTAATTATCCAAATAATTACTCTGACGCTTCCGTTTTGCTTTGCCAAGCAGTAAAGGATGTCATGAACCCGAGGCCATAAGTTTGCTTTCATTTCATAATGAAAAAAAGGAGAGAACCAAATAAGTACTCCTAAGATACATAAATCTTAACATTCAGTATTAGACTGGTCAAAGTTTATAACGGAAAAAAAGGGTTTAGAAAAGACTAACTTTTCTTGAAAAAGTTGCATTGTGCCTTTAACCAAGGATGATTATTTATGATGAAGTTATTCTGAACCCTAGGGAGAGATGGGCTGGAATAAAGTACAGTAATATCCAGAAAGAGTTATCAGTTTATAATCACACACAAAAATCAAATAGATGGTTGCCAGATCACTTTTAGAATGTAACCTGTGCATCCATCCATTTTGGGCAAGAGAGGCCGACCCTCTTTCTTTCTCTCTTCTGGTTCCTGCTTCTATATTACTTGGTGTTTTTCATCGAGTCCTTACACATGTACACACGCACTTGCACACTCACACACACACCCCTGGAAACACGCTTGACTCTCCATTCCTTTTTGAATGTACACTTGCCTAGAAAGAAATTGTAGCACATCCCATTTGCGATGAAAAAAGTTGTAACCAAGTTTGCAGAAATTTCCTGGAAACATCCTTCTTTATGGAAAGGAAAGAAAGTCGTGAAGAAGAAGCATGGCGCCCACCTACCTTCCTGCTTTTTTCTACCCCCCCCAGAACATTCTCTTCTGGGATTGATGCATTTCTTCCAGTTAAATCCAGTCAGAGCCCTTCAGGAGCTGGGTAGTCTTAAAGAACCCAGGATTGGGAGTTAATCCTGTTTCAAACTTGTTTCTTCACTTACTAACTTGTTGGCATGGATCTTGTTTCCTCATCAGCAAATCCCCTGCAAGGCCCCTTTAATTTGAAAATCCAGATTTCTTTCGAAGTCCAGGGTTTGGTTTCCTTCAGTATGAACAAAGTGTCATGAACCAGAGTAATGAGCAAAGACATTATTTCTTGGCTCACGGTATTTAGTTCAGAATTGCAAATGGTAATGTGAAAACAGAGTCATAGTGGAGAAAATATTGCAGAGAGAAACCCTGGCAGTCTTGTTTAAGGCCAGCACTGGAAGCAAGCAATTGCTGGGACAAAGTAGGTGTACAAGAAACGTCTGTGAACACGCGATCATGAATCTGTAAATGACAGAGCAGAGAGAGTTCAGCTGTGTCATTAATTCTTTACCTTCTGAGCCACCAGGGAAGCCCGGTGTCACTGAAATTGGCGTCATTCCTGAGAAGTACAATTCTGATGCCTTTGGGGGTGCTGGTACCTGCCTTTGGGGGTGCTGGTCTCCTTTAGGGACCAACTTCCCAGTGCCCTAAAACTGCTCATCTCCACCTCTCCACATTTATTTCATCATGAGGCAATTTAGATCCCTAATCTCTGTGGCCAGGGAACGCAAGTGTCTAAGAAATTATGGGATCTCATTTCTTTTTAAAGGAATATGAACGCTTTACAAAGCAAACCAATACAACATAAATATGTTTTCAATGCTGCCAGCTATTCTGGGAAATAAAAATTTCTTTGCAACACCAGAATCTCAGTGGAATTTCATAAAGAAATGCATGGATGTCCCCCCCCCCTTTTTAGTTGAAATTAAGAGAAACTCTTGGAGTTTTTCCTCAATGTTGATCTGTATCCTAGCCAGTAGGAAGAGGGCTACGGCTTTCCATTGTGTATGTTACCATGAATTGACCTGAGGTCTTCGCAAATTCATTTACTATTTGAACGATCTTGCTGTCTCACATGTATTTTTGGGAGAACAGAACTGCATAATTTTTTGTTTAACGCTGCACACAGAGTATAATCAGATAGGACATAAAACTATGTCCTAAAGATTTCAGAATTTGTTCTGTAACATGCTTCAATAATAATAGAAGAAGCAGTGTTATTTTCACTTCCTGAGGTCTGTGCTACAAGATAAAAAAAAATATAGGTAAAATATAAGATCATCATAGTGACCTTCATTTTTAGTGAAAGGATTTCAGTAATGTCGGATTTTTATAGAATCTAAGGAACTTTAATCAAGTTATAAAAATTTTGGTGACTGTAGGTAACTTTTCTATACCTTATTTCCTCATTCAAAGACCAAAAATATCTCTGCTGCAATGAAGAGGTTTGTAAGTATATAGTTTTTTTTCATGTTGGCAGTCTGTTGATTTTGATGAAATGCCACAACCATCGGGAAAGTGTGGGTACCATGATGTGTTTCTTTTGTTTTGAGGGCTTTTCCCCTCGTATCAGTATTATACATTCCACTCCCAAAGAGAAGACGGTGATTACAATGGGAAGCCACCGCGGACACAAGGGTTTTCTCAGAATTACGGTGTTTAGTTTTACAGGATTTAATATGAACGTCGAAAATATTTGAAGACCTTGAAATTTAAATCTGCTGCTTTAGCCCCGCCTCAGTTCAACTCTCCAGCTCCCGGGGAGGGGGTGGAAGGGGGTGGAGGGCTCTCAGGCTTTTCTTTCAGCTGCATTTTTATATACTTTAGTCACAGGGTTTCCCTTGTAACATCATGTTTATTCATGGGCTAGCTGAGTATCATTGATGTTCAGATGGAGCCTAGTTAAAATGAGATTAGGTATTTTGGATAGGTGGGGGAAAAAAAAAAGAAAACTGCTTTGTGATAAACTTGGATTTTTTTCCTTTTTTTCCCCTTAGAAATTTAGAAAGAAAAATGGTGCTGTTACTCTGAGGCATATGAATGATTTTCAGTGTTAAGCACAGAACTTTCCAAGTTTTTCGAAGGCGGGTGGTAAGGAGTGGGGAGCGGAGGGTGGGTTAGTAGTGGTAAGGAAAGCTATTTTGAAAATGTTAAATGAAACCAAAACTGAAGTTTTTTAAAAAAATGAGAACTCCCAACCTCTCTTATTTTTCAAGATCTCTACAAGGCCTCAGAAAACAAATTGCAGGACTCTTGTACTGATTTTATTTTCCTGAAGTCTTTTTTTTTTTTTCCATTTTCTTACTATGGGAACTGTTTTTAATTAAAAATTGCTGCAAACTAACTGTTCGTAGGAGGCCAAGAAGAAAAAAAGAAATCTCTCAACACCATTCTACACAGATTCTTATCAGCCTAAAATCAATGCATACTTAAATCTCCCCCCTTTTGGTGTGTAAATTATGATATAGGATTTAAACAGTATGCATCCTTTACGCATTTAGCTTTTTGTTTGGGTTTCAGAAAGAAATTAATTTAAATTGTATGGAGATAGGGCTATAAATCTCCTTTTATTACGTTTGTCCACATGAACTCATTTTCGTGTGGGACACAGAACACCCCCTTTCCGAGCGAGCAAACACAGCATAAAACAAACAACGCCAGATATTCTCAAGAACGAGATTCATAAACTTACTTATTTGGATTCAGTTGGTGGGTCGCGGAATATAATTGATCTGGAAAAACAATCTCTTTTTGAAGGTAGCAGAAAACGGGGCTTTAAAAACATTTTCAGCTAAGGTAGGTATTACATATATCTTTGTGATTTCCTAAACAAGCTATTTTCCTCTTTCCTTTTTCTTCTTCCTTCCTCTTTCTTTCTTCTCTTTCCTCCCTCCCTCCCTCTCTTCCTTTCTTTCTTTTTCTTTCCTTTTTTCTTATCAATCTGAGCTTAGGTTTTCTTTTTACATTTAAATTCTGGCCACGTGCATCTGAACAGAGGCAACTATTAATACTTGAGACAAACTTCAGCCATTCCTTCAAGAATTTTCCTACTTCAGGCAATGACAGTATCAATGTCTGGACATGCAAAGACTATTAAGACATTTTCTGTGTTTAGAAGCTTACCATTTGGTAACCAAGGGCAGAATACAACACCAACTCTTACAGTGAAGCCCCCTGTGAGATGGTTGGAGGGCATCACCGACGCGACGGACATGAGTTTGCGAAAGCTCCAGGAGTTGGTGATGGACAGGGAAGCCTGGCGTGCTGCAGTCCATGGAGTCACAAAGAGTCGGACTGAGCGACTGAACTGCACTGTTGGGTTAATACACTGTGCTTTTGACTATTGAAAGATGCACACCTTTCTGAAAAGTAGTCATGATGATAGTCACTAATATCTATGGAGGGTTCCCAAGGTGCTCAGTATGTTCTGTAGATCAACTCACGTCACGCTCATAATCACCACCTCAAATTGGTACTTCTAACCTGTGCAGCCTTACTGATGAGGGAAAACTAAGGGTTATGTAGATTGTCTAAGGTCGCACGGATGGTAGTTCAGTTTTAGGAGTTATCCTCTTAACTGCAGCACTTCTCTGAGATAAGAAATACTAGAGAGGATTCTAGTTTTGCCTGTGGAAATGTATTGGTTGAATACATTTTTTCCTTGGATAGATTGACTTTGGCAGTGGCTGGAAAGTTGACCCCATCTACCTCACCTGGTTGGACTATTTGCCTCTCAAATGTCTGACTCATTTCAAAAGGGCCCATGTGAAATTCCAAAGGATGGCATCAGAGCTGCAGCATATACCCCGGTTATCAAAAAATAGACTGCAATTACATCTATCTACTGAAGAATGGATAGTTTCAGTATTCATTGACGTGATCTTATCTGAAGAGCCACTGGAATTGTTGTGGAATACTATGTATAGTTATCTAAGAGTTTAATTTTTTTTCAACTTAAAATATTTACGTTTCCATTCAGCGCTTGACTTGTCTCAGGTCTGCTCTGTGGGAGACGGTGGCTTAATTATTTTAAACATCAGTGGGATGAGTAGAAAAACTAACCCAACTTTGGTGGGATACAAGATTAGGAGAGTAAATTAGAATCTGGCATGATGTTGGCTTCCTTTGCAGGGAATCAATTAAGAATCGTAGGAAAACGAAACACAAAGAGGGAAGAGCCCTTCCAACTTGTATTGGTTTCTCTTTGTTCTAGTTTGATGCTAAGAGACAGTCTGTCCACATCAGTTTTCCTCGTGGTCCTAACCCTGCAGCCTCCTTTAGCCCCCTACAAGGCTACCGTCTTTACAGTAAATGCCTGCCCATGACTAGAGATAAAATGATCTCTTCCTGTGATGCACTCGCCAGCCCCAGATGCCTGTGTTCTGGTTCTTCTTTAACGAATAAGGAAGCTGAGGCTTAGAGAGGTGAAGACCAAGTCTATACGTGGGTGTCTCCAGGGTCTGGATGTTTTGACTACCCAAAGTCTGCTGGCGAAGGCTTCCTACTCCTTGATGGAACCCTGACAGCCACCCCTTGCCCTCACTTCACTGACAGTTTTTGTTCTTATTATTGTTTTATCACTCGGTCATGTCTGACTCTTTGTGACCCCATGGACTGCAGCACGCCAGGCCTCCCTGTCCTTCACCATCTCCCGGAGTTTACTCAAACTCATGTCCATTGAGTCAATGATGCCATCCAACCATCTCATCCTCTGTCGTCCCCTTCTCCTCCTGCCCTCAATCTTTCCCAGCATCAGGGTCTCTTCCAGTGAGTCAGCTCTTCACAGAAGGTGGTCATGGTATTGGAGCTTCAGCGTCAGCATCAGTCTTTCCAATGAATATTCCAGGTCCGTTTCCTTTAGGATTGACTGGTTTAGTCTCCTTGCAGTCCAAGGGACTCTCAAACGTCTTCTCCAGCACCACTATGAACCAATCTAGTTTGAAGTTTCAGCCTTCCAATTAAAAACAACGCTGAGCATTAATGATGTGGTTGTTGTTCAGCCGCTCAGTCATGTCCGACTTTTTGCCACCCCATGGACTGCAGCACACCAGGCTTCCCAGTCCTGCACTATCTCTCAGAGTCCGTTCAAAATCATGTCCATTGAATCAATGATGCTTTCCAACCATCTCATCCACAGTTGTAGATTCCTCTGAAGAAGGGGAACCACCCTTGTTCTGGGGACACCATAGGTCCCCACGCTCTTTTTTGAATTTGAATGATCTCCTAACTATCCTCTCTGCTCCCTCTTCCTAATACATGATCTGTTTTCCCATAAGCAGCCAAGGTGATATTTTTGAAGCAGAAATCAGAGCACATCACTCTCCAGCTCCCCTCCCACTGGAATAAGCTCTAAAATCCACACTCTTGGTTGAAGACTGTTGATCTCCTGCTTCCTGATGGATGTTCAGCAAATTCCAGCCAAAAGAGACTTAGTTGGATCCATTAACATGCCAAGCTTGTCTGTACCTCAACACTCTTGCGCTTAGCAGGAGAATGCATATACAGATTCCTTTTTGATAGCACTTATAAGTATTGCTGTCGTTGTTGTTTTGAGTCATTCAGTTGTGTCCAACTCTTCGCGACCCCACGGACTGCAGCATGCCAGGCTTCCTGGTCCGTCACCAATTCCTGGAGCTTCCTCAAACTCATGTCCATCCAGTTGGTGATGCCACCCAATCATCTCATCCTCTGCTGCCCCTTCTCCCCCTGCCTTCAATCTTTCCCAGCATCAGAATCTTTTCCAGTGAGTCAACTCTTCTCATCAGGAGGCCAAAGTACTGGAGCTTCAGCTTCAGCATCAGTCCTTCCAATAAATATTCAGGGTTGATTTCCTTTAGGATGGACTGGTTTGATCCTCTTGCAGTCCAAGGGACTCTCAAGAGTCTTCTCTAGCACCACAATTCAAAAGCATCAATTCTTTGGCACTCAGCCTTCTTTATGGTCCAACTCTCACATCCATACATGACTACTGGAAAAACCATAGCTTTGACTAGATGGAACTTTGTAAGCAAAGTGATGTCTCTGCTTTTTAATACGCTGTCTAGATTTGTCATAGCTTTTTTCCTAAGGAGCAAGCATCTTTTAATTCCATCTGCAGTGATTTTGGAGCCCAAGAAAATAAAGTCTGTCACTGCTTCCATTTTTTCCCATCTATTTGCCATGAAGTGATGGGACCAGATGTCATGATCTAGTTTTTTGAATGTGTGAGTATTGGGAAATCTAAATGAATTGGAATTTGGCATGGTGTTGGCCTGATTTGCAGGTAATTGATTCAATGTCCCAAAGAAAGTAATAACCATGAAAGAGGAGATTCCTAGCACTTAGTAGGGCCTCTTCGGATCAACCCCTGTCACAGAGAGACTCCCTTAATCACCTCAGTTAAAATTGCCTCTTGCCAGACATACATCCTCGCTCACTTTCTATCCCATGCCCTGATCACTTTTTATGAAGGAATTATAGCAAGCTGGTATTTTCTTGCTTGTAGTTTATTTAAGTGTCTGCTTATCCTCAATAGAATGTGTACCATGTGAGGACAAAAGGCTCAGCCATCTCCTTTATAATTGTCTGCCCAGTGCCTCATTGCACATAGTTGATATGCAAAATTCATCTGTTGAATAAAGGAAGTTATGTTGTGCTTTTGAACTGTGGTGCTGGAGAAGACTCTTGAGAATCCCCTGGACAGCAAACAGATCAAACCAGTCAATCCTAAAGGAAATCAACCCTGCATAGTCATTGGCTAGACGAATGCTGAAGCTCCAATACTTTGGCCACCTGATGCAAAGAGCTGACTCATTGGAAAAGACCCTGATGCTGGGAAAGATTGAAGGCAGGAGAAGGGGACTACAGAGGACGAGATGGTTGGATGGCACTGACTCATTGGACGTGAATTTGAGCAAGCTCTGGGAGATGGTGAAGGACGGGGAAGCCTGGCAGGCTGCAGTCCATGGGGTCACAAAAAGTTGGACACAACTGAGTGACTGGACACTGACAACAAGGACTTTCTACACTGACACTGGATTTTACCTTGAATCTTCCCAACAATCATCTGTAGCTCCAGTTGGAAAAGAATCTATGAACCTAATAGCTGAGTGAAAATTCACAGAATGTTCTGCTATATCTACCAGGTGGGAAAAAAAAGGAGCCTGAAAAGAATTTCTTCTGTGAAGGCAGGCAGTGTTGAACTGAGAACTTTGCCCTCTGGGTGGTATGAATCTGTTGGGAATCTCCCGACTTCTGATGAAAAACATTTATACTTTTCTCATTTGTTCTTTCTACCACTTCCTCTCCTTGGATCTACCGGAGGGCTCACAGCCATGAATTATGATGTGAATTGTGATAATACCTTACATTTCCTGGAGCACTTTGTGTCTTGAGAAAGTGCTTTCAGGGCCATGAATTAGCTTTTTTCAAGTGTTTAGCGTAACAGAAAATATGGGAACATACTAGTATATGTTGTGCGTGTGTTCAGTAACGTCCAACTCTTTGTGACCCCGTGGACTGTAGCCCGCCAGGCCCCTCTGTCCATGGGATTTTCTAGGCAAGAATCCTGGAGCGGGTTGCCGTTTCCTCCTCCAGGAAGCTGACCCAGGGATTGAACCTGTGTCACTTGCGTTTCCTGCTTGGCGGGCAGAGTCTTTACCACTGAGCCTAACTAGGACCTGGTGATGTGTTTGGGTGTGTTTGTGTGCAATGCGGGCATGTACATATGACAGAGTCAAAGAGAGAGACCGAGACGAGAAACATCCTAAACCCAGTCAGACTGTGTGTACGTATGAAACTTCTGGTCAGGAAACATACACAACTTTTTTGTTTTTTCCCTTTTGGTGTGAAAAAAGTAGCATGCATGGAATGTAAAGATCTGTACTGAAATGGCTTACAATAAATCAGATTTTGAGCCAAACCCTGGCTCTCCCTCTTGTTTGCTGTGTCATCTTAGGGAGGTCATTTAACTGTTCTGAACCCTTGTTTTCTTAGCCTGAGTTTTAAGTTGGCAGGTGAATGGCTAACATGTAAAAATGCCTGGTATACAGTAAGTGCTCAATAAGTGGGAACTGTGATGATGATGGTAGAAAGGGGGATGGTGATGATGATTATGCTGCCCTGATTCTCTGTCCCATTTGCAAAATAAGTCATATAAGTCATGCAAAATGTTGATTTCCTAATCAGATCAGATCAGTCGCTCAGTCATGTCTGACTCTTTGCGACACCATGAATCGCAGCACGCCAGGCCTCCTTGTCCATCACCAACTCCCGGAATTCACTGAGACTCACGTCCATCGACTCAGTGATGCCATCCAGCCATCTCATCCTCTGTTGTCCCCTTCTCCTCCTGCCCCCAATCCCTCCCAGCATCAGAATCTTTTCCAGTGAGTCAACTCTTCGCATGAGGTGGCCAAAGTACTGGAGTTTCAGCCTTAGCATCATTACTTCCAAAGAAATCCCAGGACTGACCTCCTTCAGAATGGACTGGTTGGATCTCCTTGCGATCCAAGGGACTCTCAAGAGTCTTCTCTAACACCACAGTTCAAAAGCATCAATTCTTTGGTGCTCAGCCTTCTTCACAGTCCAACTCTCACATCCATACATGACCACAGGAAAAGCCATAGCCTTGACTAGACGAACCTTTGTTGGCAAAGTAATGTCTCTGCTTTTGAATATGCTATCTAGGTTGGTCATAACTTTCCTTCCAAGGAGTAAGCGTCTTTTAATTTCATGGCTGCAGTCACCATCTGCAGTGATTTTGGAGCCCAGAAAAATAAAGTCTGACACTGTTTCCACTGTTTCCCCATCTATTTCCCATGAAGTGGTGGGACCGGATGCCATGATCTTCGTTTTCTGAATGTTGAGTTTTAAGCCAACTTTTTCACTCTCCACTTTCACTTTCATCAAGAGGCTTTTGAGTTCCTCTTCACTTTCTGCCATAAGGGTGGTGTCATCTGCATATCTGAGGTTATTGATATTTCTCCCAGCAATCTTGATTCCAGCTTGTGTTTCTTCCAGTCCAGCGTTTCTCATGATGTACTCTGCATAGAAGTTAAATAAACGGGGTGACAGTATATAGCCTTGACGTACTCCTTTTCGTATTTGGAACCAGTCTGTTGTTCCATGTCCAGTTCTAACTGTTGCTTCCTGACCTGCATACAGATTTCTCAAGAGGCAGATCAGGTGGTCTGGTATTCCCATCTCTTTCAGAATTTTCCACAGTTTATTGTGATCCACACAGTCAAAGGCTTTGGCATAGTCAATAGAGCAGAAATAGATGTTTTTCTGGAACTCTCTTGCTTTTTCCATGATCCAGCGGATGTTGGCAGTTTGATCTCTGGTTCCTCTGCCTTTTCTAAAACCAGCTTGAACATCAGGAAGTTCACGGTTCACGTATTGCTGAAGCCTGGCTTGGAGAATTTTGAGCATTACTTTACTAGCGTGTGAGATGAGTGCAATTGTGCGATAGTTTGAGCATTCTTTGGCATTGCCTTTCTTTGGGATTGGAATGAAAACTGACCTTTTCCAGTCCTGTGGCCACTGCTGAGTTTTCCAAATTTGCTGGCATATTGAGTGCAGCACTTTCACAGCATCATCTTTCAGGATTTGGAATAGCTCAAATGGAATTCTATCACCTCCACTAGCTTTGTTCGTAGTGATGCTTTCTAAGGCCCACTTGACTTCACATTCCAAGATGTCTGGCTCTAGGTCAGTGATTACACTATTGTGATTATCTGGGTCGTGAAGATCTTTTTTGTACAGTTCTTCTGTGTATTCTTGCCATCTCTTCTTAACATCTTCTGTTTCTGTTAGGTCCATACCATTTCTGTCCTTAGTGAGCCCATCTTTGCATGAAATGTTCCTTTGATATCTCTGATTTTCTTGAAGAGATCTCTAGTCTGTCCCATTCTGTTGTTTTCCTCTATTTCTTTGCATTGATTGCTGAGGAAGGCTTTCTTATCTCTTCTTGCTATTCTTTGGAACTCTGCATTCAGATGCTTATATCTTTCCTTTTCTCCTTTGCTTTTCGCTTCTCTTCTTTTCACAGCTATTTGTAAGGCCTCCCCAGACAGTCCTTTTGCTTTTTTGCATTTCTTTTCCATGGGGATGGTCTTAATCCCTGTCTCCTGTACAATGTCATGAACCTGATTCCATAGTTCATCAGGCACTCTATCTATCAGATCTAGGCCCTTAAATCTATTTCTCACTTCCACTGTATAATCATAAGGGATTTGATTTAGGTCATACCTGAATGGTCTAGTGGTTTTCCCTACTTTCTTCAATTTAAGTCTGAATTTGGCAATAAGGAGTTCATGGTCTGAGCCACAGTCAGCTCCTGGTCTTGTTTTTGCTCACTGTATAGAGCTTCTCCATCTTTGGCTGCAAAGAATATAATCAATCTGATTTCGGTGTTGATCATCTGGTTATGTCCATGTGCAAAGTCTTCTCTTGTGTTGTTGGAAGAGGGTGTTTGTTATGACCAGTGCATTTTCTTGGCAACACTCTATTAGTCTTTGCCCTGCTTCATTCCATATTCCAAGGCCAAATTTGCCTGTTACTCCAAGTGTTTCTTGACTTCCTACTTTTGCATTCCAGTCCCCTATTAGGAAAAACGATTTCCTAATAGTATTTACTTATATTTTATTAATGTATAGTTGATTTACAGACTGTGTTAGTTTCAGGTATACAGCAGAGTGATTCAGTTATATCTGTATATCTATGTCTATCTGTGCTCATGCTCAGTCACTAAATCATGTCTGGCTCTTTTGTTACCCCATGGAGTCTAACCACTCCACTCCCCACCACCCCACAAGGCTCCTCCATCCATGGGATTTCCCAGGCAAGAACACGAGTGAGTTGTCATTTCCTTCTCCAGGAGATCTTCCCAACTTAGGGACTGAACCCGGCTCTCCTGTGTTGGCAGGCAGGTTGTTTACCACTGAGCCACCTAGGAAGCATCTATATCTATTATCTATTTATCTATCATTTTTCGTATTCTTTTCCTTTATAAGTTATAACAAGATATTGAATGTAGTTCACTGTGAAAGTGAAGGTTGCTCAGTCGTGTCTGACTCTGTGCAACCCCATGGTCTGCACAGTCCATGGAATTCTCCAGGCCAGAATATTGCTATCATTCACTGTGCTATATGGTAAATCTCTGTTGTTAATCTTTTTTATGTATAATGGTATGTATCTGTTAATCCCATACTCCTTGCCCTCCCCTGTCTCCTCTGGTGGCCATAAAGGTATCTTTAAAAATATGTCTTATGTGGTTTACATAAGCATATTTTAATTTGATAAATGAAACTTCAGTGATATGTTGTAGGATCTGTGGGCTTGGGGTTCTTATAACATGTAATGGTACCATCAGGACGCTCTATCATCATTGACTAGTGAGAATTATCACACAGTTTCTGGTGGCCATGGATCCCTCAAAGTCTGAGTTATAAGTATTTCTTAGACATACCAAGGGCTTCCCTGGTGGCTCAGAGGGTAAAGCGTCTGCCCGCAATGCGGGAGATACGGGTTCGACATACCAAGTGTCAAGATTAAGAAATGACCATTGTATGGAACACATATGCAGTCCTTTCTGTTGGAAAACAATCTGTGTTCAGGGTTTGCTCTAGCTAGGGACTCGGGGGGTCAACAGGACACTGAAATATTCCCCTTCAGCAGTGCCTCTGCAGGGCCATCTCAGCAGGGGCCCCGAGGAGGGCTGGAGAGTGCACATCTGCTGGCCTTGACTGGTCGTTTTGTCTAAAGAGGCACACTTTCTCCAAATGCAGCCTGGCCCAGACTTCTGCGAGGAAGCTATGTCAGGCGCTGGGCGAAGCCTACAGCCCCACCTGTGTGTCTGGACTGGTAACAGCCCGGCCAGCTGATCCACCAGGATACCTTACGGCTTCCTCCTTAACACGGGGTGATATACACAGGTGGAAATGGTGATGCTCTAAACAGTATCTAAAAGATAGCACGTGCGGGTATCTTTCTGGCCAGAGGGGTCATGGTGATGGGAAGTTAAGCTGCCTGCCTCCACTTTCCTTGTGCGTGTGACCACACGTTGTCATGTGTAGATTTGTCTCATCAATTTCAGTGTCCAATCTCTCTGACTTTTCCTAGTGAATTCCTTAATGTACGCATGCATACCTTCCTACTTTTCATTTCACTGACTAGGCCGCCTGTGATTTTTATGTAGAATTCCACATTAGTAATCATTTGTAATTAACTTTCGAGAGAAATAGATTGCGTAGCTCGAACATTAGTGAGTGGAACTGGCTCAGTTGTGTCCAACCCTTTGCTACCCCATGGACTGTTGCCCGCTCCTCTATCCATGGGAATCTCCAGTTAAGAATACTGGAGTGGGTAGCCATTCCCTTCTCCAAGGGATCTTCCTGACCCAGGGATCAAATCCGGGTCTCCCTGCATTGCAGGCAGATTCTTTACCATCTGAGCCACCAGGGATGCCCAGCTTAAACATTACATTGTTTTGTATTCTAGTTTTATATATATGAAATAAAATGTAATTTGAATTTATTTGTTTTATATTTTTTATAGATCTTCAATTTTTTGTTCCGATTTCTGTTGGTTATCTATTGACCTTGTTTATTGTAGGAAGGGCAAATTTTTATTTTATTTATTTTTATTTTATTTTTGGCTGTACCATGCAGCATGCAGGATGATCTTTGTTCCCATACCAGGAATCTAACTCCTGCAATGGAAAAGTGGGTTCTTAACTACTGAACCTCTCTTTAGGGAAGTCCCTATATGTTATTTTTTCTAAGAGAGTAGTGCTTGTTAAATTTTACTTCCAAATATGGTTCATTTCGTAGGACTGATAGGATTTGATATTGAGACTCAAAATCTGTGTAGATAAGCAAAAGTCAGACTAATAAACAAGGCTAACTATTTGGCAGTACACACACACACACCTCTATGCCTTATAACATTGGCCATGATTATCCTACTGAAGTTGGCTGAAACTTCTGCTTGAAATTAAAACTAAGCAGTTGGTGCATATCACCTGCCATTAAAAGGTTCTTAAACAGAACAGTAGATAGAGACTATGACTTCTCCGTTGGCTGAATCCCAGAATTGCAGGGCTGGAATTAGATCCGAGTGATCATCTAGACTAAACGTCTGATTGTGGAGATTGTGGATTTTCTGAAACCAGACACAGGTTGTGCTTAGCTGAACGATGATGTGCTGAGGATTCAGAAGTGCTCTCAGTTTTCTAAAGCATGACACTGGCTACCCAGGTACCACTCCGAAAGTGACCTTATCAAACACCCCGACTGATCATGAAGTTGCACTTCAACTCTATAAACACTTCTGCTTTTCAAATCCCTTTCTTCTTTTCCAGTTTTCCAATTTGTCCAAAAGCATGACGCTATTGATGTTGAAAGATACATGACTAAGCTTTATTGCTTTGAAATTAATGACTGTTTTCCTTGCCAATTTATTTAAAGTTGAATATGTTTTAAGATAAAGATCTACTTTTTCTGATTTTAAGAACTTGGTGTGTGCGGAACAGAATATCTGTAAACTATAACAATGTACAAAGAGGTAGATAAAAATTGTCTTTAGTTATACCACGCAAAAATTGCTGTTAACATTATAGCATATCAGTCTAGTGTAGATACATATATGCATCAGTCTTTATATGCTTAGGGACATACTGAGCACCCTTTTGAATCCAGCTCTTTTAATTAAAATTATGAGTGTTTCACTGTGTTCTTAAATCTTAAAATATGATTTTGAGTTGTCTGAATTATTTACACAAATGTTTCTGTTTTTAAACTGAACATGAAGACATATTTTAAAAAATTTTCTGGCTTCTTTGCACATTGATTTGAACTCAAGGAAATAGTATTCTTAATCAATCTTGACCCTAGTAAGATGGAGGGCTTCTGATATAAGGAAGTTAGCCATAATGTCTATGGCGATTACCATGGTGATTTAATACTAGTTAGAAAGCTTGCACCCAGGGCTCCCTGTCTCCTAATAAGAAAGCTTTTCCCTCTTAGCTTGAGAGCAGATCCTTTTCCCTGTGTTTTTCTTTCTCTTGTATTGAGTCCAAAGGCAGTCAGCACAACCCTGTGCAATATCTGTAAATCAAAAGACTTTTGCAAAATTCCTACTGGGAAGAGGGAGGTTGAATTCATGTTAAGAGCTAGTGCTGATCTAGAACCAGCAGTTTGGCATACAGCCAGTTAATTTATGATACCGTTTGAAGGACAAATGTTCAATTCAAGGACAAAAGTGATATTTCATAAAGTGGGCTATGTTATGAGATGTATGTAATGTTACCTTATTTTCCTCACTGGATCGAAGAGATCCTTGGGGTCAGGTACAACCTTATTCATGTTTTATCCATCTTGGCAATTGACAGACTTGGTGACCAGTAGCAGTCATTTTTTAAAGGCAGATTTCACAGTGGTCATCATTTTGTAACTAGGTTCTGAGTTATCACTGTTTTCACGTGGGTGATATGCCTTTTATGGGCTTCCCAGGTGGCTCAGACGATAGAGAATCTGCCTGCAATGCAGATCAAACCTGGGTTTGATCCCTGGTTTGGGAAGATCCCCTGGAGAAGGAAATGCCTACCCACTCCAGTGTTCATGCCTGGAGAATCCCATGGACAGAGGAGCCTGGCGGGCTACACTCCACGGGGTCACAAAGAGTAGGACATGACTGAGCAACTAACACACCTGCATTTTACAAATAAGCTTTGCAGGCATACGCTCTAGAACAGAGCAGTCATGGCCTGCCACTAGACTATGTCCCCTACCACAGCATGAACATTGAATGATTCACTTCTGGAGTCCAACAGACTTGTTTCCCTCCTTACTGTTTGTGTGACCTGGAGTGAGTTAATTCACCCCTCTGTGCTCACGGGTAAGGCGGGATGGTGATACAATCTACGTCATAGGGTTTTTATGAGACTCGGGTGAGCTAACTCTTATTAGTGATGCTCATGGTGCCTGTGGTCTCTCGGTGTTTGTCACCACGATCGTGCTGATTTGTCTGCTGGATATTGAAGTCTACCGTATGTGGTATTACTGGTCAGGAGGTGAAGAGGGCAACATGCCTGACTTGAAAGGGCTGAGCGAGGCCACAGTAGGGATTTGTGGGGCAGGAGGGTCTTGGGAGGGATAAATGGGAATTTCGCTAATTTGAGAATAGTGGTGAGAAGGCTGCTTTTGGCTGAAAGAAAGGCACAGGCATAGAAAGCAAGTCTCCAGAGGCGATGGTCTGTTTGAGGAAGGGTGCGGATGTGAGCACAGCTAGGGACTAAGGTCTAGGGTGTACGTGCTGTGTTCAGTCTCTAGGTCGTGTCTGACTCTTTGTGACCCCGTGGATTGCAGCACGCCAGGCTCCTCTGTCCATGAAATTTTACAGGCAAGAATACTGGAGTGGGTTGCCATTTCCTTCTGCAGAGGATCTTCCTGACCCAGGGATCAGACCTACGTCTGCTTTATCTCCTGCACTGGCAGGCGGGTTCTTTCCCACCTGGGAAGCCCCAGGGTGTGTGTATGAGTACATACGTATGTGTAGGGTGGGGTTGGACTATGGTAGGAAATAGACCTGGAGAGGAAGTGAGGGCCCATTGTGGAGCTTTGTTATGTCCAGTGAGGCCACTGGTCTCTATCCTTTGGAGACTGTCTGTTGGACTTCAGCATGGTGATATGAGCAGGACCCCGGCATGATCATTTAATTTTTCAGTGCTTTGATTTCCTCATCTGGAAAAGGATGCAAGAGTAGTCCTCCCCTGATAGGTTTTGTTTTAGGGAATTTCACGGGATGTGAGAGCTTTAGGCTATTAAACCAGCTGGTCCATCACATCACTACTGTGTAGGAAGGACTCCACCAATCCTGGCTTCTACCACCGGGCAAAGGGAACTGATCACAGGTACCTTTTGGCCTGGGCAGTGTACCTGTGTGCTGTGCCCTTCAGCAGGATCCCTCTGGCCGCTTTGTGCAGGGTGGACTGGTGGTCTGTCTGGGAGCATGTTTGTCCGCTGAGGGGCGTGGATCAGTGGATGGGGAGAAATGACACACACTTACTGGCTGGCTGAGCTATTTTTAGCCTAGCGTGTCTGAAGTAAAGGATAGAGTCTCATGGCATTTTTTAAGACGCAAAATTACTGTAAGCCAAGATTATGTAACTTGCCTGGGGACACTTGATTGTCCACCAGTGAGGCTGTGGTGGGTCTACTAAACTTTAAGCAGCTGGTGGACCCCCAAGGTCGCCAGCCTTGGCTTTTCTTCCTGCCTTGACGGAATTGGAAAATCGGAAGTGATGAGCTGTGGCCCCTGGGAAAGGCAGCCCCTGGCACACACACATAGATCTTACCTGGCAGCCAGCTTGGCACCAGGATGCCAGAGGGAGGCGGCAGGGAGTCCAGTGAAGAGCCTGCCTGGGGAGAGAGAAGGTGCAGAAGGTTGAAATCCTTCCCCCCACCCCACCCCCCAGGCCATGTCACATGAGTCTCTGAGCCTCAGTTCCTTAGTGCAGGATGCGCAGAGCCAGAGGTCAACATCAAAGGAGCATCTTGGAACCTCGGGGAGACAGAGGAGGGACACGGCCAGGACCAGGGGGTCCCGGGAGGGGGTGTGGCCGCCCTGCCCTTCCCTACCTGGGACTTCATGCCACAGAGGGCCAAAGATTGCTCGTTTCCAGAATGCTTTTTTTTTAAGCCTCTTCTCACATTGTCTTTCCTCCCTAAACTTGAGCCTGTGACCTCAGATGAATCTTCCCCTTTCCGGAGCCTGTTTCCTCTTCTGACAGTCCCGGATTCCAGGAGATATGAACGGCAAGGCATTCTTTCCCCGCTGTTCTTGCTCGGATTCCCATTAGATGGACTCTTTGCTTCTGTGTTTAATCTCCCCCATGAAACATACAAAGGAGGTGAATCGCATGTTGCTGACACTTCCCACTGAGCCTCCCACCCTCTGCTCCCCGCCTCCCTCACTGGGGGGAGCTTGCTGAGTCACTGCAAGACTTTTCTTGCTTTTCTGCACACACAGGCTGGAGCTGAGCTCCACTCTGCCCTCCTCACCCCCTGGACACCACTGTCTTAAAACCTGCACACGAAAGAAGGTCCAGGGATTGTTTTTTTCCAGTCATCATAAAAGAACCTCAAAATGCAAATGCAGGATGTCTCCAAATTACTGAGTTCACTGGGGCTCTCAGTACCCGTTAGTTTTTTGGTGTCTTTTTTTTTTTTTTTTAAAGAAAGGTTAAAATTCATCTGAATCAAGACTGGAAAATAAAGCTTGAGGTGTTAGGTTATTCTGAAAAGACTGTTAACACCTGTTGGCTAAGTGCATTAAACTGCTTTGAAATGAGTACTATTTTAAAAATCGCTTGCTATGAGGGTGATTTAAACCTATTTTTTTCTGGACTCAAAACTTCACATTTGTCTGTTGAAAAATATACTGTACTTGAAACAAATAAACATTAAAGTATAGTTTATTTTATTTCTAGGCGTTCATCTGAAGGGAAAATATGTCAAGACATTTATAGTCAGACACTGAAAACTTCGCCTTAATTTGCCCCATTGTATTTCCAGGGAGCCCAGTCATATATAATATCATCAGGCCTCCCAAGGCCTCCTTGAAGCGCCACCAGATACTCCTGGCACAACAGGAGATCGGGGGAGGTGGGGAGAGAAGGCTGGGGAATGGTTTCCAGTCCTAATTCTATAGTTCCTGTGATTTTTTTTTTTTAACAGGGTCAGGGGAAAAAGAGAGAAGAAAGGACTCTGCTGTTACTTTTAGTTTTGCTTTGATTTTAAAACTATTTTGGCTTTCCTGGTGGCTCAGCCGGTAAAGAAACTGCCTGCAATGCAGGAGACCTGGGTTCTGTCCCTGGGTTGGGAAGATCCCCTGGAGAAGGAAGGAGCTACCCACTCCAGTATTCTGGCCTTGGAGAATTCCATGGACTGTATAGTCCATGGAGTGGCAAAGAGTTGGAGGCTGTTTCACTTTTAAAACCATTTAAAAAGGAACATTCATGACACCCTGGGTGTGTAAGATGGGACTGCATTGGCTCATTCCACCCTCTATCAACTATTGAGTTATTATGGGCTCAGTGGCAGAGGTCTACCAGAAAGCCCTGCCCTCAGGATGCACACAACCTAGTGGGGAAGCCAGTCAGCTGAATGTCTACTTAGGAGGGGCAAGCCTGGTCTGTTGAGAGCAGCGAGGAGGAAGTTATCCTAGCAGAGACTGAGGTGCTGAGACACACACGGCCATTCACACGCCAAGTTGCTTATGTTATATTGTCAATGGTGACCTAAATATTCATATTTTTCATTGTTGTTTGGAGGTAAGTGTGTATTTGTGAAACCAGCACTAAAATCTATTCCACAAGCACATCTTTTGCTATTGTTATGTTAGTTGCTCAGTCGTGTTCAACTCTTTGCGACCCCATGGCCTATCCATGGAATTCTGCAGGCAAGAATGCTGGAGTGGGTTGCCATAAACATACCTATCGCCTCCAAAAGCTTCCTTTTTATTTTTTTCTTTTTGCGATAAGAACACTTATGATCTTCATATTTATGGTTTAATCTAGGGCACTGCTAACTTTAAGACGACACTCTATATCTGATGATCTTTAGAAGAGCTAAGCTGCTTTGCTGTTGTTCAGTTGCTCGGTTGTATCCGTCTTTTGTGACCCCATGGACTGCAGCATGGCAGGCTTCCCTGTCCTTCAATATCTCCTGGAGTTTGCTCAAACTCACGTCCGTTGAGTTCGTGATGCTGACTAAGCTGCTTAAACATCCCCAGACAGGGAGATCATTCATGCAGCATTCATGCCCCTGTGATGGCTGCAACCAGGTCCTTTAATCTACTATAACCTAGACCTTGGGTGAGGAGGAAAGAAAAGGGAACTCCTCTGAGACTACTTAGAAGTCAAGATGTGCAAAAATAATCCTTTTTGGGGGCCCTCAGCCATGAGAAATTGTGTATAGGGTAGAAAATTTCATCCTTACCAGGGAGTTCACCGTATTAATGTTTGTAATTTTTTTTCTCATTTAATGAATCTTAGTTAAATAAAAATCCCCCTCCTCCCACTCTGAGCTAGACAATATTAAGAGACATTTAGGAAGAAAACAGGTCACACAAAGCCTCGAGTGATTAGGAATTCATAAAACTGAAGGCAGGGAGCTGGGTGAGAAAAAAGCAGTATCTCAGAAACTCAAGATCAGGAACAGTGATGATCACAACATGTGTTTGCTGAGTGTCTCTGCCTGTCAGCCTCCCAGCTGAGTACTTTAACCTTACTGCCTCAATTAAGCTGCACAGCAGTGTAGTCAGTAGGGTTATTACCCCATTTTCCAGATGAGGGAACTGAGGCTGAGAGGGGCTTTGTAATTAGCCCAGGGTTTCACAGCAGGCAAGAGTCACACTATGGTTTGATCACCCAAACCCAGAGGTGATCTTTACCCTCAATTCTAACTCTGCAGGTGGTGCCCCACTTTATAGGTGGGAAAACTGAGGCCTGGGCAAGTTCAAGCAAGCCTCAGGTCATAAGATGAGGCACAACCAAAACCTTTTCATTGGTGATGACTTTGTCTGGGTCTTCAGTGGGAACCAGCGTATGTACAAAGAGAATCTACCATGAGTTCACATGATCCTGGCCTTCTTGAGATCAGGGACCATGCATGGCTCATCATTGTATCAGCAACATGGAACACAGGACCCCGTGCAGAAGTGATGCCGGAGACCTTTCTTGACTGGATAAAGGCTATGAGAAAAGAAGCGGGCCCAGAAGTTTAAACACAACCGTTAATAACTGGGGGCTTCCCTGGTGGCTCAGATGGTAAAGAATCTGCCTGCAATGTGGGAGACTTGGGTTCGATCCCTGGGTCAGGAAGATCCCCTGGAGAAAGGAAAGGCTACCCACTCCAGTATTCTTCCCTGGAGAGTTACATGGACAGAGGACCCTGATGGGCTACATCCATGGGGTCGCAAAGAGTCGGATATGACTGAGCAACTAACACTTTCACTTTTTATTAATAACTGAGCTCCACACGGATGAGCACAGGGCCTGTCCTCCTAGGCCTCGTGGCCTATACTTTATGTGAATTATTAAAAAGGTCTTCTCCCTGGGTAAGCCTCTGTGCAAAAGGAAAACTTTCTGGTCTTCCTGGCAGACACGTGCCCCTAAGGTCTTGGCAAAGGATTTGGAATTTCAGACCCTCCTCCTATTTCCCTGGCAAATTGCCTTTTCTGCAGTATGGAAATTGCCCAGATGTACAAATAAGACTATTTTTTAAAAAAAATTTAGTCACCGAGTGTCTAACATAGGACCTAAAATCTGATGGATATTCACGATACATCAACTGAACACATAAATAATTTTTTTAAATTTGTAATTGCTTTATTTTTTCTTTTTTTTTTATTTTTTAAATTATGAATGTATGATAACACATTTACAGGGGACTTGGAAAATACAGAGCAAGATTACATATAGTTCCATGATATACTACAATTACTTTTCAAGTAGATAAATTAAGATTTCTAGTTGGAGTTTCAATATCAAAACCAAAAATTCATAGATCAGATCAGTCACTCAGTCGTGTCCGACTCTTTGCGACTCCATGAATTGCAGCACGCCAGGCCTCCCTGTCCATCAAAGGGATATACAAAAAAGTAAGATATAGTAGACCTGAAAATCACCATGAACCAATTCAACATAGTTAAGGTTAATACAGTTTTCACACAACAGCAGGTTCTATTCCATTCAAGTTCCCATAGACTATAAACCAGAAGACACCGAAACATAGCCAGTGACTAAAACAAGGTACAAAAACTTCGTGGTCTAAAGGTATTGAAATCATACAGAGCCTGTTCTCTTATCACTGTAGAATTAGAATTTTAAAGGTAGTGCTAAAATGGTCTACTGTGATTAGAATATAATGAACACAGTAGAAAGTTGGAGCACGTATCATGGAAAAGGTTGGATTTGAACTGGTCTCATAAGGGATTCGAGGATGTGGATGTGTTGAGGAAGAAAAAGAGCATTCCAGTTGGAGGGAACAGAGGTGTCGGTCTGGGGCAGGGATGGGATGTGATCGGCTGCGCTCCGCTCAGGGAAGTCTCTGCAGGCGTGCAGAGAGTTGCCTGCTTTTATTTTTAGATTTGTTTATTTGTTGCTTTTGGCGGCACTGGGTCTCATTGCTGAGCTCGTGGGCCTTCTCTAGTTGCGGCGAGCAGGGGGTTACTGTTCACGTGGTACTCGGGCCTCTCAGTGGCGGCTCCTCTTGCTGTGAAGCACAGGAGTGTGTGTGGGAGGGGCTTCAGTAGATGCGGCACACGGTGTCCTTGTCCCGAGGCAAGTGGGATCTTCCCGGACCAGGGATTGAACCCGGGCCCCCTGCCTTGGCAGGCGGAGTCTTTACCACTGGACTACCAGGAAAGCCTGAGAGTTGCATCCTTAAAAGAGGCACCATTCTATTCTCACGGTGTTCCATGCTTGCGCCCCATGCCCACAGAATACAGTCATTTTAATGGTATTTTGAAAACATCACTCAGGTTGCTGAATGCAGAATGATTTGGGGGGATTTCATAGCAGCTGCAAGAAAACAAGTTAGAGAAGGATATTTACAGGTTTTCAGGTAAATAGTAATAACGAATTGGATCACCTTGGAGCCCATAAAGGGGTCAGATGAATGTGGAGGGACAGTGGTTGGTGATGCATTGCCGATGGAAGGCTTTAGGTAGGGGAGGTCTTGAACCTAACTCTGAGGTCCTGGGAATAAGAGTAGGGACCCTTTCCAGACGTTATCTCTGCTCATTCTTGCCAATAGCACACATCTGTGCCTTCAAGCCCCAAATCAGTGTGCAGTTCAATGATGTTCACTCTCTGCTTTCCAGAATCCACGTGCAATAGCAGTAGCAGCATCTGTCATGTCCATCAATTTTGTTGAATTCCTCCGTAGCCTTCTCTGCCTCCCCTGAGGTGTGCATTTCCCAAACCCCTTCCCTTTGCCTACTTTTGATGAGCGTCTAATTTCATAGCATCTTCATCACTTATCAGTTTGTTCAACATTCTTTTTTTTTTTTTTAAGCAAGGATTGATTAAGGGTTTCTTCTCATCCCCATTTCTGAGTCTCATTACTTCCCTGTTTCTTCTTGGTTATTAGTGGCCCTGTTTTCTCTCAAGTGCCTCTTATCTTTGAAAAGCCCTTGTGATTCTCTTAAGCCCGTTTGCCATTTTGCCGGCCTGTCTTCCTTTTCCCCATCAGCCTTAATTACGGTGTCACAGTTTTCTTTCATTCCCTCTTCCCTTCGCCAGGTACAACTGTAGAAACTTGACTGCCCTGAGTTTGCCAAGCCGTGTTTGACTCAACACGAAAGCTCAATAAATATTAGTTAAATCTGTTCCTTTTCTTGAATGTGCAGACTTTCACAAAACCATTTATAATGCTTCCGATATATGCTCTCTTTTATATTTCTAGAGGGCTTCCCTGTGGCTCAGTGGTAAAGAATCCGCCTGCCAGGCAGGAGACACGGGTTTGATCCCTGGGTCAGGAAAATCCCCTGGAGGAGGAAATGGCAACCCACTCCAGTACTCTTGCCTGGAGAATTCCATGGACAGAGGAGCCTGGTGGGCTACAGTCCATGGGGTTGCAAAAGAGTTGGACACAACTTAGCAACTAAACAACAACACAACCTGATTCCAGACATTCCCTGGGTAAACTCACAAAATATTTATTTCTCTATGAGTCGATAGCAGTGAGGTGGATTTTCACCCATGACTATGGGAATACCTCAAAAGTATTGAATATCCATCTTGAATGTTGTCAGTTCTTATGTACGTATTTAATTTTTAAATTAGTTGCTAGATGACTTTTGACTTTTTTGCATAATGATTATGGATCTCAGTTTCTATACCTGGTAAGTGGCAATAATCAAAGAATCAAAAAAATTTAGGGTCATTTACAGAGTATGTGTTTATTCTACATACGGGAACTATACTAGGTTTCAAAGATGAAAAATGGTTAAGGCTAGGAAGGAGAACGAAAATAGGATGTTTGTTGGAATGATCCCTTGAATGTCCAGGTGGAAGTCAAAGAATTGTTTGCCCTGAATTGAAACTGTCCCCTGAAGCAAGGTCATTTCTTTAAACTATATCTGGCCTGTCTCTTGTTAAAGGTAAAATGAGGTAACATTTGAAAATGTTTTCAATAAACAGAATTACTTTATTCATTCCACACTGGGAAATTATCATTAAAATCAGTGGTTAGAAGATTTATACAACGGATGGGGCATTTGGTGACTGAAAGGAGATTTTCGAGGATCGATGCAAATAGTTATTTCTGGAAATAGCCTGTTGTTTGCTGATTACTGCTAGTTGGCATCTGTTTCATGCTTTTTCCCTTAAAGTAGCTAGAGATTTGTGATGGAATTACCTATGCAAATTGAATACTTCGAAAAAACCTTTTGCAAACCTGTATGTTATATTTATAAACTTTACATTGTACTAAAGTCAGCAAATGTCACAGAATTAAAATCAGTAAATGCAAAAGTGAAGGTTTCCATAGCAACAGTAACTAACCCACATTGCATGTAAAATAGAATGTACATTAGGATTTACATTTAATCGTCTATTAGTAGAGAAAAATACTATACAGAGCAGGTGCAATATGGTGACGTTCAGGTGACCCTAGCAGCTCTTTATCTTTTCAACTTCAGGCTTTAGCTAGTATAGCTCTCTTGTATCTGCCTAATTTTGACTCCTTCAAGGAAAATGAGGTATGGAAAATTAGAGGTGGTGTTAGGGCAGAGGTATGCACCCTAGATTTAAATGTAGCAGAACATCATCCTTGCATAAATTATCAATCAACTCGGTAGGTGTTTCAGAGAAAGAAATAGATCTCGAATACTAAATGTTTATGAAGTTGTTGCAGGAAGCATACTTAAGAATTTCTGTCTCCATAGTCAGTTTACCCAAATGTTCAGTGCCTCTAAAGCACAGTCATGCAAGGTGATTTTGTGGCTTTGAACTGGTTGTGCAAAGGCCCGTTAGGAGGGTGGCAGGACCACAGCAAAGATATGGATCATAGCTCCAGCCCACTGCTTCTGGGCATCTGGCTTCCCTCATTGAACTGCGTAGTCCTCCTATAATGCAACCTTTATCTACCACTAAGGGTTCTCAGTGTTTCAAATTGGAATGAGAGGAGGATGTGAGGTATTTTGGGGACTTGTAGTCATGCATGGATGTGGGAGCAGAACCTTAAAGAAGGCTGAACACCAAAGAATTGATGCTTTTGAAAATTGTGGTGCTGGGGAAGACTCTTGAGAGTCCCTTGGAGAGCAAGGAGCTCAAACAAGTCAATCCTAAAGGAAGTCAATCCTGAATATTCATTGGAAGGATGATGAATCTGAAGCTCCAATACTCTGGCCACCTGATGTGAAGAGCTGACTCATTGGAAGTGACCCTGTAGCTGGGAAAGATGGAAGGCAAAAGAAGAGAGCTGCAGAGGATGAGATGGTTATGTAGCATCACCAACTCACTGGACGTGAGTTTGAAACTCAGGGAGATAGTGAAGGACAGGGAAGCCTGGCATGCTGCAATTCATGGGGTCACAAAGAGTTGGACAGGACTTAGTGACGGAACAGAACAAAGAGCTCTTTATGTGGATGAGGGCATGGCTACAGGTGGCTGCTTGCATAAGGAAGCATCACTCCAAAAGCTAGACTCTGCCTTTGACTGTCTTCCCTGGAGATGGCCTGTCCTGAGCTGTGGGCTTTCACGGCAGGATGTCTCCCCTCTCTAAGGCCTCCCTGATCCTTGTGGTGAGTTCTGAGTCACCACCAAGAACACAGGCCTCCCCCGTCTCAGTCTAGATTAGGAGGTGGCTCTAGATGGAGACACTTATTGAACAAAATTTTCTTTTATAAAATTTGAAGAGATATTAGTACTGGCTAAACATCTGATTCTCTCTAAAATGCAGTCAGTTTTCAAAAATAACTTAAAATGAATCATAAGGTTTTCCTCCATATACTTGCACAGTCTTTAGTATTTCTCGGCTTTGGTTTCCAGTTCTTTGATACGGCAGATCTGGAGGAAGGCACGGAGTCTGCTTTTATCAAGTAACCATGGTAATTTCTAAAAATTTCTTTTAAAATCAGTCCATTAATTTTGTAAAGCATAAGGTGTTAAAATGAGATTATTTGGCTAGAAGGTCTGAATTTTGCCACCAGCCTGGAAACCCTGACTTTACTCACAACCCTCTTCCTTGCATAGTGTTAATAGACATTTTTGCTTTCAATGTTCTGGTGTTTTCCCTATCATTTCCAGTGGGTATTTTCAAACGGGTCTGCCTCACTTTCCAGTGAATACCTGTTGGGTATTTTGGGGGCACATTTTCTGGGCCATCAGATGAGTCCTGGCTTTCTTCTGCTTTTCCTTGCCCTGATTTTGAAAACACCAATGTCCTGAGGTTGCCCATGGTCTGTTCTACCTGCTGTGTCTTGGAGTACATGTCACCTTTTCTTATCACATAAAACTTTTATTATATGCTTATTGAGAAAGCTCTTTCAGACTTTGCCTTGTTAAATCCAACCTCACTCGTGCATACATAAACGGGAATATAAATGAAATACATCGGTTATATGTTCCTAAGAGTGTTCATATTCAGAGCCTGGCATTTTGTTCTTTGACTCATAGCTGTCCATGGGTTTCCATGTTGTATCGTCTCTGGGCCATCAGGAACGCTGGTGAGACAGCACACTTCAAAATAACCTGTTTAAAAAAGGCCATTGGTGCTGAGCTCCGAGCAGACTTTCAGTACATTGTTGTTATTGTTTAGTCACTAATCTTGTCTGATTCTTTGCGACCCCATGGACTGCAACATACCAGGCTTCCCTGTCCATCACCATCTCCTGGAGCTTGCTTAAATGCATGTCCATTGAGTCGGTGATGCCATCCAACCTTTGCCATCTCATCCTTGGTCACCTCCTTCCTCCTCCTGCCCTTCGTCTTTCTCAGCATCAAGTCTTTTCCAGTGAGTCAGCTCTTCCCATCAAGCGGCCCAAGTATTGGAGCTTCAGCTTCAGCATCAGTCCCAGTGACACAGAGCTCACCTAATTTTGAACTCAGTGTTCAGAAACCTAGCTCACCTTACTGGGTGCACAATCTCCCTGATTCTGATCTTGAACCATTTGATTCTGAGAGGTTCAAAATTGATCCTTTTTGGCTTTCATTTTCTCCCAAGTCATTCACACCCAATCTGAAAATCCTGATGTTTCTGTTTTTGATATTGGCACATGCACAATGACAGTGATGGCTTGACAGAAATGATAACATCTTATTCTAAAACACGCACTGAGACTTCAGAGCCCAGGGCCACTGATACTAGAAAAAAGTGAGCACTCTAGAATTAATGGAATTATATACAGAGATAGAAATATTTGGGATTTTACGGCAAGCATTATTTTGCAATCTGCTTTTTCAGCTTAAAATATGTTCTAAACATTTTTTCATTAAATAGGATATAAAATTGGACTTTGAGACCTTTGTATTCTCCAACCTATGTTTTACCATGATACATAACCAAAGTGCTTTTGGTCTTGTTGTTTAATTTTGTGGTGTTTTCCATGGGTTTTTGGTATTGCCCAACTCTGTCTGGTTTATGTGGGGAGTTGGAGATATTTTAAAATGATGCTATCATTGTTTGTAAGACTCAAAAAACATAAAAAACCCAAATGTCTGTGAACTGGTGAATGGATAAATGAAATGTGATATATTCATACAATGGAATATTTTGAAGCCATAAAAAGGAATGGAATCTAATAAATCTAATATATACTATTGGCAAGGATGAACCTCAAAAATATTATGCTGAATAAGTCTGTCACCAAAGACCATGTATTATATGATTATGTGGGTGGGATGGGGTGGGAACAGGAGTCTCTGCCATGGGCAGAAGGGAAGTAAGCTGGAAACGGTTATGAGGGTGAATGTCCAACTTGGTAAATATACTAAAAATGAAAACATGTGCATTTTTATGGCTTGTCGATTATACCTCAATAAAATCACTTAAAATTACCTTCCTGCCGCCACTGCTGTTTTCCCAGAATATTAAGTTTAAAGACTAAACATAGACTAAAGAATATGATATAAAATAATATTAAACTATCCTTTGATTTGCTTATTTTATTTTTAATTCTTTTTTTAGAAAACTTTTTTAGAACTAAAACAATTTGGTTTCTGTTTATCTTTTTAAGGCATGAGGTGAGGTACTGAAAGCAGAACAAAGACGGGGTTTCGTCACAAGGTCTCCCAGTGAAGAGACTATTGACATCACCAGGGTTAACTGGATGTCAGATTCTCTTTTCACCTGGCCTTACCCCATTCCTGTCCTCTGCTCTCGCACTTCCCATGTGGAGAAGCCCACCTCTTTTTGAGGCAATTCAACCTATTGTCTGAGGTTCCAAGTGTTGAGAGGAATAGAAAAGATTAAACTGAAGTCTTAGGCGCTTTCAATCATAAGTCATTTTCTAAGCTCTTAGAGACCAAGTTCAGTCTTTCCTAAGACAGTCCTCCACTCTCCAAATGTTGGGAGTTGAATTAGCCCACACTTCTAGGTGTTTCTCATTGTTGGGCTAAACATCCTCAGAGGCCTGAAGGCACCCTTTGGGCACATGTGCCAGCCTCCTTCACGGCATTTTTACCAACCTACCTCTTGACTCATCTGACTCTCCCTAAACAGCGAGCAAGCGTCTCGCTGGCTGATTGCCCTCCTTGGCCATTTGTTCCACTGTTTGTGGAACACTTAGAATGTGACAAGTTACCCCACAGGTGATCTGGGCAATTTGATTCCAGTACGATGGATCATCTGCTTCCCGTGCTTTGTTTATAGAAGTCATAAACATTTGTGTAGGTCATGTCATCTTTTGCTGAACAATACTGACAGTAAAGTAACAGAGGCTAGTTTCACAATGGTGATCAGAAGCTGTAAAATCTTTTTCTTTCCTTATACTGATTTCCAGTCTACTTGCAAATGTTCCTCTTGATTGTAACACAATGAGAGGGGTCTGGAGTGCTTATCTGCATCTGTGTGGGTGTGCTCAGTCACTCAGTCGTGTCCAACTCTTTTGTGGCTCCATGGTCTGTAGCCTGCCAGGCTGCTCTGTCTATGGAATTCTCCAAGCAAGAATACTGGAGTGGGTTGCCATTTCCTTCTCCAGGAGGTCTTCTCCACTCAGGGATCAAACCTGGGTCTCTTGTGTCTCCTACATTGGCAGGTGGATTCTTTACCATGATGCCATCTGAGGAGCCCTATCTACATTTACTTGTAACCAACGATGCCATGAATTTACTTAAGAATCTGAGAAGACCATTTGAATTCATTCATTTTTTTTTTCAAAAATATTGGTTAAGTACTTGCTGTATACTAGACATCTCTTCTCAGTGCATGGGGTGGGGGGGTGAAAGAATCTGCCTGCAATGCAGGAGACCTCGGTTTGACTCCTGGGTCAGGAAGATCCCCTGGAGAAGGACATGGCAACCCACTCCAGTATTCTTGCTTGGAGAACTCCATGGACAGAGGAGCCTGGTGGGCTGCAGTCCATAGGGTCACAAGAGTCGGACAAGACTGAGCGACTAAACCACCACCAGTGGGGGAAAGAAGCAATGTCCACAGAACAAAGTGCGTTTTGTTTGCTGTTTTATAACTCACAGTTCGGTGGGGAAACCAGATGGCAAGCAAGTAAGCAGATCCATGCATAATACAGTAGTAAGTAGTGATGAGATACTGTGGAGACAACGTGGAGCCCCTGGGGGTAGCTGTGGTGGGTACAGCTAATGTGATCAGTGAAGACCTCTTCTAGAAGACAGCATTTGAGCAGGACCCAGAGAACGTGTAGGAGTGACAGCCTGGTGTGTGGGTTACTTTTTAATGACCGGTTTTCTTCTTTTTAAAAAAACTCACTGACATATAGATGCTTTACAACGTTGTGTTAGTTTCTGCTTTATATAAACGTGAACCAGCTACAAATCTGCCCTCTGTTTTGGATTTCCTTCCCATTTAGGTCACTCAGAGCACTGAGCTCTGTGCTGTACAGCGGGTTCTCATTAGTTATTTATACACACATAGCAGTGTGTATCGGAGAAGGCGATGACGCCCCACTCCAGTACTCTCGCCTGGAAGATCCCATGGACGGAGGAGCCTGGTGGGCTGCAGTCCATGGGGTCGTGAAGAGTGGAACTGGACTGAGCGACTTAACTTTCATGCATTGGAGAAGGCAATGGCAACCCACTCCGGTGTTCTTGCCTGGAGAATCCCAGGGACCGGGGAGCCTGGTGGGCTGCCGTCTATGGGGTCATACAGAGTCGGACAAGACTGAAGTGACTTAGCAGCAGCAGTAATGTATATATGTCAATCCCCATCTCCCAATTCATCCCCCACTTTTCCCCCTTGGTATCCATATGCTTGTTCTCTATGTCTGTGTCTTTATTTATGCTTTGTAAATAAGGTCGTCTATACCAGTTTTTTCAGATACACTTTAATATATGTTGTTTGTTTTTCTCTTTCTGACTTATTTCACTCTGTATAACGGTCTCTGCTAAGCTGCTTCAGTTGTGTCCGACTCTGTGCGACCCCAGAGACAGCAGCCCACTAGGCTGCCCCGTCCCTGGGATTCTCCAGGCAAGAACACTGGAGTGGGTTGCTATTTCCTTCTCCAATGCATGAAAGTGAAAAGTGAAAGTGAAGTCGCTCAGTTGTGTCCAACTCTTTGCGACCCCATGGACAGCACCCCACCAGGCTCCTCCATCCATGGGATTTTCCAGGCAAGAGTACTGGAGTGGGGTGCCATTGCCTTCTCCAATAACAGTCTCTACTTCTCTACAAATGACCCAACTTCATTTCTTTTTATGGCTGAGTAATAGCCCATCCTAAAGGAGATCAGTTCTGGGTGTTCATTGGAAGGACTGATGCTAAAGCTGAAACTCCAATACTTTGGCCACCTCATGCGAAGAGTTGACTCATTGGAAAAGACCCTGATGCTGGGAGGCATTGGGGGCAGGAGGAGAAGGGGACAACAGAGGATGAGATGGCTGGATGGCATCACCGACTTGATGGACATGAGTTTGAGTGAACTCCAGGAGTTGGTTATGGACAGGGAGGCCTGGCGTGCTGCGATTCATGGGGTCTTGAAGAGTCGGACACGACTGAGTGACTGAACTGAACTGAATATTCCATTGTACGTATGTACCACATCTTTGTGCATTACACTGTTGATGGACATTTAGTTTGTTTCCAATGACTAGTTTTCTTTAAAAAAAAAAAAGAAGGAAGCATATGTATATATATGTATGTTTATTATAAATTTAACTGAGAGAAATATTTATAGTTCCGAGTTTATGAATAATAATAAAATATACAATACTCTTTGTCATAGATTCCAGAGAACCAATCGGTTCTCCCAAATGCTTTCACTGTTTTGTGCTGGACTCTTGTATTCATAGCCAAACTATAATTTGAATTGACAAGAGTGGTTTTGATATGAAAGTTGACTGATACTTTCTTTCACATTAATGGATAAGAAGAAAGTGAAACAACAGAGATGAATATCTGAATTTCTCTTTCCTCAATGGCATGAGTTACTTCTCTTCTGAATAAGAGTGAGTGAAAGTCAGTCAGTCATGCCCGACTCTTTGTGACCCCATGGACTATACAGTTCATGGAATTCTCCAGGCCAGAATACTGGAGTGGGTAGCCTTTCCCTTCTCCAGGGGATCTTCCCAACCCAGGGATCGAACCCAGGTCTCCCACACTGCAGGCAGAATCCTTACCAGCTGAACCACCAGGGAAGAGGGGTTTTTAAATTCTGGAAGGGTATTTCCTCAAATGTGCTATTCACAGTGTGATGGCTACCAACAAGAAATGCATGCTTAATCTTCACTGTCAGTGATTTATCGATCACTTTTGTAAGTCTAGACAATCAACAAAGCAAAAAAAAAACCAAGTCCTGATTTATAACACGGACTGATTTCTGTGGTGTAAATACTCCCACTGTGGCCAATTTAAAGTTACCGATGTGCGGTCATTAAACGTGGCATCGGGAAGAGCTGCCCACATGATGGGGAGTATCCATCATATAGGAACAGTAGACATGAATAATCCCAAAAGCTCAGTAACAGCAACATGGAAAGAAATAACTTGGAAGTTGAAGCATTCAGTACGGTCGTTTTTAATATAACTTATTTAACTGGAAATGAACCATTCTTTCATGAAATTCCTGAAGATGTTACACCAAGATCACTGATCTGTGCTGCCTTCACCCACTGCGTAGTGAAGTGTGTGGATGCTCGAGTGAAGGCTGGGAAAGTGGGGTGTGGGAAGGCCCTCAGATGGGAAACCCAGGGGGTCAGGGTTGTGGATACAAAGTGGACTCAAGGAGGGAGGTGGGCAGCAGAGGTAGTGTGGCCAGAAGAGAAGGCGTCTTTGTGCCTGGTGGAGGAGTCATTTTAAGGGGAGTAGGAGTGACCCATGGATGTGAGAGTTGGACTGTGAAAAAGGTAGAGCACCGAAGACTTGATGCCTTCAAACTGCGCTGTTGGAGAAGGCTCTTGAGAGTCCCTTGGACTGCAAGATCCAACCAGTCCATCCTAAAGGAAATCAACCCTGAATACTCACTGGAAGGACTGATGCTGAAGCTGAAGCTCCAATACTTTGGTCACCTGATGCAAAGAATGGACTCATTGGAAAAGACCCTGATGCTGGGAAGGATTGAAGGTAGGAGATGAGGGCAACAAAGGTTGAGATGGTTCGATGGCATCATGACTCAGTGGACATGAACTTGGGCAAACTCTGGGAGATGGTGAAGGACAGGGAAGCCTGGCGTGCTGCAGTCCACGGGGTCGCAGAATGGGACATGGCTTGGCAACTGAACAACAAGAAGAAGAAGTAGTGGCCCACTGGGAACCATGCCCTTATGTGTGCCCACCTTCCACTGGCACACACCATCCTTAACATCCTTAAGATGTCAAGCCCCCAACCAACTATGTGATTTTGCAGGAGCTACTCATCTCCCAGGTCACTTTTCTTACCCAAGATTAGAAAGTTGGACTAATGTGACATGCGGGCTTCCTTCTAATTCTGACTATCTCTGAATCTGGTTGTGAGACTTCCAGTCCTTTTCCTATGGTGAATGCGTGATGCCTGTCTGTGTGGAGCCTGGTCTTTCTCAGCATGTCCTTCATACTGATACGGGCATGGTTCATTTTCTCAACACCTTGAATCCACCTCATCTTCTGCATCTCCTACTTTCCTCTGAATGTAGGGGCCTGCCCCAACAGCTGTCTTGTGAGAAATCCAGTGACTTGCTTTTTTCAGCTAAGCCTCTAGGGATGATGGGGGAGCAGCCACTCATTTCCAGTCTTGTTGCTGGTCAGCATTCCAGCTCACATCAGCTCCTGTCACTGTCTGAATGGACGAGTCCCTAAGACTGAGATGTATGGTTGAGAAAAGGTTGCAGGTAGGGAAACAGACTCAAAGAACTTCCTGAGTGCTGTTCTAGAATCTCCACATTAATCTTCTAGACCCCTTCTAAATTTGGAACCAAAAAGCTGTGTCTTCTTCAGATTGCTAAGATGGAGGGTGATCGAAGGTATCACTGCGGAAGTGAACGCCTGTGTATCAGTTGTGACAAGCTCCACACTCAAGGGACGAAGTGCTTGGACTGTACCCGTGTGACTTACACTTCCGGCCTCAGTAAGAATGATGTTTTATTAATAGAAACACTCACAGTGTAGTGGTTAAGATTCAGCCTTCGACCAGACTGTCTGCATTTGGATTTCAGGTCAACCATCCCATGGTCAGGTTACCCAACAGTCTGTTTCTTCATTTCGAGATGCAAAGTGATAACGATAATGAGCTTCCCAGGTGGTGCTAGTGGTAAAGTGAAAGTGAAGGTGAAGTCCCTCCGTCGTGTCCGACTCTTTGTGACCCTGTAGACTGTAGCCCACCAGGCTCCTCTGTCCATGGGATTCTCCAAGCAGCAATACTGGAGTGGGTTTGCCATTTCCTTCTCCAGGAGATCTTCCCAACCCAGGGATCGAACCCAGGTCTCCCATCTATCACTGCAGGAGACGTAAGAGATGTGGATTCTATCCCTGGGTTGAGAAGATCCCCCTGGAGGAGGGCATGGCAACCCGCTCTAGTATTGTTGCCTGGAGAGTCCCATGGGCAGAGAAGCCTGGTGGGCTATAGTCCCTAAGTCGCAAAAGGTTGGACACAAATGAAGTGACTTAGCACGCATGCACAATGACAATAGCTACGTTATCAGGCCTTTGTTAGAATTAGGAGGATTTTTACTGTTACACAGTGTTCATATAACATGGTAGTTTTATTTTTCTATTTATTTTTCAAAATATTTATTCTTCTGGCCATGTCGGAACTTAGCTGCAGCATGAGGGATCTTTTGTTGTGGCACGCGAGCATGGTTGTCCCAAGGCATGTGGAATCTTAGTTCCCTGTCCAGGGATTGAACCAGAGTCTCCTGCGTTGGAAGCTGGATTCTTAACCACTGGATCACCAGGGAAGTCCCCCATGGTAGTTTTAGAAGCCCCATCATACCTAAGATTTCACTTTCTCTTTATAGTTGGGGCTGCTATGACAAAAATACCACAGAGTGTGTGATTTCAGCAACATATTTATTTTTCCCAGATCTGGAGTCTGGGCGGTCCAGCATCAAGACACTGGCAGGCCTGGGGTCTGATGAGACACTCTTCCCGACTGTGGTTAGCCGCCTTGTTGTGTAGCTTCACACAGCTGGTAGAGCAGGCTCTACTTTGGTCTCTTTCTTCCAGTGAGGTGGCGGTGCTGGTTTAGTTGCTAAGTTGTGTCCGACTCTTGTGACCACATGGACGTAACCTGCCAGGCTCCTCTGTCCATGGAATTCTCCAGGCAAGAATACTGGAGTGAGTTGCCATTTCCTTCTCCACAGGATCTTCCCGACCCAGGAATTGAACCCAGGTCTCCTGCATTTCAGGCAGATTCTTTACCAGCTGAGCTACAAGGGAAGCCAATGAGGACACTAATCCTATTGTGGGAGCTCCGCTCTCTTGACCTAATCACCTTCCCAAAGTCTCTATCTCCAAATACCACCACATTGTGTGGTGAAGATGTCAACACACAGGTTTTGAGGGGATAAGGCATGAAGCCCGCAGCAGCCCTCCTCTCTGAAGAAGCTTGGTCGATATCAGCACCTCCATTTCAGAGGAGTCAGCAGAGCATGATCCACCTCTTCCCAAACTTCAGTCATTTGTGAATTACTTTTTAGGATTTTTGCCATCTGTGTACTGGAATTCTATCTCTGGAGCTGGCTTGCCTGAGATTAATTTCCAGTTAAGATCATATTAATACTTATGAGTGTCTTTGGGGAAGTTCATTAACCTCTCCAGGCCTCAGCTTCCTCACCTAATGAAAGTATAACAATAACAACAACAACAATAACAATATAATGATGGCTATGCCCACGTCATAGTGTGGTTAAGAATTAAATGAAACAACGAGGCATGGAGCACGGTGCCCGATCAATGGTGGTGCCAGTTGTCATTGCCAACATCGGCATCAGCCGTAACATCACCATCCTCTTCTTCATCCTTATTCTTATCACCATCATGACCATCGTCATCCCATGAGAGGAAACAGGGCTTCAGAGAGGTGAAGGGACCAGGCTAAAGACAAGCATGGAGGTGGAAGGTCTTGGGCAGGCAGTGCCCCGTGTGAACAAGAAATGGTTCTGCGTTAGACTCTGCACGCTTATGACAGTGCTGGTCTTCATCCTCCGACGAAGGATGTGTTCCTTCTTAAAAGACTCCTTTGAAACTGTGGCTATGAAACATAGTCCAGTGAAGAAGGCATTGGGCCTAGAGTCCAAGTTCTGTGTTGAATTCTGTCTCCTCATTGACTAACCTTGAGTATGACCTTGAGCAATTCACTTCCCTTTGAAGCTCAGTTTCTTCATCTGCAAATCAGAGTATTAGACTAGACAGCCTCTATGGTCTCTCCAAATGTTGCAGTGATCTTTATTTATTAGATTTAATTGATTTATGTATTTATTTATTTTCAAATGTATTCTTAAGCCTGATAAAATAATACGAAGTAGTGCACAGAATTTTGAAAAGTGAAAGAGAGCTATCGCTTATTACTGCATCCCCTAAAAGTTTCGTGCTGGCCTATTATACCCCAATCCTTGTGTCGTAGTAAAGTGTGCTACTTTATCATCTGTGTTTTCATTAACCTTGCTTCAAGTGTATTTTCCATATTGATGCCGTTTTGTGTATTGATTGTTTTTAAATGGCACTTAGGAAAAAAAATAAAAAATTCTGCACAGTCACCTTCCTTTCTCTGCAGCTCTTATCACCCGGTCCCTGGTAGATATCCTGTTTGGCTAGAACAACAATTATCATACTTCCATGTGGTGATAAGGCCTTTGGAGGAAAATAAAATCGGACTAGTGGTTGGAGAGACCGGGGTGGGGCAGCTGACTTGGGAAGGGTGAATAGGGGAAGTCTCTGAGCAGAGGCCACCTGCAGGAAGCAGGGGCCCGGACCCCGGGGAGGTCTGGGGGAAGAATACTCCAGGCGGAGAGCAGCCGGCACAAAGGTGGGGATGAGTCTGGAGTGTCGGGGGGCGGGGGCAGTGAGAAGGCCAGTGTGGCTGGAAGCGTGAGTGGAAGATTCCATCCTTCAGCTCTCTGGGATGCATGCCCCGGCCCTTCCCTTTTCCAAACTCAAACTGGATCACCTCCAGTGTGACTGGAGACTGCCACGTGGTGGAATGCTGACGCACGAGTCCTTAGTCAACTGCTTTTTTGGTGTGAGGCTGACTTGGGCCAAAGGGGCAGAGGGGAGTTGGAGGTATTCTTCCTCCATCTGAAGTCTTAGTTTCATAGTTGTCGTTCAGTTGCTTGTGTCCGACTCTTTGCCACCCCATGGACTGCAACACGAGAGGCTTCCCTGTCCTTCACCATCTCCCAGAGTTTGCTCACACTCATGTCCATCAAGTCAGTGATGCCATCCAACCATCTCATCCTCTGTCGTCCCCTTCTCCTCCTGCCTTCAATCTTTCCCAGCATCAGGGTGTTTTCCAATGAGTCAATTCTAAGCGTCAGTCAGCCAAAGTATTGGCGCGTCAGCTTCAGTCCTTCCAATGAATATTCAGGGTTGATTTCCTTTAGAGTTGACTGGTTTGATGGGTGAGGAGGACACATTTCCTAGATGGGAACAGCCCTTCTCTTGGAGACTGCAGTCTCTTCACCACCCTGGGGGCTGGTGGCGGAGACTCCCTGGCCGCATGTCTAGCAGGGCGTGTGGAACTGAGCCCACCTCCAGGCCAGTCCCAGGTCCCTAAACATCAGAATAATCAATGCAGTCGCTGTGCGAAACTCCTGCAACAGGGCTGGCAGCAGCAGTTTCTAAATACTGCTCAGGGTGGCAGGGTGGGAGGCAGTAGGGAAGGCAAAGGGGTCTCGAGATGGCCGAGTGAACTCAAGGTATGGGCCATTTTTATTTTTTTAAGATTTTTTTTTTTGATGTGGACTATTTTGAGTCTTTATTGAATTTGTTACAATACTGTTTCTGTTTTGTTTTTTTTTGGTGTTGGATCTTAGCTCCCTGATCAGCGATTGAACCCACACCCCCTGCACTGGAAGGCAAAGTCTTAACCACTGGACCACAGGGGAGTCCCATAGGCATGGACCACTTTTAAAGAGATGGTTATGGTTCCTCAGTTTCTGTCTTTGCGGCAGATTTCTTTGTATTCCTGTGTGCTTTGTATCTCCTGAGAGGGGCCTTTAATCCTTTCTGCATAATTACCTACCTTAGTCTTTAGTCCATACATTTGCTTGAGTCTAACATTTGCTGTATTAGTTTGGCTCCAACATGAGTAGAGGTTTAAGGCATAGTCTTGGATGTGCAGTGAAAGTCCAAGAGACCTGTTATATTTGAAGGAGTGTCCATTCTCATATCTGAGGATGGAATTGGATTTTAATGGGATGAATCACTCCTTGACTTTCTTCTGGGTTTACCAGTTTTGCCCTTAAAACCTGTAACTCGAATCTTTAGAATGAAAACCTAATAAATTGTGGAATAAGGACTTCCCTAGTGTGGCTAAAATTCTATGCTCTCAATACCTGGGGCCTGGGTTCAATCCCTAGTCGGGGAACTAGACCCTGCATGCCACAACTAAGCCTTGGTGCATCCAAATAAATAAAAACAAGTAATTTTTTTAAATGTAGAATAGAGAATAGTGTAGATTCATCAAGGGAGACTAACTATTCTAAGAAAAACTTCAAAATTCAGCGCCTTCATAAAAAAAATTTTTTTTAACCTCTCTTCCTCTATCTCACTCCTGTGACAGTCCCCGTGGCTGGTGGGCAGAGGGATGGGAATCTGATCCACTTGATGGTTCCAGGACCCCCTCTTTGAGCAGCTCTACTGCCTTCCCTGCCCAAGGCTTCCCTTGGGTCCTCTGCATCCAACCAGCCAACAACCATGGGGTGTGCAGATGGTGCGAGGGGTGTGAGAGCCAGGGCTGGGGCGGGACACGTCACTTCTGTTACCCCATTGGGCAGAACACGGTCATGTGACCAGATGTGGTGGGTGATCAGGAAGAATGAAGCTTCTCTGGCCCAAACCGAGACCTCAGGAGGCAGAACAGCTGATCAGGGGGCCAGGGGATCTGCATGGTAATAAGCTGCTGAGCCTGCACTTTCAGAATGCCCTGATGTTTCAGATCCACCGGCTAAGAAAGTAGGGGCTGAAGTTACACAGGCGCAAACATGACATGCTCCCTGGGTCCTTCCTTCTCTCCCTTTGGCACCTTTTCAAAGAGAAGTTAAATTAATAACTTGTTGATGTGTAACTCTTGCCCTTTAAGCGTGTAAGCTCTCAGCGCGCTGAATGTTGGAATCGTTAGTCCGTACATCAATACTCTGAAGGCATCTGTTCACTTAACGAATGAAGCAAAGCCAAGGTTGTTTTTCTTCCCCCACTGCACTGTCCTTGGCCAGCCAGGGCTGGTGCCCTCTGTGACTGGAAGCGTGCATGCTGCCTGGGAAGGGCTGGTGATGAATGGCCCCTCGGCTCAGCTGCCCGTGACCCTGTGTATCCTCTTCCCTTTCCCGGTCCTCTTCCTTTTGCTGGTCACCAATCTCTGCTGGGCTTGGCATCCTTCTGAGTGTTAACACAAAGAACTTCGAGTTTGCTGGACTTGGGGGCGGAGGACTGGGGCATTGTTCCTGTCTCTCCTGTTATCGCTTGCTTTAATAATTCCCATTTCCTTATATTCCCGTGGGAAACGGGAAGCCTTTGGAAAAAAACTCCTGTTGGTGGCAAAGAGTGTGGGCTGCAGATAGCACTGTTTGGAGAGAACTCACCCAGGACCAGAGCTGGAGGCTCTCTCATTCACACAAGATAGGGCTGTTTCTATAGTTACCCTGGAATCCAACTTGTATTCCTAGCTCCAAGTACTTAAAGGAAAAATATAATAATCCAAAGTGGGGAAAATGGAATTTCTCACCAAAAAAAAAAATGACTTGAAGGTTTGCAGGTCCACTTCTGTATATTAAATGTGTGAAGATTGTATAGTCCAGCCATTTTCAAAGATTGGTAAGAACAGCCAGATAAAGGAACTTTTCATTGAGGACTTGTTAGGTGGCAGGCACCTGACGTCCTTTACTTCACATAGTGGACATGAGAGTGAGGCTTCAATGTGCCCAGCGTACAGATGAGGAAACTGAGGTCTCAGGAGGTGGGGGATCTTGATGGAGTCCGTTGCTGTGGTAATTGAACAGGGAGTCAGTTCAGTTCTTTTGTTTTTTTTAATTGGAGAATGATTGTGATAGTTTCTGCTGTACAACAACATGAATCGGCCATATGTATACATCCCCCCCACCCCAACCCCATCCCACCCTGGTCAGCACAGAGCAACAGGCTGAGCTCCCTGTGTACTGTAGCAGCATCCCAGATATAGTTCTCAGGAATGTGTATTCACAGCAGGTGTATGGGTTTAGAAGGATGCACTCTGTCTGGGAAGACAAGAACAGCATTGTAGGCAGAGGGAACAGGTATGTTCAAGGGAGGCGAGGCATTGCGTGGTGAGCCTGGGAAGTGTCTGCTGCTACCATGTGGCAGAAATATCAGGCTTGGGGCTGAAGTCCCATCTGGAAGCCACGCAAAGCTGTCTGCTACTTTATAACCTATGAGGAAAAGACTTGAGAGTATTAAAACAGAGGTTCAGCATGATAATACTTGTGATTAGAAGGAGAAAAATACCCTGATGCTGGGAGGGATTTGGGGCAGGAGGAGAAGGGGACGACAGAGGATGAGATGGCTGGATGGCATCACCGACTTGATAGACATGAGCTTGGGTGAACTCCGGGACTTGGTGATGGACAGGGAGGCCTGGCGTGCTGTGATTCATGGGGTTGCAAAGAGTTGGACACGACTGAGTGACTGAACTGAACTGAACTCAACTGAGTACCCAGAAAGTTAGAAGTGGCGTCATCGGAGCCTGAGCTCGACCTCAGTCCTGAGGGCAGCTGAAGAGTCATCACCCACCCTGAATTCTTTGAACATCTGTGGCTCTGGCTTTCACTGGAGGCCAAGTTTGCCTCACCAAGAACACTTTGAGGTGTCACAGCTAGAGTGGGGAGCTATCGACATCTAATGGGTAGAGACCAGGGAGGCTGCTGAGCATCAGACTATGTCCAAGACAGTGCCCACAACAGAGAATCATCAAGCCCCAAGTATCAGTGGTGCTGAGGATGAGAAACTGCCTCATGTGATTCAGGGTATAGTTGGCGGAGTGTTGACTCACTTCAGTCTCCATGATTCACAGTCTCCACATTTTTTCTCTCTTTTGGTCAACTTAGTGAGTCAGTGCTTGAGTTTCCTTATCTGTAGAAAAAGATAACAGTAAGAATTCAGTTGCAGGACAAGCAATTTTATGAACAGTCCAGCAGTTATTTTTAATATGTATGTTCTTTATAGACTGGTACTCACATGAGGGAGAAACCTCCTTGCCCTAATGAAGGTGATTACATGGGGTGGGTGGTTCTTTTTGGTTAACATGCTTATTACCTTTAAGCTAAAAACTCTTGTTTCAAGACTAATGCCTGCTTTTTTGGGGAAAATTATTTTACACTGATTTTTTTTATAGCTTCAGTTATGCCATATCCTGGGGTATCCAGTTTTCTCCACTGGCAAGATATGGATCCAAGTGGTAAAGAACACCTGTGTTGCCAAGGTCAATATATTGCTGGATATGAAATAAATTCACCAAGAGTGATTTGGTCTACAGATGTGGGATCACTGCCAATATTGCTTCAGCATTATAAAGCCTCTCACTGGATAGGCTATTCATGAAACCAGTGCCCTTTTCAATGAGCTCATTTTAGAATATTCTGTCAAGGAACCATAGAGCATTTGGATGGAAGGGACCAATGATTTTGTTCAGTCCACGTGTGCTTTTCCAGATGAACAAATGGGATCAGAGACGTTTAGTGACTTGCTTGAGGTCACATAGCTGATGAATGATGACCTTTAGGTCCTGTTTATGAGGATGTAGGTGTTTAAAAACCACTGCACCACACCAGCTATCTGTATTCAGGGATGAATAGGTGTTGTTTCCTTTAGGGTTGAGCAGAGATAGATCATTTTGATTGAGATTTTGCGGTCTCTATGTAATAGATGGGCTTCCCTGGTGGCTCAGCCGGTAAAGAATCCGCTTGCAATGCAGGAGACCCTGGTTCTATTCTGGGTTGGGAAGATGCCCTGGAGACGGGAAAGGCTACCTACTCCACTATTCTGGCCTGGAGAATTCCATGGACTGTATAGTCCATGGGGTCACAAAGAGATGGACACGACTGAGCGACTTTCACTTTCATCTAATAGATGGGCTTCCTAGGTGCCTGGTAGCTCAGCTAGTAAAGAATCCACCTGCAATGCAGGAGACCCTGGTTTGATTCCTGGGTCAGGAAGATCTGCTGGAGAAGGGATAGGCTAGCCATTCCAGTATTCTTGGCCTTCCCTGATGGCTCAGCTGGTAAAGAATCTGCCTACAATGCGGGAGGCCTGGGTTTGATTCCTGGGTTGGGAAGATCTCCTGAAGAAGGGAAAGGCTACCCACGCCAGTATTCTGGCCTGGAGAATTCCATGACCCATCTAATAGATATGCTTCCTAGGTGGAGCTAGAGATAAAGAACCTGCCTGCCAATGCAAGAGATATAAGTGACTCAGGTTCCATCCCTGTATTGGGAGGATGCCCTGGAGGAGGGCATGGCAATGTACTCAGTATTCTTGCCTGGAGAATCTCCTGGACAGAGGAGCCTGGCAGGCTGCAGTCCATCGTGTTGCACAGAGTCGGACATGACTAAAGAGACTTAGCATGCATGCACATCCAATAGATATCCTCTGAGCTGTGAGAATCACATATCTGCTCATAGGAGAGGGTTTTCTGTGTAACAGTGGGTCTCCTTGTGCTTAAATGATCAAGGCTCCAAACTTAGTTGAAAAGGCTTTCATGGTCCCCCCCCCACTTTTTTTTAAATTAATAAGTCCCATTTGTATTAAAAAAAATTTTTTTTTCACCATGTCACCTGGCATGTGGGATCTTAGTTCCCTGACCAGGAGTTGAACCCATACCCCCTGCATTGGAAACTCTGAGTCTTAACCACTGAGCCATCAAGGAGGTCCCCCTACCCACCACCATTTCTATTTAAATGTTACAGGAAAGAGCAGGGAAAGGAAAGTTCCTGTGGGGATGGTGAAAAATGTTATTTCTTGGGCTCCCCAAACCCATCTCTCTTTCTCAGTGTTTGTCTCAGAAAAAAATCCATAGTTAAGAAGGTCCTTTGTGGCTCAGTTAGGGTTTTGGAGAGTTTCATTCCGTGTGGATTCCCCCATATTTATAGCACAGCAAGGACCATGTTGCCAGACAGGCCTGGGCCTTTGAATCTTATCTCCATGACTGAGTGGTCTCTCTCAGAGGTTTTCTCACCTGTCTAGTGGGGATAATTAGAGTACTTGTCTCCAAGGTGGAGAGGACTAAATTTTTTTTTTTAATTGCATTAAGCATTTTGCATGCTGCTGCTGCTGCTAAGTCGCTTCAGTCGTGTCCTACTCTGTGTGACCCCATAGACGGTGGCCCACCAGGCTCCCCGGTCCCTGGGATTCTCCAGGCAAGAACACTGGAGTGGGTTGCCATTTCCTTCTCCAATGCATGAAAGGGAAAAGTGAAAGTGAAGTCGCTCAGTCGTGTCCGACTCTTCGCGACCCCATGGACTGCAGCCTACCAGGCTCCTCCGTCCATGGGATTTTCCAGGCAAGAGTACTGGAGTGGGGTGCCATTGCCTTCTCCAAAGCATTTTGCATAGTACTTGACAAATGGTAAGAGCTTGATGTACTTGCGTGTGTGCTGTGGCTTCAGTTGTGTCCAACTGTTTGCGACTCCATGGACTGTGACCTGCCAGGCTCCTCTGTCCTTGGGATTGTCCATGCAAGAATTCTAAAGTGGGTGGTCATGCCCTCCTTCAGGAGATCTTCCCTAAGAATCAAACCTGTGTTTCTTACGTCTCCTGCGTTGCCAGGTGGGTTCTTTACCACTAGTGCCACCTGGGAAGCCCAAGAACTGGATACATATTCACTATTGTTATTTTTAATATTGCTATGATTATTGTTATTTTATTATGCAACGTGTCTAACACAAGGCAGGTTTTCAACAAAGGTAACTCGAGTAACTCCTCTGCCACCAAGTCACTATGTGGCCCAGAAACAGGCACCCTCTCCTCTGGACCTCAGTTTCTTATTTTGAATGAAATGAAGACGGCGCCTCCCAGCTCTGCACACTCTCTATACTTAGTCTCTAGAGTCTGTGATTCTGCACGGCTCAAGAATCCAAAGGGACAGTCGTAGGGAAAAGGGATGTGAACGTATTGAGGATGCAAAGAACAGTTCTCACGATGCTGATTTGCTTGTGAAGGCTCACTCTGTAATCAAATCAAAATAATCAGGAGGAGAAGAAAGAAATGAAGCATTGTGGCAGCTTCAATGTTGCCATACTGCTCATGGCTTTCAAAACACGGTTTCATTTCTGGTTAATTGGTTCTGGTACCTGGGTGAGTCACCCACACATACAACCAGTGTAGACAGGGAGAATAGGGTCCTTGCTCTGTGTAGCCCTTACTCCCAGAACCCCATTGATGTCAAATTAACGTGGCAAAATATTTCAAGGGCAAGTCACTTCTCTGAAGCGTAGAGTCTGTAGTCAGATCTCCAGGGATCACAGGACACATCTGTGACTTAGTGAGGGGGCCAGCCCATCTCTTTTCTTAACTCAGTGTCCTCATCTGTAAAATGGGAAATATTCATGGTTGCGGGGTGTGACAGGACTTTCATAAGATGACACATAGCCTTGTGTCTGACACATTGGAATCTCAAAAAATGCCGTTTTCTTTGTTTAAAAAAATATATAGTAGGTTAGCAAGGCTGTACTGGAGGCCTCTTTAAAAAATGTATGATTTCAAGTTTGAAGGGTTGGTTGATCACAGGGCAATTAGCAAAATCTTTTAATGGATTTTGAAAAAGGAAAAACGTGGGCAATGATACAGAAAGAATTGTCTATTGACGCAGTTTGTAGAATTCAATAAATATTGTATCAGGTCCAGGATGGAAAAAGGATGTTGCCGAAATCACTGTGATGTGATAGTCTAAAAAAATAAACCCAACAATAGGCCAGTGTGCTGGCCAGCAGGAAGCCCCAACAATACCCCCACCTTTTTCCTGTACCTTACCCGGAGTTCCTTCCAGGCCACACAGATAACCGATGGGTGATGAAAAGTCACGGACTGGGTCTGGTGCCAGCAGAGAATGGAAGAGTGAGTGTCAAATTGTTATCTGATCAGAGAACGGACTCAGCAAACACCCTTCCTAGGCTGTGCTTAAGAAAGTCCCTGGTGGGGGAAGTCCTTTCTTCACCTGAGCGGTCCCTCTGAGTCACGCTGACCCACTGAGACTCAGCTCCCCCAGAAGAGGACCACCGCCATCCCCGGGGCCCTTTTAGCATCCTGCCCACTGCCCTCGTTGCCCTCGGTGATGTGAACGGTAATTTCTCGCATTTATAGAGAGCACCGAGCTCTCAGCCTGTTGCCTTCCCGCATTCCACTTAGCTCTGGAGGCAGCTCCTTCCTGGCTTTGACTATTCCCTCCATGGTTCGTGCAGAGCTGGGAACCTGGCACGTGACTCATGCCCTCTGTGCCCCAGTTTCCTCGCCTGCAAAGTGGGCGATAATGACAATATCAGTCTCAGTGAGTTGTTGTCAGGATTATGTGAGATAATGCAGGCAGGCTGTTTAGCAGCGTGCCTGGCACCACTTGCCATATTTTCATGATGAAATAAGCAGTAATTGCTATTAATAACAGTCCTGTAAGGGACAGTAGTATCTCCATTTTAGAAGTAAGGAAGTTGAGGCTCATTCTGTCAATGTAAGTATTGAGCAGCATGTCCCATGCACTATTTTAGACTGGGCTGAAGAGAGAGCAGTTGTAAACAAGTATAAAAACTAGACGTGTTAGGTTCTGATAGGTGATTTGAAGAAGACAAAACTGAGGGCAGGAAGAGAGGATGAAGGAGCTGGTGGAGGCCGTCTGTTTGATTAGGTAGGATGAGCAGGGACCTTTGCAGCAGAGACTCCTGTGAGACAGAAGAATGGGCCTTGCCAACATTGTGGGGAAGAGCATCCAGGCAGAGGCAGCAGCCTGTACAAAGGGTCTACAGAGGAAATTTCTTTGTCAGGGGAATGGTAAGGCAGGGGACGACAGAGGATGAGATGGCTGGATGGCATCACTGACTCGATGGACGTGAGTCTGAGTGAACTCCGGGAGTTGGTGATGGACAGGGAGGCCTGGCGTGCTGCGATTCATGGGGTTGCAAAGAATCGGATACAACTGAGCGACTAAACTGAACTGAACTGGGTGCCCAGAGTTAGCCAGGACCTCAATAGGAGATGAATTCAGGAAGTCAAGCTTTGAAGGCCCTGGTGAGGATTTGCAATTCTATGCAGTGACTAGCTGCTGGAAGCTGCTGAGTGGAGGTTTTGATCTGAATTGAACTTTGTATAAAGCTTACGCTGGACCCTGTGGAGGAAACAAGGCTGCAGGTGGGTAAGATAGGCTCCAGTACTTTGGCCACCTGATGTGAAAAGCCAGCTCATTGGAAAAGACCCTGATGCTGGAAAAGATGGAGGGCAGGAGGAGAATGGGACCATAGAGGATTCGACTGTTAGATAGCATCACTGACTCAATGGACAGGGATTTGAGCAAACTCTGAGACAGTGAAGGACAGAGGAGCCTGGCATGCTGTAGTTCATGAGGTCTGCAGAGTCAGACACGACTTGGTGGCTGAAAAGATAGGATCAGGTACATCAACCTGGAGACTTTTCAGCTCAGAAAAGCAATGATGGTGGCTTGGGCAAGACTGGTAACAGTTTCAATGTTATAAAACATCTACACCTCAATAAAATTACAAAAAGAGGAATAGTAACAGTGGAGTTGACAGAGATGGTGACAGATGCTAAGAGGAATGAGAGTGGTTCATTCTTTTAAGATTTGGGGATGTGGACCATTCTTAAAGGCTTTATTCAATGCGTTACCATATTGTTTCTGATTTCTGATTTGGTCTTTCTGGCCACAAGGCATATGGGATCTTAGCCCCCTGACCAGGGATTGAACCTGTACCCCCTACATTGGGAGGCAAAGCCTCAACTACTAGACCACCAGGGAGGTCCCCAAGAGCCATTCATTCTTAATCCTTAAAGAACTGCTGGTCGACCAGGATATAGAAGCTAGGCTGCTGCTGCTGCTAAGTCGCTTCAGTCATGTCCGACTCTGTGTGACCCCATAGACGGCAGCCCACCAGGCTCCCCTGTCCCAGGGATTTTCCAGGCAAGAGTACTGGAGTGGGTTGCCATTGCCTTCTCCGAGAACCTAGGCTAGGAAAGAGTAAATGCCATAAATTCCAGAGATAATGTTTCCCTCGGATTAAGAAGAACCAGGATTATCATGGCCTGGCAGTCAGTATAATGTTTAAGGAGAACTTGGGACTTCAAATGTACTCAGAAAATTTGAATAAACCAAGAAATGAAATGAGAAATTTCATTCCACTCAATTTTGGAAGGTCTATTAAGGGGAGACACCAACCAGAACAGACATAATTTTTAATGTCTGTAAATATTTAGGTCATTTCGTTTTTTTGCTTTGCAAAGTAATGTTGCGGCAAACATCCCTGGATTAGCTGTGCAGTCTTAGGTGTTACATAACCATTCTGGGCCTCATTTTCCTCATCTAGAAAATAAAGAAACCAACAGGATTTACTTTATAGAACTGTTGTATGAATTAAATGGGCTAAATGTGTAAAGTGATTAGGGCAGTATTTAGCATGTAAGAGATCCAACCAGTCCATTCTAAAGATCAGTCCTGGGTATTCTTTGGAAGGAATGATGCTAAAACTGAAACTCCTGTACTTTGGCCACCTGATGCAAAGAGTTGACTCATTGGAAAAGACTCTGATGCTGGGAGGGGTTGGGGACAGGAGGAGAAGGGGACGACAGAGGATGAGATGGCTGGATGGCATCACTGACTCGATGGACGTGAGTCTGAGTGAACTCCAGGAGTTGGTGATGGACAGGGAGGCCTGGCGTGCTGCGATTCATGGGGTGGAAAAGAGTCGGACACGACTGAGCGACTGAACTGAACTGAACTGAAACGGTACAAAGATGTGAGCATTTCTTTAAAGGTACTGAAGAGCAGAGTAACTGAAGCATGAGTGTATACATTTTAAATATAAAAAAATCTTTAATGAGTCTACAAATGGCAAATGCTGGGAAGCGTATGGAGAAAAGGGAACCCGTCTACACTCTTGGTGGAATGTAAACTGGTTCAGCCACTATGAAAAACAGTATGGAGAGTCCTCAAATAACTAAAAAGAGTTGCCATATAATGCTGCAGTCCTACTCCTGGGCCTATATGTGGGGGGGGGGGACTATAATTTGAAAAGATACATGTGCCTTATCTTCATTGCAGCACTATTTACAATAGCCAGGATATGGAAGCAACCTAAATGTCCTTTGACAGATGAATGGATAAGAACTGTGGTATATGATATATATATATATCAAGCCAGTCAGTCCTAAAGGAAATCAACCCTGAATATTCTTTGGAAGGATTGATGCTGAACCTGATACTTTGGCCACCTGATGCAAAGAGCCAACTCATTGGAAAAGACCCTGATGCTGGGAAAGATTGAAGGCAGGAGGAAAAGGGGACGACAGAGGATGTGATGGTTGAATGGCATCATTGATTCAATGGACAGGAGTTTGAGTCACAAAGAGTTGGATGTGACTGGGCAACTGAATGACTATGTGTATATATGCTACACACACGGAATATTACTCAGCCATGGGAGATGGAATAATGCCATTTGCAGCAACATGGATGGACCTAGCGGTTATCACACTAAGTGAAGTCAGAAGGAGACATGCCGTGTGACATCACTTAGATGTGGGATCTAAACTATGACACCAGTGAACTTTGCCAGAAAACAGAAGCAGACTCACAGCCACAGAGAACGGGGCTGTGACTGCCAAGTGCCAAGGCGGGAAGGTGGGGGAGCAGTGCATTAGGAGGGAAACAGTGGAAACAGTGTCAGACTTTATTTTTGGGGGCTCCAAAATCACTGTAGATGGTGACTGCAGCCATGAAATTAAGAGACACTCCTTGGAAGGAAAGTTATGACCAACCTAGATAGCATATTCAAAAGCAGAGACATTACTTTGCCAACAAAGGTCCGTCTAGTCAAGGCTATGGTTTTTCCTGTGGTCATGTATGGATGTGAAAGTTGGACTGTGAAGAAAGCTGAGCGCCGAAGAATTGATGCTTTTGAACCGTGGTGTTGGAGAAGACTCTTGAGAGCCCCTTGGACTGCAAGGAGATCCAACCAGTCCATTCTGAAGGAGATCAGCCCTGGGATTTCTTTGGAAGGAATGATGCTAAGGCTGAAACTGCAGTACTTTGGCCACCTCATGCGAAGAGTTGACTCATGGGAAAAGACTCTGACACTGGGAGGGATTGGGGGCAGGAGGAGAAGGGGACGACAGAGGATGAGATGGCTGGATGGCATCACTGACTCGATGGACGTGAGTCTCAGTGAACTCTGGGAGTTGGTGATGGACAGGGAGGCCTGGTGTGCTGTGGTTCATGGGGTCACAAAGAGTCGGACATGACTGAGCGACTGATCTGATCTGCTCTGATACCTAGGACAGAAAAACAACCACATTCTACCATATAGAACATGGAAATATATTCACTCTCCTGTGATAAACCGTAATGGAAAAGAAAAAGCAAATGAGCGTGTGCATATATATATAGCATATGCATCACTGAATTACTTTGCTGTATAGTAGCTATTAGCACAAGACTGTAAATCAACTATACTTCAATAAAATAAATTTAAAAATAAGAATAAGCTGTTAAATATAAATAAGGCTCCCCCTGCTTTTTGCTCCTCATAGAAAAGTTTGCCAACCTCTAAAACAGACCTGGCCTAATTGACCTTTAAAGTAACTGCACCAGTTTATAATCCGTTTAGCAATCAGAGTATAAGAATATTCACTTTCTCTACCCTTACGGATGTTTATTATTATTCATTTTGACAATTTTAGCTAAGCTGATGGGTCAAAAACTTGTTTCTAAGTTTAACCTTCATCTTCTTGATCAGAAGTTCTCCAAGTTTTTGTTCTCAGGGCTTCCTGACACTCTTCAAAATGTTTGAGGGCCCCTAGGAGATTTTGTATTTGCGGGTGATAGCTATCAAGATTTTACCATGTGATAAATTAAAGCTGAGAAATTAAAAGAATATTTTTTATCTAGAAGTGGCAGTAGTAGACCTATTACATGTTAACATGATGACATTTTTTAAATTAATGTGAGAAATGTTGGTCGCTCAGTCATGTCCAACTTTGTGCAACCCCATGGACTGTAGCCTGCCAGGCTCCTCTGTCCATGGAATTGTCCAGGCAAGAACGTTAGTGTGGGTAGCCATTCCCTCCTCTAGAGGACTTTCCCAACCCAGGGATAGAAACCTGGTCTCCTGCATTGCAGGCAATTTCTTTATAGTCTGAGTCACCAGAAAAGCCCTTTATTTATTATTTTTTCAACCAAGAGGCATATGAAATCTTAGCTCCCTAACCACAGACTGAACTCATGTCCCCCGCACTGAAAGTGCAGAGTCTCAACCACGGGACCACGAGGGAAGTTAACATGGATGACAGCTTTTAAATAGAATTACACTTTCTCGAACAAATTAGAAGTGAGAAGACGGGCATCTCTTTGCATCTTTGCAAATCTTTTGATGTTTGCTTAATGGAAGAGGTGATTTCTTACATCAGCTGCTGTGTTCAGTCTGCTGATAGGTTGTTTGAGTTGAAGGAAATATGGAAAAGATCAGCGTCACATAAATTTGTGGCTGGGAAAGGGGGGATATTCTCATAGCTTTTTGAAATAATTCTTCCCATACCAAAACTCTACAAGTGGTTTTGGGTTGGCCAAGCAGTTTGTTTGGGTTCGTCCATACTACCCTATGGAAAAACCTGAAAGAACTTTTTGGCCAACCTAATAGTTTTGCAACCTAATAGTTTCTTTAAAGATAGATTTCAATGTAGAATCTGAAACGATATCATTGAACTTTGCATCTTTTAAATATTAAAATTCATCATTCTGTTTTGCACTATGAATGGTGTACCCAGTCGTGAATTTATGTCACGCACTGGTTATTTGGAAAATATTGGTTCACTGAATTTTGCAAATCTTCCACATTGGTTCACTTCTCATTATGCAATAGCAAAAGAAATCACGTTTGTTAATATCACCATCAGTCTCATCAGAAGAGTCTTTAATAATGGAAAGCTATCAAGCTCACAGTGGCAGATGTTTACTGTAATTTAATTTTTGCTCAAAAGTTCAAAGTTTGTCATTGGCAACAAATATCAATGGTTTTGTTTAAAGTGATCAGTTCGCTTTGTTCATTGAGAAAATGTCTGCCAAATAGGCTTCTAAATAACTAGTTTTCAGTTGTTCTTTCACCTGAAATAGAATTGAATGAAATAAGCCACTAGTTAAGCTTACCACAATCACACAAGTGTTCTTCCTAGAGATAGTATTCATCTGTCTCATTCTGTCACACAGAAAAATAGAGAGGCTGGTGTTCAATGGTAGAGATATAATACAATTTATAATTTTTATTCCTTCTTCAAAAAATATATATTTTTTAACTCCAAGTGCAAGGTGGTAAAGGATACAGTTCCTCCTGTATAGTTTGATGCTGTGCTTTGATTTTGTGCGAAGGTTCCAAGTTTTTTCCAACATTGCTATACAGTATCACTGCAAATATCAGCACAAGGAAAAAGACAAATAAGGTAAAATATGACAAAAAGAGTTTTGATCTCATGTTTCGACTGAAATGATCTTGGGGACGTTTTCAGGACTGCTACCCTAGACAATATTGAGAAAGAGCATATTTTTATCTGTATTTTCTTCTGCAAACTGGCTACTCCCTATGCCAATTTGTCTAGTGGGTTTTCTTATTCTTATTGATTTTAGAAGTGAGATGTATACATATGTGTATATATACACATACATGTATATACACATACATGCATATACATACATAGACACACATATACATGCATATACATACATATACAAGCATTTACATGCGTATACATACACATACATGCATATACGTGCATATACACATATGTTTACGTTTGGGTTTCTCAGGTGGTGCCAGTGGTAAAGAATATGCCTGCCAGTGCAGGAGATACAAGGGACATAGGTTCGGTCCCTGGGTTGGGAAGATTCTCTGGAGGAGGAAATGGCAACTCCAGTATTCTTGCCTGGAAAATTCCATGGACACAGGAGCCTGGTGGGCTGCAGTCCCTGGTGTTGCAGAGTTGGACATGACTGAGGCGACTGAGCACACACAGCACATTTATGTTTATACAGCGAATAGTGATTATGCAGTGAAAGGCGCTCAGTTGTGTCTGACTCTTTGCGACCCCATGGACTGTGACTCCTCCAGGCCAGAGCACTGGAGTGGGTAGCCTTTCCCTTCTCCAGGGGATCTTCCCAAATGAGGAATCGAACCCAGGTCCCCCACATTGCAGGCGGATTCTTTACCAGCTGAGCCTCCAGAGAAGCCCTATAAACCAATATATATATATTACTATATATATATATATGTTGCAAATATTTCTTCAGGAATAGGGCAAAACCTAAAAAATTATGTGCCTCTGTACATAGTAAAATATGACATTTCATGGAATGATATATTAATAGAATGCATTGACAGAAAGTCCTGAAAGATAATAGTTTATTGTAAAAAAAAATGGCACGTTTCAGAAAACATAGAGTGTATTATGGATAAATTACTGTACCCAATCAAAAACAGTTTTTTAAATATATATATAATTGTATAACATATATATATATACACTTATATGTAATGCATAACTATTTTGAATATAAATCATATACATAGATGTAAAATATATTTAAAGGTGCAGGAAAATCAACAATATCTGGAAGGATTAACTCCAAAATTATATCACCAAATGATAATAATCATTATTTTAGACGGATGGAAGGACCCACAACAGCAAGTTATATCAATTGTGACTTTTCATTTATTTGACATTACATCTTTTTACAAATAGGATATAGTTATGAATTCATTAACAAAATTTTGACAACTTTTAAAAATTACGGAAATTTGGCTTCTTAAACCTTACAGAATCATTCACAAGAGGAAATCTTCCCATTCCACGTGCCACGGGAAGAATAACAGTGCATACGTACATGAAAAAACAACGACTGTGTTTTCTGGAAGCTCCAAGTGCTTGCTTTTGGTTTCCCCCTACTGAGAAATGATGCCTACCTATCCTGTTATGGAACTCTGGGCCCAAGTTTTCACTAAACTTAAAGTGACCTTTCCGTTTTCCATTTTCCAAATTCTGACTAACTAATATAAATAAGCCTAATTCAATATTTATATGAAATCCAGGGTGCAGTAACCACTGTTACTTAAAATATTTGGATCAGCTTGTTTGATTTAAATATTAGTGACTGACTTTTACACTTTTGTAACTGCCTAACTTTCTTATATTTACTGTAGGAAAATAAATATGGTTAAGTTTTCAGCCCCCAGGGAACTATTTAAGGGGTTTAAAGCAAATATTACTCTAGTATTGAGTTCGTATAAGAAATGAGATCATAAAAGCTAATGTCAAAGCAGGAAAAGCTGGAGCAAGTTAATTTCCTAGGTATGATCTTCTGAAGTTATACCGACTTCATAACCTCTCGTGATTCATACCAATAGAACATGTACTTGGTAACGACCACAGACGTTCATGTAACATCTTTTGTCCAGATGACCCTCAAGTGTTTTATGAATGGATTTGCCTCCATGCGGCTGTGTCTGGCTCAGCCCACGTGTGTGAATGTCCCCGCCTCACTATGCTGTCGTTGTGTGTGAGGGGGGAGGCAAGCCCATCCTGTTTATCCCTTATGCCCTGGAAACTGCATGATTTACCCAGCAGAAGGCACATTTCCTTCCTCCCTGATGAGGAAAGAGCACAGGATATCTTTGTAATATTAGTTTAAATGTCTTACTGCCCGTGGAAAGGGATGAAGTAAACTAAAATGGATCTGGGGTCCACCCTAGTCTGGGTACTTTGATAGGTCCTTTACATGTTCTAGATAATTGCATCTTCATAACAACCCCATGAGATGAGGTTATTATCATCTGCATTTTAAAGCTGTGGAGGTAAGTCTTGCCTGAGAACTCGTGATAGAGTCAGGGCTTCTCCCAACTGTCTCTGATCTCAGCAGCCAAGCCTGGTCATCCCGATTTCCTTCCTGCTGGAGATGATAACAACAGAGCAGATAGAACATTCCCCGAAGTCTCTTTCTCTCTGTAGCATATGGTGGTGCTCTTTACCACCCTACCTGCTCCTTGGCCAGTCGACATGGGTGGCGATTGTCCTCAACCATTTTCTGACTGCCATACTCTCTCTAGGAGCTCATACCTCTTAGGTTGCACTCAGATAGACCCTGCGCCCGCCGTCAGCATCACTTTATGTCTCCCCTGCCTTTCCTAAGCCAGAATCTTGAAAGGTTTTTCTAGACTTGTCTCCAATCCCTTTCTATTTGTTCCCTGCCAAGCCACTGAAGCTGGGCTTCTTCCCCTTTCCCCTTTTGCTGAATGTACCTCTCAAGGATATGCCTCACCCACATATTGGCAAAAGGATACTTTTGTGTGTATTTCCTGGATCTTTCTGTTGTGATTGCAGTAGTCCCTACTGAGAGACTCAAGACCCTTGACTTTCATGGTACAGTCATCCTAGTTTATCTTCTACTCCCCTGGGCATTTTCATGTTCAGTCCTTTTTATCCTCCCCCTCCTGCTTTATATGGCTCATACTTGTTTGTGAAAGTCAGTGGTTAATTCTTCAGGAACTTTGTGAGCCCCTCCATGTCATGTTGATAGCTCGGAAATTACTATCTAGAGTATTCACACCATGGAGATTGGCAACTGTTAAATATCAGCTCCCCTCCAACTCCAAGAATATTAGACATTCCTCAGTCCCCACTGCTTCCACTCCTGCATAATGAGGGTATTTCTTAGAATAGTCATTCTGAAATTTTCTTCTCACTTGACACATATTTTCTCCAACACACACACACACATACACACACACATACACACAATCTTATGCTTTTAACAGACACCTGTACCATCGCACCTATCTGCAGACGTGAACTCACTCCAGAATTTGAGACCTGCATATCCCCCCAATCACTTCCTGAAAATGTCTATTTGGATGTTGAACAGACACCCTAAGTTTTCCACATCCCAACCTGAACTCACCATCTGGTGCTTCTCCTATAATGGCTCCATCATCTTACTTCCATCTATTCCAGAAATTTGCTGGAACCTCTCTCTCATCTTTTCATGATGAGACCAAGAAGGCATTGTCAAAAGGAGTTCTCATTCTAGAAATAGTTCTTGGAGTGGGAACATGAAGGAAATGGTCAGTTGGGGTGACAGGGTGGTTTTCGTTTGGATACTTAGACTTTTGAAATTTCTGCAGTGTGGGAAATTTGACATCTGAAATCTATGCAGTGAAAACAGCATCCTCCTCTGCTCAAGGAAGGAGGAAATAAGCTCATGTAAATTAAGCATCCACTGGATGCTTTTAGAAGCTTTTTCTTACATCAGTTGACTTAATCTTCTGGATATTCCTGTGATTTAGGTATTACCATAATATTTTTGCACACAGGAGAAGTTGAACCTCAGCTAAAATAAATAGCTTGTCCACAGAGCCTAGTTAGTAGGCATACAGCCATGATTCAGACAGGCCAATGGGGCTTCAAAGGCTGTGATCTTTTCATTACTACCCGGTGCCTGTGGCTAGGTGGTTTTCTGTGCATGAAACTGGCCACTGGCAACTGAAATGACCTCTTGCGCTTACCCCAGGCAGAGCTCCAAAGGTCTTCATCCTTTCTAGCACTGCCTTCGTGTTTCCCCACCTGTAAAACCTTGCCTGCCGTCCAAGGTCCTAGGTAGTTCAGTCAGTTCAGCTCAGTCACTCCACCATGTCTGACTCTTTGCGACCCCATGGAATGCAGCATGCCAAGCTTCCCTGTCCTGCGCCAACTCCCGGAGCTTGCTCAAACTCATGTCCATTGAGTCCGTGGTGCCATCCCAACCATTTCATCCTCTGTCGTCCCCTTCTCCTCCTGTCTTCAATCTTTCCCAGCATCAGGGTCTTTTCAGTGATTTTGGAACCCCCCCAAATAAAGTCTCTCACTGTTTCCATTGTTTCCCCGTCTGTTTGCCATGGAGTGATGGGACTGGATGCCATGATCTTTGTTTTCCGAATGTTGAGTTTTAAGCCAACTTTTTCACTCTCCTTTTTCACTTTTATCAAGAGGCTCTATAGTTCCTCTTCGCTTTCTGCCATAAGGGTGTTGTCATCTGCATATCTTAAGTTATTGATATTTCTCCCAGCAGTCTTGATTCCAGCTTATGCTTCATCCAGCCCAGCATTTTGCAGAATGTACTCTGCATATCAGTTAAATAAGCATGGTGACAGTATACAGCCTTGAAGTACTCCTTTCCCGATTTGGAGCCAGTTTGTTGTTCCATTTCTAGTTCTAACTGTTGCTTCTTGATCTGCATACAGATTTCTCAGTAGGCAGGTAAGATGGTCTGGTATTCCCATCTCTTTCAGAATTTTCCACAGTTTGTTGTGATCCACACAGTCACAGGCTTTGGCATAGTCAATAAAGCAGAAGTAGATGTTTTTCTGGAATTCTGTTGTTAAAGCTTAACATTCAGAAAACTAAGATCATGGCATCTGGTCCAAACACTTCATGGGAAATAGATGGGGAAACAGTGGAAACAGTGTCAGACTTTATCTGGGGGGGGGGGGCTCCAAAATCACTGCAGATCATGATTGCAGCCATGAAATTAAAAGAGGCTTACTCCTTGGAAGGAAAGTTATGACCAACCTAGACAGCATATTCAAAAGCAGAGACATTACTTTGCCAACAAAGGTCTGTCTAGTCAAGGCTATGGTTTTTCCAGTGGTCATGTATGGATGTGAGAGTTGGACTGTGAAGAAGGCTGAGTGTCGAAGAATTGATGCTTTTGAACTTTGGTGTTGGAGAAGACTCTTGAGAGTCCCTTGGACTGCAAGGAGATCCAACTAGTTCATTCTAAAGGAGATCAGCCCTGAGTGTTCTTTGGAAGGAATGATGCTAAAGCTGAAACTCCAATACTTTGACCACCTCATGCAAAGAGTTGACTCATTGGAAAAGTCTCTGATGCTGGGAGGGATTGGGGGCAGGAGGAGAAGGGGACAACGGAGGATGAGATGGCTGGATGGCATCACCGACTAGATGGACATGAGTTTGAGTGAACTCCGGGAGTTGATGATGGACAGGGAGGCCTGGTGTGCTGCAATTCATGGGGTCACAAACAGTTGGACACAACTGAGTGACTGAACTGAACTGAACGGAATGGATGTTGACAATTTGATCTCTGGTTCCTGTGCCTTTTCGAAATCCAGGTTGAACACTTGGAAGTTCACAGTTCATGTTCTGTTGAAGCCTGGCTTGGAGAATTTTGAGCATTACTTTGCTAGAGTGTGAGGTGAGTGAAACTGTGCAGTTGTTTGAACATTCTTTGGTCCTAGGTAACCTCGTGCCTAATGGAACAGCTGGGTGAGTGGAATCAAAGTTCATTCATATTTCTTGCGTTTTTAGGCTGAAAGGGCCCTATACTCTTGGAGAACATTGTTACAAGGATGGTTTTCACACTTTTTGAAGATCACTCACCCATCTGCACATGCCCACTATGTGACTGGCTTGCTTATTAGGTGGGACCAAATATAACATGCAGCAGTATGGGGCTGAGAGCTAGTGCCTACTTCCAGGATGCTGCCTCTCCAGTAGGAAACAGGATCCATGAAATAGTCAAAGAATGAGAAGAAGGAAATTAGGGACAAGTGTCCTCACATTCTTGATAGCTCTGCTTCAATAGCTACACTTCAAGAATGTGTTATTTTTGACAATCAGGAAATATTTGTGTCATCAAATGTCACTTAAGTCTCCATCAGTCACTCTAATGTTAAATGGCTCCATTTCGTGGAGTTAAAAATGCATCAGTACATCATCAGTAGGGCCAGAAGGGCTTGCAGGAGGTCACACAACTCTCTGAGAAGGCTTCGCAGTGAGCCACTAGGGTCCTTAGAACCTCTGTGTTGCTTTTCCTGTTGTGGAATTCTTGGTAAAGTGTATCTGCTTCCCTGGTGGCTCAGACATAAAGAATCCACCTGCAGTGCAGAATAATCAGGTTTGATCTTTGAGCTGGGGAGAGAGATCCCCTGGAGAAGAAAATGGCAACCCACTCCAATATTCTTGTCTGGGAAATCCCATGGATGGAGGAGCCTGGCGGGCTACAGTCCATGGGATGGCAAGAGTCAGACATGACTTTGTGACTAAATAACAATGACAAAAATGATATCAAACAGTCATTCCATCTGTATTAGCTAGACACTTGCTTTATATGAAGCATTTTGAATAAAACAAAATGAATACAATTGACAAAGTCCCTCTCTTATGGAGCTTGCATTGGGCGAAATCAATGAGAAAATATCAAGTAGTGATCTCAGTAATAAGAAGAAAGAAAAGAGGCTGATGGGAGAAAATATATTAGGGACAACTTAAGATGCGGTGGTCAGGGAAGTCGTTCCTGGCAAGCTGATACTGAAATTTAGGCAAAGATGTGTGTGCAAGTGTAAGCCAGCCCTGTGAACGTCTGGCAGGGAGCATTCTAAGTGGTGGTCAAGGGCAAACACAGAAGGAAAGGGAGAGAAAGACAGTGAGCCAGATAAGACAGCTGAAGCACATGGCCCAAGATTAGACTGAAGAGATACTTGGGGGCCAGATTTCATTAGGCCTCGTAGACTGGGGAAGGGAGTTTCGATTTGGGATTTAACTGTGGTGTGGGAAGCCTTCGGAAAGCTACAAGTGGGAGGGGTTTAAACCCACTTACTCTATAGATATTTCATTCTGGCAGTTGTACCAAGAGTGAATTTCAGGGAATAGGGAAAGAGTGTAGATAGTTAGGGGGCTCCTCCATTCTCGAAAGTAAGATGCTGGCTTGGACCAGAGTGTGGCAGTGGGGCCGGGAGAAGTGGCTGAATTTGAGATGGATTTTGCTAATGGACTGGATGTGGTTGGCACAGGGAAGAGAAGATCTCAGTATGTATCTTCAGCACCCACGTGTGTATTGGTGCATTTACTGAGCGGGGATTAGTGAGATGGAGGAAGGAGAAGGCTTAGGAAGGAAATGATTTTTCCTACATTCTAGCACATGGCCCTGCAGCCTCTGTTACAAACCTGTTCAAGTTAAGGAGGATTAGGCCACCCGCTCCTTGGTGGGGTGTCTCTAAAGGTGAACAGTTCTTTCCCATGGTAATCTGGACTCTGCCTTCTAGCGACTTCCACCCATGTGTACATTTTTACTTCTCTGGAAACACATGGAATACATCTGCTGTCTGCAGAAAGTCTTGCCAAATATTTGAATACCAAGATTCTTGACATTGTTTTAGCATATTAAAATTTCAAATTAGCTCGGGTAAAAAAGCCATTCATGTGATTGTCTTGTATATACATGGGCTTCTCCAGACTGGGTAATCTCTGTGTGTGGAGCCATGTTATGGAGCCTTAGTTTTGAGTGAAATGCTAAGCTTTTAGTGGTGACTTGTCACTCAGACCCTTTACATAATTCTTTTCCATCTCTTCTGCTTTCTATAATTTACTTTGTACTTCATTTTAGTGTAGTATCTTCTTGTAGAGTATAAGAAAGGAGAGACAAGTGCCTAGATTTAAAATATAAGTACCATCCAGCATCTCATCACTCAAAGACCTTGACAGTTGAGTATTTGGCTTATTTTTTTCCCAGCATTTTTCTTCTAGTTTTTCTCAAGGGGACGGTGCTTGTGCTATACACTTATGTTTTGCTTTCTTCACTTGCGTTTGTTATAACAAATGTTTTAAAATACGGCGTTTAAAGAATTTCTCAGAGAATGTTTCTCACATTTGCTGAGTAGTTTTTTCAGTCATTAAGATGATTCCATTTATTGCTAATTTTTCTTTTTTTGCAATCAATTGTATTTATTTTATTTAGAGTAATTGTATGTGGGTCTGATTCCAAGTTCCAATTACCTGCAAAAAAAAAAAAAAAAGCCTCTCTTGAAAAATCAACTGAACCTCCAAAGACTTAAAGTTCATAGCAGCTGGAGTGAAAGGGGTAGAGGATATTCTTCCTTGTCAATGTTTTTGTTTTTTTAACTTTTTATTTTATATTGGAGTATAGCCCTTTAACAATGTTGTGATAGCTTCAGGTGGACAGCGAAGGGATGTGTATGGCTGAGTCCCCTTGTTAGAGTTTTAACAGTTGCTATTATTTTAATGGCACTATAGTGAACAGCTTCAGTTAAAAGGGTTTTTTTTTCCCATAATTTGGATCACATCCTCAAGGGAGTTACAGTCAGTGTGGACATTCCTGAAACTCTTCATAAGGTGTGACAATACCGAGTTCCCCATGAGGTCATGTAATTAGCTCATTACAGATGGGCTTGGCCATTTGACCACACCCAGGCCTCTGTTAAATATCATTAAAAGAAAGCTTTGCTGACTTAATTGACAAAACCCATTTGGCATTAACAGTCTCATCTGCATTATGAGAGTTACTAATGAGGGTAATATTTTTTGTGTACGTCGTTAATCTTTACATTTTCTTACTTCTGAATTGTGTTTTTGCTTTTGCCCATGTATCAGTTGAATCTGTTATTTTTAAAACACTTCCCTGCCTGTCATATTCCTTCCCTTATCTTATAAAAACATTTGTAAGAGCTTTTTGTAAACTGGGATTCAACAATTAATAGAATGTTAACTATTCAAATTTGGGGTGAGAGGCGAATTGAAACAAGAAAGACGTGACATGTACTACACAAGTCGAAAAATTCAAATAGAGTACAATCTTTCTCCAGCTCTCAGTGTAAAACTCATCAAAGCAAAAACTGTTTTATTTAGACATCTGGGGAAGGTACTTTGACAAACATCCGCTTGATGACTGTCAGCGTCATAAAGACACTTTGATATCAAAAACTCACAGAAACTGCTGAAATAAATTATATATTTTTATGACCAAGCACCGTTCACTGACTCATTTGCATTGTCCATGCAGTGTGGCTTTAGCATCTTAATACAGAGAAGGGCTCCATTGTCATGTAAATAGCACGGTGGAATTAGTAAAGAGCTCTGAGGATCTACCAACTGCAAAAGCAGGATCGCCTTCTACCTGCTCTGAGCAAGGCTTACACGTGGTGGCTCTTCAGTATTTTTAACATAAGTGTTTCCAAAATTTACGTATTCAGTGCTTTTATAACTCTAGAAACACTCTCTCAAACTACTGCAGAAGGTAACAAAACATCCTTCAAAAAGTCTGATTTCTATGCATGTCAGGCCATACAAAACATAGAGAATCTTTAGCCCTACTGCCAATAAGTTAAAATGCAACCAGTTCTGTTAGAGAGTTTGATCTTTTGTATATCCACAGCACAAGGAAGAACATACTTCACCTTCTGTTTATAAAACCTTCAACTACTGGGCTACTAGCTGTTTGAAACTTAAAACTGATGAGCCATCCTGATGGACTTACCTGTTACATGAGGAGATTTCTCATCAAACTAACTTGGCAAACTGTGTGTATTAGACAATAGGCAGAATGTCAGGAGTGGGCCAAAGTCTTAGGGACAGTGCGATGTTGTAGAAAAAGTATGAGTGTTGAGACCAGAAAGACAAGCCTTAAAAGCCAGTCTTGTTGCTTAGTATTGGCTCATCTCTTCTGGGGCAAACGGACTCCTCTGGCTCTCAGTTGCCTTGTCAGTGACCTCATAAACTAGAATTAACAATACCTACCTGGCCTGAAAGTTAAGGACTGAAAGAGACAAGTATATAGAAGTCACCTAGCTGAGCGCTTGGCCCATGGTAAATTTACATAACTTCTTAAGCTAATACTATTGATTTCCTTGTTTCTACCTATAACTATTGCTATAGTTATATATCTATAGCAATATAGAATGTTGCTGGAAGAAGAAACAGTGAATGCAGAATAACAGGTAATTGTGTATTTTGCAAATAGCCTATATGATCTGGAATATTGACAACCACAGCAAATATTCACTGAGCACTTGACATGTCTCAGGCCCTTGTGCTTGTGCTAAAGGAACACAAGGGAGAAAAGTGACCCCGACTCGCTGCTGTCTGGCCTCCTTAGATAGGGAAAGCTGTTGCTGACAAGGCTTACCCAGCCACCCATGCTCAGAGGAAACACGTGTGGCCGTAGCATCCTCACATGCAGTCAGGGGCCTGAGCTCAGTGTGGCTGTGGTTCCCGAAGCTGCTCTTTCTTGTGGAGGCTCGACATGTGAACTCGAAACCAGGGGATCTGCTCATCCCAGGTACCCCACTTTCCTCCCACGAGGCCCTCTAGAGCTTCAGGAACAAATACCACTGGCCTGATACCAACTCAGCTCTCGGACTTTACAGCATGGTGCAGTTGAGACCCCAAATCTTAGGAAAGCACCTCTCAGCTGGGGCTGGCCAGAAACATTCACTGGATGGGTCTATTGTATAGCCTCTATTTTTTTTAATTTATTTTTAATTGGAGGACAATTGCTTTACAATGTTATGTTGGTTTCTGCCATACGACAACGTGAATCAGCCATAAATATACAACTATTTCCTTCCTCTTGAGCCTCCCTCTCCCCGCCGTACCCCATCCCACTCCTCTAGGTTGTCACAGAACACCGGGTTGAGGTCCCTGTATTTATACAGCAAATTCCCACTAGCTATCTGTTTTATACACGGTGATGTCTGTATTTCAGTGTTACTCTCTCAATTGTCCCACCCCGTCCTTTCCCCGCTGTGTTCACAAGTTTCTCTGTATCTGCGTCTCTATTCTTGCCTTGCAAATAAGTTCAACAGTACCATTTTTCTAAATTCCATATATCTGCGCTAAGAGACTGTATTTGTTTCTCTCTTTCTGATTTACTTCAGTCTGTATAACGGGCTGTAGGTTCATCTACCTCCCTGACTCAAATACAGATGGTCAACAAACACATGAGAAGATGCTCCACGTGGCTCATTATTAGAGAAATGCAAATCAGACCTACAATGGGGTATCACCTTACACCAGTTAGAATGGCCACCATCCAAAGTCTGCCCTAGAAACTCTTAAAGAGCCAGAGTGAACTGGCCCCCGGTGGCCCACAGATCCCCCTGCATCTGCTTATAGGTATTTGCTCTTGACCCACTATTAGCAGACACATGACGTGACATAGTTTTCCCCCTTGTACCTTTAGCCACAGGCCACATTCCATTTGCTTTGAATGTTTAATCCAGTATCAAGTCTGAAATTAAAGGAATGCAGGCGGAGAAGACATTAGGCAGTAGACGTCAGGGAAAAGCAATGTTTTCAGAGGTTCTGGAGGATGAGAAGAGACACTCGGTAATAAGATTAGGGAAGGAGCATTTTGAATCACTGTCAGGAAGTCCTCGCCATCAAGATTCAAGTGTAGGAAGACCAGAGAAATGCTTTCTTTTCTTTCTTAAATTTTGTTTTCTGAGTGTAATTGCTTTACAATGTTGTGTTAGTGTCTGCTGTACAACAACATGAATCAGCTGTGTGAGTGTGTGTGTGTGTGTGTGCTTAGCCATGTCCAGTTCTTTGCAACTCCATGGACTGTAGTCAGGTCCTCTGTCCATGGAACTTTTCAGGCACACATACTGGAGTGGGTTGCCATTTCCTCCTCCAGGGCATCTTCCCGACCCAGGATAGAACCTGTATCTCTTGCACCTCCTGCATTGGCAGGCAGATTCTCAACCACTGTGCCACCTGGGAAGGTGGGTGAAAGCACCTACCTCATTGGATAAAGGTAGTTTATAGAGGATCACCTATATGTATACATATATCCCCTCCCTCTTGGACCTCCGCCCACCCTCGACCTCCCCATCCCATCCCTCTAGGTCATCACAGAACACTGAGCTAAGCTCCCTCTACCATACAGCAGCTTCCCACTAGCCATCGATTTTACACACTGTAACATGTATGGCAACCTACTCCAGTGTTCTTGCCTGGAGAATCCCGGGGATGGGGGAGCCTGGTGGGCTGCCGTCTATGGGGTCACACAGAGTCGGACACGACTGAAGCGACTTAGCAGCGGCAGCAGCAGCATGTATATGTCAGTCCTACTCTGCCAATTCATCCCCCTCTCTCCTTCCCCCCATGCCTTGCCCATGTCTGTTCTCTATGTCTGTGTTCCTATTCCAAGGCAGGAGGAATATTTTCTTGAATGCAAAGAGTCAATCAGTTTGATTTCTTAAAAATTAAAAACTTCTGTGCCTTGAGGACTTATCCCAATTACACAATAAAAAAGCAGAATTAGGAAAAAAAAATACGAGAAAAGTAAAAGACAAACTCTTAATATCTTTACTGTATAAGGGGCTAGGAGGGAGCCACACGCGTCCTTGTGAAGTCAAGTTTTAAAGTCTCTTTTCCAGATGTGGAACTGCAGAAATGTAAATAAAGCCTGAGCAAAAGGATGTCCTTATAGTGAAAGGATGTCATTGGCCAAGGAATTTGAAATGAGGCAGCCAGGGAAACGGAAAGGAGGAAAGGATTTACTTTATCTCTAGACCTGTTGCTAGCTTACGCACTATTAACTGGTCCTCATAGAAGAGGCCAGCACCTTGGTTTCTGAAGAAATAAAATATTGGGCATTGGGTAGGAGGGTGGGGGGCAGAATTCCCTGGTGGTCTAGTGGTTAGTCCTTGATGCTTTTACTTCTGGGGCCTGAGTTCAATCCCTAGTCAGGGAAATAAGATTCCATAAGCTGTACGGTGGGGCCAAAAATTAATAATAAAAAAATTTTAAACAAAATTTTATCAGGCTTCCCTGGTGGCTTAGTGGTAAAGAATCTGCCTGCCAGTGCAAGAGACACAGGTTCCATCCCTGGTCTGGGAAGTTCCCACACGTTGCAGATCAGCGAAGCTTGCTTGCCACAACCACTGGGCCTGTGTTCTAGAGCTTGTGAACTCCAATTGCTAAGTCGCTTCAGTCGTGTCCGACTCTGTGTGACCCCATAGATGGCAGCCCACCAGGCTCCCCTGTCACTGGGATTCTCCAGGCAAGAGCACTGGAGTGGGTGTCCATTTCCTTCTCCAATGCATGAAAGTGAAAGGGAAGTCATTCAGTTGTGTCTGACTCTTCACGACCCCAGGGACTGCAGCCTACCAGGCTCCTCCACCCATGGGATTTTCCAGGCAAGAGTACTGGAGTGGGGTGCCATCGCCTTCTGGAGCACGGCCTCTAGGGTGTTTAGGCGTCAGAACTCCAACTACTGACGCCTAAACACCCTAGAGGCCGTGCTCCATAGACAGCAAGAGAAGCCAGTCAACCAAGAGTAGCTGCCCACTAGCTGCCACTAGAGAAAGGACCACACGGCAACGAGGACCCAGCAAAGCCCAGAATAAAAAAAAACGATAAGATTATAAAAAAGTTTTTTCTAAGATTTTGATAAAAAAGTATGCCATTTGATAATGCCTTCAGTAATGTATGGAATGAAAACATTCTACAGTTGTTAATACTTGGCATTTACATTTTCATGGGCGATATTCTACATTTACACCCCATGTTTAATGTATAACGTGTTGAAGTCATTCATTCATTCGTCAACTCGTTCTTGAGCCAGACTCTCTGCTAGTCTCTGGGGACTTAACAATAAAGAGGAAAGACATGATTCGAACTCTGAAGAAGCACACATATGAAACATCCCTTCTTAGGAAATAGCCCAGTGTGTGGAAATGCTAAATTCAGGAAGACATTTATTACACCATTATTTTTAAAGCTAAAATTGGAAACAATCTCGGTGTTTAAAAACTAAGGAAATGATCACTTATAAGTTTACTGGATGTAGATATTGAGCGTGGCGTTTGTGAGAAAAGTGTTTATGCTCTATTGAGAAATAGAGTACAGATTTGTATATACTGAATGGTTGCAAATATGCTAACAATGAGGAAAGGGAAAAGTACAGCAAACGAAAAAAAAAACGATGGTGGTGTGATGTAATTATGGTAGACTTTCTTTTTTTCTTTACAATGTTTCCTTTTTGTTGAAGTGTAATGATAACTGTTTCCTTTTATAGTAAACTTACTCCGCTAGGTTTCATGAACTTGATATACATCTGTTCACATACTCCTCACCACAGCTGTACAGCAGGTAAGGAAAACTGGGTGCTGAGAGCTGAGAGCTTAGATTCCAGCCTGGGAGTCTAACTCCATGCCCAGTTGTCCTTCGCAGAGAGAAATTGGTATGGTTTTAAAAATATGAATCCAGGGCCTTCCTTGGTGGCTCGGTGGTAAGGAATTCCCCTGCCAGTGCAGGAGGCACAGGGCAATCCCTGGTCTGGGAAGATCTCACATGCCACAGCGTGACTAAGCCCGTGCACCACAATTACTGAGCCTGAGCTCTAGAGCCTGGTGTATAGAACTACTGAACCTACATGCTGCAGCTGCTGAAGCCCTCAACCCCTGGAGCCCACACTCTACTGCAGGAGAAGCCACCGCAGTGAGGATACTGCACACTGAAATTCTAGAGTAGCCCCCACTGTCCCCACCCAGAGAAAGCACACTTACAGCAACAAAGACCCAGCACAGCCAAAAATAAAAAACAAAACAAAACAAAACAAAAAGAATCCAAGCTGTGGTCTCCAGAGTTCAAGCTCCGTGTCTTGTTACTAAGATGGGGATTTTTTATTTTTAAGATATTTTGCTGTTGTTGTGGACAATCTTTTAAAAGTCCTTATTGAATTTGTTACAGTATTTCTTTTCTGTTTTTGTGTTTGGGGCTGCAAGGCATGTGGAATCTTAACTCCCTAATCAGGGATTGAACCCACACCTCCTGCACTGAAAGATGAAGTCTCAACCTCTGGACCACCAGGGAAGTCCCCAGATGGATGTCTTAACAATATTCACTACCCAAGGGCTGCTGTGTGGAGTGTCAAACATGAGGATGTTTGTGAAGGTTTTTTTTTTTTTTTGTAAATTTTAAATTTCCACTCAAAAGTCAGTGATGTGCATATTCAGAATATTTTTGAGTATTCTAGTCAATGTGTATATGGGAGGGATTGGGGGCAGGAGGAGAAGGGGACGACAGAGGATGAGATAGCTGGATGGCATCACTGACTTGATGGACGTGAGTCTGAGTGAACTCCGGGAGTTGGTGATGGACAGGGAGGCCTGGCGTGCTGCGATTCATGGGGTCGCAAAGAGTCGGACGTGACTGGGTCGGACGTGACTGAGTGACTGATCTGATCTGATCTGATATTACACAACTTTAAATATGCTTTAGTGGAAGTGTACAAATATAGGTCAACTTGTTTATATATTTTAAATAGCTATTTAGAACATAATTTTTTTAATTGATGAAAAGCTGCACTGGATAAGACCTATTTTGTAAGTTAGTTTTTTTTTTTTTTTTTTGCTGCTGGGTCAGCTCCTTTTTGCTGTTCCTCTCTTTATCTTTCTGACATTTTCTGTCCCACCCATTGTGTGATTTTTTTTTCCTTTTTCTTTCATTGAACATGCCTCTTCAAGGTCAAGAAACCACTCTAATTTGCGCTTTGGAGGTATCTGGCAGCCAAAGGTTTAAATTCTCAACCAGCAATTGGAATTCTGGGCTTAGATTGCTTTATTATGCTTTATATCTGTTGACCAGGAGTAAAAAATAATATGTGGAGTAGAATTACAAAGGTGACTCTTCAAAAGCACATGGAAAGATTATAGCCTTAAACGTGCTCACCAAAGCCATGAAAATAGATGAGTTCCCCAAGAGGTACCCAGCGATCCCCTTTTATAGACTTCCAGGATGTGTATATGAATTCCATGTGGTCCTTGATGGCCTCTTGGAGAAAATGGGGAAGAGCTTTGTGTTCTAAAAGTTTATGATGTTTTGAGTTGCATCGTATGCAGCTGACATTTAATTTGAAAGTGGTCTGTTGAAAATGTCATCTGGTTTTCATTTGTGGGGGCCCACTTGAAAACAGGAGGTTGGATTCTGTGACCTCCTAGTTTCCTCTTAACTCTGAATTTTTTTTTGAGATTGTTTGATTCAAGGATAAATATAGAGTTGATTTTCTAGCCCAACAACTGATATTTGTGCAGGGCTTCAGAACTGACGAAACATTTTTCACATATTCCATCCTGTCTTCAAGAAGGGTAAAGGGAGAGGGAAAAAAAAAAGCCCTTGTTAAATCTAGATTAGAATATGTAATATACAACACAGTGGGTATTTTCAGTGGGTGTTGTTTGTGGTCAGAATGGAAAGGTATTATTCAAAGGTAACCACGTGAGAATTAGAATCTTACTCCCGGGCAACGTGTTCTAAAGGATTATCAGCACCTGTGAGGTGGGTGCACACTGGTGGATAATGCCACTGAAAAAGGAGTTGCAGCAGGTGGGAGAGTTTGAATAAATCATGTCATCATCTAATTTAATATTTGGTTCATCTGCTTTAGATATTGAGGGGGAAATAATGATTTTTTTTCCTGGGATATTAGGACTCTACTCACATTTTCTATGTTCTAAAACAGACTTCAGTATACTGGTTGTGTTAGCTAGGCTTTCCCTGGAAATTCAGGGCTGTTCAGAAATGTCAGGGCTAGAGCTATGGTTATGCCTGCCCTGAATTTTTAAAAATGTAATAACAGAATCTTTTTCTATGAGAGCTAAGAAAAAAAAATGATATTCTATAATTTTCCTTAGGGACTCGGGTAGATAAGACAGGGCATATGTGGTGTACCCAATCAAAACACAATTTCACAGGTTTATGAGTTTGCATGGGATGCGGTCTGTCTCATGGAGCCTGGGTTTGAGTGTGCGTGCCGAAACCAGGAAACACTGCTGCACCCCAGCATACCTCTGGATCCTCTTCACTGAGGCTGTATTCCTGGTACCAGTTCCTTCCTGGCTGGGTCTTTGAGGGGTTGGTCAGGGAGCTGTGAGCTGAAAAATGAGCTAACATACCACTTCCTCAAGTGGAAGAGAAGGAGATGTCTTTGTCCATTTTTAGACAATAAGAATGGACATTTCAAGAGCTTCACATATTTTGTGTGTGTGTGTGTGTGTATGTGTGTGTGTATCATTTATACTCTGCCAAGTGCTATAATCCATTTGGTAGTCTTTGTGAGTTGGGCACCTTTGTCTGAGATGGAGGTCAGGGGTCATGGTCTAACCACTGTTCTATGCTGCTGCTGCTGCTGCTAAGTCACTGTAGTTGTGTCCGACTCTGTGTGACCACATAGACGGCAGCCCACCAGGCTCCCCCGTCCCTGGGATTCTCCAGGCAAGAACACTGGAGTGGGTTGCCATTTCCTCCTCCAATGCATGAAAGTGAAAAGTGAAAGTGAAGTCATTCAGTCGTGTCCGACTCTTTGCAACCCCATGGACTGCAGCCTACCAGGCTACTCGGTCCATGGGATTTTCCAGGCAAGAGTACTGGAGTGGGGTGCCATTGCCTTCTCTGAACCACTGTTCTATCCTATCACTCAAAATCCCAAACTACCTTCCTGCAGGATTAATAGATGTGCGACTCAAGCCACATGGTAGGTGGGGTTCGCTCTTTGACCCTTTTCTCTCCCCAGTGTGGACCTTCTATGAATTTTGCTCTCTTACATGTTACGTGCTTAGTTGCTCTGTTGTGTCTGACTTTTTGTGACCCCATGTACTGTAGCCCGCCAGGCTCCTCTGTCCATGGAGATTTTCCTAGAAACATTCAATGGCCGGGAAAGATGAGAATTGCATTTTTTGCATTAACTTGTACTCAGTCTCATTCATAACAGAATGTGTGGTGTGTGTATATTTACATCACTGTGATCATACACAGTACATGTATAAACTTAGGTTATATTTTGTCACTTAAAGTCATGTCCCTTTCAAGTTTACCACTCAGTGCTGAGGATTCACTGGGTCCAGTGCCTAACTTCTCCATTATCATTGGTTGATGAGTTGCAGCAAGTTGCTTAACTTCTTAAATCCTTAACTCCTCAAATTTGAAGTAATTCTATTCTCTTTCTTTTTTTAAAAAAAAATTATTGAAGTATAGTTGAATTACAATGTTGTGTTAATTTCTGCATGTAGCAGAGTGACTCAGTTATACATATACATATTTTTCATAATCGTTTCCATAACGATTTATCCACAGGATACTGAATATAGTTCCCTGTGCTATGCAGTAGGACCTTGTTGCTTATCCATTCTATATATAGCTTGCATCTGCTAATCCCAGCCTCCTAATCCTTATCTACCCTACCTCCTCCCCCTTGGCAACCACGAGTCTGTTCTCTCTGGTGTGAGTCCGTTTCTGTTTCATAAACAGGTTCACTTGTGTCCTAGTTTAGATTTCACATAAAAGATATGGCGTTTGTCTTCCTCTTCACTAAGTATGATAATCGCAAAATCCATCCATGTTGCTGCAAATGGCATTATTTTATTATTTTTTATGGCTGAGAAATGGCACCCCACTCCAGTACTCTTGCCTGGAAAATCCCATGGATGGAGGAGCCTGGGAGGCTGCAGTCCATGGGGTCGCTAAGAGTCGGACTCGACTGAGCGACTTCACTTTCACTTTTCCCTTTCATGCATTGGAGAAGGAAATGGCAACCCACTCCAGTGTTCTTGCCTGGAGAATCCCAGGGACGGGGGGCCTGGTGGGCTGCCGTCTGTGGGGTCGCACAGAGTCGGACATGACTGAAGCGACTTAGCAGCAGCAGTAGCAGTAGCAGCATTATTTTTTATGGCTGAGAAATGGCAACCCACTCCAGTACTCTTGCCTGGAAAATTCCATGGACTGAGGAGCCTGATAAACTTACAGTATATGCGGTCAAAAAGAGTTGGACACGACTGAGCGACTTCACTTTCTTTCAATATTCCATTATATATACATACCATATCTTTCTTATCCATTCATCTGTTGACAGACATTTAAGTTGTTTCCATGACTCGGCTTTTGTAAATAGTGCCTCTATGAGCATAAGAGTGTGTGTATCTTTTCCTGTTATAGTTTTGTCAGGATATATGCCCAGTAATAGGATTGCTGGATCTATAATATTTCCTTTATGATAGGATTGCTGGAAAGATAAAAGAGATGATTTTGCAAGTACTTTTTAAATTGAAAAGGTAATAGAAAGTATTAAATATACAAAGATTTAGGGGACCTTTAATATCCCTTTCAATCCAGAGAATTAGTGAGCTCCAAGAAATGTTTGTTCGTTGTTTAGTCACTAAGTCATGTCTAACTCTTTGTGACCCCATGGACTGCAGCACGCCAGGCTTCCCTGTCCTCCATGATCTCCTGGAGTTTGCTCAAACTCATTTCTATTGAGTCAGTGATGCCATCCAACCATCTTGTCCTCTGTTGTTCCTTTCTCCTCCTGCTTTCAATCTTTCCCAGCATCAGGGTCAGACTCATTTCAGAGTCTGAGGTCAGACTCAGCATCAGACTCATTTCTAATGAGTCAGCCCTTCACATAAGGTGGCCAAAGGACTGGACTTCAGCATCAGTCCTTCCGATGAATATTCAGTGTTGATTTCCTTTAGGATTGACTCGTTTTATCTCTTTGCTGTCCAAGGGACTCTCAAGAGTCTTCTTCAGCACCACGATTCAAAAACTCTTTGGCGCTCAGCATTCTTAATGGTCCAACGTTCACGTCCGTACATGACTACTGGAGAAACCATAGCTTTGGCTATACACGCTGTTGTCAGCAAAGCGATGTCTCTGCTTTTTAATACTCTGTCAGGGTTTGTCACAACTGTTCTTCCAAGAAAGCAAGCCTCTTTTAATTTTAATTAAATTAATTAATTAAAAGAAAATGTTGACCACTTTCAAAAAAGTGTGTGTGTCTACTATTAGTGGACCTGTTCATAAGGAGCTAGATTCAGAAAAGAGGTTTCCTTATCTACAAATCAAGTCTAATAACGTCTTCATATTTAAATAAGAAAATGGACGTGAGGCTCATTGCACAGAGTGTCCGGAACATAAGAAGCTCAAGAAGCTTGTAGTCCTCTCTGCCTTCCATCCACACTCATGGTCAGCATGGCATTTCTGAGTCCTGCCTGCAGGACACACTTGGGAATGTTACTTGGCTCCTGTGTGGGACTTTCTCACTCACAGCACAATTCCAACTCTACCGAATATCTTGTTATAACCTGCAATGGAAGTGAATGCAAAAACAGAATACATATTCTGAATCACGTTGCTGTACCCCTGAAACTAACACAACATTGTCAACCAACTGCATTTCAGTAAAAATGAAAGAGACTTCCCTGACAGTCCACTGAGTAAGACTTCACCTTCCAATGCTGGGGTGCGGGTTTGATCCCTGATTGGGGAACTAAGATCCCGTGCGCCTTGCAGGCAAAAACTCAAAACATAAAACAGGAGCAATACTGCAACAGATTCGATAAAGACTTTTAAAAATAAATAAAATTAAAAAAAATTAAAACAAAAAACGCACCAAGTTAAATGAAGCCTCTTGAGGCCAAGTCACTGATACAGCCATGCCTGTCGCTAAGTTCTTCCAAAGTGCATGAACTATGTTTTTGCTTTTTTTCTTCACTCAGTGCCTGGACAGCTGAACCATTTATTAGCATCATGGAGAACAGATTACAGTCCTCCCCCTGGAAGTTACCTGCTTGGTACGGCAGGGAGATGGTGGAGGCCAGGTGTGACTTGAGTGTGCATTGCGGGCTTTGCAGTGAGTGCCCTTCTGCAAATACTCACCAAGAAGTGCACTCACATTCCAAGCGTGCTTCCTAAGTCACGGTGCACAGCTCAGACTGCAGGCTTCAGTGACATGGGTCTTGTATCTTTAACGGCCAAAGGGAGCCACTGGTGTGCTCGTGAAATCAGGTTACGGCACCAGAGAATCTTAAAATGTTATGTTACATGAAAGAAGCCAGGAAAAAAAAAAAAGTATGAATTAGAATCCCCTTTATATGAAATTCAAAATTAGAGGAGTCTATCTATGACAGTTGAGAAGAACACGGGCGACCTTTGGAGTGATGGTAAGATTGACTGATGAGAAGTTTCTAGGGTTATATAACGATTCACATTGCGATAGGATGGTGGCTACACACATAGGTAAATAAGTTTTCAAATCTCAAGTTGTAAACTTGCGATCTAGGTATTTCATGGCTACATACGTGTGACCTTGATTGTCAAAATCAAGGGTCATATTTTTAAACATGGTGGTGATGGTTTAGTAACTAAATTGTGTCAGACTCTTTGTGACTCCCTGGACTGTAGCCCGCCAGGGTCCTCTGTCCTTGGGATTTCCAGGCAAGGATACTGGAGTGGGTGGCCCTTTCGTGCTGCCATTGTTAAATGCAGGAGATGCTAGAAAGAAGTGCTTCTTTATTCATTGTCATTGTGATATAGAAGCCAAGCCAATGGGCCCAAGGTTTAAATTGCCTGGAAAATCCCATGGATGGAGGAGCCTGGTAGGCTGCAGTCCATGGGGTCACTACAAGTCGGACACGACTGAGTGACTTCACTTCACTGTGATTTTGGGTGAGTCACTTAGCCTTTCTGAATTTCAACTTCCTCTTCTGAAATTCAGGGAGACTATAAACCTACTCATTGAAAAAGACCCTGATGCTGGGAAAGACTGAAGGCAAAGAAAGAAGAGGGGGCAGAGGATGAGATGGTTAGATAGTGTCACTGACTCAATGGACATGAATTAGAGCAAACTCCAGGAGATAGGGAAGGGCAGGGATGCCTGGTGTGCTGCAGTCCATGGGGTCGCAAAGCGTCGGATACGACTTAGTAACTGAACACACACATATTCATTTATTCATTCAGTCAATAATCCCATTTGCCACTTGCTGTATAGACGCTGGAAATAGGATGGTGGACAAGACACACCCTTCTCTTAGGGATCTTACCTTCTAGAGTTGGTGCCTTTAGGGGTTAAGACAACAGTGGGCTGATAGCATTCTGTCCCAAACTGCCTACCACTGCCCTGTGTGAAGGGAACAATCCCTACTCTATTCTAATTAAGCCACATCATGTTGGCCTAATGGCCCAGTGGAGCTAGATCTAATTTTGCAGGAGAGTCTGGAAATCCTGGTGGTGAAAATTTGACATTTTGTTCATTTTTTTCCCCCAAAACACATTACAAGCTAAACATTTAGGTTTGTGACCTCTTGCAAAGTTTATTCATCCAGGCAGCATTTATTAATAAACCCCAGTCTGAGGTTTATCCTATCTGATCTTTCATCACTAGTTCTACTTTCTTAGCCGTGAAATAAGAAACATTCAAGTTTGAAGTCGTACAGTAGGTGCTCAGTTAGGTAAGTTTTCCTGAGTCCCTCACCTTACAGGATTTTTCTAAATTCTTCCAATGGTCTTGAAGTTCGGCTTTCTAGGAAGGAGAGGGGTTCTCAACCTCGTTCCCACCCTATGTCACTCATGTTTCCTCTGTCAGCAGTATCCATGACACCGACAGAGACCCTCAGTTCTTATCATCTGCGTCCGGGCAGTAGTCTTTCTCAGAGCTTTGGAGTTAGATAATTAAAATGCTGCTCAAAAATTCAAAATCAGCTCCTTATTTCTATTCTAATCAATTTCAAGCCTTCAGGCATATTATTTTGTTTCACTATGAATTTTGACCTTACACGGTAAAAATGAGTTAGTGTCAGCATGCTTAGCAAAAGCCAAAGTCATAAACATTTTCTTTAAAGAATGGCATAGTTTAAAAACTAGTTTTTAATCTAGCTTAAGGAATATAACCTGAGTTCCATTACATTTCAGTGTCATTAAAGATGTCAAAATGCAATGCCATCGGATCACATGCATTTTGACATCTTGTGACGTCAAGTACTTTCCACATTACCTGGAACCGAGCAAGCATTCAACAAACATATTAAAAGTTGTCATTGGAAACTCCCTTCCCAGTGGTTGAGACTCCTCGCTCCCAATTCAGGAAGTGTAGATTTGATCCTTGGTCAAGGAACTGAGATCCTTACCACATGAAGTGTGGTGCAACCAAAAATAAATATATACATTAAAAAAATAAAATGATGGAGCATTTATGTGAAAAAGGTTCTCCTCTTATCAAAGAATAGCTGTTGTTATTTTAATTATCCTTTGATTCAGTTCGGATTAGGGCAACTGTGAGTGATAGAATAATCTGCCAAATTATAGTGTTTTAAACAAGTTGGAAGTTCAGTTATTGTCCATGTGAATTATTGTGAGTTATTGCCCACAGTCCGGGGCTGGTGTAGACCCACCAGGATAGGTGAGGACCCAGGCTTCTTTCCTGAGAGCTGCCAATTTCAACACGCAGGTCCTACTCCACCCGAGACGGCTGTTCTAGCTCTGGACATCCTTTATCAAGAGGCGGAGAGGAAGGCAAAAGGGGTGGGCATGCCCCCTTCTCTGAGGACGTCTGCCAAGGATGCACGATGGACTTTAACCCATTGGCCACACGGGCACACTTGTTGCGGCGAGACTAGAATATATGGACTGGTTTCCCGCCCCGTCCCCCCACCCCCCCACCCCCCGCCCCAGGCAGTCACTGGCCTCCTCCACCCACCCCGAGGAGGGGGCCAGTTACAGAGGAAGAAGGGGCAGCTAGCACGTTTGCTCTGTCACATCGTTTATAGCAGAAGTCACGCTCTCTTGTGACGTTGTCCTCGGATACTAGGATTCCTTGGTTGTTTCTTTCCTTCTGGAACACTCAGGGACACACTCTCCTGAGTCTGACTTTTCCTGGGTCGGGTACCACTCTCATCACTGCCTTCATCCCTGCCTCCGGCCTCTGGATGAGGATGACTGTAGGCACCAGCAAAGGATGCCACCACAATCCTTTCCACACAATAGTCCGAGTGAGCTTTTGAAGACATAGGTCAGATCATGTCTTTTCTCTCTGGTACCTTCCAACAGCTTCTCATACTGCTTTGAGGCAGAGGCAGGCGTGTGTGCTCAGTCTGATTCTACATGACCCTGTGGATGTAGCCCACTGGGCTCCTCTCTCCTTGGGGTTCTCCAGGCAAGAATACTGGAGTGGGTGGCCATTTCCTTCTCCAGGGATTCTTCCCGACCCAGGGATCCAACTCGCTTCTCTTGTGTCTCCTGCATTGGCAGGCAAATGCTTTACCACTGAGCCATATTAATTACTGTGAAGAAAATCTCCAGTCTTTGCCCTTCCCTCTGAAATCTGTGGGCTTCCCAGATGGTGCCAGTGGTAAAGAATCTGCCTGTCAAAGCAGGTTAGACGTAAGACATGCTAGTTCAATCCCTGGGTTGGGAAGATCCCCCGGAGAAGGGAATGGCAATCCACTCCAGTATTCTTGCCTGGAGAATCCCACGGACAGAGGACCCTGGCAGGCCACAGTCCATAGGGTCGCACAGAGTTGGACATGGCTGAAGCAACTTCTCACAGCACAGCACAGCACTGAGATCTATAGGACCGGGCTCCTCTCTTGTTCAGTTGCTAAGTGTTGTCTGACTCTTTGCGACCCCTAGACTGCAGCATGCTGGGCTCCCCTGTCCTTCACTATCTCCCGGAGTTTGCTCAAATTCATGTCCATTGAGTGGGCGATGCCATCCAACCATCTCATCCTCTGTCATCCCCTTTTCCTCTTGCCCTCAATCTTTCCCAGCATCAGGGTCTTTTCCATTGAGTCAGCTCTTCGCATCAGGTGGCCAAAGTATTGGAGGTCTACACTCACTGTGACTTTCTCTCTCTCCCTCTCTGTGTACTCCAGCCATACCAGTCTCCTGGCTGCTTTTTCTCCTCCAGAGGAAGGTAGAGTCTTTCCTTAAGGCCTTTAAAGCACTCAAAACAGAAAAACAAGCTCAGAGAGGCTAAGCTGCCCAAGGCCATCCTGCTTAGGACTAATGGAGCCAGGATCTAAAACCAGGTCAGGCAGCCCACACATTCTGTATCTTTTTATTCAACCCCATTGCATAAATGCTTAATGACTGCTTGATTGCTCAGTAATAGATTCCATGAAGGCCATCAGTCCCTTCTGCGAAAAGACTGCTCAGCATTTCTGGGAGAGCCATGGGTCTTTCTGAGAGAGGAAACGAGGTCTTCTAGAATCTCGCTCTGCCAGAACCATTAGGAACCCCTACCCTAGGCCCTGTCGCTGAAGGAAATAATAAGCCTCGTCAGGTCTGAGGTCAGCAAAGGCTAATTGGATCAGCCATCTTCCTTTCATGGACAGAATGGAAGAATGGTCCTGGGAGTTCCGCTGGTTCTCCTCAGGTCCGTGGACCCTTCTCATGTTCTTTGTACTGAATCATTCCTGGTTGACACAGACACAATTAGATTCAGTTCTTACCCCATTCACTGAGTTGCCTCTTTTGCTGAGCATTGAAATTGATTTAAAAGAAATGAAAAGGAACATACATGCCCTTCAAGACTTCATTTAGATCAATTATTTAACCTGGGGAGAGGGTTTTTTTCTTTGAGCCTCAGAGAGTCTGAGAGGCCTCTGAAATTATGTGTAAACTCTTATCTGTACAGATAGATGTATTTGTTTTTTTCACTGAGAGGAGGCAGAGCTTTTATCAAGTTCTCCGAGGGGGTTGGCACTCCAAAAATGGTGAGAACTCGTGGAAATAAAAACTTCTCTCGGTGCCTATCATTTATTTTGCAGAGAGTACACTCTGTGTTTCATCGCTCCTGTTAATCCTCAGAACAACCCATAAGTTGGGATATTACCATAGTAATTTCATAGATGCAAGAACTCAGGTCAGAGAGCCTCAATTATTTTTTAATGTCACACATAGATTTTAAACATGGAAATCATATTTTAAACCCATGTCTGTTATCCTCCCAAGAATGCATTCTATTTTCATCTTGACCCATATTTTATTCAAGCAGCCTATAGACACATGGTTTTAAAAATTAAACAGTACTTTTTAAAAAAGTTTTCTTCTGCTTCCTGCATTGTCTCTTTCCTTTGCATTTCCTCTTCATTTTTTCGGTGTTCATTTCTGCTTCATGTTAGTAGCTTTGCTTAACTCTGTGACTCCTTGGTTAACCTTCGATATTCAAAATGTTCTGCCCCCAAAGCTCATTACAAGCTCTGTGGCGCTAAGTCACTTCAGTTGTGCCCAACTCTGTGACCCATGGACTGTAGCCCACCAGGTGGCTCTGTCCGTGGAGTTTTCCAGGCAAGAATACTGGAGTGCTGTGCCATGCCCT